>NW_024609879.1:26731506-27381483 GCF_016920785.2 Ixodes scapularis
CGCATGGGAGGCGAAACGTCTAATGAAGTTGTTTTTCTGTTATGTCAAGTCGGTGTACTTATTTTAATTATGACGTCTCCCGGCTTTTGGAGTATTTTTGCACTCAATATGAGTACATACATGTCTAGAACGTTTAGTTGGTTCCCGTAAACCAGCCCGAAACTGACATTTCAAAAAGTAGACATATGAAACTGCCAAGGCACAGTGTTATTTCCGCTGTTTTGTCTAGGGAAAAAAATTCCATTACCATTAGTGCTCCGTTTTGTCTAATTAACAAAATATCAACGTCTTTCCCGGTCTTGCATAGCGCTGGCACCTTAGGTGAGCTTAGTACTTTTCCCCATTTTTCCCAGTCCTGGACCTAAGACATAACTGAGCTTCGGCATCTTCAGTCTCAAACGATAAAACCCAAAAAGGTGTGGTGAGGTAAGTTTCGAAAATTTTGATTTTAGACCTATATGGTCGGTACTTTAGACAATTTAGGGGCATCTGACCGAAAGGCGACCGAGTAGACAGAGTCTAGAAGCGTGTGACCGAGTAGTCAACTATCTTATCTCCGTGTTTTCAAACTATTCTGTTGGAAGCACACTTTACGGAGTATTTGGGTTTGTCGTCGATGCAGTCTGCGTTCCTTTGACCGTCAAGTGCGCTGTGGTCCTCTGGAGGCCGGATTTGGAGCGTTTTCATTGTTCGTCAAGCCAATTGCTCTTACTTTTTCGTGTGGGAGGCATGGAATGTCGATATGTTCCTATTGTTGGGAGCATAAAAAAATTCAAAGCGGCTTAAACGGACTCTCTCAAGCTGATATCTGGTTAGAGGAAAGCTGCTTTAATGGTCCTCCACAGGTGAAGAACATAAGCGTGCCAAAAATTACGTTTGCGAATTTTGCGATCTATAATTCGTCGTCACGGCATATAGATAACCAAGGTTACGTTTGTCATGTCCGCAACTGTTGCCACTTGACGAATTACTCAGAAATGAACCTAATCTACTACATTCTCGACAAACCTGCTTGAAAAAAGAGTAACTGGTCTATAGATATTGACCAGAAAAAGGCAGTGGGCTTTCGACTCTAAAAATATTCGTCGATAAAAACTGAGTTTCATCCTCACAATAACAACCAAAAAAGTATGCCAATTCAAGGAAAATAAAAACTGAAACCGCAGAACCTTAAGCAGGTTTTATAACTCGTATTAATTCGCAATCTCAGGACACTGCTTTCACCTTGCTTACATGAAACCACGGTACCTTATGCTTTGTTAGAATAATATCAAAATTGGTATGAATAATTTTATGCCACAAAGAATAGCAGACGACGTAAGGAGCATGCACGTGTTGCACATATTACGTCAAGACAGCTAGTCGTCTCGAAATGTCTTGCATTAATATCTCTGTGCCCCTCACAATATATGGCCTAGATTTACCGTTCAACAGTGCTTCTTGTCATCGTGTGCGCCGTATAGTACGCGACCTCTGCTGCCGATGATGGCGGCAGGAATGGCGTCATCAGCCACGGTTGACAGGAGGAGCCGCTGTCACGAGGCAGCAGGCCGTCGTACTCTCCACTGGCAAACTTCATTGCCAAAGTGCTCTCAGTGAAGATCCGAGAGTCGTGGGTGCTTCCAGGCCACCTTGCAACCACGCTGCGAATGCGAGAAGAGGCGTCAACGACCACCTGTACGTTGATAGAATGCTACACATGGCGGTTAACGTACGCCTCCTCGTCCACATGGGGTGACTGGATCCGAACATGGGTACCGTACCGAACATGGGCGCCCACGACGAAAGGAAAGCCGGCCATGTCGTAGAACCTCTGCTGCAAGGCTGCCCCCTCCGCTTCGTCAGGCCATCTGCGTCGTTGATCCGTTCAGCAATTAAACCACATAGAGCACACTTACAGCTACAATGCTGATGAATACATTGTTAATGAGGAATGCTAAGGACTTTAGCTGTTCCCTTCAAGTATGTGGTAGCAGTAAAGTGCCTCAGTAGCAACAATTCAATAGTGAAGTTTGCATGTTTTCATAGGGTTCCTTTTTTATTTTTTTCAGTTACCAAGACCTATAAAGTGATTGTGATATGGTGCAAGTCCTTACGAAAAGTGCAAACAGGTCGCTTTCTGAGGTTTCTCGGAAAAAGGGCCTGTGCTGGCCGTTTCCAATCAGGCAAGTAGGCAGTTTAAGGCCGGAATCATTTTTTGTTTCAATCGAAAACGGGGGGGGATGGGGGGGGAGGGCAGTTATGAGTAGGTAGAATATTACTGCCATAAAAAGACAACCTACAAAACATACCTATCGCTAACAATTAAGATATATTTTTAGTGTATTTACTTTATTTTGATACGGCTGGCAAACTACGGTTAAAAGGAAAAAAGGACCCTTATGGTATGAAGTTTTGTGCTCAACGAGCCAGCGCTACAGTGACTCGCCTCACAGCCCGGGAAGCACTTGACACATGCACGCGGATATGGTCGCGTGCAGTGATAAGAAAGTTCCTAGTTGTGTAAAACTGCCAGGCGATGATCACTTGCTGCTCCGCAGAGAGGGCGCGACTGCGACGTGTACGGCAGTCCAACTCCGGACGCATTGTGTCGGCGAGAAACATTATGCCCGCTCTTCCAAATCGAAACAGTTGCAGCTGCCAATTCTCGTCGAAATCTTCAAAGGGGTTCAGGCGGTCCCGCAGTACAGGTTCTCGCCTCATCATTGCCGCAGCGTACTGCGCGTCCGTACGGTCTCTTCTGTGTCAGCGATTCCTTGCGTTTTACATTCTGCCCAGTAGTAAAGTCGGAAATCGGTCGGCAAGTCTTATCAGTCAGTCCGTGGTCGGTCGGAGGATTGGTCGGTGAGTCGGTCGGTCAAAGGGCAGAACATACAGACAGGAAAACTCAGATGATAACCGAAAGCGAGAAACGCGCGTTGCGTGCAACAAGGCGAAACCGGTTGTACAAACAAACGCCGTGCACGCGACACGGAACGCACGGCGTTGATAGACTTGGAAGCGACGGTCGGCGAGCTCGCTTTTTGCAAAACACGATAACGGAAAACTGCAAAGCACTTGGACTAGGTGTTTTGTCTACGCTTCCACACTTCGTAAGAAAGAATTTCGATGCAAAAAAGAAACTATCCTTTTTCTTTCAATTGAGCAAATGTTTCTTGCAAGTTAAAATTAGATTCAGCCAAAAACGGTTCCCATGAAGCAAACGTCGTATCATAAAAAATGACTATTTATTTTTTCCACCCCAAGGAAACGCAGGCTATGGCCCAATAATAAAGGACGGATTTGTTTTATGTCCAGCCATTGAAGTTTCGTAGTAGGAACACGTAGGTACAACTAGGTACTTTCGGTACCTACTAGGGACTCTGGCTAACGCTAACCGTGGTTAGCTGTTCGAGCGAACGGGCCCTGGAGGTTTATTTTCCGGGACGAAGGAATCGCCGAGCAAAAAGCAGAGAAGCCGAAACTACTCGAGGTCGAGGAGCGTTCTAAAAAAAGGGGGGGGGGGGGGAGGGGAGGGAGAGAGTGAGGGGGAGCTTCAGCCCCTACCCCGCCCCCTCCTCAGATATTTCGAACTGTTAAAGAAAACAAAACGGGAAAAGCGGGCGTGGTCCAGCTTATTTTAATCTGAAATTATTTATTTATTTATTCATATGTATAGCTACTGTCGCTCTTCATTGCATAAAAAAGCGCATAGATGGTCGATGTCGGAAACTCGTGTTCAGAAGGCACTACTTGTCACATGCTTAGTGGTTCGGAAGCTCGAAGCTATGTCTTTGACTTAATTGACTGTGCCATTAGCGAAAAAAAAAAATTACAATATATGCGGGCATAAAAAGGTGGATAGAAACAAAAAATTATCAAGAGCCGGGCGGAAGTGTTGTATCGGTTCATATTCAAAGGCTCAAGGCTCAAAACTTTGAAAGAAGTTTCTCCTACCACAATGTGTAGAGGCTAAAAGAAACACGTCCCAAAAACGCGAAGCAAAAAAAAAAAAAATTTTTTATTGATTTGCTGAACTTGAACAATATTAGAAATATTTCCCCATGAGTTAATATATTCCTCAACGTGAAAAAAACAACAAATACAAAAACAATTACCAAGTCTAAGGCATAATTGCCCGTAGATACATTTTTGGACATTTCTTCGAAACTCGTCTTGAATAACAATAATCATATGTTAGGAAGACACCTACCTATGCTATACGTATATCATTCTTAAAAAGTTTAACATATCTACCATATATAGCTTCAGCTATAGCGCGCTTCGAATATGGCACAAACGACAATCGTAAAAAAACATTTGTCTTTCCTCGCTTCTTCGGGAATTTATTTCTTTCAAACTAAACATGCTAGAACATTGAAATAAACGGCATTGTCTTTCGAGAGGAACGGCGCCCCGCATGTAAAAATTCGAGAAAAATATTACGGATGTACTTTGTTGCTTGAATTCAAATGAAACCGTTCGCAGGCTCATTCGAAATTCGACGAACTTTGATCCCTAGAATTTTGAAGTTCGTCGACCTTTTGACTATTCGGGATTAGAAAGTACGAAACTTATGGAATTTTTCGGATATGTTCGAAAGTTCGAAATTTTTTTTATAATTCCTTAGCGTAGGAAGTTCGAAAGTTTGAAATATTTCGAACATTTAGTGCAAGAAATTCACAAGTTCGAAAATCATCGAACTTTTGGTCTATCAAGGTCGAAAGTTCGACAAGCATCGAATTTTGCAGCGTAGTAAGTTCTAAAGAATGAAAAGGGTCGCATTTTTTAGCGTAACAATTTCGAAGGTTCGAAAACATAGCATTTATAAACGTGCAAAGTTCGAAATTTTGAAAAGCGTCGAACTTCTTAGTTTAACAAGCTCGAAAATTCGTCTTCCTTCGATTTTTTCAATACAAAATGTTCGAAAATTCGAATATTTTCGAACCTTTCGAACCGCGTATTCGACCATCAAGCTTCTGTAAGAAAATATTTCGCGGCATTCGTACTGGTGAGACAACATCCACCTTCGAATAAAAAAAAAAAAAACGCCAGACGAAACGAGGCAATGGTGTAACATAACAGAGCAACACAAAACAAAGCACACATTTGTTTCTTAAAGTTTTGAACAAGTACCTATTTCTGTGACATTGTATTTAGTTTTACTATCTTTAATGGGCGAAAGTCATGTCGCTTTGAAGTTTTAGAAAAACAAACTTAAGTGACTAAGTGTTTTTTCGACTAAATTGCTCAATATAATTATGCATGTCTCACATTGTACATTTCCCATTGCCAAAAAGTAGCAACATGAAGCTATTTTAAGATATCGGTGTGCGATGTTACGCCTTACTCTCATATTACCTTGCAATTTACAATTAAAGTAAGATATAATGTGGCAGTGACCTTGAGGCCGCGCACTATAAAAGGGGTTTTTGAATCGGCACCTGAGCATACGGGCTCAATTTTAATCAAAGGTGTATTTTGGTGGTGCCCATTAGTTCGTAAAACTGTAAAGCGTGGCTTTGTTTTCGTGAGAGATTGGAGGAATATTCCTGCGAATTTTATTGACTGACACCGATAAAGACTATCAAGGTACAGCAAATAGTTACAGCCGGCAGATCGATTTGACATGACCCTGTTGTGAAATGACTCCTCAGTTCGGTTTTACAGGTGAGGAATCATTTCACAGTGACCAGGAATCAGGGCGAGCGACAAATCAGCTCAACTACTCACTGCAACGTGGGCGTCTGTCGGTACCGGTCATTTCACTTCACATGAATATTGCTCGCATTTCACACAGAACTGGATCTATTTTTTCAACTTGTACAGAAAAAAGTGCACCACTAAAGCACAGCTTTTCAAATTTGAGCTAGCCACGCGCATGTATGGACTTTCTGGCTCATAAAACAGCCTGCCCCTCCAATAATGCCACCCTTATCGTAGTATCTAATTTTTTGTTCGTAAATTTTTCACTACCCACGTGGCGCCACCAGCCATCACGTCCAACCTTGCCCCAGGCTGCGCAGCCCCGTGCTTGCGTCCCTTTCAGTAAACCGCGTGGCTTGAACTCCCAAGTGCCTCGGACGCCTCTTTCTTTCCAGCTTCGGCGCGCTCGACCCGGGCCCTGCCGGCTACCACCGTCTTGGGCATGGGCAATCTTTGCTTCCCGCAGGCCCGCGTAGGCCACGCGCTCTTCTTGTAGGTTTTTTTGTACTCCAATTTACAACACTTTTCGTGACGATAACTATCAAACTAAACGTCACCAAAAGACAAAAAAAGTATGCAGACAGTACTATAGATTCATCCCTTCAGGTGTGCAAATTGTTCCAGCAGGAGACATAGTACCTTCGTCTCGAAATTTCATATGTGGAACTATGAAGCACTACATTAGTCCCTTATGACGCTGAAATTCCTCCAATAAAAGTAGAAAGTTGCTTCCGTATTAGAATAAATTTATATATCAAAATTGGCAAAGCTACTTCCCTCATACACTAAACTCAATTTTAAGATGATTTAAAACGCACCCTGGGGGTTAGAAGGCTACTTGCCAATTGCAAATCTGCCTCTCAGAAGCAATGTTATTTCTCACAGCAAAGAGGATAGATACTCCATTTTAGAGCCAAGCTCTTAGGCGCCCGATCCAGCTTGAGCGGCGTCGCCGTCGCCGTCGGTGTAACCGAGTGGTGTAGTTTGGGTACACCCCTCGGTGTACCCAAACTGCTCCTCCTTGGTTCCCCCAAAAACCACAATGTCGTCCAGGTACACCAAAACGCCTTCACAGCCGTGGAGCACCTGCGACATCATCTGCTGGAAGGCTGCTGGCGCTGATGCAAGACCAAAGCACAGCCTCTTTAGCGCCAGCAGCCTTCCTGCAGATGATGTCGAAGGTGATCCACGGCTGTGAATGTGTTTTGGTCTACCTTGACATTTTTGTGTTTGGGAGAACCAAGGAAGAGCACACACACCGTCTGCGGAAAGTTCTCCTGCGAATCTTGGAGGCCGGACTTAAGCTCAACAACAAATGCGTCTTTGTGTCATAACTGTCGCTTTTGGGCCATAAAGTCAGCGCTCGAGGAATTGCACCGTTTCAACAGAAAGTGGATGCTCTCAACGCTGCCCCCATCCCCGCGGACATCAGCCAACTCCGCTCCTTTGTGGGGATGGTGGAATATTACTCCCGCTTTTTGCCTGGCTGAGCATCTGAAGTCGAGCCTCTTCGAAGGTTTCTGCGGAAGGACACACCATTCATCTGGGACAACCAGGCGGGCCGAAGCTTCAACCGAGTGAAATCGTTGCTCTCAACTGGCAAGAGGCTGAAGATTTTCGACCCAGCGTTACCTACCGTCGAAGCTACAGAGGCATCGGCCTACGGAATCGGGGCTCTCTTGCAGCAGCGCCATCAGGACGGTACCTTCACGGTCGCATTCGCATCTAGAACGTCGACGCCGACGGAGCGACGGTGCTCGGTTGGAGAGAAAGAAGCGCTAGCATGCCTGCGGGCATGTGAGAAATGGCATGTCTACTTGTGGGGCCGTCATTTCACTCATCGCGCGGATCACCACGCGCATGTGTCATTGCTTTCACAAGGGGAACAGGACATCGCTCGCTATGGATTACACGTTGGTCCCATCACCTGCTGAAGTACAACTTCACGGTGGAATACCATCGAGGAGCGCAGAATAGGGTAGCTGATGCCCTTTCCGCCTGCCCATGCCGACCAATGATGGAGGATTGGACTTCGACGACGAGATCATCTCCTTCGGCGCTCTGGACGAGGCGTGCATCACGAAACCGCAGCAGCAACAGGAGACGGCGGATGACCCACTGCTCACCGCTGTCATGGGCTATGTAACCTCAGATTGGCCCCCATGAAAAAGTTTATCTTCGGATGAGATCATTTTCTACCACCTGAAAGAGGCTCTCCCAGTCAACGACGGGCTCCTGCTCCGTTGTGACCAGTTTGTCATTCCCAAAACTATGCGTCAGGCGTTAATCTCACGAGCAGATGAAGGACGCACTGGTATCATGGAGACGCAGACACGCCTTCCAGAGCTCTACTGGTGGCCTCAAATGAATACAGAAGTACGCGCTGTGGTCTCCGCCTGCAAGGTCTACAGTAGCTCGGAGAAGACTGCCAAGACGTCACCAACTCCCCTACAGCTAGTGCCATTGGCAGAGCGACCTTGGTCTAAGGTGGGCATTGACATCGTGGGTCTGTTTGAGCGGGCGGAGCCAGCTTGTCGCTTCGTCATTACGTCCGTTGACTACTTTTCGAAGTGGCCAGAAGTCCAGCTCTGCCCAATGTCACTACGGGAAGGTCGACGGATTTTCTGCGAGCCATCTTCGCCAGACAAAGGTACCCGGGCAGTATCGTAAGTGACAATGGGCCACAGTTTGTGCGGCCGAATTCGAGAAGCTTCTTCAAGTTCGTGGTATAAAGCACACGCTGGTTTCTGCTTACTACCCCCAGTCCAACGGGCAAATCGAACGCTTCAACCGTACACTGAAGGGTTTCCTTCAGTGTGCTGCCGTTGAACGAAGTAACATTCGCTCTTCACTCGTCAACAACTTGATGATGTACCGCTGCATGCCCCATACCGCGACTGGATTATCTCCTGCCCTCCTGCTGCAGAGACGCAAGCCACGGACCCGACTCAACATCCTCGGGCTGTCGTCGGCGCAATTCCTGTAAAAACCTTTTAAAGAGCTGCACCGGCTGCTTCAACGAGTACAGCCAGAGGCAGGAATACACCAAAAGGTACACAGACCAGCGTCGAGCAGCGAAGACCCCGAGATTTTGTGTTGGAGACTGGGTTCGAGTAAAGCGACCAGGAAAAGTCCCCAAAGGAGAGCCGACCTTTGGACCACCACAGCGCATCATAAAGCGCGTAGGTCGGTGGACGTTCCGATCGGAAGACGGTCGAGTATGGAACGCCTCAAGACTTGCAGCAGCCTCAACGACCAACCAACAGAGCCAGAGACAAAACACATCTACCCCTGCTAAGAGCAGTCGGTTCTCGAAAGTTGCTGTTTCCCCTGCTAGCGTCAGCCACAGGCACCATAACTGGCAGCCACAGCAGCCTAGGTGGAACGGGCAGCAACAAACTGGATCGCTAACGCCTATGTGCAGTCGAGCCTCAGACTCACCAACAAGAAAGGGGGTTTCGGCCGCTCATCCTACGCCTATGCCTCTCAGGCGCTCCGGACGTGATCGTCCACCACCAGAGCGCTATGGAAACTATGCCGCATGATGAACTGAACCGCTTTTCTTTTCTCAGTGATCTCGGTGATCGGAAGTCACTGCGCAAAGCGATCACTTGTGTTTTGTGTTGTGTGTGTGTTTTTTTTTAATTTCTTTTCCTTTCTTCTTGGCATTTCTTAGTTCTTTTTTTAGCCCTCAAGCAAAAAAACAAAAACATAGAGGAGGGGAAAATATTTCGTACTTATTCCTCTAACTTACTCCCCTAACTGAAAAAAAATCAAGCGGAGAAGTTTCCCCACTAAATATATCGGAACATTTTCCCCGCTAAATCTACCGGAGAAATTTCCCCGCTAAATCTAGCGGAGAAATCTTCCCGCTAAATCTAGCGGAGAAATTTCCCCGCTAAATCCAGCGGAAACAGTTGCCCGCTAAATCTAGCGGAAAAATTTCCTCGCTAAATCTAGCGGGAAAATTTAACCGCTAAATCTAGCGGAAAAAATTCCCCACTAAATCTAGCGAAAAATGTCCCCGCTAAATTTAGCGGAAAGTTTTCCCGCTAAATCTAGCGGAAAAATTTTCCCGCTAGATTTAGCGGAAAATTTATCGCAATAAATCTAGCGGAAAACTTTCCACGCTAAAACTAGCGGAAACATTTCTCTGGAGGGTCACGTGACCCCCCTCCATGATGTCACGTGGGGGTCACGTGACCTCGGGGGGGGGGGGTCGCGTGACCCCCAAGATCACGTCACCCCTCCCCCAGGTCACGTCACCCCCCCCCCCCCCGACCTCACGTGACCCCCGAGAACACGTGACCCTCAATACCCTTCCCTCCTCCTCGTCAAGAGCTGCGCTCTGATTCGGTGTTACAGGGAGTTGTAAATGGCTTTCACTTTTTTGAAAGAAATTATGCCTTGAAACAAAATCACCGATCCCTCGCGTGGGTAAACTTCGTCCTTTGGCCTTTCTACAAAGCAAAAAAAAAAGTTTATTGGGTGTCAAAATCCGTGGTCCAGGACGGGTTCAACATGAAGGGACTAAAACGAAAAGGAGGCTAAAAGGGGACTTTTCTACCTTACGTGATCACTCTCAGTGGCATCCCATTTACTCCCAAAAAAAGACGAAGGACTACCCAATTTTTTAAAGTATATAGGTGCGCATTTACAAATCCTTGTATACCTTTATTTCACCAGGTACATTGTAACCTATATTCCAGTAACACTTGATTTAGGTATACAAACTCCAGATATATTATAGGTTACGTTGTATCCGTCTACTTTTCGCCATTAGTTGTAACCATTAAGCGGTGTGTTGGATCGAAGCACCAGATTTGTCATTCCCTATCCTTATCAGACCCGAGAAAGTTCCCACAAACGAAAACCTTTTTTGGCAGTTTTTAGTTCTAATTTGGGAACCAAAAACATGAAAACAAATTGTTTTTATTCCATGATAAGGCAAACTACTATAAAAAGCATGTCCACAGCCGTAGATTCTGGGGCACTGTTCACGTATTCCTTCACACTTGAAACTAGAAGAGGCAGTTCCTGCCGATCTCAATGAACAGGTAGACATCGCACCGAGAAGATCGGTGTCTTGTCTTCGTGTTGCAACCAGGCTTGCGGCACCTTGCAGCGTTTTGCAAGTCATATTTTAGTGGCAAATATAAGGCATACTTCTTTCTGAAGCCTTCAGGAGGTAGCTCCTTCGTCCGCTTCCTGGCCACCACGTGGGCGCCATTCTCATCGTTGAAAGCAAAGTCGGTGGCCTTCTCATAAATTACTGTCTCAGCTATACAAAGCATAAAATCAAGGTAGTCCACGACACTTCTTTTGGGGAGCCCTTGTGGCAACTTGTCGGACCTGTTTTGTATCCAAGAATTTACGCAGGCGAGGTCCGTCATGTGCAACACTGTGCGCATCATCCAGCGATTGGTACGGCTTGTTTGGCTGTAGGAGGAAAGCATGCGGTCTGCTAAGTCGGCTCTCCCCATTTTTTCGTTGTATTGCTTGACTACGGATGGTCGAGGCACGTCCAGATATGTATTCCCTTTTTTACAGCACCTTTTGCATGTATCTTTTGGCTCGATACCAAAGGCGGCTGAAACCATCGGAATGGGCTTCTTGTCAACCCACTTTACGAAAGACACCGCGTTGTCTGACTTTGTCGTTTTTGGTCAGCTGTGCCTCGTGGGCTCTTTATTATATATTTGTCGCTGACAAGCTAGGCTCTCACCCTTTTGGGATTCTGTTTTCCATTACTGTCCTGGTGGCGAAGATGTTCGTTTTAGCCAGTTCGTCCACGAGTGAAGTGGAGGTGAACCACCGATCGAAGTAGACTGTGGAGCAGGTCGGCACTGTTTGTGCTAAAGCAATGACTGAGTTTCCAGTGACGCAAGCCCCATATCAGGGAAGGTCTCCCGGCCCTTGTAGATGCCAAAATGGTATATCACTCCATCCTCCCCCGCGAGGACAAAGTTCTTCAGCCCCGCAGGAGTTGGCTTGTTGGGCACGTATTGCTTCATACCACACCTGCCTGAAAAGGGAATGTTCTGCTCGTCAATACAAAAGCAATTTGGCCTTTCAAGGGCCAAGCATCCTTTGCGGGCCGTCTCGACAAAGGCAGCAACTTTCCATAGTCTCTGTTTTGCTGTGTCTTTGTCTTGAGATGTCCGCTTTAAACTCACAACAAAGGTTGAGTTGAGAAAGAACCGGTCTCGAGAGATTGCATCAGCGACGATGCTAACGGCTAAAGTTTTCTTCCAAAAAAAAGAAAAAGGACTCTTGGGTACCGAATTGATCCCATCACCTTGGAGCAGCCAAAAATGTTCTTTACTTTTTCTGTCGTGATCTTTACGATTACTCCACGCTCCTGAAGTAGCCGACGGTTTGTCTTCTCTGCCATCATTTCCAGTAGACCGTTGTTCAAAGTATTGCCTGAAGTACTTAATAGGTGAGAATTTTGAACGCTCTTCAGAAAATGTTTACCCACCTTGAATGTCTGGCACATTATTTTCAGGTGGGGATATGGCTTTTTTTCCACAGCACACGTGGCGGATGAACGCTGGGCCACGGAACATCCTCATCATCACTCCCCGACTGCTCTTCGTCGTGTTCTTCTGTATCGACGTTTTAAGCATCATCCACATCGTTTTCGGTCTCCGATCGCGAAATATCAGAATTCTCTGCATCGCAAATTGATAGCAAGTTTTCCTCCGTTGTTTTGTTAGGCAAGCCTGGAATTAAAAAAAAAACGTGCTCTCAAATTTTATATGAAATTTGATAGATTCTGCAGAACACCAATGCGGGGAGTTGACCCCGCAATTCTACAAAAGAAAATATGAATAGCAACCCAGCGTCCATGCTCGTGGACGTTTCAAGAAAAGGCTTTGCAAAATTACAAACAAACAGCCGCGTCGCACCAAAAATAGTACCGGTAGGTTTCACAAATATTAAATATACTAATAATACGCTGTTTTAGTTCTTTGAAGACATTTGGAAGGAACAAAAGTGTTTCTCACCTATGCTGGTTCGGTAGAACGAGTTCGCGCTGATCTCCGCCATGTTGTTCTGCTCCCGGAGCCTTGTATGCTCACGGCTGCATCAGAGGTGGCTCTACATGTCCCGTCCTCCGACGTGGACACTCGCTTTCTAAGCTGGGGCGGCCGTGTTTTGCTACAGAAATTCGGAACCAATGTCCCCGTACGTCGATGTGGGGTTTGAGGACGCTAATAAAATAAAGTGTCTGAGACGCCCGACGCTAGTCGGAGCTAGCGTTCCCGAGACGCCGAGACGCACTCTGCTTTTCAATGCTCCGACAACCTGAGGGAGAGGAAACGAGGGCGCCCGTGGACGTCCGACCTCCGAGCTCTGGTGGGAACGATTAGAGGGTAAAGCTAACAGCCTTTGTCTCTACTGCTCTCATCGAACGCTTTAGAACCCGGAATGCCGGCGTCTGGCGTTTGACTTTCGCTTTCGAAGGCGTTCGTCAAGGGCAGTGACCACAATAATTACGACTCAGGGGATTAAGAAAATTATTGTTTCTTAATTAAACAAAAATCTGCACAAAACACGCGACGGCCACGACGATGAATGTATAGAATTAAAAAAAAAAACAGCGCACCACGGTTTAAAAAATAATTTATTGCATATCCGAACATTAGAGTAACTCGTCAATGAGTGTGATATTGCTTATAACACACGTCATAGCAGATATTTGTTTTTTGTTCACCAATATGAAGGGACAGCGTGCTTAGAGCAAGAGAGCTCTTGAGGTAGGATCAATACCTGAGAATCAAAAGGGAGATGAACGTTCTTGTCGTCGCAAACCGCATTACACGCCAGAAAGCCTTCATCATAGGTACATGAAGTACTCATATTGCGAGTTCTCTCAATCTTTTATCTTGAACTGCAGTATTCTCTGTTGCCGGCTATAAAATTGAGAACAATGAAAAAAAAATCCTCGTTCGAAGCTTCTTTCTGAGAAAGGAACACGAAAGGTCTATGCTGTGCGTGTCGGTCTCTAAATATTGAGGATATGTCGACTATTCAGAAAGTGGCTCCCCCACACACACGTTTATTAGTGTGGACAGTGCTGCCGCTCGTGTCTCTATCTGAAATAAAAATATTTCACGGTTGAAATGGGGCTGCATAAATTAATAAAGCAATATCTTTTTTTATTCTTTTAGTAAAATCGATTGTTTCTTTTTTTTTAATATGTACAAAATGCGCAGTTGTACTATTGAATCACACAACTCTTTAAACAAGGATATATTTTTTATTAAAAAAAGCTGAAAATAAACATTGTCAAGCACAACCTCTTGCCTGCACCCGTCGTTATCTTGATTTCTGGGTGTTAAAAGGGACTAAAATCCTGCAAAAAATGTATAATCCTTGTCATGAATGGGCAGTCAAATGTATAATGATACGTCGATACACACACATCTAGTCTACACAAACACCATCGTAAGCGTCACAATATGTACGAGCGCGAATCACAAGCAATATATGCACAATAAATATCCACACATATTGCGGCTTCGGCATCCATTCACAGGTCTTTGTTTCTAAAGAAGGCTGACCATTCATTGTCGGTGAAACCTTAATTTCTTTAGGATTTTTTTTAATCTTTCGTTTCCTGTAGCTTTTTGATTCTCAATCACATTTTTATTTATTAGGTAATAAATAAAGATTGTTATTTATCGTTGCAAAGTGTGGAGGAACAAATAAAGATGCAAATGGAAGTCTACTGCATCACGCATATTGTGACTTCCTTGTGCTGTCCAATCCCGCAAAACCCTGGAATAGAGAACGCGCACAGCCGACAGAAACGCCTATATCTGCCCCGTAACACATAACAGAAAGACAAATAAAAATCTTCCAGTGATTGATGATACCAGTAGGATTGTTTTCCAGCCCCGGCCAAAATATGATAAGATTATAAGAGCTACCCAACACTCCACGGCGGCAAAGATAGGAGTCCATATAATATATGTTGTGGTCGTCCCCTTCTTTGTTCCAGTGTCTCGGGTTTTTATTACCATGAATCACCACCAGCTCGCTTTTTTTTAAGTATTCTTGCAGTATATTATATATGCCCGCTTAGGGATATAGAACGCCGGATACAACTCAACGCGAGCAAACATGTAAGTGTAAACTGGTCATCGCCCCATTCATAAACAACCTGCTGCAGCCGTGACATATCCCATTATTTTCCCGCAGACTAAAATTCACACCCGGTAAGCTTAAAAAAAAAACTTTAGACAATCGAATCTTAAAATAAAATGGCGAATCCACTCATTTAGGGTGCTGTAATTTGTGCGTGCCAATAGTCCGCGGCCGTAACCACCACATTTCAACAGAGAGCCCTATTGAAAAATCCACGAGCCCGGGTCTGGTGTGTTTCTGACCTTTACACCAGAGCGGAAATTCAGACACGGGTCTTGGCGTGTTCTGGTGTCCTGGCGTGTTCTAGTGTTTTGGCGTGTTCTATTTTCCTGGCGTGTTGCAGTGTCTTGACGTGTTCTAGTGTCTTGATGTGTTCTAGTCTCTTGGTGTGTTCTGATGTGACCCGGCCGACGTAGTTTTTTTTAGGGGTGACCTGGTCATGCATGCACAATATAATTTAGATTCAGAAAGGACTGCTGATGACAACAGCTAGCAAATTGTGCAGAAAGAATGCTAATTTTGTTGAAGGTTTAGGTGTTCATTCTGCCATGAAACAGAACTACAAAGACAAAAAGAATGAAATTTACAATTTTATTTTTTTCCCAACACGCACCCCTGCGCAGACATTCTCATGCAGACAGGGCTATCCATGGCTCTTTTCTTCCATGCCGCTTCTGCCAGCACATCTGGATGTCTAAGATGATGGCTTCGGCAAGCTGATATTGCATGATAAAACCTGCAGTGCATAAAAAGAAATACACGAGCAGTTATTCATAAAAAACCTTAAAATAATAAGGTCACAACTACAACAGTAAACAAGGAGGTTATGTCGTGTCGAGCCTGATAATCAGTCAATTCCTCACTCGGCCCGCCCTCCCACATTCAATCTGATTTCGCCTACCTGTGGGCAACATATTACAGTCAAACCCGATTACATCAAACTCTCAAAAAACCGTCTACCACTTCGATATAGCGGGCAATTCTCTATAAATGTTTTATTTGATTTGACAGCGAACAAGCACGCCAGATTTATAAAAGCAGTTCACGCTCAAAGGGGCATCTGTACATCATGAGAGACGCTGACTGCAGTTATTTAGTTGCCGCTTCTTCGTTTACCGGCTCACCCTCTCCCCCGCAAGATTTTTTTTTTCTCCTAGGCGGTCGACGCGGCTGCTCAAAAGAAAAAAAGCCAGCTTTCTCTACAAGCTGGCTCTCCCCCAAGGATTAATCCTCCGATGGGGGAAGGCCAGCTTGCAGAGCTAAACAGTGCTCTTGGCAGATCGGTCCATGGGGAAGCGCTGCAATTTTCATTGAATGTAATTGCATTTTTCGCTATGGATTTTTACTGCTGATACCAGTCCATTTACAACTAGTTTAAATTAACCGGGTTTGATAATATCAGGGTCGACTGTAGATCGAACATTGTGGCCTCGCTCACAGTGTTCAAGGAAAGCGCTGCACCCCAAGTGGCATTTCTCCTGCTCTGCTCACATTCGCCTTGTCTGACCTCTTAGTGCCTCTGACTGTACATGTGTGCTGCACAAGGCAAAATCAACAATAGGGTACAAGGCAAAATCAACAACAGATGCTGTGCCCTTCCAGGTTGATCAGGAATACCCTCCTGGTGTGGTAGGGGCTGCTTTCGCACCACACCCTCCAAGAGGAGACGCCTGCAGGCTTGCCCTGACATACTCTTGTCGAAGAGCTCCGCAGGCTTCAATACTGATCGGCTGACCATTCTGAGAAAGCGACCAGGTGTGGCAGCCTTTTCCACGGCGTGTGTAAATGCTGCCTCTCGCATTTTGATGCCAGGTCCAAGATGAATCTGAGAGAGTAAAACTGTCAAGCAAATGCACAAAGAAGTGAAGAAATACAGGCAACACAAATGGACTCTCCACTTTCGTCTGCAATCATGTTCCCGCTTTGTTTCAATAAATTGCTGAACAGTAGATATATATAAAAAATGAAATAAATTAAAGGGGCACTCTCTGGTATTCGAGGATGGCCTGTTTATGTTCCTAACTCAACCTATGTGCTCTAAGCATCCCAAAAGTCCGAAACTTACAATCATGTGCGGCTTATTTCACTATTAAAAAATTTTATCAAAAATAGCGAATGTGGTTGGACCGAATCAAGGCGAATAGGGTCGAACGGCGAAAGATACTTGTCAGTCAATTGCAAGTGAGGGCTTCTCGTGCAGACGGGCAGGACTGGACGGCTGCTTGTCCGGACGTGAAGCTATCGCTTGTGATTGTCTGATGAGCCCCGTTCGTTGCTCACCTACATTCGGCCGGGCTCAGTGGTGGCATTTGTATGTCTGAGATTCACTATCGTTTATGGCATTTTCAATTAGTGAACTAAGCTGCACATGATTAAAGCTTAAATATTTCGGATGCTTAGAGCACATAGAATGTGTTACGGCCATAAATAGGCCGTCTTAGAAAGCTCCCGAGTGCCTCTTTAAGATTATTGATTTACTGATCAAATGCTAAAAATGATATAAAAAATTATTTCAGGAAAGCTTAGCTTTTCACATACATGATAATTTTAGGTAGAATTTAATAAACCATTTGACAATTTCTAAATTCGACATAACAAAGTATGAAGAAAGTATACTGCTGTGCACTCCCACGTTTTGTACAAATATTTGCAGTCTCGTGCAGCCGAGCAATGTGAAAAAAAACACCTTTGGCTCCACTTCATGAGAAGAGATGAAAACGAAAACACGAATGAGTGTGCTATCACCATAGCTCACCACCTTCCATTTCTGTGTTCAGAAATACGCATCAATATGTCTCACCTGTCAGCTACTCGTAAGCTGACAAAAGAGGACGTGTTTTACAGAGCTCCTGCGAAGCTAAGCAATATTTGGTGTATTCAGTTTCGTTGCGGTTGTGTTTATGGGGTAGTAGAAAGTACCTTTTAAAGTAGCCATATGATAGGCTTGCTTGTTGGATCTCCTTCATTGGTGGTGTTGAGCGCTAAGTGCAAGAGGCAAACACCACTGGGGTTGATCCTCCAGGTTTATCACCCTGCTGTAAAGCAATTTTGCTCTAACTCTGGTGGTTTTATGAGGTAGCAGAAATCAGTTTTTAAAGTAGCGATAGGATAGTTGGGTTACAGCAGGCTTTTTAGGTAGGGTCACGAGACCGAACCACCTGCACGTTTGAAACGTTTGGCGGGCTAGTTGGTTGTATGGGCAGAGACGTACCCAGGCTTTCTTGGTTTTGGTGGGACATTTGTCGTTGGTTCGCGCTGTGTGTCGGTAGGGAATGGTGAATATGCGAGGGAAGAAGGATGCGCAGCCTAAAGTAAAAGGAGGACCCGATGTAGGATATGAGGAGTATGGCCGTTGGTGCTGCATGACAAAGACGGAGTTCAAAACTGTAGCAGAAGCCGAGGAGAGCAACTACACCTGCCGGAGTTGCGAGAAGCTAGAACTTGGTTTTAGTAGAATAGAAAGGGAATGGGCGGATACGGTTCAGAATTCGAAGCGGGAACTATGGTTAGAGCGAGAGGTACGGGTAGAGCGGGAGAAGCGGGCTCAGCTCGAGGCGCAGGACGGAAATTTGATTTTGAGGGCCGAAGCGGGATGTGGAGGAGCTGACCAGTGAATGGGAAAGTAAGGTAGAGAGCGTGGCGGGAGAGCTGAGACAAGAACGGGAAGAGAGAGCCGAGCTTGAGCGACAGGTAGAGAAGCTTAGATAGGGGGAAAAGTGGAACGTGGAGTGTGAGAAGCATAAGAAGAAGTGTGAGGAGATGGTGCAGCAACTGACAGGAGTAGTTAATAAGAAAAAGGGTGATGTGATAGAGAAGACGGCTGTGGGTGTGGCAGATAAAGGGGGTCAGGTAAATAGTGACTAGGTGAATGACTCTGTAGGAAAGGAACCTGCACAGCTGTACAGTACTGCAGTACAACAGGGCTCGAGAAAGGCAGCAGAAGTTGAGGCAGAGAAAGCACAGAATGCTGGAGGGGGTGAAGGCAGGCAGTTGGGGGTTAAGAGGGTGCAGGTGGTAGGAGACTCAAACATAACAAAGGTTAAGGAGAGGCTGCTGGACAGGTTGAAAGGGGATGGGAGGGTAACCGTATGGCTCATTCAGGAAAGTGCATGGTAGACGCTATGGCCAAAGCGAAGGTGAAGGTGTGGAAAAACAGGGAAGGAGAGATTCTAGTGTTTATACACGCAGGTCTAAATGATGTGTTAAAGGGACTGAGCCAGAACCTCGCCAGGCAGATAGAGTTGGGGTTACGTAAGATTACGGAGGTGTCTGAGACTGTGCATGTTCAAATATGCACCGTCCCAGAGGTCTGGGGACAGTCTTTGCAGATAGAGAAGCGGGTGGTGGAAGCTCACCGGGTGATAAAGGGGTAGAGCCGACGATTTGGGTACGGAGTAATGGAACTAAACAGGGTGGTGTACGAGGCTCACTCCGACCGACCCTTTTACAATGGGCATCCGCTACAATGAAACCACTGGGAGCACGGTAGGCGATACGATTGGATGTCACATCATACATTTTTTGCGGAGCCCCAGAGCCCTGAGGGCGCCAGTGTAAATGAGGGCCAAAATGTAGATACAGGGGGGAGGGTTTGGGAGGGTGAGAGGAAGCCTCGCAGCACTAGGAAAAAGAAACAGTTTAGCACAGGGTTGATGAACATGCATGGGGGCAGGAACAGAATAAAGTGGGAGGAGATTGAGAAGAAATCAGAAAGCGAAAACTTTGCAGTGTATGGTTCAGCAGAAACAGATCTGAGGGATATGGAACACCCACCATATATACCAGGATATCATTGGATGGGATTCAACCGGGCCAATGGGGAACGGAACGGAGGGGGATGAGGGGTGTTAATGAGGGGTCAGGAATGGCAAAGGGAAAGAGAGGGCTGCAGGAAACATATTTGGGTCAAAGGCAATATTGGGGTTTTGACTCAATCTTGGGTTTTCTGTACCTAAAACAGGGAGTGATGCCGGGGAGGAAAATGGAGAACACTTGACATATATATCAGGAGACGTTAGGGAAATTGGCACTAACAAGGAAATAATTATCTTCTGGGACATGAATGCAAGTTTAGAAGACTTTGATGGACATACAGATACAACAGGGAGGATGTTAGGGGCGTTCTGCGAAGCTCTTGATCTGGTATTGGTTAACGTTCAGGTGAAATGTGATGGAAAAATAAAATGGGAAAGAAAAAAGCTCGCACTCGACTATTGACTACTGTTTAATGTCGTGTAAGATCTACTACTGATTAGGAGGTATGGAAATAGATGAGGAAGGCACAAAAATTCTGGGGAGCGACCATAAGATAATCAAGATCAGATTTGGCACAATAAAAGTAAAAATGCAAAATTAAAAACAACAGGGTAGGAATAACTTAAATGATAAACAGTTACAGGAGCTATCTAAGCGAATCGAGAACATAGTATCCAAGCAACCGGAAAGAGAATAGGCATATAAAGACTAAGTTAGTGTTTTCGAAAGAGAGTTACAGAAATATCAAATCAAACAAAGAGGAGAAAAACTAAAACGCAAGCTTAAAAGCTGGTGGGATAAAAAGGCTAATGCAGCAATATCGAGACTCCAAGCGGCATCTAAAGAACACAGATGGCCAAAGAAAAAGGGGGCCACACTAGCCGAAGTAGCGTCAAAATGGGAGGAATTTCAGGAAAGAAAGCGGGAGGCATCAGCATTAATACTGTCCAAAATTGGGAGAGCAGGGGTCCAGTGGATGATAGAGATAAACCAGAAGGATAGGAATGCGGCAAAAAGGTTCTGGGAACACCTTAGTGCACAGGGAAAAAAGACCGAGGGGTGGCACCAGACACTAACAACACAGGAAAGGACAAAAGTAGAGGGGGAAGAGGCAAGTGAATACATTAGACATACACTCGATGCAGCATTTTTGGAGTTAGATTCATATCAGGCCGTAGGGAATGTTAGCATCTACACAACACAAGCGGATGGTCATGTGAAGAAGAGGAAAGGACCACTGGGGAATGGGAAAAAGCAGAAGGAAAGGTTCCGGCTGGAACAGACAGGTCCAGATGGCATACCAATGAGACTCATAAAAGTTATAGGCAAAACAGGCAAATTGAAACTAAGGCAGGTGATTGACCAGATACTTATGGGAGTGAGGTACCCAGTGACTGGAAATTGAGCAGGATGAGATTATTATATAAGGGCAAGGGAGAAAATGACAGTATAAAATCATACCGACCAATCACAGTAACTTCAGGAATATACAGACTAGCTATGCAAATTGTAAAAGGAAGAATGGAAGAATGAGCAGAGAGAAAGCAGATTCTAGGGGAGCTTCAAAACGGTTTCAAGAAAGATAGACGACTAGATGATAATTTATTCTTAATCACTCAGTGCATAGAGACAGCATTGACGAGTCAAAGGCCATTATGGGTAGCATTTTTAGACATCAAAGGGGCTTATGACGATGTGAATCAGAAAAACCTCTGGAACCAACTGAAGGGATATGGAGTAGAGGGAACCGTGGTTAAGTTTTTAGAACGGGTTTGTACGGAGAATAGGGTTATTATAATATGGGAAGCCGAAACTACAAGACCAGCAGCAATAAAAAGAGGTCTCAGACAGGGTTGCCTATTGTCACCCCTGCTCTTTCTGATATACCTCAGTAAGATGGAAAAAAGTTAGAACAGCGCAACTTAGGGTTTGATCTGACCTACATGGAGGAAGGACATAAAGTGAATCAAATATTGCCTGGAATAATGTATCAGACACCATTGTACTAGTATCAGAAAGTCGTGAGACAATACAGGAACTCATTAGGATTTGCAGCAGAGAAGGGGACAATTTAAGACTAAAATTTAGTAGGGACAAGTCGGATATAATCGCAGTCGGTTATAAAGATTAGAAGGGGGAACCCCTGGAGATAGAGGACACATTGATAGAACACGTAGAAAAGCACAAATATCTGGGAATATGGTTAAGTGAAGGAAGACAGTATCTAGAAGGCCATGAAGATATTGTAATAAAGAAGGGGAAACGAGATTCAGCTATCATGAAACACAGGGAACTATATATCTACAATAGATTTGAAGTCGCTAGGGGTGTATGGAAGGGAGTCGTGGTGCCAGGACTGTCATGTGGAAATGCGGTACTGTGTATGAGGTCACAAATCGAGGCAGGTTTAGATATGCAGTAAAGGAGTGTGAGTAGGTAGGCATGGGAATGCACCGAATGAGGGAGTATAGGGGGATATGGGTTGGGCATCTTTCGAGAGTAGAGAGGTGATAAGTAAAGTAAAATTTGAACAAAGACTAGCTGAAATTGAGTAGACACGGTGGGCAGCGAAAGTGTACAAGTAGCTATATGTGAAAAGTATAAACACAAAGTGGACAAACCGAACCCGCAAGCAGAGTTTTAAATACATTCAACGAGATAGAGCCGATGAGAGCATATCAGGAGAAAAGGGAGTAAAAAAAACAGTGAGGAAATTTTTGAAAGAGAGAATGCAGGGGAAATCAGCTTTAAAAATATACAGGGCACAAAAATAAAAAAAAAAAAATAAAGAAGGAACAGCTGTTGTCACAGAGTTCAATAACTATTTTTGTCCTTCAGTGGTTATGCTGTTGTCCGTTCCCGTGTTTGTGAGTGGGGTGCGCGAGCGCCGAGGACAGGAGCGCGAGCTTAGGTTTTTTGTTTTCGTGCGAGATCGGAGGAAGAGAAAAAGAAAAAGAAAAGCCCGGGCGCGCGAGGGTTGTGGAACACAAACCGCGGAGCAAGGTGGTGACGGTGTGGATGGTCGGCGCTGAGCAGGTCCAGGTCCGCGGCGGTATGGTTGTTCGACCACCGAGGAAGTATTCGACGGAGAGTGGTGTGAGTGCTGCTTGCGAGTGAGTGTTGTGCGTCACTACAACACCCAAGCCACCATGGCTTCTTGACCCCGACTGGCGGCGCAACGAACCGGACCTCCACCTGCACCATGGAACGCTTAGTCGGCTCTTCCCCTCGAAAACTCTATCACAACCTCGATTCGACTTTTGATTTTTTTTTCTTTCCTTGTTTCGACTGTGTGTACGTCCTGTGCGCCTTTCCTTACTTTTTGAGTTATTTTACATAAAATACTGTTCGCAACGTCGCCATGCTTTGCTCTCAATTGCTCCCGCCTCTCAGGATGTATCTCGCCAAGGTGTGGTCCTAACACCTGGACAGCGGTCTAAGTCAAATTCCAAATTTGTTTGTTTGAATGGAATCTTTAACCTCCGAACCTGAGACAGCTGTATAGTAATTCAGTGGGGAGCTCTTTGTTGTTTGAAGTTAGAACGGGGGTGCTACGAACGAGAATGTAAAGGGCTAAATTCCAGGAAGTGGACACTCTGTGCGACGTATGTAACCGCGAAAGGGAAGCTATAAAACATGTAATTTTAAGGTGCACAGGGCTTTGTTTCACCCTCTTGAGGGCACAACTACCGATTTGGAGAGGGCACTGGGTTTTACGGACATGGATGGACAAATCGAGAGAGAAAGAATTGCGGTAACTAAAAGGAGATTGGAAGATTGGTGGAAAAGATTTAGGGAAGGATAAAAAAGACCTGATATAAATAAGTCATGTAATCACTTTAAAAAGGGGGGTGGGGTTGTGTTATAACAAAATTTATACAAATTAAAAAAAAGAAGGGATGAGGAAATGTAAGGCTAGGTGGCACAAGCTTCCGCCCGTTATCCATCCATCCATCCCCTGTCTTCTTTGCTAGTCTATACTAGTGAAGCGGGCTAGCTTACTAACCCCTGGATAGGTAATATTGGCACTGCTAAACTGTAATTTGTGGGACACGACTATCAGATAGCACTGATGTCTCTGTCATCCTCATGTACACTTTTTCAAAGATTGTTCACCTTCTCGTCCTATGTCAAGACTTAAGTATGTTATTTTACTTTCATTTTTTTCTATTTTTAGTAGGAAAATAGGAATAGAACGAGCATAATTTTTGGATATTTAGGATGCTTAGAGCCTGTCGAATGAGTAATCACCAAGAACAGACGATCCGAGAAGATCTTTAGTGCACCTTTAAGTCAGTACCTGTGTTTGCTTTTTTTTGTGTGCCCGCCTGTTTGTGTCCTTGTTTTTTCTGCTATTAGTCTGTTCTCCTGAATAAGTCAATGAATTGAAAACAATGGACAAAATGTCTTGTAGGCCCAGGTACGTACTTCGCCATCCCGGACAGCTAAGAGAGGTGGTCAAGAGGAGGCCACGGCCTCACCAGGTGGACCAGCCACTGCAGAACGTAATAGAGCAAATTAAAGGTTAGAGAGACGAGTAACATCAAGGTCTTGGTTTGTTTATACGCTTAGGACATACTGTAGCTGTAATAAAGAAAAAGATAGCCACACAACATATTCAAAATGACATGCCATGCAGTATAAATAAAGCACAATATTCCTTCACAACTTCAATCTAGCCCTATGCTCAGGAGCTATGTTAGTCAAAACATTGAAGCCCATTTCTTTGTTGTAGTAATAGCAGGAAGCATGCATATGCCCAAACAAAATGTACGCTACAGTTGCTAATAGGGTGAAATTTCAGCAATGCATGCCCTCAAAATGTTTCGTAATTTCACTCCACCTGTAAATCACTTTCACTTGTTTTAGGATTTTCAGGCCAATAGCAAATCGCTTTAACGTGATTTATTACGATGCAAACCTCTAGAGGTAATGTCAGCTCTTTCTTGCGGTACTTTTAGTAAGGTGACAAAAGGGTTGTGGTCACTACCATTAAGGTGGTAACGTTGCATATGATGTCGCCACAGCCAGGCTGCTTTATGCACTAAACAAATGAACACTACCTTTTGAAATCACGCCTTTAAGATAGTATTTATTCAGGTGGGATACTGGCAACCTTACCAACTCTCGTTGTTGGCACTACTCGCCTGTCAGGTAAGCAATGATTGTGTCGTGCTACGCTGCATAAAGAAGTCATGAAATGAAATCTTCCTGTTCTGTCATAAACCATTTGTTGAGTTAAAAGTCTGGTTATAGTGGTATGACAGTGTTGTCCTGCCCCTACAAAAGCGACTTTTGACCCCTCAGCTCCTGCGCGCAAAGAGGGTGAAACACCATTTTCTCAACGGTAGAGGGGCCTGATGCATGTGAATAACAGTACTGGGCAGAGCAGTCAATTGGCAGGTCACGTGATGGCAGAACAATCAATTGGCTTGCTTCACTACATTGGGATTGTCACTACCTGCAACTACATTATCAGCAGTTTAGGTTGCAAATACATAGTTTTGGGCCAACCAGCACTGTCATCCTGTCAGTAAATTAATTTCTGCTTTTATACAGATCAAAAACAAATTAAGATTTGCAACGTACAGTCAGAGGCGTCTTGGGCAACGACACTGTTTGTGTCTGTGCGAGGGGGGGGGGCAGGCAAACTCAGCAGATTCTCGATAATATAAATTTCTCCATTTCACTCCACCCACTCCCCTCACTTTAAGTGACCCAAATATTAACCGGCATTGCAATTCGGCACTACGCGTTGCGCCATCAAGCGGCTGCAAACGAAAACACTGGGTAGGCCCGGACAGCCCGGATCGCGGGGACAGCAGGCAGGTGCATTTAGAAACCAAGTGTAAATGTGGCATTTTGGATCGGCGTCAGCCTTTTTGGGAACCGTTCTTCTTAAAAGTAAGTCTCGGCTTCACGTCTCCATGAACCCAGCGGGTTCCTGGGGCATTTTGCCTACTCCTATAGGAGTAGGCGAAATGCCACAGGAACCCGCTGGGGTCATTTTTTGGGGGAACCCTATAGGGTTCCCCCGAAAAATAAATGTCGCTACTGCTGCGTGAAAGACTGACACAGTCACGAAGGCAACTCGAGCGTCAAACTTTACCGCTTCCCCTCGAAATCTTTGGAAGCGACACGGGGACAGAAGTGGATCACTGCAGTTCGACGCATCAGGTAAGTAAATTCTACAGTAATGTTTGCTGTTGAAGTGAACGACTATAGATGTGCAGACTTGGAAAGTGGTATGACGAACTTGTCTTGCAGACTACTCAGCACAATAACAATTTTATACAAGTTGTTCTACGAGTCACTAGACACCACATAAGGAAAAACAATAGGAAAATTGGGCCGATTGTCGCTTTGCTGTGACATCCAGAATCAGGCGATCAGGCCTTCAAGAAGCGGGAGGCCCGTCCCGGCAGTCGTAGTTGTATGTGCGCATAGCCGTTCGGCACACGCGCGGTCGTAACCAAAACCTTCCAAACCTGCGAGTTCTGAAATAGTAAATTTTCGTAGCACATAAAGCTTTGTTTGTCTCGGCAACCAAATTTAATGCTGAATTTGGTAACAAATGTGACGGCATGCAGAAAACAGGATGCGTAAGATTTTCTTTAGAAAAAGCTCAAGTGAAGCGTAAATATCCTTCTCACAGGTGCACTTTGTTGCCTATCACCTTTTCACACCAGGTTTGCGTATCACAGTACAGACATTCTAGCGTGCATACTGTTCTCTACCATGCAGAGTATGTTTCTAATTACTTACATTTTCTAGCCGGGGGCGAGCGCGAGGAAACAGGAAGGGCGTGCCGCACCAGGCTGGGGCCGCGCAGGAACGATGGAGCCGTTCTGGCTGGTCTGGCTCATGGTGACTCCTGTAGCGTTCCGCCAGCGAGGTTCGGATCAGCACCGGCGGAAACGGAGAGCCCTGGCCATACCGGCCTAGGCTATGACGATCCCGGAGTAGTTCCGCAGCGAGACTCGGCCTGTGATAGCCCGGAACAGCTTGCCTACGCAGCGCTGGCGTGGGGAGGACGATCCGCAGGCCTGGACACGGACTGCGACTGCGAGCTCTGAATGACGGGCGACAACCCGGCTCGGCGGGCCGGAGTGCCGGCTCTCGAAGACGGACAGCTGAGAAGTATAGTAAACCGATTCGCGGTCTTCTCGTTGTACTGTGTCACTCCCTGGGAGACGAGCGAAGCACATGCCGATCGCACTGCGATTATTACAGAGCGACCCCACAAGTGGTGAAGACAACTCAAACTTTAGTCCAAATGACGACACTTGAGTACGCTTGCCGGCTAGCTATGCTGGGTAACAAAGACTTTCGAACTGATAGCCGCCCGCCTAGCAACACAAAAGTTTTCCTTTCGTTTTTAATTTTATTAACCCTTTAAGTACCTTAAAGGGTTATAAAAGTGTGTGTATTTTTAGGATACATTCAATATAAAAATAGTGTTTTGGGGACCCAAAGCAATACTCAGGCGAAATGTTTAACGTATCTTAGGAATTACATTTTCTGGTTTCGGTTTTGCGGTCTCTAATTTTCGCCGCGAGGGGTTTTCAGATAATCCGTCGGCTCCGATGTGCATGGCGGCGCCCAGGACGCGTACCGTCCACGCCGTGCTACGCACTTCGACCTGCTGTTACGAAGGTAAGCAGTACTTTGCTCTGTAGTATACTAATTTTGAATTTTTACAAGTTCTGGATTCCATAGCGCTGTCGCATTTTACCTTGAAACGTATCAAAGTCGGGGAAAAAAAGTACATAGTAGATATGCGAAGGCTCTTTCACATGCTGCGATTCTCGCCGGAAATCGGTGCGATTTCTAGTAAATGTACGATTAAAATCGCAGTCACTCTGTCGCAGCGGCTCTGCAACTGCTTTCCACCAAGTTGGTATTTTGCCACTGAGCCGGTCGGATCGCTTTCTCGTCAATTAGCCGTTCATTAGCCAGCTTTTATCCGCGAAAATTAATGTAGGCAGATAAAAGCTTCTGGTTTAATGCTTCATTATTAGAAATTTCTTGTTACATATTGCATTCCTAAAACATGTATGCTTATTAAGACGTTTCTGTTGTATTTTAGACAAAGTGAAACGCGTCGCGTCCGTGTCTGAAGCGCCAGCCGCTCCGACAGAAATCGCGCGGTTGTTGGAGCATGTGAAACCAAACATTGCGATCGCACTCGCTGCGTCGGCTGTCGCACCGATTTTTTTTTCGCACAGTCGCTGCATGTGAAACTGGCTTAATAGAGGAGTCGCATAGTAGCTTTGTGATTTCTGCAGTGTTCCCTTCCGTGCTTAGATTTGGCAGTGTTTCGGTAGTTTTAAGCCGATAAATGTTTAGCCAGGTAAATAGGTTGGGCGATACTTCAGGGGCGGGCGTTCACTCTGAATTTTACATACCTGTGCATGAGGAATCAGCTGTAATTTTCGAGAGAAAGCTTCCTGTTTGGCGTGGTTTAGTACATCCCTGTTGTCCTGTTTACTAATAGAATTTGATGTGGTGCTCTTTCCTTTCAGGCTTCGTATTCTACTGCTGCCCGAAGGAAATTCCATCGAGATCTTTATACCAGACACGGTGTCGCGATCGTCCCTGTGTGGTTTTGATTCCAGAAAGTGGAACAGTGTCCGATGCGGGATCTAGTGGTAGGGAAGTGAGTGACAGTGACGAGGAGAACTTGCCAACGAAAGGCCTAACAACAGAACCTCCTTGCGATAACGAAACTGAAGGCAGAACGCCCGCCTGTCCACTTCTGTCAACGTCAAGAAAGAAGGAAAAGTCACCGCCGCGAGTTTTTGACTCAAGAAAGAATGACCGATGTTTTGTGGAGCCTGCGGACGGAACCAGTGTTTACAGCCTCTGATGATGTCAAATGCCGACTGAAATATTTTCAAGTTTTCATTGATGACAAGTTGCTGACGATTATTGACGAGACAAACCTGTATTCTTCGCATCAGGTTGTTGCATATGGGTAAACGTTTATTACAGTGTGCCAACATGCTTACGCAAAGTACATATTATTCGAACTGAATCGTTGCATCGCCCCTTGATCTAAGCACCTTATAAAATAAAATTTGTTGTTTGAGCTCTATACATCTTATTTAATTTTACAAGAAAACACGTTTTCATTGAACACCAGACATATATCCGTGATGTGTGCTCATTAGAGGCACCCTGGTGTGCATGGCATGCCAACTTAGTGTACCGTGGTGTGCACATTAGACTGGTCCGGTGTGGCATAGTGTGCACATCAAGCCATTGCAGTGTGCTGTAGTGTGCACATCAGACCAGCCTAGTGTGTTTTGGTGTGCACAACAGACCACACTAGGATGATGTGATGGGTACACCAAACCAGCCTAACGTGGGGACAACTGAACACGTTAGGCTTGTCTGATGTGCGCAACAGAACACACCGCGCCGGTCTGATGTTTACATCAGAAAACACTAGGACACACCAAACCGGCCTGCTGGATTTTTCAATAGGGCTGATCAAGTTTCCAACGAAGCAGCTTTCCCAAGGTAGCCCCTGCGTTCAGACGTCCGTGTTTGTTTGAAATTAAGCCGCCTGGAGAAGCTCAGAAGCGCACAGTATGAAGGAAGACCACACAAAAGACCGGAGTAGCACAAGCGTCGTCACCGCCATGACCACGTGAGAATGCCGAAGCCAACTGTCAATCCGTCAAAGCTCCGACTCCTTCGAGGATGGTCGAGAAAGCCGAGATCACGTGTAGGGTCACGTGAGCATAGTTTCGGAATTCGTTGAACTCTCTCTCTCTTACCTGCCATCTCCCATTTTTATTCAATTTTTTTTTTATTTGTTTTAAATAAAATTCGAAGATTCGAGTGAAGGTTACAATAATGTTTATGTAGGTAACCCGGTTTTTATGGTTTAGTGTGTAGAAGCAACAGGTCGGTTGCCATTGAAGTAACTTCTAAATCGGCTATGGCCTTTTTAATTGGGGACTAGTGAAGTATTTTTACACATGTTGCAGGTGTAAGAGCACGTAACAGCAAGGACTAAGAAAAGGAACATGCAACACAGGACGAGGACCGGCACCATGTTAACTCCCAGCAACTAGCATAACTTCCGAATTTGCTCTAACGTTTAGTATTGAAAAGAACAATTTAAGCATCAAAACGATTGTTGTAGTAACCTTTATTTTCTTGGTTATTTCGGTTTAGAAGTTACATTATAAGTTACTTAGCTTACAGTGTGCAGCTCACTCATCTATCTAGGCTCATAGTCACTAAATTCTATCGAAACCAATGTTTCACTGTTCACGTCACCTCATTTGTAAGAGAGGTTGTACGGTAAGTGATCCGAACGTCAGTTTCGGTTTTTTTTATTTATTTTAAACAGAATATTAAGCTTAATACAACCTTAAAAAACGGTTGAGTCTTTTGCCAAGTCCCTAGAGATTCGAAAAACCCCTTTTTCGAAAAAAAAATTCTAAATTGTCTTTATGGTTTTTTTAACACTTCCTAAAAACAATATAAGGTGCAGCGCTTGCATTACAAATTCAGAAACTCGATTTTGTGGCGGTGCAGAAGACCTAGACGCCTGAGGATGAGCAGGTTTTTAAAGCACTGAACCTCTTTTGGCACTCGTGCCATGACTGCACACGCAGTCGGCGTCTCAGCCGGATCTCCTTTTTTTTTTTAAGGATATACCCTTCTTAGACTTGAGCGGCACTACTGGCACAGAAGGGCAACTAATTATATGCGATCATTTCTCTGCGTGACTTGTTTAGACAGTGGTATCGAAATCACAAAGGCCATGAGCACAGTAATAATGCAATTTTCGTGACGCTTCAACAGGTCTCATTGTATGGTGTCGGCAGCTACGGTGGACTTTGAGTGAACGATAGTGTATCACCTTTGTCATTGTCTCTAAAACACGAAGTGTTTTGAGCGCACAGCAGAATATGCAACCCTCATTTTACACGAAACGCATAAAAAGAAAAAGAAAACCGCTTCTCTTATGTCTCAAAGTTGGGCGTCACGTAAGGCATCTTGCGATCTCATCTGTCAGTGTTCCGGCTGGTCCATTGTTACATTTTTATGCCTTCTCTTGTAGTTCCGCGTTGCGTCTTCTGCAATTTTAAACATTGATTATGACTTCTAAAAAGAATGTGACCAAACCAGACTTGTACGTAGTTCAACTACTATACTCAAAGTACTGTAGTTTAACTACTTTTCTGATTAGTTTGGTAACTTTCAATTATGTTTTATGGCGGTAATTAGTAGGGCTCGGCAATTGATCGATTAACCTCCCGATTAATCGAGTAAGGCTTTAATCGCGATCATACTTTATAGCCGGTAAATCGGTTTTTTAATCGGTACTCAAAAGGAAGTCAACTGGACGCTCGCATGGCTCTATCCTGGACGACCTGCCCGAACTAAGGGTGACCCATGCCCCCCCCCCCCCCCCCCCCCGTCCCCTCCCTTAAAGAAAACGCTGCGGGCGTGTATCCGGCCCTTCTGAGCAGTGTTCCTTTCCCAGCAAGGTGCTATGAGCAATGTTCAATTCTCAAGCTCGCGAAGCATCACGTGTTTAATGATATACATTACAGTTCTGCCGAGGCAGACGAACAAGCCGGGCCCGCATTTGATCCCCGCGCGACCGCGAAACTTCTCGTGTCGAGGATCTATTACACATCCTGCCCAGGCAAGACAAACAAGCAGAAAAACAAGCTGGGAAGCTAACAACACCAATGACGCCATGGTTACTTGTTCCAGTATTCGGCCTGTAAAATTGGACGAGTTCACGCTGGAAAGTTTCGGCCTAACGTAAACTCCAATGGTGAAGTTTTTAATTTGAAGGAAGTCCACTGCATCATCTTCAAAAAGCCGTTTTCGTGCAGTGGAACCGTAAGTTCGCTTCAGTATCACCTACGAGCGAAGGACCCATGTACGCTGCTGCAGTAAAGGCCCGTTCACACACATGCGTCCGTAGCAACCGGAACGACCAAAACGACCGGAACAACCGAAACGACCGTTGCAAGGGTCTGCAATCGTCAGTTGCCATAGCGACGGAGGGACGCATGCACGCGTCGTTCATGGCGCAAGGAGTTGGAGCGAGCCCAACTTTCTCCGATGCGTTGGAAACAACCGAAGCGACCGTAACGACAGACCAATCACAGGTGGAGGAGAATGGGTCGCGCGCGTTGCATGCCGGTCGCGGGCCGGCTCCTTCTGTCTGTAAACATGGCGTCGGTGGGGATCGTCGACGCGGACGGCGGGGTGAGAGTCATCGTTCCGCGTAAAAGCGCTAACCTTGACTGAATTTTTGTCGTGTGTCGCTATGATAACCCAGCACGTATTAGAAGGGAAGATCCACCTACTCGTGCGGCGATGTCATGGTTGCACTCTCAAGACAGCAGAAACGCCCGTGCCGTCGTGTTTCTTTATTTCGACTACAGTGGTGCTTTGTAAGCATTTGTGTCCTCGAACATCTCCCGGATTTCTGATTTGGCGCATTTAATGCGTGTGCTCAATTTCAAGGTATTACTGACGCGTACCGTATAAAGGATGCGAATTTTCACGTGTTTTCATCACAGGAGAAAAGTGACTAGTATTAGCTATCCTGAACGCTCGCAACGTCTACCTGGTCACGAAATCATCGTCTTTTATAATCGTAGAAAAGGCGTGCGGCGAGATTTGTGCTATTGGCAAAGTCGTGTATTAGAGTCCTGATCGTCCAAGACGGAGTGCTGCAAATTTTTCTTTTCTTTTTTTTTTTCATCCACTGTACCCTGCAAGCCTATCATGAAAAAAAAAATATTAATAAAGCTTTAGGCTATAGAAATCTGTCTGTCTATATTCTGTTGCGGTATTGAGTGGCAGTGCGTCCCCGTTTTTGGGGCACCGCTGAAACAGCTGACGGCGGCATAGAAGCGGTCGCCGTGCTGCCGACCCGCTGCGCTTGTTGCAGTGGTTCCAGGTGTGGGTACGCGCGGCGCAGAGCGGTCGTTCCGGTCGCTCCGGATGCAACGGACGCCTCGCGCTCGTTGTACATGTCTGAACCAGCCCTAAGGACCATCCGCCAAAACACAGAAAACAACCAACGCCTTCTCATCAAAGCCCCTTTCTTTGAAAAAAAAAGAAAGCATCGCTCAAGCCCTGACTTCTTCTCTTCCTGTCGGAGAATGTGGACAAACTTCTTTGTCCTCGGAGGTGGAGCAAAAATATGCGAGCTTTTGAATCGCTGAACTATATATATGTATCCTCAATTCTAAATGTTTTTTGCGCCGTGTAACCGAAAGTAAAATAAGTCTCCAAAGGCAAGACGAGTTGGATTCTTTTTAATACATTACTTATAAAAATCAATGCAACCGATTAATCGATTAATTCATCGATTAAGGGGTGGCGATTAATTGGGTTAAAATTTTTAATCGACGCCCAGCCCTAGTTTATTAGTAGTTTACTTTAATTACTTTTCCTGAGTAAATTCTACTCAAATTACAAATTACTTTCAAATTTTAGTGGTTGTTTTGCCTATCAGCAAACATTCCTGTACAATAATGTATTAGATGTTGGAAGATCAGCTGATATTTGACAAGAGGGCGAAGCATGTGGCGTAGAAAGGGAGGGGGGGGAGTGGTTTGGAGAGTCCGAAACCCCTTTAAACATTCACAAGCCCCCCCCACTGCAGCAACCAGACTTGTACGTAATCCGTTACAAGTAACGAAATTACTTGTAATCCCTTACATTTTTCAGTAATTTAGTAACGGAATAATTACATATTTTCTCGAGTAATTTTAAAGTAATTCCGTTACATTTTTTTACGTAACGAATTCCTTGTAATCCGTTACATTTTTTTTCAGGACCGACCCTCCCCCCCCCTACTAAAGAAAGGATTGTTTTTATTTTGGTAATGTCGAGCGCAGTGACACTGTCACGCGAGTTGACCAGCGCAAAGGGAGGCTTGGCACTCTTCAGGTCCGCAATGCCTTCTTTGTTTTACAACACCAAGCCCCTGAATCTATATTTTTTTTATTCCCTAACAACAATGTAAAAAAATCCAAACAAAACATTTCTACAAAAAAAAAAAAAAGGAGGGAGGGGGGCAAGTTATATCCGCTTCTTTTAGTCCCTTTGTTTTTTCTTTGCGATCGAAGGCTGGGAGAGGAGGACACAAGTGATTCTGTGCCTCTTCGAGAAGCTCGAGGTGGTAAGTGCACAGAAAACAGTTAACAATGTCCCTCTCGGTTATTGTGACTACGACCATTTTCATAATGTCACAACAGGAGACAACGCTCAGTCTGCCCTAAAATCCACTAAAAGAGATGTGATAATATGTGAAGGTGTTATTGCCACAAGCATCCTCGTTCGACTGCACATTTATCATCTTCTTTTAGAAAACAGGATGTATATTTTTCTGCATCTGCATCTCAGTCACCCTTTTATGAGTCAGCTTTTTGCGAGCACTTGGAAAATGTGTTCCTTTCTTCTTTTTTCTGTTTTGCCCCAGCTGGACGCATCTCATATCAAGCAGATATTTTTACAAATCAGACATAATGGTGGCTGACCTAGACTTGATATTGTCACGGGTGGTGATTCGTGACCAATAAACGAGAAATAAACAGAAATAAATAAACGTTTAATGTGGCGAACTTGTGCCAAAACTAAAGAAGGAAACAGAAGAAAGCAGAGCGTCGCGGGCGTCGAAGTCGGCGTGTCAGCAGAATCGAGCGCTGGGGCGAGACTGACTCGACAAGGTCAAGGGCGGCCTCTTATCTAGAGTGCGTCGCTATCTCGAAGATTCGGCGAAAACGGTTCGAGCGTCGCGTGATCGGGGCGAGAATGAACACGTACTTTCTAGAAAACAAAAGCAGGATAAATGATAGAAGTTACGGGCGGTACATGAATAAACGGGAGCTTTCTGGAGGACCGCGACCGAGCGTTGCTTTCTCAGCCTTGCGCGCGGCAATATTCTGTGCTTGAGGGGTGAGTGAAACTCGTGAGTGGGGCCATAGCGCGGCTTACTTAGTACTCTGCCCTTCGCTGCCCGTGGCATCAACGGACGTCTATCTGGAGAACACCGGAGTAAACTGCTGTCGGTTCGTGCTCCATGCGGTTTTGAACTGCTCCAAGAAAGGTACACACGGCGAACGTGCGTTTACATTACCTTACGTTAAACGACGCTCTAAGTTGTTATGAATGTCCTCTTTTTTTAGTACTTATATTTATATTCTAGAAACTTTGTTTTTATTCACCAACGTCTTAACCGAGGCTCGACCTTTTCAAAACCAAAGGAAGAAGAATATCGAGCCAAACCTTATTTATTATTTAATTATCACCTTACTGTCACAACTGTTTTGCTATTGTCTGGCAATAAATGGAGGTATAGTAAGATGGACATAAATCAGTTCTTATTCTAGTTTTGGCTAGATGTATGATGACTTCCACAGCTTCGCGATTTAGACAATGGAGAATTTTAGTAGATCGGTCCGATGACTCCGATAACGATATCCGATACCCCGCTGCCGCCTTTGCGCATGTATCATATTGTTATTGGGGGCATCGGAGGAATCGGAACGATTTACTAAAACTCTCTTATATCAAGCAACGGCTGCAACGACGAAGCTTTGTTTTATCTTCGACGTAAATAGTACTTCCATTGCTTCGCTGAAGAAGCTCAATGCAGACCATCCATAAAGCATTCATGAGGAACAATATTGCAGTCCCATCCAGTGCTTCAGTTCAGTGGGTGCTCAGCGTAGCAGTCGACATACTGAGTCTGGCGAGACTTTCGGGAGCCAGCTGTTGCTTAAAATACTAAGGGTCATTCAATGGAACAGCTTGCAACAATAACCGCCGAATTCATAGATGTCACTCCGAGTCATGCCAAGTGAAGGGCGACCCTTCACTTACAGAAGGGCGGTTGAAGGGGCACTTCCACTTGAAGTGAGGTTTACCATTCTGAAATGGCACTTCGCTTTCACTCGAGCAAGTGAAGGGAGCCCTTCTACGGGATGCGTCCGGGAGCGAGAGTAGAAAAGAAATTTATATTTATACTTTGCGTAAGACCACAAAAGTAAGTTAATTCTTAGTGTGTTTACATAATTTGTGTTTATAAAGAAATATTAGCACATAACAAACATGTTGCGATTTTAGAAACGAACGTAGCTCGTGCATCTTCTTTCAAACTAAATTGGCCAGCAATATAGCCATCAATATCCATGCTGAATACATTCCAAGTCCTTCCGATATCCTTGTTCCAACGCCACCACCGCCGTTGCCTTTTCGTGTTTACTTGCCCTGCTGGTTTGTTCTTTTAAAGTTTTCATTTCCGTAGCGTGTAATGGATAAGGCCAAGGCACCCGCTGCGCGGTTCACAGAGATCGAAAAGGCAATACTGATGGAACTTGTGATGACGTACAAAAAAATCATCGAATGTAAAAAGACCGACGAATCGTCGTTAAACAAAAAAAAGGCAACTTGGATTCGACTCTGCAACGAGTATAACTGCAACCACGGTGTATATCGACGGGACGTGAAACAGCTAAAAAAATGGTGGGAAAATGTGAAGGCCAAAGCGAAGAAGGACCATTCCAAAGAAAAAAACAAGGTCCACAAAACAGGCAAGTCTCTCGTTGAGGTTTCTCATCGCGCTGAAAGTGCCTCGGAATGAGCGATGGGTCACATTTGTAGCCCGAACTGTCGGTCACAAATTCGCCCTTGTTTCGAACTGTTGTTTCTGGAATACCTGTCATGGGGGATGGAGCGTGAACGTGCGCAGACAAGTCGGTTATGCAACCTAATGCTGTCAGTTGAATACCGTAGTAACATGACAATGGAGCAGCATGAACGGAACCGCAGCACGATATAATACTACCGTTAAATCAGTAATTCTACTTGCAGTTTTTGCGGCGGACATGTACAGTAGATCACAACTGACAACACCCAGATGCTCAATATTTCATTTCATTACGCATGGGGCAGAGGGGATGAACATTCCCTATCAGAAAATGCATGCCTATAAATCGGGGTATATTTAAAAAGGAAAACAGATCTTAGATAACATTAGAACTTGGAGTGCCTAGATTGACTACTGTTTGCTCCTTTAGGAGGGGGGCCACCTGGCAAGCCAATGAGCGACACCTCCGTGCTGGTTGGGGCGGTGGCCTCACACGTGTTCAACAGACAGGAAAATATGGAGGACAGCGATGGGGCACCCTATCTGCCCCCGGTCTGCAGCCTCCCAGTTCTCCGACTACTGCAGCCGATGCTGGACGGCGAGGAGGACCCTCTTGATGCCGACTTGGGTAGAATGCTTGAACCGTTTCCATGTCTTGACCTGTACTTTCTAAACTGGTACCTTTTCGTCTTTACCCACTGATCTTCTCATGGATATGCATGGATACGGTTATAGATCATAATGAGTCTGCCTTCAGAAATGTTTCACCTGGTGTTCCTCAGTAGTACATACTGGCACCCCTACGTTTTTTAATAATCATGAATGACCTTGCAGCAACCATCTCATCTAATATTAATCTTGTTGCAGATGACTGTGTCGTCAATAACAAAGTAAAAAGTGTGCATGACAACATTCAATTTCAAGATAATTTAGTAAAAATGAACAAATGGTGCGAACAGCATGTACATTACTTATGTACAAGGTAACATATATCATTGCAGGGCTGGGTTCCATACAGCTTCAAAACAGTACATGGCAACTACTGCAGACTAACAATGACCATACTCCCCTGACAAAGAAACAAACAGCACAAGGTATTAAAATAATCATAGCATGATTTCTGCCAAGAAATATCTATACCAAGCACTCCAAAAGGTGCAAAGGGTTAAGTGATCTAGTGGCCTAGTTTATGGCACAGGTTCAAAATGGATGAAAACATTGTTACACATTAGATCAGCAGCAGAAAAAAAAAATCAAATACTTCAAATTGCAACTGCATGAAAAACAAAAATAGAATCTCAAACTTATAAAAACCCTTTCTACTCTTCATGTATGTCCCATTGTTCACTTCATAACTTCTACGTGTTCTTTCAATTGCAGAGGAGCCCGGTTCACCAGCTGGGCCTGCCTCAGACGTCGGTGCACCACTGTCACCAGCGGCTGCCTGCATCACTGATAGACCTGCAGCAGCCCCAGCAGCTTGCCTGATTAGCCAGACATCTACTGCAGGGTCACCAGCTCCTACACCTGCGGCTGCTGCAGCGTGCAACAGTGGTAGTGCGGCAGCAGCTGTGGGCAGTGGTGCCCGCCAGGTTGGAGGACGTATGGCGCTGCTGGAAAGGAGCCTCGCAGAGGAAAACGATATGAGGATGGCCTTTGTCCAGCAGGAGCATGCCCTGCGCTGCAACTTCCTTGAACAGGACCACCGCGACGCACTCAGCAAGAGAGCTGCGCTGCATGAAATGGAAATTAAATTGCGCGAGGACGAGCTGAAAAAAAGAAATGCCATTCACGAAATGGAGATGAAGCTCCTGTGTATCAAGGAAAACATACTGCTGCAGGAGCTGAGCCAGAAGGCTGCACAATAAATCATGTTCAAACTGCTATGCCTGCTTTACTGATGGTTCACTTTTAAAGTCAAACTGAAGTATCACACACTTGGAAGTACGACTCCTCACCTTCATGGCCTGTGTGATGGGCCTCTTGAGCCTACGTGCAGCTCACGTAAAGCTCAGCAGAATGATGTTCTGCCGGATACGCAGACCCGAAGGAGAGTCCTCCGGGAGAATCGGTGGCAGGTGTGGCTGCCGCCGCCTTCTGGCATTCCGTGCCCTGGGACTTGGTGGCGGGGGTGGAGGAGGAGGTAGGGGCTCATTTCTTGCACGTCCCAGATTATGCAAAGCCGCACACGCGGTGATGATGCTGCATGAGTGGCGAGTCTTGTGCTGGAGCCGCATATCCAAACAGGGAAATCGTCTCTTCCAGACCCCAAAGGCCCTCTCGACGGAGTTCCTCGTTCGGATCTGGGCCTTGTTGTACCTAAATCAAATTATAAGGCATGTGATCGATTTTTAGGCATCTGGGAACATACTTGCAATCACTGTATTTTCTTTTTCAGTATGGAAATAACAGGTTGACATTCTTTTGTCGAGGTTAGATATGTTTTATTGACAACTTTTCGTGCACGCACGGCTTCATGATACTGTTGACATCTCTTGGAAACTTTTTCGTTCTTGCGACATTTCGTCGACAAACGTTTTCTTCTGCTAGGTGGATTGAATTTAGTGGTCGCGGTCGTCAAATCTTATGATTTTTTTTTCATTTGCCTAATGCTGAAAAAGAAAAATTAGACTGAATTTACTTTTTAGTGAATGAACCACCGACGGCGGGGCAAGCTATGTCTTAAACAGACCACACGATCACACCTCGCTTTGCTCCGCTCTGCTAGGGGAAATGGTTCATTAGCGATGTGCGCGACCAAAAGCGCCGCTGCGGTCAGCTTTCGACGATTGGCCAAACCGTGGGCATATGAGCATTGTCAGATTGTCAGCTTTGACGGTGTTACTTTCGGATTGCAATGACTCCTAGCTTCCACTGGGCTTTTTAAACACACCACCGAAGTCGTCGTCGCACCTGATGGTAAGTAGACAGGATAACAACTGGTGACGTCACGTCGAGGCAAATCCCACTCGTGACGTCACGGATGGAAACCATAACAGGGCGCCATTGAAACATCTCGGTGCTAAAATAATCTCAAGTTCGAGCTTGCACCAAGCCTTGTCGAAACCGCCAAGGGTTCGGCAAGGTAGGAAAGAACATTGGATATCGGCGAAGTGATCTGTCCATGAAACGCTTGAAGAACTGTTTGTCACCGGCAATGACTGCCTGCTATTACAGACATTAGTGATGTTGTCAGTGCAGTACCAAAACAAATCTTATACTTCTGCCGATGATTTGGCTTACCTCCCTCCGGGACTATTTGCCGCTCCAGGGTTTGCGAGCGGCGTCATCAGGAAAGGGAGACAGGCATAGCCCACATCCCCCTGCAGGACGCCGGGCACTCTGCTCTCCTCGTAAAGGGCACGCGCACGACTGCCATCAAAGATGCGGCTGTCGTGCACAGATCCTGGCCAACTTGCCACAACATCAAAGAACTGTAGCTGTGGGCCGGTGATGGCCTGCAGGTATATAACATTGCAATAATACGGCAATTTGGGCCAGTTGGCTTATGCTCGAAAACAAGTGAAACAACTGCCCCCCCCCCCCCCCCGGGGGGTGGCTACGTGCCTGTTGCCCGTAAATAACGTCGCATATGCAAGCTAGGTATAGGCTGTGCAATGGCTATTTCGAGCGGGCCCAGAGGTGTACAATAAGCAGCAACAACACAGCTGATGAAAGGGTTTCCCTATGTTTTACAATGATCGGGTTGAACAGCTGAAATCGTTTTGCGTGAGCATTACCCATGCTTCCCAGCCTGGCAGTTTAGTAGGCAAGCTACGTCAATAAAGGGGGTATAAGAAATATGAGCTCACCTGGACGTTCAGGGAGAAGACTCCTTTCCTATTGCGATAAACTTCCGCATCATCTCCGCCGGGGCTTCTGATGCGCACGTGGGTGCAGTCGATGCAACTCGTGACGCCAGGAAACTGCCCCATTGCGTAGAAGTCGCGCATAACGCCGTGGTACTCCGACGCAGCCGGGAAGTGCACCAGCCTTCGGAAGAGCACCCTCGCGATGAGCGTCGTCACCGTCCTCACTGTGCGGCAGACAGTCGGCTGGGAGACATGCACGAGGTCTCCCGCTACCATCTGGAAGGTCCCGGCGCCGTAAAAGCGAAGGGTGACCAGCAACTGGAGCAGGGGGGTGAGCGGCAGTCCTCGGTTGTCGCCGGTTTGCTGGAGAGGCAGCAGCGTCAGGAGTTCCCTCACCGTCGTCTTCGTAAAGCGATATCTCGCGAGGAACTGGCGGTCACTGTACAGCTCCATCGAGTTCAGGCGGTCCGATAGATTACGCCGTGGCACCGACGGACCGAGCGGGTACATAACGCCGAACACAAGGTCGCACGCACGAGTAGCGAACTCAAAAGACGCGATCCTGCGAGCGGCATCACTCCGATAACCCGGGTAACCCGCCATCTTTTGCGATGAAGGGAGGCTCGAGTGTAGTTGAAGGGCGATGCCACCGCTCACTTGAATTTTTTCGAGAAAAGTCCGAGTGAAGTGCGAGGCGAGGGAGCGTTTCGAGTGAAGGGGGATTTATGAAACGTAATGAAACCCACTCAAGGGCGTTGGAAGTTAAGTTCGAGTGAAGTGGGATCTATGAATTCGGCGGTAAGAGCTTGAATAACCCCCTTCCCTTTGTTTCTTCCTTGAGGGCAATAATGTTGAAAGTAACGCCACGAAAGTAACGGATTACTTTTTGGAGTAACGGTCAGTTACTTTTATGGCAAAGTAATTTTAATCATAATAAATTACAATTTAGCCTTGAGTAAATTGTAAATGTAATTCCTTACTATTTTTCAGTAACGTGTACAAGTCTGGCAGCAACACTACTACAAGGCGCGGGGAGCGAACAGACAGGACGCAAGAGAGGCCGAGTAACTGTGGGATTAGCGCCGAAGACTGGGGATTCTTTGTGTCCCGAAGCTCAAGAAGACTTGACTTACTTGAAGAAAGGGCTGGTCCTCTCTTCTCCCCAACGTCCTCACTCAAAGGACAGAACAAAATGCACCAACTGCTCTGAAGCTCATCTGGTGCTCCCGTAGTTTGTGCTGTACTCAAACAATCGCGCGCTAAAAGGCAACGCGAAGGTGACCTTTTCGTGTGTCTTTCCTGCCAAAATTCAAAATATGCAGATCTTCAAAGATTTAAGATCGTTCGTAAAATCTTAGTAATTCCGCCAACGTTTTTTTATATAAAAAATAATAAACAAGCTGTGTTGAGAAGTACTCTAAGTACATGGTACTTAAAGTACCACTGTTTTGAAAACTTGTACTTTACTTGAAGTAAATTATGTGAGCATGCACTTACACTTTACTAAAGTATTTTTTTCACGTACTTTATGTAAAACTACTGACACCAATGTACAGTCCCCGACTTTGAAAACAAAAAATGGCGTATCGCCATGTGAGAACGCGCTTTTCCCAGACGTTATCTGGTCATTTCCCCTAGTGAAGTAACGGCGGCTATAAGACCGACACAAATGGCTTATAAGTTCATTGTGTCAAATAGCTCGTCAGCGAGAGTAAAACAACTACTCTGTGGCGATTTGACTTTGTATAATATTTGCTGCCGTTTGCGTAAAAAGAACTGATGCACCTCCAATTACCCCTGGTGCAGTGCATACCAGTTAAAAAAATAACAACACTGTATAGGGAATGAAAGTGCATCATGAAAGTGTATGTCATAACGACTTGTACTTTACCTTAAACTGTATTGTATTAATAGTACATTATATCAAGTACATTGAACCCGGTGTACTTATGACTTTGCTTGTACTTAAATTATAATTTACTTTGTACTTTACTTCAAGTACTTTTAGATTTTCTTTACGCAACACTGTCAACAAGCAAACACTCTCTAAAAAATCAAGCTCAGGCAGTGCTAAACCTCAAAGTAGAATTGATACATTCGCAGAACTTCATTGACCAAAAAAACAAAAAAGGAGTACAAAACAATTGGGCACGCAGTAGCAGAACCAGCTATTAAAGCATCTCTGTGGAAGAACAAGCCGATTCGTATTTGGACAGCAAAATTTCGCTAACAGATTAAAACCTATATAGTTACTTGTTACCATAAAAAAACATATAAAGTAACTTCAAAAGTAATTCGCTACTTTTTACGGTAATTGGTCATTTTCTTAATTACTTTCCATTTAAGTAATTTCTACTCTACTCGAATTACTTTTAAGGCCAATACTCAATAACTTCACCTAATTACTTTTTTGAGTAACGTGTACATGTCTGGACGAAACTAATAAACAAACTAAGTTATTTTAGGCTTATATCAAACTAAGATTGTACACCGATTTTTTGTAACAAACACCTTCGATGAATTAAGTTTCTTCTTCTAAAATATATTCCAGCGAATAGGGAAGTGTTTTGTATTAAAATAAGCATTTAGTAGTATAAATCAATTTCTCAGGATTAGCTTTCATCCCCCGCTCGTTAAAACTAAACGAAAAATTAAGACGTCGCTGACGGGTCGAACATCTTTTGAACTAAGGGGTTCGCGGAACACACTTACCTCTTGCTCCACCCTAATGAGGAAGCACTTTCGGTCTGAACCGTTGCCCCACTAAAGTAAAAGTCGCCCACAGAAGATCGGCAACAGCGGAGGAAATGTTTTTTATTCAGATTTCAAACTGTCACCAAACACCCCGCGCTGCTTAGCAAGCTGGACCGGACTGTATGAAATCTGGCTGCTTCACAACGCTTTTGAAGTAAGTTGCCACATTATGAACACGCCAGTAACCGGCAGCATAGGTGAAATGGCCGTATTGACTTTGCTTGCATGATTCGGTGGTGTCTTCAAATTCCATGTCAAAGAAAGCCACACCAAATGTGATAGTTGGAAATGTTCTTGTTGCTTTGCAGATCTGTGGATCCAGTCAAATATCAAAACTGTAAAATGAATGCATGCACTCGAAGGAGGCTATGTATTTGTTGCTGTTATGTGTCGCATGTTTACCAAGCTTGATCATTACAATAAATGATTCGTTGAATCAGAGCATATATTAGTCACAAAATTTTTGTATATTTTTTCCCGCAGATTTAAAGTCGCACATAAAGAAACCTTGCAGTCGGCAACAGGATAAGAACCCAGTAGATGCTTCGCCGCCAGTACGCGCTAGTTGCCTTCTACCGGGCTTTCACTGAGCTGGCGACGAAGTGCTACAGAAGCCAGAATTCTCATGCTTGAAGCGAAGCATCTAAGTCCTTTTTAACCTGTCATCGAAAATAGTTTCAAGTAATATGTACGGTAGAGACAAAGGATGGTTTAAATGCGTTCTCTTTAAGTATAAAACCAGAATGATTAACGTTATTTGAGAGGCAGGAAGGAAGGCAGGCAAGAAAATACGAAGAAATGTCGACGGCACGTGTGGTAACAACTGCAGTGATGTTAATAAATTAGCAATGCGCCACAAAATATTAAAGCGTCTTACTCTACCCGGTGGCAAACTCGGATGCGCTAAATATTGTTATTGACATCTAGAAAGAAATAATAAAGCATAAAAGCGTGACAGTTTCCTGGAATGGCACCATACAAGTCAAGTTTAATACAAACGTGAAATCCCTGTAACTAAAAGCTTCTACTACGGCACTAGCCTTTCCAATAGGTCGGACAGAAAGATTAAATAATTTATGTACATAGTTAATTACGCGCTATTAAATGATAGCAAGTTATCCGACACAGCAGGAACTATACTGTCTGAATTTGGAAGTCATACTTTTAAAGAGATATTTCAACGAAACTTGAAATATACCCGTCGTGTTCAAAAATAGGTTGAATATGGCCCACACTACCCGTACATGACAATTGCGCGTTCTTGTTTGGAGCCTGGTGGCTGTACTTCTCGTTATAAACAACCCACTCCGGAAAGCTCTCGGAGAACACCCAGCAGAGAACATGTGACATCCAACACAATCGTGACGTAGTTTGTCTCGCGACGAGAATAGCTACGGCGTGGTTGACGTCAAGAGGATGGCCTAGTCGTTCCAGCCATAGAAGCGGCTGCTTCTGTTAACAATTTTTTGCGACGGTTTAATATTTTATAATCTCATAGGGGGATAATAGCGACTTCTGGGGCACACAAAAAAAATTCTCGAGAAGGGGGAAGTTCCTCTTTCCCCTCGTTTCTCGTCGTGGCCGGAGGCGAGACAGTTACCGTCAATAGCTGTCAAGGTTCCTAGACGGGCATTACAAACGAGGCGTTAGCGACATCCACCAGGTGCTTTTCACTAATAGTTTATTCGTTTTAAAATTCCTTTTCGTGCCTTTGTTTTAACAAGATATGGGTGTGTTCTATGTGATACTGCTCGTTTGAACACATACAGACCAAGAAATGGGGACCGAAATTTCGTTGTAGTATCCCTTTAAAGTTCAATTTTGCAGTGTTTTCTGCAACGTAAGGGATCCCAGCCTTAATTTCTATCTAATGGCCTGCTCCAGAAAAATATGTTGTAATAAACTTGTCCGGAGATTTGCAACCACCCGAAAATCCGAAAATTTCTTCTGTAGCAGGCAATGATGAAATTAATTCCATGCTACTTGCCAAAAGACTAAGATTGCGTAAAGTATAATTGTGGTCGCAATCTTTTTTTTACAATCAGGGCGAGCTTTTTAAGCTCCTACAAACTGCAAGGTTGGCGAAATAGCTTCACTTTTAATCCGAAACCATTGATTGTCCCGTGACGCGCAGCCGGCGCTGTCTGAAAACGCGAAAAAAGGCAGTTAAAGTCCGGCTGAGCGAAATGAGCAATACAATCCCATTGACTGCGTCGCCTCATAGCTCCAAGGAAGCCCACCCCTCAAAAAAGCTGTCCTCCTGAAGCTGCAGCCCACATGCCAATAAAAGGGAGAGGGTCCCGCGTGCGTGGCCAACCCCGTCTCCCTCTTTTCGGGCCATGTGGTAGGCGTGGCCGGAGGCCCGGAGAGAGGAATGGAGGGAGAGCGGGATATTCCCGCTTCCTGTGCCCTACTGTATCACGTGTTTACGCTCTGCTTTCAGCCATGTCGCGCCGCGTAGGAGCGTGGCCTACTGCATGTAGTAATGCGCTGCGAGTAGGTATGCAAAAGTGTTCCTACACGTAAGGAACCTTAAGTGTCCTCCTGTATTTTGTAGGTGAAGTGATCGAAACTCCTTTATTAAACTACAAGCCTACATTCACTACAATAATTGTTTCTAACATGCTTGACCACACTGATTCAAATGGCATATGGTTCTTAGAGGTGTAGCGGACAAGCAAACGGGCGTGGTAGAGAAAGAAGAAGCGACACGCGGGCAAGGCGGCTCGAGACAGAACACACCGACGGGACAGGTCTGCGATGTATATTGGATGTAGATATTTCATATTGTAAATAGTCTGCGCTGTAAATAACTTGAAGTAACCAGAGGTCTCTTCAATTTATTTACAGCGGAGACTATTTACAATATGAATAATCTACATCCAATGTACATCGCAGACCTGTCCCGTCGGAGTGTTCTGTCTCGAGCCGCCTTGCCGGCGTGTCGCTTCTTCTTTCTCTACCACCCCAGTTTGCTTGTCCGCTACAGAGGGAAACATTCATCTCAGGCACCAACACGGACTTTTCAAGGGGCATTTGTGGGTCACTCTACTCGCAGGCTACTACTATCGGGGAAAAATGAAATGCGAACAGAGGAGCACGTGGCTCGCGGTACAGGCTGCGCCGCCTGGAAGTGAGCCTAGGGGCGAGGGTGCGTGGCCTAGGGTGCCTCAATGACCTTCTGTTTAGAGTGATGCCACTCTTTGTAGTACCCGATGCCGACAGCACGCGCTCACGGGGAAAATACAAAGAAATCGACGAAAACAAAATGTCGCCATAGCACAGTCAGCGCCACAAACGCGTGCAGGCACACGCTCTTTCACGCGCTTCTGAACAAAAAATAAATGTAAAAGTGGGAACAAAATGGCCAGATGTCTCCACCTTAAGCAAAGCGCACATGAAGGCACCCTAGCGTGGCCTACTTCGATGTGTTCACGCCCCTCGATTGGCGCTCCCCCAGCTTCGGCAGTGCGCCTCTCAGTGTGCTGAAAGTTGTCACCGCTATCTTTGCCTGCTCGGCGAGTGCGGCGAGCTTCTTTGCACCCCGCGCGCTGAGCCAGCAAAGATAGCGGTGATAGCTTTCAGCGCACTAAGAGGCGCTCTGCTGAAGCTTGGGGAGCGCAGAGGGAGGGGCGTGAACACGTCGGAGTAGGCCACGCACCCTCGCTCCTAAGCTCACTTTCAGGAGGCGCAGCCTGTACCGCGAGCCACGCGCTCCTCTGTTCGCATTTCATTTTTCCCCGATAGTACATTAATCTAACATTTCAATCAACTTTGATTCTCAGGTTGACGCTGCTTTTCTTGGCATTTTAAAAGCGTTTGATCGTGTACACCATCAGCTGTTGCACAAACTCAATCATTTCTAAATGCATTACAAGTTGTTTTTTGAATTAATGATTGTTTGTCGGCGGGACCTAATACAGTTATAAATTCTTGTAATTCATAAAGCAATATTGCTTCCTCAGGCCCATCGCTGGGCTCGGTCCTTGGTCCTCTAATTGTCTCGACATACATATTAATATTCTTGAATTTTGTGTTTGTTCCCGCTGCCGTTTTTTTTGCAGTTGATTGTGTTCTAATCGAAATCTTTGCAAGCATAACTGAATAATTTATTCTAAAAGAAAACCTCACTAAAATATGTGCCTAGGCTTATTAAGATAAACCCCCCTAATCGAATTTATATTTTCTCCAGTAAACAATGTGTTTTATACACTCCTACACTTTCGACTCCAAGTTCATGGACCTGTTTTTTTATAAATATATTGATGCTTATGTCGATTTAAATATACCAATTCAATATCATACTTTACCATTTTCGTCATCCTATAATAGCTCGCTGGATCACTCAAAGCGTAACCAATATATAATTTTTGTTCTCCTCCGTCTCGATTTAGCCCAACAGGATATCTCAATATTTTGACCGAAACTTTAATACGAGTTGAGCGTTTGGTACCCCCCTCAATCATATATGATTAACATAACGGTTTTTAATTGTTTTGTAATCGGAGTAACACTTTTAATCCTCTTAGTATTCCCGTCCTTCAAGCACCACCTTACTAAAGAAAAGAACCGATTTTAGAGTAGGCCTTATTGCACATACTTTGGGGCTCGTCTACGTTCTACAACGCATTTTTTACATGACTACTAACCGAGAGGGTCTCCTCGCGCAGTCATCTTCATTTTCGCCTCGCCTTAAACACTCCCGTATGATTGAGCCTTACGCTGCCACACCTTTTTAGTTCTCCATTCTTTTTCCCAAACTTGTGGCATGGTGTTATTATCTGTCTATGTTGTTTTGCTTTCATCTCCGCCTTTTATATTTTTCTTGTATTATTTAATGCAATTGTATATAATTCCCCATCAGGCTCACTTGATCGGTCGCTTTCAATTAATACTAAACTCATTCTCAATTATTTTAACCTCCAACGTTTTCAGGCTCATATTTCTAGTCACTTAGATTATACGAGGTGTGTTTGATTAATTTGTACGCTTTGGTGGTTCGGAGACAGTAAATATGTTATTGATCGATTTGTGTTTTTAGCTCCGATTAATTTTGTTGAGAAGTGATTGCTTCATACATTTGCGGCAAATATTTTACTCTTATTTCTGCTTTCTTACAGGGTATGGTTTTTCAACCGATTTGTGGTGTCCATGTTGAAGTGTCCTTATCGATAAATTAATAAATACAAACATATAATAATTAAAACTATATTCTAACAGAGGGGTGGCCAGGCTGCCCTGGCCTAAGAGCCGCAAGCAAAACCAAGAGCCGCGGGGGGGGGGGGGGGGGGGGACTTTTGTGCAGAGGAGTCCGAGTCAGAAGAAATCTAACTGTATTATAAGGTAGAAGTAGCACAAGACTACCAAATCGTAACTAAAACGCGTTCCATTCCTCTTTTTGGAGAAGTGCTCGTGTGACCGGGAAGCAGACCGAGGGGGGGGGGGGGGGGGAGGGTATGGAGCCGCGAGCTGCACTTTAACACGCAAAGAGCCGCATTCGTTTCAGGAGCTGCAGCTTGGCCACCCCTGTTCTACCGTAATACAATTTTTTCAAGAACTTAAGTGCGTATTTCTCTAATTTGCTGCGTTTTTTTTTCATTATTTTTTGCCTATTCTTGCGAAATGGTCAAAGGAAGAAAGCAGCAGACAGCGCTACTCACAATGTTGTGTGAAGAATGCTATGGTAGGATTACAGAGCGCTGGAATTCTCACCTTCCACTTTATTTCCTCAGGACCGTCGTGAGTCATCGCATATCCCGCGCCGTCATGATAGCCGAACCTTGTGTGCTCCCGACTCTTAACAGTAGAACTGTAATCGTTTTTAGCATTGCACGCCTGTGAAAAGAGGATAATGAAATAGACCAGAAATCTTCTTTTAGCATATATATATACTCCCAAGTTTGCTTGACTCTCGGCGGCGTTTACTTTTATATAAATAAATATATATATACATATATATATATATACTATATATATATATATATCTTTTACGGATGCTTCTCAAACATGTTTGTGGCGCGTTCTATTTTAAGAGGCTAAGTGTTAGAGGGTTTGGGGTATTTGATCATCGCCTTTTTCTAAACTATAGCAGCCTTTGAGTTTTCCGGATGATTTTTACAACGCAGTGCTACAGTTTTCGTAACGAAGGACAACGATGCTTCAAACATTTTCCTTCGAATTTTTTGCATGAACGGCTTGTTCAGTGTGTAAAAGAAGTGATTGTATACTTTTGAAGAGCCGTTCATACCCCTTTAATATATCAATGTATTTATTTTCAAGGAACATAGTATAGTGATAGAAAAGCAAACACTAGCATTAGAGCTACAATTTGAAGCGCGTTTTTTCACGTGTTTATGTAATGAACTGAGTTCATCCTACAGACACAGAAACTGATCAAAAATCGGAAACTCTTAAGTGTATAAAAAAGTGTACATTATATGATTTGATAAATTACCTCCCAAAAATGCTAAGAAGTTCTAATACATTTAAATATTTTCGAACAGCAACGCTAAAAATTGTTTTTTTAATTTACATTTGGTTTTTTTAAGACCGGCACTACGATGCAAGTCAAGCACACTTCTGAATTTCACTTGTTTAGCAAGTTTCTGTTGTTTTGTTCTCCAGGTTTATTGGCGGTATTTTACAACTTTCTTAGTTGCAATGATGTGATTAATAAGGTGACGAAACGAGGAAGGAAATTGGGGGATACTCAGAAAAAAAAAGAAGAGAAAACAGAAGAGGGGAAAAGACGACGAGGTTAGGGAGGAGGGCGGACTGATTCGAAAAAAGCTTTGCTCCGGAATACACTGGTGAAGCTGTTGTTAATAGGCATCCTTTATCGAAAAAAAATCTATTGTGGGTTGTGTGTGTGTTGGGGGGGAGGGGATTAACTCGTTGGTTGAGTTGGTACGCAGGAGATCGTAAGAAAGAAAGGGTAGATAAAATACAACCGTAATTTTTACTATGAAAACCTTTTTGTACAGAACTGACGAAAAAATAAGAACATGAACTGATATGACGTCCCGGCTTCCTCTTTCTTTTTACTTTCTGTACCTAGTCTTGTCATTTATAATCATACAAGGCTACATTTAAAAAAATAACTGGGCGTCTGCTTTTCCGCACAACACTCGGAGAGCCTATCACCGCAACTTACGGGAGAAGCTCAGTGAATGACAATGCCGAAACATATCTTTAGACCAAAAAACGAAGTCTGAGTTGTGACATTAGGCAAGGCAAGCGTGACGTTTTGCATTGCTTAATGTCACAACTCAGACTGCGTTTTTTGGTCAAAACATATGTTTCGGCATTGTCATTCGCTGAGCTGCCTCCATAAGTTGCGCTGATTGGCTCTCCAAGTGTTGTGCGTGAAAGTAGACGCACAATCTTTTTTTACAGTTTACATAAGATTCATCGACGTGGAAGGTGCTGGTGTTTCTTAACTTCTCAACCGTTTTGGACGAGCCTAGCTCGTCTTCCTAAAGACGTCCCTTAACCGCTTAGGATCAGTGTAGCTCATCCGCGCACCATACTTCGCCGCTTGGCTCTTTTGGGACATCCCAGGCTTGCTCCGAGCGTAGTTTGCGGTGGTGCTCAGAGGTGGTGTAACAGATTTTTTTATTGAACACACTTTTAAGGATGGCGACCGATTGTGAAGACATGTTGCAACCTAAGCCGTACGCGAAATTAAAAAAAAAACACAAAAAAACAGACAAGCAAAAAAGCTTATGATTTAAAGTTGCAGACAAAATAACAAATCAAGGGTTAAGGACCTCAATGCGCGACATTAATAAGCAGTTTTCTCGTTCCTTCGAGAATATCGAATTATATGCGAGACACACTTTCATCACGTGCAGGCAACGTCAACAGAAATGTTAAATGAGTGCAGACTGTGCAGTCCACTCATGGCCGATTCACACGACGAGCTTATCCGCAGATTGGTTGATCACTTGACAAGACGTCCCCGGAACGCCAGTCTCCCAAGCACATCCATACGGAGGAGACAAGCAGATGACAGTGAGGAAAACTGAAGCTATTTGCAGTCCTGCAATTCCAGAAAACTCCTACATCGCACTGTCGCACCGTTTTCCAAGCTCAGAAGTGATGTTTGCGACTACGATCACGGTACTATCATGAAAAAGAATTGTGTTCCGCGGTCCCATATCGAGCGTGACAAAGCATCGTGACAGGCTTAGCGTGAAGCACCACTAGCTTTGCTAACTACATTACACAAGTACGGTCCTGCTGCAGGAGGCTTCAGCGTCAAAGCGATGAAATCCTGGGGTCGAGGATAGGTATTTGGAAATGTCTTCACGCACTTCTTGCTTGTGCACCACTCTTCAGCACAATACAGCCATAAGGAAGGTATTGCTGGGCGGAAAGCTGAGTGGACGTGCAGGAAAGATTGCAGCGTGCTAGGGAAATTTCGACAGGAGCTCCTTGACACCGACCCGGAGGAGTGCAAGAAACTGCGGAGCGTCAGCTGGGCCAAGTCCTTGCAGCTTCCTTCACGAGTGGAAAATGAGAATGGCGCGAAAAAAATGAAACAGCGATTGGACAAAACACAGTGGTGCACTATCTTTCTTGCGATAACTCGACAACATAAATATTGCTGTGCTGTTGGTACTCTACCGTAAACGCTTTTACGGTTACTCACCCTCCAAAAAACTGCGCCTGAAAAGACACTCTGCCCTTAAAGTACGGGCGTCCGCTGACGAGGTGCAAATGGTAGGTATAGCCAACATGATAATAATGCTACAAACAATCCACGGATGAAAATTGTGATTCGATTCATTGTGTGAATCTTCCCTTATACGTTAATTATCTAATTTAATCAATTGATCGTAATTATGAGAAAAAAATCGTTCTCTGAAACTATGTAAAAAACAATGGCTCTTTTAACAATAGAATGGTACGAGCCGGTGTATAACAGAAACTTTTCATAGATCAGGCATCGCAGATTGCAGACATGTGTTGATTCCATGCCTGGAGTGAAGGCATGAGCTTGTGTTGTCAATGCCAACCTGCTGTGTATGATCTATGAAAGATCCTTAATAACCGTCTTCAACGGAGAGGAGTGTCTGCTTTCAAGGACAGAATGGGGTGAAAGGAAAAGTGTCTCGACGAACAATGAATGCTCCGGTTTACCCACTCAACCAGGTCTCTGCAACTTGAACTGGGTCTAACAAAAATACGTAGGATAAGCACGTCTAAATCTTTAGGATTTGCCAAGGGATGAAATAAATTAAACGCACAAAAAGTGCGGGAAGGAGAATGGCAAGAAAAATTTGGGGCTTGTGTTCTTTCACTAGAATTGTTTGTGCAGGAAGCATTACTGAAAAAGCACTTCAGTCCCGGGAGAAACGCGGAGATTAAGTTCGTCTGCTTCTTGCGCAGGGGGTAGCGGCAACGTCAGAATGCCGAGCCCTGATTGGCTGATCGCGACCCCCTATCTCAGCGTCGTCTACTCCTTCGTAACGTCGTCTGCTCGCAACGTCGTCTGCGTCTGTCTCACCTTTCCTGCGACTTTCGAAAGTGCAGAGGCCAGGTTCACAAAAGCGATGTTACGGCAAAAATATGCGTAAGACAAAACTTGAGAACAAATTCGTAACTACGAAACGAAATTTTCGTGTTTTGCGCAGGTTACGACGAAATCCTACGACAGCTCCGAAGCTGTCTTACGCACTTCTTACGATCAAATCAGCATGGCCGACAGCGTCGCGGTCGCGACGCCAAGGGGCGTTTATTTTTGTACGTGCGCTTCTCACGCGTCCAGACTTCAAGTAGCAAGAAATAAGTAAAAAGTACTTGAAATAGACCACGATGAACAAAAACGCTGGATCCACAAACACCCCGGAAAAGCTCCAGCGGCCACGATTCCACCGACAACGACCAAGCGAGCACGGCAGATAGGCCTAACAGGCACTCCGACTCGGCGACCGTCTGCCCACGACCGGCTGGCGTGATGAATGGAATACGCCCGCGCGACCCTTGTGAATTCTTCCCGTCTTATACTTTGATCGCTGACCTCAATTAGACTCTTCCTCTTGTCATCTTTTCGTTTTCCGAGGCAAGGGTGACTCTCGCCGGTGAAAAAGCGGTGAATCTCCGACAGACGCAGGAAAGGAAAAGCAGCCATCGCTATGACTAGCAGACGTAAAGCAGACGACGTTAACTGCGCCAAGCCGCCGACGCCGGAAAGGAGGGAAAAAGTATTTGGGAGGGAACTTGCGGACGCTCACCACCCTCACCCTCGGTTCTTAGCAAACAAACATCGGCGCCTCGGGACTCCTCGCCAGTGAGTCCTTTGGCTTGCCTCCTTGATGCGCGTCGGCTAGTTGTTAGACAAAAAAAACGTAACGCTTGAGTTATTTCGTCTGCCCTCTTTGAAAGGTGAAGTCGAGCTCGCTCGACTTCCGAAAGTCGCAAGAAAGGTAAGACCGACACAGACGACGTTGCGAGCAGACGACGTTGCAAAGGAGCAGACGACGCTCAGATAGGGGGTCGCAATCAGCCAATCAGGGCTCGGCGTTCTGACGTCACCGCTACTTCCTTTCTCATGCGAAGACGACGAAAATGAGCCCACTTGCGAGGCGTATACGTCATTACTAGTCAATGTCTGTTTCCAAAGATGCACATCAGGTGAGCAGCCTTTTTTTTTAAAGATTAAGTGCTTTTTAACGTTACCCTCCAATCCCGAAATGTTGTCCATCTGTCCGTGCATTTGCCGCTAACTTTAGGGGGCACAAAATTGTTGCGTAACCTCTATACAAGTTCAGTTTCCCCTCTAAATTTTTCAGGAGAATTGATGACACGGTACATAAGACAATTTCAAGCTCGCCGATACATTTAGCAGAAAAATACACGCCACATGACCTATGCACCAATTCAGTTCCGCTGCTAAATTTGGAGGGAAAAATGATTCCACGTGACAAGCCGTCATGTAACCTACAGACAAATTCAGGTTCTCCGCTAAATTTACCGGAAAAATTGATGTCATGTGACCTATGGAGCAATTCAGTTCCCCATTAAATTTGGCAGAAAAATTGATGTCACGTGATCTAACGTCATGTGGCCTATACAAACATTCAGTTTAAAATATAATGAACAAAATAATAAAAAAAAACTCTTAAATACTGCATTTCATGCATTATATACTTTGAACGTAAAAGTCACTCCTAATTTTAAATACGGTTTTACTTTAAAGAAACACCGGTTTTGATTGAGCGCTAGTGTCTTAAACTGTTCCTAGCAGCCTTGGACAGTAAAGTTTGCACATCAGAAAACATGCTAATTTTTAATATTATCGTTTGTCTATTCCAACTGTAAGAAATATGGGCATCAAGGTGAACATTACTTTATTTTTACAGAGCCAGCTCTTCAGTTCTGGGAGAAATAAGTCAATGCTGGTCAATGCCTGAGTCCATAGATGCATATCAGGTGAGCACCTCTTAACGAAAAAAGTTTGCTCACTTCGTTCTAATTTAACACTTGCGTGGGAAATCTTATTCTAGTTCTTTTCCTGAGTTTCAAAACGGTATAGTATTTCAAGTCAAAGAGGTACTTCATGGGCACCATGTTTAAAGAAAAACTAAAAAATCCTTGAATTCAAAAAGGCAAAATTTTTTTATTGTGGGCACCTTAAAATGGTGTCTTAAGTCTTAATCTTGGTGGTAGGAGTGTCGTAATCGTTAATTAGAATTTCGACGTAGCCCAGCATGTTGCAGCACAACGAACCAGTGCTTTCCCCAGGAATTGAAATTAGGGGGAGGGGGGTCAAAAGTTTTAAGGGGGCGGGGGGGGGGGGGCATTGAAAATAGTGGAGTCGTTGCGAATTAAGGGGGTGCCTCTAGAAAAACAAGGGGTAGTGTAGGAAATTACTGCACCGAACAATTCAGAGAGCAAGAACCGAAATAAAAACTAGGAAAAGTGATTTTATAGGCAGGGTCCGATACCCCTTGCTCACCAATAGGCTGACTTGCGGATGCCAACAATGATGTCACGACGCTTTAGACAAATTACAGGTGGAAGAGAGACTCACTGTATGCACTTCTGCAATTGCTGAGCATATTTTTCAAAATAAATGCAGTTCACGTTGACTTTCGCCCCAGCTTAATACAATTTCTGAATTCATGGGAGAAAATGATATGGAAGTCCAATCCTAACTTGGATTTCTTATAAACTTCTTCAGCTTCCCTTTAAGGCTAGTTTGACTTAGTTGCACAAGCCTATGCCAGTGCACGAAACTAGAGCAAATGCATTGCTGAACTATTTTGCTTTTAATGCACTGCCAGCGGAGAAAAGTTCATATTCTATTAAGCCAACAAATCTAAACCATTAACTTAAATGCGACTTACAGTAGACTTTCAATATTGCAAACTCTAAGGAGCCACAGATTTAGCACAAATTATCAGAAGTTCTCAGAAATATGTTGCCCGATAAATTACGATTTGCTAAATGGATGGCTATACACACAAAACATATCTTTGATGATTTCGTCCACACAGGCGTAATTATAAGCAGGTATGCTACTATGAAATATTGATGAAATTTATGACACAGGTTTATTCAACTCTCAAAAATGATTCTTATCGAGGACCATTTAGACAGCACTTGGCACCTGAAACAAAATTATCTTTCTTCAACCAGCAAAAAGTTGTCTATTATGGGGTTTCAAGCCATGTGTAATAAAAATGTGTGTTGTGCTGCAGTTTATACAGCAACTTGGGTGAATGTTGAGACGTAAAGCCTTGCCTCCATATCCCCGAATCCGCGCAAGTGGCTCTGGAAACTTCCGCGCGGGGCACCTTTTTGTCGATCATGTGTCTTCTGCTTCAAAGACGTATATAAACGAAGTTTAACCATTCATTGGAATGCATACGGAGCAAACGAGGAAGCACCATTAGCCGAAGGTGGGCTGGGGGTGTTCTAGAGCATTTTCACAAACGAATATGCGGCAACCAGAAGGCGAGCATAATACCCCGGCGGCGGTTGCAAGAATCAAAACGAATAAGTGCATCGGAGTAACTCTCGGTGACTGGAAGTATGATGCAGATGATGTTTCAGTCACGGTTATGCAACATCTCAGTGAAAGATACATGAAGATATAGAAAATATAAAAAGAAGCATGCGCGACCACCAGAACAATTAACATAGTTCATGCGCCGACCGCCGTGAATCTGTCGTCGAAGCGGTCATACTCCATGTGAGCAAAACAGCAATCAAGTGGCACATTCGTTTCTTACATCTCTTGCATAACCATAACCGAAGCGTTGAGTGAACCATAACCACGAGGAGTTACTGCATTTAACCCTTACGCAATTACAAAAACTGTTTCTCGCTTTCATGGCTAGGAGATTCTATTCGGCTTCTGGTTGGCCAAGTGAGCTCGTCAAGCCCTCTATCTGCGTCGGGTGCACTCCCTGACTCGGCCCGCTCCTTTCATTCACCAATCCCCCTATAGACTGGCACGCTGTTTACAAGCATACCCGCGTGTGCCCACACCAAGTGTGGGCACTGCGCGTGCCCAGAAACCGCATTCGTGCGAAGTGAAGCGTCCGCGCATGCGCAGTGCCGTCGGAAGCGCCACCGCAGCTGCGTAACGTTAGGGACGCGTTTTCGTCTATAGACCGTTTTATTGTGGGTAGCGCCATTTTGAAAGCAAGAGAGAAATGGGGAAACGGCTACTAGCGGCTTCCCTCTCGCTGGGAGCAATAGAAGGAGTGAAAGTCCCGGATGTAAGGCTCCGCCGCTGCTGGGTGTCCGGATTGCCCGAAATTCGTTCGCAATTTCTTCCCGGTTTTAAAATCCCAAACTTAAATAGAGCCACGGGCTTTGATGACAACAGTCCCGCTCGGTTATAAAGTTGACGGTTGCTCGGTTATAAAGTGCACGAATAACGACTGAAAGCGTCGAATACTGTCTGAGGACCTATGTAGCTTCTATGGAATCCGGCAAGGCAAGTGCGGCTTTTTCCACATGACCCCGATTTGTGGCAGCAGTGGGTTGCGTCCGTAAACCGAAAAGAGTCTTCCCCAACGCCATCCTCTCGACTGTGCTTGGAACATTTTGTGAATGGAGTGCGCACCGAACTTAGCGCTGTTTTGTGGATGAACGTAAGGCACGCTCGGAAGATGCGGGCAAGTTTTCTCCTTGTAATTGCTGTTTCACATTGTAACGTTTTGTAAGTGAATTTATCTCAGTATTGATATTTCGAAGGGTTGAAAATGACTCAATTTTTCAACAGCAACAGTTATTTGAAGGCTCACGTTGGCTGCCAGGCGTGGATGAAAATTGTAGAAAAGTTAGTTGTATCGGTTTTCCTGAATCGCGATTGCATGCGCAATACCGCAGAGGCATGAACGTATGTTGACCGTCAAAACGCGACTAGATTTGTTCTTATTTTCAAGAGCAGTACATAAAGTAGCCGTTAAGAAACCTTCAATTTCTGTTGCTTGCAGCTGAAACATGCTCATGCATCGATTTCGAATCTCTGAATCTTTGCTCGACTAGCTCTGGCAATAGGCCCTTCTCGACCATGCTGTTTTCAGTTCTCAACAAAAGACACACTCATCGGCCCGGGATCCTCGAATAAATCATTTATAAAGACCGATGCATGAACATGTTTCAACGTTTAGAAACATCGATGCGTGAGCATGTTTCAACGTTCACCAACAGAAATTTAAGTTTTCTTTTCAGCAACATTATGTACTAATTTTCAAAATAAGAAGAATCTACGCCATTGCGACGGTTAGCATGGGTTCACGGCTCTTGGTATTGCGCAGTAGGTTGCGATTCAGGCAAAGCGATAGAACTTTTTACTATTTCCAGCCACACTCGGCGGCCGAAATCAGCCTTCAACTAAGTGCTGTGGATAGTAAAATAGAGTCGGTGTCACCTCTTCAAATTATCAATATAAAAATAATTTTAGTTACAAAAAGTTACAAGCTGAAACATCAATTTTCAGGAGAAATCTTGCACGCACCTTGCGAGCGTACCCCATGTTAATCGACGGTACAGCATTAAGTGTGATGCCCGTTTCAATCACAAAATGTTCCGAGCACAGTCGAGGGGATGGCGTTGGGGAAAAGTCATTTCGGTTTATGGACGCAAGCCACTACTGCCGGAAATTGGGGTCATGAGGAAAGCGATGGAGCTTAAAGCAGTGATGTGATTGGCCTAAGGCATTTTGGAGCAGCTTTTGGAGCAGCCAAAACAGTGTTTTGGAGCAGAAAATGTGGCATTTGGAGAAACCAAAAAAGTGTTTTGGAGCAGCAAAAGTAACTTTTGAGTTAGCCAAAACAGTGTTTTGGAGCAACAAAAGTAGTTTTCGGAGCAGATATTCTTAAAAAAAAATAATTAAAAAAACATTTGTTTTAAGTGCTGCACAAACGCAGGGCACTCTGTGTTGTGTTCTATTCTGATGTGACATGTTGTGACGAAACTCGCTGCTTGTGTTTTTAGTGCTGAAACACCCCACAAGTGTACACTGCTATAGGCGTTGCCGAGCAGTTCTAAAAAATTGCTTGCCACCGTTTTACTGCTTCCCGACGTGCCACCTTTCTGTCAGAATTAAGCAAACTTAAAGCAATAGGTTGCAAACGTCGCGGCTGGTGCCTCCTTTGTGCAATCATGTTAGCAGGCACGTGAGGGCAACTTTGGCAGGCTTGCAATTGCGCGTGCTTCCCGTATGAGCGGAGACCACGGCTGTTCGATCAAACCGAAAACATATGCCACTCCGCTCCGTCGCCGAATGATCTAAAAAATTGTATGCAAAATGTAATTGTCGAGCGTACGACAAAAACAGTCTAGCGGGGCGTGCTTGCCAAACTGGCAAACAAAATACAAGCTAAAAAAAATTTTCATGAATGCATTGATGCAGGACACTGCCAGCCAGGGTCCAAAAGATCTTAGAGCACTTCGTGCAACGACTGAGCTCAAGACAAACAAGCGCGCTCTGCGGGTTGAGCATGCAGTCGTTGCCTCCTTTTCTTTCGCTCACTTCTCTTCACCAACTTTCTTTCGCGGCAGATTTTTTTACGTACTTTTCTCAAAAGAAAGCCCACCGAGAGAAACCTAGGTAATCAATACTTCGACAAAGCAGTCTTTGAACTAAAGGTTGATTGTTGCAGTAAACTATGATTTAAACATGAACAGGAATGTTAATAAACATACGACGGTACTTAGTTTTATTTTAGAAAGCCCCATATCTGCAGCGACGTGGGGACGGCAACACCCGACGTCGCGCGACCACGATGACAGGAAGGCAGGGACCGAACATAGTTTTCCCATGGCCGTTACTTTCAGGAGTGAGGGCTTCAGCTCACAAAATTACTCCCACCGCAGAATAACGTGGTTTCGTCTCACAGCATGACGGCATGGCTGGTACCCGGTACGCTAGCGTCGGAGCGTCCACACGCCCCCGCGTATATCGTTCAAAATATTTAAAAAAAAATACATGAGACGAGACTCACGAGACTACGAGAGCGCGAAACGCGAGACGGCGGGAAAATCATGCAAAACCGGATGGACGATTGATGCAAGGTGCTGCGCGTCGGGCGGCCGCTTGCGCCACATAACACACACGTGTTCAATTACGGTACTCATTTTAGTTTCGGTTTTGGAAGACAACCAAAAATTTTTTTTTTGGCGCAGGCCTGCCGCAGATTCGCCATATCTTGGCAAATTGTAGCAGTATGTAGCAGTGTTAGCCACTTGGCGCAGTTTGGCGCAATTGGCGCAGCAATCACATCACTGTTAAACACACTGCAGCCGCACTCGCCTTGCCGGATTTCGTGCATGCTACATAGGTTCTCATACAGTATTCGACGCTTTCAGTCGTTATTCTTGCACCCAATAATGGAGCAATGGTGTCCCGATGACTGAGGCGGTGTCGCCATTCAAGACCGTGGCTCTAATTTTGTTTGGGGGTTTAAAACAGAAAAGAAAGCACGAACGAAGTTCGGGCAACGCCTACACCGGCAAAGCCTCTTATCCGGGACGTTCACTCTTTCTAACGCCCCAGCAAGGGGGAAAGCGCTGGTAGCCCTTTCCCCTTTTCTTTATCGCCCTCTTTAAGTAGAACGTTATATATACGGCTCTGCTCTGCTTTAGTCTCGTTGAGCGCACTTCTTACCGAGCACCGGTGCACTCCGAAAAAGCAACACCGGTGGAAGCAAGTTCCACGGGTGTATCTTCTCCGCAGTACACCGGTGCTCAAAAAGAAGTGCGCTGAACGGTCGCACGAGAGGAAATAGTATGAATTACACGAAAACGCCGTTCGAGTTACGCGGCTTATGTATACATTGAAAACGTAGTGGGACAACCGAAGTTTTGAAATTTGTTCAACTTAATCAAACGTATTAAATATGAGAGTTTGAAATATCGCGAGCCTACTGTATGCACTAAGGGACATCTGTCTCAATCCAATGTGCTTAATATTACTGTATAGTTGTGCAATTTCAATTAGCTAGTTTTATTTCTCAAGCACTTGTTAAGTTCGGTAGTCAAATCAATGCAAGTTTCTACTTTGCTTCAATTTATGGGAGGTTTCTTGCATGTGTCATACGCAGTAGAAATTTGGGCAGCTTGACTAGTTGGTAAGCACGTTGCTCGCTTACTTTAACCATGTATGTCATGTACAACTTTTGTGATTGTGTATTGATTTCGAATCCTCTTCCGCTCTTTATTTTAAGCTGTCCTTACATGCACAATGAAGATACCGAAGAGGTCTTCAATTGAACTACAAGTATGAGAAAAAGCATGGAGGGCATCTAAACGGTCAGCACAAGGGCAACTACACTCTAAAAAAAGTATGTGCGTCTACTTTCTCGCACAACAGTCGGAGAACCAATCAGCGCAACTTACGGAGGCAGCTCAGCGGATGACGATGCAGAAATATCTGTTTAGACCAAAAAACGCAGACTGAGTTGTGACATTAAGCAATGCAAGCGTGATGTTTTGCATTGCTTAATGTCACAACTCAGACTGCGTTTTTTAGTCTAAACATATGTTTCGGCATCGTCATTCGCTGAGCTGCCTCCGTAAGTTGCGCTGATTGGCTCTCCGAGTGTTGTGCGTGAAAGTAGACTCGCAGACTTTTTTTAGAGTGTACAGTGTTAATTTTCTCCAAAGTAAAATCAAGGCATGCCTTCTACCAATAAAGTTATTGTGGCGAAACTTCTTGATTGGTTCGTTTGTTGAGCTGTCATCTATTACAAAAGCAGAGCTCACACAAAGAAAATCTTGGCAATGAGTAATACAGGTTGCGTGCTCTTTTTCTTTTGCAAAACATGAACTCTTGATTTTTTTTCTAAGGATGAAAAATTATACAAGTTCATATATTAAAGAACGGAGCTATGAGCTTTCCATACAAATCTGTACCCCAGAAGTTTATGTGACTTCGGCTCGACTGAACATGGAAACTGTTTGCACTAAATAATTAAGCACTAGACCTTTCTGTCTTTTTGAAGGCCGAAGCTACGAGTGATCCGCACCAATCCTGCACCTTTGATAGGTCAGTTGACACCCCTGGCAGACCTAGAGCTCTGCCAGGTGAGTCGCGTGATGTATTGGAGGGGCAGATGGTACAAATGGCTCGTAGCTTGGGCCTTATATGAGGCGCAAAGGTATAGTGCTTCGTTATTTAGTGCGGACAGCTTTAACATTTTCTACAGATAGCTGTTCCTAATGTGGAATACAGACGTTTCCTCCTTCTACAAAATTCTATGCCTTGTTTTTAGCAACGGTCCAGTTTCTAGATTATGGAAAACCATGTCGGCAGTATTGAACCGGCAACTTCTGCCCGTAAAACGGGTGGAATTTTTTACAGTGAGTCCCGATACCGGCCGATGTGGTGTGTTACACTGTAAAAAAGTTTCACCCATTTTTACGGACAAAAGCTGCTTGTTGAATATTGCCGGCATGGTTTCCCGTAATCTAGAAACTCATGCGTCTGCAAAAACACTTCCTGTCGTCATTCGTGCACCTTATAACAGAGCAATAGTGCCCCGATGACCAGTGGACTGCCATCAAAGCCCGTGGCTCGAATTAAGTTTTGGGAGTTTAAAACAGAGAAGAAAGCGTGAACGAAGTTCGGGCAATGCATACACCCAACACCGGCTAAGCCTCTCATCCGGGACTTTCACTCGTTCTAAGGCTCCAGCAAGGGGAAAAGCCCCGGTAGCCATTTTCCTTTTTTTCTTTAGCTTTCAAAATGGCACTACGCACAATAAAATTATTTATAGAGAGTTTGGTCAATGAAAGGAGCGAGCAGCCAGGGAGTGCTCCAGACGAAGATAGAGGGCTTCAAAAGCTCTCTTGGCCAACCAGAAATCAAAAAAAATCTCTTAGCCATTATACCGTGAAACAGCTTTAATAAGTGCGTAAGAGTTAAATGCAGTAACTCTTTTTGGTTATGGTGCACGCAATGTTTCGATTATGATTCTGCAAGAAGATGAAAGAAACGAATGTGCCACTTGATTTCTGTTTTGCACAAACGAAGTCTAACCTCACCGCTTCGACGGCAGATCCTGGCGCTAGGCGCATGGGTTATGTTAATAGTCCTGTTGTTGCGCATTCCTTTTATATATTTTTAATCTTTATACATCTTCCACCGTGATGATCCATGAACGTGATCGAAACATCATGTGCACCATATTTTCAGTCACCGAGAGTTACTCCGACGCACTTATTCATTTTGTTTCTCGAAACACTGCCGGAGTATTATGCAAAGCTCTTAATTGGCCACATCTGCATTTGTGAAAACGCTCTAGAACACGCCCAGCCTAACTTCGGCCAATGGTGCTTCCTCATTTGCCTCGTATACATCCCAATGAATATTTCAACTCTCTCTATATAAGTCTCTGAAGCAGAACGCACATGAGCGATAAAAAGGGGCGCCGCGCGGCAGTTTCCACAGCAACTTCCGTGGATGCTGCGATGTGGAGGCATGGCTTTACGTCACAGCGTTTACGGAAGTTGCTATAGAAACTCCAGCGTAACGCCCGTTTCCATTACTCATGTGTCCCTGCTTAATAGTCTACATTCGAGAACCTTTTTGCGTGTTGAACAAACTTAATTTTGTTTTCAGGTATCATGTGTAATCAAAGCAGTCCCCGATAAAAAAAAAAAAAAAAAAAAAAAAAAAAAAAAAAAAAAAAAAAAACATTGTTGACGGTTGAATAAACTTCTGCCATTAATTTCACCAATGCGTCGTGAGGGGCATACCTCCTTATGATTAGTAGGTCTGTGTAGAGGAAATCATCAAATATTTGCTTCGTGTGTGTAGCCATCCAAATAGCAAATTGTAATTTATCTTGCGACATTTTTAGGTGAACTACCGAATATTCGAGCTTTTTTGATAATTCAGGCAAAGTTTGTGGCTTCCTGGAGTTTGAATTAATGCGAGTGTAGTGTACGTCACATTCAAATTAATGGTTTAGCTTCTTGGGCTTAATGAAATTTGAACCTTTCTCCACTGGCTGTGCATTAAAAGTAAAATAGTACAGCAATGTATTTGTTCTAGTTTCGTGCACTCACACAGGCTTGAGCAACGATTCACTTTCCAAAAAATCTGAGTTAGGAGCGGACTTCCATAGCGATTCGTCCCATGAATTCAGTAATCGCACTAAACTTGGGAGGAAGTCAACGTGAGCTGAATTTCTTTTGAAAAGTATGTGCAGCGATTGCAGTAGGGCATGCAGTGAGTCTCTCTGCCAGCTGTAATCTGTCCAATGCGTCGTGACGTCATTCATGGCAACTCCAAGTCAGCCTATTAATGAACCAGGGTTATCGGACCTTACCGATGACTACACTTTCGCTAGTTTTCGCTCCGTTCTCGCGCTCTGCTTTGTTCTGTGCAGTGATTTTCCTACACACATTCTGGGAAAGGGGGGGGGGGTGTACACCCCCCTTGTTCTTCTGAGGGCACTACTTAATTGGCAAGGACTCCTGTATTCTCAGTGCTTTGTTGGTGTGGTCGTCATGTGCAGTGTCATCAACATATAATAAAATGGTATCCAAGGTTGAGAGTGGCTCTCTTGCGTATAAGAGGTAGAAAGGGAAGTATTCTGTCGTGGCTTGGCGGCTGGTGTTATAGGCGTACGTGACGTATGGAAGAATGAGGTCCCAATTTTTGTGATCGTCTGCGACGTACATGGAGATGATGTGAGCTAGAGTCTGATTGAAACGTTCGGTGAGGCCATTTGTTTGTGGATGATACGCACTCGGGATGTTGTGCACGGACTTAGTTGGACGGAGGAGTTCTTGAAGCAAGTGAGCTAAGAATGGAGTGCCGCGGTCTGTGACTATGTACTGAGCGGCACCGTGACGAAGCACGATGGAGTGCAGGAAGAAGGTAGCTACTTCGCAGGTTTTGGCGGCTGGCACGGCTTTTGTTTCGGCAAAGTGTGTGGAGTAGTCGGGGACGACGATTACCCAACGGTTATTTGAGGTCGAGAGTGGAAATGGGCCAAGAAAGTCAATTCCAATCCGTTCGAACGGGTGGTTAGGGGGAGGGATGGGCCGTAGTACTCCTGTCGGTTTTGTTGTAGGATTTTTCTCGGTCTGGCATAGGTGACACGCGCGAACATATCGCGTGATGGTGCGTTGCATTCCGTTCCCGCAGTATTTTCCCCGAATTTTGAAATATGTTTTGGAGAACCCGAGGTGTTCGGCTGTAGGGTCGTCGTGGTGGATTCGAATGAGTTCTTTCTGAAGATGACGTGGCACGACGAGCAGCCACGGTCGTCCTTGGGGATCATAGTTCCTTCTGTAAAGAACACCCTCACGAAGAGTGAATAGGCGGGCGTTGCGCTCTGTACGACGGGTTGGGAATCGCAGAGTGCCGTGGAGGGTGTCAATGATAGGTTTCAAGAATGCATCGGACAACTGTCCTAATCGTATGTCGACATTGTCGAGGACTGCTGCTGGGTCTGCTGTGCCGATGCGTGCTGGGAGTATAGGATCGGTGGGAAGTGGACATCGGGACAAACCGTCAGCGTCGAGATGGCGTTTACCTGATTTGTAGACAACCGTGAAAGTGTAGTGTTGAAGTTTTAATGACCATCGTCCAAGACGGCCCATTGGATCTTTGAGGCTTGCTAGCTAGCAGAGGGCATGATGGTCAGTCACAATGCGGAATTGTGAACCTTATAGGTAGGGGCGGAACTTTGTAATTGCCCATATAGTCGCGAAACATTTTTTCTCAGTCTTTAAGAAATTTCGTTCAGAGGTAGTCAAAGTTCTACTGGCATATGCTATTACTCGCTGCTGATTTCGAATGGTCTGGGCCAAAACTGCTCCCACACCGTGACCGTTGGCGTCTGTTCTTATTTCTGTATCTGCGCCTTCGACGAAATGTCCAAGAATGGGGGCAGAGGTCAACGCTGTTTTTAAGGACTCGAACGAGTCCTGCTGTTCCTTGGTTCACTGAAAGCGTACACCATTCCTTAGTAAATTATTGAGAGGCTCCGCGATGTCAGAGAAACCACAAATACATTTTCGAAAATAAGTGCATAATCCTAGGAAGATCCGGGCATCTTTCACTTTCAGTGGTACAGGAAATTCAGCCACAGCTTGGAGTTTGTCGGGGTCTGGGCTGATGCCGGAAGCACTGACGATGTGACCCAATACTTTGCTTGTGGAGCAGCAAACGTACATTTCTTGGAATTAAGTTGTAGACCGGCGGCTCGGAAACACTACAGGACCATACGCAGCCGGTGTAGGTGCTCTTCGAAATTCGGGGCGAACACGACGACGTCGTCGAGGTAGCACAGACAGATGTTCCACGTGAGGCCGCGTAGTAGAGAGTCCATCATACGCTCAAAGGTGGCTGGAGTGTTGCAAAGTCCAAATGGCATCACATTAAAGTGATATAGGCCAGTTGAAGTAGTGAATGCGGTTTTGGGCTTGTCGCGACTGGCGACAGGAATTTGCCAGTAACCACTTCGGAGGTCCATGGAAGAGAAATATGATGACCCTTGGAGCGTATCAAGAGTGTCGTCAATGCCGGGCAGTGGATAAACATCCTTTTTTGTGAGTTTGTTTAGTTTGCGGTAATCAATGCAGAAACGCCAAGAGCCGTCTTTCTTCTTAACAAGAACAACGGGAGAAGACCATGGACTAGAAGATGGTTCGATTACTTTCTGTTGTAGCATATCATCTATGTGTGTCTGAATTACTCGGCGTTCTGCTGGGGAAACTCTGTACGGTCGGCTTCGGACGGGTGTTGAATCGCCAGTATCAATTCGGTGCTCTAAAGCGTAGTTTACGGCAACTTTCCGGGGTTAATGTCAAAAAGGGTTTCGTAGTCTTCAAGAAGACGGGCTAATATATTTCGTCGGGTCAGTGGTAGGCGGGGGTCGATCATTTTTTCCACGTGCTTGCTGAAATCAGGTGGTGTAGGGAGCGCGTCTGAAGTGGTGGGGAGGAGACTGGCAAATTGGTGATGCACTGTTGAGTGCATTGTAGCGACGCGACTTCCGGAAGGAACGATTTGGGCTTCGGAAGAACAGTTGGTTACCCATTACTTAAGTTTTCCACTCGTGAGTGTAGCAAGCGAATAGAGAATGATTATGCCCTTGGTCACGAGCAGTGTTGTACGGAACGGCGTTGCAAGGAAAGGCGTTCCTGGAACGCGTTCCTTTTACGAGGAACGAAGGAACGCCGCCGTTCCCTTTGGCATCCATGGAACTGGAACGGAAACTCGTTACATTTTTGCTGGAACGGACAGAGGAACGGCGTTCCTTTTTTGTCCAGTGGGGTAGTTTTTACTTTATAGACGGAAATATAAAGTACACAAACAGTATATTTATGAAGAACAGAATATCGTTAAACTTTTTGTAAATTAGGGTTTATTCTGTGTGGCCCTCGCTCGGCAACAGTCGGGTGCAGGAGAGCTAGCGAACACCGATTCTTTTTTCAGTGCTCGAGACTGCGGCGCAGAAAGCAAAACCTTTAGTCGAAGGAAAAGACACAGAAGGAGAGACATTTCAAGCTCAGCTACTTCCTTTGCTTCCATAAAAACGTCAAACACTCAAAGATTTAAGGCCGACTACAGCCATCACTGAACTTCCACAAAGAGACCTACAGGCTACAGCCACGGCAAAAGAACAGGTCCTTATATACTCTATCGGTTATATCATGCCAGCAGGCAACTTGGCAGTACACTGTGATAGGTGCGGTTGCAAACCCGTTCTTGTTAAAATGGGTATCTTAGGACGGACACAGTCAACAGATGACTAGAGAAATTTTTGAGGCATTTTATATTTCGAAGCAAAAAGATAGGTGCGTTAGTTCGCCTTCCATCGTATTATTTGACAAAGAGTTAGCATTATTGAGCAAATTTGACACGTGCGGTATGGGAAGGGGGGGGGGGGGCGATGATTTGATGTGTTGTTATGATCCGTGATCCCTGTCTAGTTGTGCTTTCTTACAATTAATCAGTTGAGAGTCAGCGCTCGGTTTGTACACTTCGTCTTCTTGTCCTCCGTTGGTTTGGTGCTGTTTTACTTTTCGTTAATCAAACCCGCGTGTATCCAGAGCATCGGTCACTTGAGAGATAACAAAAATTAGCCTTTATTATCCCCCCCCCCCCTTCCCCCGCCTCCAAACTGGACAATGAATCCGACCTTCACGAAGAAGGACTAGTAGTTTTCAAGACTGAGCTTCCAAAAGCCCTAACCTCTTCCTCACTTCCTCGCCTTGCGGACAGGAACATCGAGAAGGAACTATTGTTAGGTTCGAACAATGGACTTTGTTAGATTGAGACGTGTGAGGATGTTGTATAACGCTCGTGCAATTTGGGGTAGCACTAGATTTGGCTCGTGTGAATTGCCCACCACAAACGCGAAACATACCAACAAATGAAACTCTGCTCCAGCTAGTTTTTTTTCCTGGTGCCGTTCCGTCAGGGCGTTCAAATTCGTATGTTGCCATTTATTGTGATAGATTTAAAAACAAAAACAAAACAAAAAAAAAACTTCGCTCGATTTATTTAAATATGGTAATTAGCACAATACAAAAGTAACGTATATGTAACGATACGTTCCATTTTTTTACTGTAACGGGAACGAGTTCCTTTTTCACGTAGGGAACTTGTAACGGGAACGCGTTCCAAAAAGCAGAAGGAACGAGGAACGAGCTTTCGTTCCTTTCTTTGAGGAACGTGTACAACACTGGTCACGAGCTGCGTAGAGATGGGTTCAATGAGACCAGAAGTTGCTGCGGTGGGTAGGGTCGGTACAAGTGTGGCGACAGCGGCGGAGTACGCAGGCAGCAGTATGTCAGTGTCGGCTACCAGGGTGACGAGCGAACCATCAGCAGCAACCTCGGCAGTATCAGAAGAGTTGAGATGCAATTCACGGCTGGCACAGTCAATGAATGCTTCTGTTGAAGACAGAAAGTCCGATCCCAGGATGATGTCGGTGATGGAGGTAGGACGCACTATGAACATGACAACGTAACGGTTGTTACCAATCCGGATTGTAAGGGTGCAGTATCCGAGGGGCGGAACCAAATCGCCATTGCCCATGCGCAACAAGTGTCCTTGCAACGGCGGAGTAAGTACTGCGTGCAGAGGACGGCGGATGTGTTCAGGAATGCAAGACTTCGCGGCTCCTGTATTGAGTAAGGCGGTGAAGTTGTGATTTCTAATTTTGAGCACAATTGATGTTGATCCTGAAGGAGGAGGATTTGTGGATAGTGGTGAGTGTGCAGCCTGACCTCCAACGTAGCTGCAGACCGCTTTATCTAGTTTGACTCTTCCGGGAGCTTTGGGGGTGAAGGGTGATACAGAACGGCGTCGTGGCGGGTACGGCGATGATGGGCGGCCACGTCGTGGCGGCGGCGAACGTTCGGGGCTGTGAGAGGGACGGCGACAGTCTGGAAATTGTTCGTGACCGGGGGGAGTGGACGTGTGGGAACGTGAAGAAAATTCGTCGATGGGCGGAGTGCGATGAGTAGCATGGTAGTCAGTATAGTCTGTGGAGTATACACGGTTGGGCGGCGAGGTGCGAGCCGTGTTGTTAAGTCGACGGCGACAATATCGGAGGATGCGTCCTGGCGTGTGACAATAATGACACACAGGTCGCTGATGTGGTGTTCGCCAGATGTTTGTCCTTGGTTGTGGTTGTGTCTATGGAGGGGTTGGTGCGTCATACGTGGCAGGGATGAACTGATAAGCGCAGATCGAAGTGGGGACGGGTGCTGCTGCTGCGTAAGGAGAGGGTGCTGGCGTGGCGTGCCCCAGAGCAGCGCGCAGTTCGCTTTGAATTGCGTCCTTTATGCCATGTACGTCAGTATTTGTTTGGTGTTCGTCAGTAGATGGTTGTAGCTGTGCGACGAAGGTACGAAGCTCCTCGCGTATTATGGTGCGGATGAGCGAAGCCAGGTTCGTGTCGGGAGTTGTTACCTGGGACACTTCAGGGAGTCGCTCAAAAGGTTTTTTTTGGAGATCCGTGCGCTATCGAGCTCTTCGTACTGACGGCATTCCGCTATCAAGCGCTCTGTTGTAGCAGGTGCTTTGGGAGCCACGACGGAGAAGAGCTCTTGCGAAATGAACTTAAAGAGGTGGCGAATTTTGTCGTCTTCGGCCATTTCAGCATCAACTCGGCGGCACAAACGGAGGACGTCCTCAATGTACGCTGTTGATGTTTCTGTGCATCTTTGATAGCGGCGCAATAGTTTGTCGCGCGCTTGCTGCTTCCGGTGCTGGGGTTTGCCAAACACATCGCCGAATGCTGTTTTGAAGCCTTCCCAGGAATTGATGGTTTCTTCGTGATTGTCGAACCAGCGAAGTGCTGTCTTTTAGAAAAAAAAAAAATTGGTCATCTTAAAGCTGTCATCCCAGTGCTTGTAGTGGCTGACCCGTTCATTGTTCTTTAACCAATCATCGACGTCGGCGTTCGGAGATCCGTCGAAGATATCCGGGTCGCGCTGTCGATGTTTGACCACGGGCGTTGTGGTGTTCAAAGGACGGTTAGCGTTGCCTGCTTCTTCTGGCATATTGACTTGCGCAGGTCGTCTGCTGCGTAGCTCCAGAATTGATAATTAACGGTCGCACGAGAGGCGGAAGAACGATAGCACCTCCACCAACCTGTGAGGCAATGATGTGCAGGTTTAATGACATGATCGGAGGACTGTAGATGATGGTCAGTGCCGCAGCGCAGCCAGGCGAAGTCAGTCTGAATCGAATCGCGCGGGCACCCTGCGGCCGACACACTTGAGCGCGCCACTCGCGCCACGTCGTCGTCTTTCCTAACAATATGTATATATATATATTGAAAGCAATCCTCGAAGCACGCTGGAAAGTTAAAAGAAACTAACAAAAAAATGGAGATGTGGGGTGCTGTCACTTTAGGGCAAGTGTTTTTAGTTGTGTTTTTGCCTGGTTGCCTGCATAGTAGGCAATGTTTTGTCTAACCAACACCACCTAGCAGAAAAAGAAGGCCTCCTCCCGGCCTTCTCGTCCAAGTGCCTACGTCACCGACGCGAGATCAACGGCTGTAGCGCCAGCAAGCTGTCACCACCTTGCGCCGACTGCGCCTCCTCCTATTCGTCGTTGAACAGCCATACATGGCTGATATCGGCTTTGAAAGTACCTTGGGGTCAAGAGCAAAAAGAGTATTATTGTCAGAGCTTCATTTCCTCCCATACGTAGACCAAACAAAGTAGTAACTATAAACTGTAAATTCTGTCTTAGTATTTACCTTATAGATGAATATTTTAATAGTTTGTTTTTTAACTTTCCGTACAAACTATGTTGACATGTAAATTTGTTTCTGTCAGATTTCGTCCTTCTTCCGCTGGCCGCAATCACCGAAGCAACAAACAATCAGGCGAAACTCTGGGATCGACTGAAAGTATATTGCCGCGCGCGCAGCCGACCAAGCAGGCAGCTCACTCGTCTCCTAACGGCTATCTCGCTTGCGTTCCACGCAGAAAGCCAGAGTTCTATTCCTGGCCGCCAGTACGCATTTCTGTCGTTATCTAATGCGATGTTCGGATAAATTCGAGAACCGCGTTGCTGATTCGAGGCTAGAATGTTCTACACGCCGAGCCTTTTACGCCGATTGTTCCTGATGCCCACGCGTGTATGAAAGGGGCTCCGCGTGTCAAGCCGGAGTCAATCTCGCCCCAGCGTTCAATTCTGCTGTTACACCGACTTCGACGCCCGCGACGCTCCGTTCTTCTTTTCCGTTCACTTTTTTAGCGTGAGCTACACTGGCCGAGGTTGAGCAGTTTCGCGTGGCTCTTGGCGAACCGTGCTGCGCATGCGCGAGGAGCAGCGACGTCACACGGCACACAGCTGACGAGCCGGAGCCGCCGCCGCGCGCGCCTCGCCGGTCTGCGCATTCCAGAGGAGTGACGTCATAGCCGCGCCAGACACATCGGCGCCGCCGCGTGCACAGCTGTGTGCCTCCGCTGCGCAGCAGCCAAGTCTGACGCTGCACCGGAGCAGCTTGATAGCGCCTCTCCTTTTGTGCGCAAATAAATACACATGTGTCACATAATGCGTATACCGTGTGTGTCATTGAAGCAGCAGTAAGCATGATAATCGAGCTAAAGCTAGACAACCAGGAAAGCTAAGAATAACCGGCTGAACCTGAGTTCGCGCTACGTATATCCTGGTATAGCCGAGCTAAGCCACTGCATTTTGTTTTGTTTTGTGCACAAGATCGGCCGATTAAAGGTTTCAGTGTTCTCAGTCCCCTCGTCATTCGTGACAATATGAACTAAATGAAAATTCCATAAATTTTCTAGAACAGATATGTGCAGATAACCGGATAGTTATAATTTGGGAAGCCGAAATCACGAATCCAGCAGCAATAAAAAAAGGACTTACAAGTGGCTGTCTAACGTCTTTCCTGCTCTATCTTATCGAAATGGAAAAAAAGTAAAGCAATGCAGTTTAGGATTTCATCTGATTTCATGGATTTGGGGAAAAAATTAAACTACCGTTTTACCAGGGCTGATGTGCTCAGTAAAATTCTACTTGTAGCAGAGTCTCGAGAATCAATGCAGGCACTAATTAGAATTTGTGGCGGGGAAGGGGGCACTTTACGCTGAAACTTCTGTACGGACAAATCTGTTACGTAGTTTCTAACGACCCGAAGGGTACACCTCTGGAGATCCAACATACAGTGATAAAACATACAAGAAAGTACGAATATCTTGGTTTAAGTTTGAATAAGTGAAGAAAGTATATAAATGTACATGAATAATTCGTAAAAAGAAAGGGAAAAGAGATATGGCTATTATGAAGAAGAAAGCATTGACGAACTTCAATAAATTCGAATTTGTGAGGAGGCATGGAAAAGAGTAATGGTACTAGGTTTCACTTTCGGTAATGGAGTCTTCAAAATGAAACCTGCACTACAGTTAAATGTAGAGGTCAGGCAAAGGAGTAAATGCAGTGTAGCTTTAGGGACACATGGCAGCACACGAAATGAAGGTGTACGGGGGATATGGGTTGGGCATTCTTTGAGAGCAGAGATGCGACAAGAAAAGTTTGACCAAAGGCTTACTGATATTGAGCAGATGAGGCGGACAACTAAGCAATTCTGTACATGAAAAGCTTGACCACAAATTGGACGAAACGGACTCGAATGCTCGGAAACATATTTTTACAGGCGGGCAGTAAACCGAAGTCAGTTGACGACAGAGTTAAGTACGCAGAGAGTGAGATGCGGGAGGTATGCAGGCGAAATCAGATTTAACTATGAATAGGTTTCAACACGAGGAAATACAAAAAACAAACTTTGATAATTCTTGGGGGAGCTCTTTTTTATTTGAGGTCAGAACAGGGGTACAGAATACGAAGTTTTATAGGGCGAAAATCGAGTATAAAGATACAGTTTCATGCATATGTAGAATGGAGAGCGAAACTATGGAATACCTGGTTTTGAGGTGCAAGAGGCTTAAACGTGCCCTCCCTGAGGGGAGTGCAGATGTATAGGGGGCCCTCGGTTTCGGTGGAGAAGTTGGAAAGGAGAATTATAAAAGGGTTGAGGTAACGAAAGAAAAAGTTAGAGGATTGGTGTAAGGAAACTAGGGAAAACTGAAATTGGCAAAGGCAGCTAACACAGCTGGAGACAGGGAGGACAGCAGAAAATTGGGACTCCCTCCCCCGTGGCTCCAGTCCGAAGTCTCAGCCCTGTCCCCAGTGGGTCTGGGTTTCGGAAAGAACCCAAAGAAGGTTGACAATAGGAAAATTGGCGACTCCCTCTCCGCGGAGAGAAGTTGGGGTTGCGTTTTGTTTGTTTTTATTTTGTATTTGTCCGATACCCCGATTGTCAGCCTGGGGGCTGATTCGCCCGGCCCGCTGATAGTCACAGAGATATAGAGTGAAAGGAATCAGGTATTTATTTGGGGGAGGAAAGCATTGTATCCGGTGATGTGGCGCAAGCTACCAACCGATACAAGGGCATAGCCAATAATTTCCATCCATCCATCCACAAAAACAAAACAGTGCGGCGTCCGCGTGTTTTTTGTTTATTTTTGCTGTTACTTTTGCCGCTCTTAGCATAGTTTGTACTCCTGTCATGATTCTTCACGCATAACGAAGCTGTCGGGATGCCTGACTGGTGTCCGAGTTCACTTTTATTCGACTGACACTCTACGGCGGACCGGCATTGGCACTAGCTGTCCCTCGGAAGGGTTTTATTCCGACAGAGTACACTGTGATAAGAATTTTGCTTCTTGTATACTACTTCTGGTGTTCAGCATTAGCCAGTCTTAGCCAATGAGGAAGGGTGGTTTTCAAATCACGTTTGTGTTTCCCGTAAACACTTGCTAAGGAGCAAGTCCCAAATTTGGGTTATGTCGTTTCTGTTACAAAATCCGTGATCACAATATATTTTTATTATTGGAGCTGTACGAAAAACATTTCGCTCCAACAGACTTCGTTAAAACATCAAGCTACACGCACGTGAAAACATGAAAAGTTGTCAAAGTGCCTCTGCGACTTGTTAAACTCAAACAAGGTGCGAAACCGAGTTAGTTTCTAAACTGCCCGGATACCTATCTTGCAATAAAATGTCAGCTAGGGAGGCACAAGGCGAGGAAAGGAAACGCTTGGAAGCGGTATCACTCAACGAGGCTCTAGAACCGTATAAGGACGAAGAGGAGCTACCATAAAGTTATTATAATGTACGCTAGAGGTTCAAGTGGCGCTAGTGTCGTGCCGCAAATTGAAGCAGACAGCAACCAGTCGAAAATTGACTTCTGCTAATGCATTTCTATGGGAAAAAGTTAGTGCATTTTCTCCCTGCGCTAGATAATAAGAGCAAATAAGCCAAATAATTTGTACGTACTAGGTAGCTTGGAACATTTCCCAGTCAGGCCGACGAAAGAATTGGTCAGCTACGGCGTTTTTTGTTTGAATTCATCGCATTAAAAACGGTGTAAAAACAGCTTCGTACGTGTATTTATGTGCACAGTCGGTCACTGTTAGCACAAACGCGGTGTCGGCGATTGCGAGCATGGGGAATATACGTGCCAAACGAGCGAAAGCGTCACCGGAATGCTGACGAGCCTTGAACACACTCTATGATCGTTTCGATTGTAAGTTGGCTTTGAATCGTCGCTTGTTTTTACACACCTGCTGCGGAACCCACGTTTGGGACTGAAATGTATAGAAGTTAACTATCGTTCGCTGATGAAGAAAAATGCGCTAACTAATGCAATTACACTTTTGCAATGTTAATAAAGATACATGCTATTCGGTACGACCTAAATAACCACCATGTTCTGTGTTATTTTCCGGCGAAGAGACAAAATGCACGCGAGTTTTCCCATAGGAATGCACAGGAGCACCTCAAAACTAGACTGGTTGCTGTCTGCTCCAATTTGCGTCACGGAAGTTGCATAGACACTAGCGCCAGTTGCGCCTCTTGCGTACATAATAATAACTCTATGGGAACTACAAAACAAGACGCATAAAGTGTCAAGTTTTTCTCGGTTCCTTGATGCTCCTTTCGAGCCTCCAGACGTCTCACTTCTGGACTGTATGCAACAGAAACCCTAAGTTTTTGTTCCTGGACCGCACTGATTAACATGCCCCAGCAGTGGGCTCCTCAGTGACAGCGACAAATGACCTGTGTGCTGAAGTCTATACAGGTGAAACACGGGTTTTGAACATGGTGGTATCAGTGTTCCTGCACACTTGAAGGATTTAAGGGAGTTATTAGATGTGCTTCAGTATGTTAACCGATGTACACTAATCACTCCGCTGATGGTGGGCAACGGACTCAGCAGCTGCTTGGAATGGTGTCGTCACTGCTGGAGGAGTTGATTTGAGATGACCAACCAACAACAGCTGCATGGATAGTACATGGAGGTTGTAAATTTTTTTAAAAGTAGAGTATATCTCGTCCTCAGTAAAGCTGTGGAGTATGTACGAGACGTGCTGGTATTCACAAGTCTGATATTTACTATCCCGGAACACGTGTGCAGATTCGTGAGAAATTTTGAGAAGGTAGCGTTGCCAAATCGCGATACAGTGAGGCGGTTATGCTCACCTTACCTATTCATCCCTGCAGCACAAAAACAATTATCTGCTTTTCTCTCATCCGCTAAAAAATCTGATTAAAAGTATGAAAGAACATAAAAAATGTTACTTTAATGATGGATGAACTTCACCTTCAGTCGCACATTGATTTCAGGGATGGTTCTGTAACAGATGCTGCAATTAACAGTGAAAGCCCAGCAAAGACACTCTATTGTAAAATACACCATCCCTTGTCTGGTGTGTTTTTGACGTTTACAACAGAGTGGAAATTCAGACATGGGTCTTGGCGTGTTTTAGTGTCTTGGCCTGTTCTAGTGTCTTGACGTGTTCTAGTGTCTTGGCGTGTTCTGCTGTCTTGACGTGTTCTAGTGTCTTGGCGTGTTCTGATGCCTTCACATGACCCTGTCAAGTGTGTTCTGATGTGACCTGGCCGATCTGGTGTTTCTGGGGTGACCTGGTCATGCATGCACAATATCATTTAGATGCAGAAAGGACTGCTAATGACAACAGCTAGCAAATTGTGCGAAAAGAATACTAATTTTTAGAAGGTTTAGCTGTTAATTTAGCCATGAAACAAAACAACTGACAAAGAAAATGAAACTTATTAGTTTATTTTTTTCCCAACACGCCCCACTTACATACATTTCCTTGTAGACCCCCCCAGGGCTGTCCATGGCTCTTTTCTTCCATGCCGTTTTTGCCAGCACATCTGGATGGCTAAAGTGATGGCTTGGGCAATTTGGTTTTGCATGATAAAACCTGCCGTGGATAAAAATAAATACACAAACCGTTATTTGTAAAAAAAATAAAAATAATAAAATCGCAACTACAACAGTAAACAAGAAAGTTCTGTCGTGTCCAGCCTGATAATCAGTCATTTTATCACTCCGCCCGCCCTGCCGCGTCTGCTTTCCGCTACCTGGGGCCAACATAATGAGAAGACAAGGTGAATGCGGGCAATTCTCTATAAAACTTTTAAAGAATTTGGCAACGAAGAAACATGCCACATTTAGAAAAGCAGTTTACGCTCGAAGGGGCATCTGTACGTCATGAGTGACGCTGACCGCAGCAATTTAGTGGCCGCTTCTTCGTTTACCGGCTCAACCTCTCCCCCCGCAAAAGAGATTTTTTTCTTTCCTTCTGGGCGCTTGACGCGGCCGCCCAAAAGAAAAAAAAAAGCCGGCTTTCTCTGCAATCTGGCTTTTCCCAGGTATGATCTCCCTGCTGGGGGAAAGCCAGCTTGCAGAGCTAAACAGCACTCTGGCAGACCGGCCTATGGGGAGACGCTGCAATTTTCGTTCGATTTAATTGCATTTTTCGCTATGCATTTTATTGCAGCTACCAGTTTATTTAGAAATAGTTTAAATTAACCGGGCTCGATAATATCGGGTGGGACTGCATATCGAACATCGTGACCTGGCTCCCAGTGTGCAAAGAAAGCGCTGCACCCCACGCGGCATATCTCCTGCTCTGCCCACATTCACCTTGGCTGAACTCATAGTGCCTCTGACTGTACACGTGTGCTGCACAAGGAAAAATCAACAATAGGTTTGTAAAAATATCTCAAATCGTAGTAAATTATAACTCACACTATACACACATTATGTTCAGAGCTAAGCACAGCACAGCCACAACAGATTCCGCGCCCTTCCATGTTGATCAGAAAAACCTACCTGGTGTGGTAGGTGCTGCTTTCGCACCATACCCGCCTAGAGGAGACGCCTGCGGGCTTGCCCTGACACACCCCTGTCGAAGAGCTCCGCAGGCTCGCAAAGTGATCGGCTGACAATTCTGAGAAAGCGGCCAGGGGTGGCAGCCTTTTCCACGGCGTGTGTAGATGCTGCCTCTCGCATTTTGATGCCAGGTCCAAGATGAATCTGGAGTGAGTAACACTGTCAAGCAAATGCACAAAAAGTGAGAAATACAGGAAAAAATGGGCTCTCCTCTTTCTTATGCAATCGTGTTCCTGCTTTGTTTCACTGAAATGGTGAATTGTACATATATAGATATAAAAATGAAATAAATTAAAAGGGCACTTCCTAGTATTCCAGGATAACCTATTCATGTTCCTAACTCAACCTATGTGCTCTAAGCACCCCAAAAGTCAAAAACTTGCAATCATGTGAGGCTTAGTTCACTATTAAAACATGTGATCAAAGATAGCGAATGTGGTTGAACCGAATCAAGGAGAATAGGGTGGAACGGCGAAGGACACTCGTCAGTCCATTGCAAGCGAGGGCTTCCCTTGGATACTAGCAGGACTGGTCGGCTGCTTGTCCGAACGTGAAGCCATAGCTTGCGATTGTCTGATGAGCCCCGTTCGTTTCCCGCCCACATTCGGCCGGGTTCATTGGCGCCATTTGTACATCTGCGATTCACTATCGTTTATCACATTTTTATTAGTGAAATGAGCTGCACATGATTTAACCTAACATTACTTGGATGCTTAGAGCACATAGAATGTGTTACGGCCATAAATAGGCCATTTTAGAAAGCTCACGAGCGCCGCTTTAAGAGAAGGAATTTCAGCTTTGGAATATGCATTAAGAAAGAAGGTCCATTATTGCTGCAGACATCAAATACCAATAATGATATAAAAAACTTGTTTCATGAAAGCTTGGCTTTTCACATATATGATAGTTTAGGTACTCTTTATTGAACCACTTAACAATTTTGAAATCAACACCGGAAAGTACGAAGGAAGTATACCGCTGTGCACTCCCATGTTTTGTACAAATATGTGCAGTCTTGGGCAGCTGAGCGATGTGAAAAAGAACACCTTTGGCTTCACGCCATGCCAATGCATGAAAAAGAAAACACAAATGAGTGTACCATCACCATAGCTTACTACCTTCCTTTTCAGTGTACAGAAATAGGTACCAATATGTCTCACCCGTCAGCTGCTCCTCAGATGACAAAGAGGACGTGTTTTCCAGAGCTCCTGCGAAGCTAAGTGATTTTTGGTGTATTTAGTTTAGTTGCGGGTGTGTTTATGTGGTAGTAGAAAGCAGTTTTTAAAGCAGCTATAGGATAAGCTTGCTTGTTGGATCAGCTTCATTGGTGGTGTTGCGGGCTAAAGGCAAGAGGCACACCCATTGGCGTTGATCCTCCAGGTTTAGCGCCCTGCTATAAAGCATTTTTTGCTCTGACTCTTGTGGTATTATAAGGTAGCAGAAAGCAGTGCTCAAAGAAGCAATAGGATAGTTGGGTTAAAGCATGCTTTTTAGGTAGGGTCACGAGCCTGAACCACCTGCACGTTTTAAACTTTTGGCGGCCTCATTGGTTGTGTGGGCAGAAAAGTACCCAGGCTTTTTTGGTGTTGACGCGATATTTGTCGTGCGGTCGCGCTGTGTGTCGGTAGGCAATGGTGAATACGCGAAGGAAGAAGGATGCGCAGGCTAAATTAAAAGGAGGACCCGATGTAGAATGTGAGGAGTGTGGCCGTTGATGCTGCATGATGGAGACGCAGTTTAAACTTTAGCAGAAGCCGAGGAGAGCAACATTACCTGTCGGAGTTGCGAGAAGGTAGAACTTTGTTTTAGGAGAATAGGAAGGGAATGGACGGATACGGTTCAGGAGTTGAAGCGGGAGATAGGGGTAGAGCGGGAGAAGCGGGTTCAACTCGAGGCGCAGGTCCGAGATTTGATTAAGAGGGCCGAAGTGGATGTGGAGGAGATGGCCAGAGAATGGGAAAGTAAGCTAGAGAGCGTGGCAGGAGAGCTGAGAAGAGAACGGGAACAGAGAGCCGAGCTTGAGCGACAGGTAGAGGAGCTCAGACAGGGGGAACTGCGCAAAGGGGAGTTGGAGGTGCATAAGAAGTGTGAAGAGATGGTGCAGCAACTGACACGAGTAGTTAATAAGAAAAAGGGTGAGGTTGCAGTATGGGCGGCAGACAAAGGGGGCTAGTTAAATAGTGACGAGGTGAATGACTGTGAAGGAAAGCAGCCTGCACAGCTCTATAGTACTGCAGTACAGCAGGGCTTGAGAAAGGCAGCAGAAGTTGAGGCAGAGAAAGCACAGATAGCTGGAGGGGGTGAAGACAGGCAGTCGGCGGTTAAGAGGGTGCTGGTGGTAGGAGACTTAAACATAGCAAGGGTTAAGGAGGGGCTGCTGGACAGGGTGAAAGGGGATGGGAGGGTAAACGTATGGCTCAGTCAGGAAAGTGCATGGTAGACGCTATGGCCAAAGCGAAGGAGGAAGTGTGAAAACACAGGGAGGGGAGAGAATGTAGAAGTTGTACACGGCGGACTAAGTGATGTGTTAAAGGGACGGAGCCAGAACCTCGCCAGGCACATAGAGTTGGGGTTACGTAAGCTGAGGGAGGTCTCTGAGACTGTGCATGTGCAGATATGCACCGTCCCAGAGGTCGGGGGGCAGTCTTTGCAGATAGAGAAGCGGGTGGTAGAAGCTAACGAGGTGATAAGGGGTTGAGCCGACGATTTGAGTACGGAGTAATGGAAGTAAACAGGGTGTTTACGAGGCTCCCTCCGACCCTTTTACGCGGGGCATCCACTACAGTGGAACCACTGGGAGCACGGTACCCGATAGGGTTGGACGCCACATTGAACATTTATTGGGGGGTCCCGGAGCCCTGAGGGCGTCGGTATAAATGAGGGACAAAATGTAGATATAGGGGGAGGGTTTAGGAGGGTAAGAGGAAGCCTCGCAGGACTAGGAAAAATAAACAGCTTAGCATAGGGTTCATAAACATGCAGGGGGGCAGGAACAGAATAAAGTGGGAGGAGATTGAGGAGAAATCAGAAAGCGAAAACTTTGCAGTCTATAGTTTAGCAGAAACAGATCTGAGGGATATGGAACACCCACCATATATACCAGGATATCATTGGATGGGATTCAACCGGGCCAATGGGCAACGGAAGGGAGGGGGATTAGGGGTGTTAATGAGGAGTCAGGAATGGCAAAGGGAACGAGAGGGCTGCAGGAAACACATTTGGGTCAAAGGCAATATTGGCGGTTTAGACACAATCCTGGGTTTTCTGTATCTAAAACAGCGAGTGATGCAGGGGAGGAAAATGGAAAACACTTGACATATATATCAGAAGACGTTAGGGAAATTGGCACTAACAAGGAATTAATTATCTTGGGGGACATGAATGCACGTTTAGAAGACTTTGATGGACATACAGATACAACAGCGAGAATGTTAGAGGCGTCCTGCGAAGCTCTTAATCTGGTATTGGTTAACCTTCAGGTGAAATGTGATGGAAAAATAAAATGGGAAAGAAAAAAACTCGCACTCAACTATTGACTACTATTTAATGTCGTGTAAGATATACTACAGATTAGGAGGTATGGGAATAGATGAGGAAGGCACAAAAAGTCTGGGGAGCGACCATAAAAGAATCAAGATCAGATTTGGCACAATAAAAGTAGAAATGCAAAATCAAAAACAAGAGGGTAGGAATAACTTAAATGATAAACAGTTACAGGAGATATCTAAGCGCATCGCGAACATAGTATCCAAGCAACCGGAAAAAGAATGGCCATATATAGACTTAGTGTTTTCAAAAGAGAGTTAGATAAATATCAAATCTAACAAAGAAGAGAAATACTAAAACGCAAGTCCAAAAGCTGGAGGGATAAAAAGGCCAAGGCAGCAATATCGAGACGCCAAGCGGCATCTAAATAACATAGATGGCCAAAAAAAAAGGGGCCACACTAGCCGAAGTCGCGTCAAAATGGGAGGAATTTCAGGAAAGAAAGCGGGAGGCATCAGCATTAATACAGGCCAAAATTGGGAGAGCAGGGGTCGAGTGGATGATAGAGATAAACCAGAAGGATAGGAATGCGGCAAAAAGGTTCTGGGAACAGATTAGTGCACAGGGAAAAAACACCGAGGGGTACCAGAAGACACTAACATTACAGGAAAGGACAAAGGTAGAGGGGGAAGAGGCAAGAGGCAAGAGAATGCATTAGACATACAATCGAAGCAGCATTTTCGGAGTTAGATTCAGGTCAGGCCGTAGGGAATGGTAGCGTCTACACAACACAAGCGGATGGTCATGTGAATAAGAGGAAAGGACCACTGGGGAATAGGAAAAAGCAGAAGTAAAGGTTCCGGCTGGAACAGCGACAGGTTCGGACGACATACCAATGAGACTAATAAAAGTTATAGGCAAAACAAGCAAATTGAAACTAAGGCAGATGATTGACCAGATACTTATGGAAGGGGAGATACCCAGTAACTGGAAATTCAGTAGGATGATATTACTATATTAGGGCAAAGAAGACAAAGGCAGTATCAAATCATACCTACCAATCACAGTAACTTCAGTAATATACAGGCTAGCTCTGCGAATTGTAAGAAGAAGAATGGAAGAATGGGCAGAGAGAAAGCAGATTCTAGGGGAGCTTCAAAACAGTTTCAGGAAAGATAGACGACTAGATGATAATTTATTCGTAATGACTCAGTGCATAGAGACAGCAGTGACAAGTCAAAGGCCATTATGGGTAGCATTTTTAGACATCAAAGGGGCTAATGACAACGTGAATCAGAAAAAAACTCTGGAACCAACTGAAGGGATATGGACTAGAGGGAACCGTGGTTAAGTTTTTAGAACGGGTTTATGAGGAGAATAGGGTTATTATAACATGGGAAGCCGAGACTACAAGACCAGCAGCAATAAAAAGAGGTCTCAGACAGGATTGCCTATTGTCTCCCTTGCTCTTTATGATATACCTCAGTGAGATGGAAAAAAGGTTAGAACGGTGCAACCTAGGTGTTGACCTGACTTACATGGAGGAAGGACATAAACTAAATCAAGTATTGCCAGGGTTAATGTATGCAGACGACATTGTACTCGTATCAGAAAGTCGTGACACAATACAGGAACTGATTAGGATTAGCAGCAGGGAAAGGGGGAATTTAGGACGAAAATTTAGTAGGGACAAGTCTGGTAAAATAGTTTTCAACGCGGAGAAGCGGGAGCCCCTGGAGATACAGGACACGTCGATAGAAGGAAGACGGTATCTAGAAGAACATGAAGATATTGTAATAAAGAAGGTGGCAACGAGATTCGGCTATCATGAAACACAGGGCACTATGGAACTACAATAGATATGAAGTCGTTAGGGGTGTATGGAAGGGAGTCATGGTGCCAGGACTGTCATTTGGGAATGCGGTATTGCGTATGAGGTCAGAAATCCAGGCAGGTTTGGAGATACAGCAAAGGAGTGTGGGCAGTCTAGCAATAGGGGCACATGGGAATACAGCAAATGAGGGAGTACAGGGGGATATAGGTTGGGCACCTTTCGAGAGCAGAGAGGCGATCAGTGCAGTAGAATTTGAACAAAGACTAGCTGAAATTTAGGATACACGGAGGGCAGCGAAAGTGTACAAGTACAATCTAGATATGAAAAGTCTAAGCACTACGTGAACAAACCAGACCCGCAAGCTGACATTTAAATACATTCAACAAGATGGAGCCGATAAGAGCATATCAGTAGAAAGGGGAGTAAGGGAAACTGAGAGAAAATTGTGGGAAGAGAGAATGCAGGGGATGACCGCTTTAACAATATACAAGGCAGAAAAACAAGAAATATAGAAGAAACAGCTGAATGGCAATTCAAAGGGGAGCTCTTTGTTGTTTGAAGCTAGAACGGGGGTGCTAAAAACGAAAACGTATAGGGCTAAAATCAAGGAAGTGGAGACTATGTGCGACGTATCTAACCGCGAAAGGGAAACTATAGAACATGTAATTTTAAGGTGCATGTGGATTCGTCCCACCCTCTGCGGGGGGGGGGGGGGGGGTGATGACTACGGATATGGATAGAGGAATGGATAGAGAAAGAATTTCGGTAACTAAGAGGACATCGGAAGGTTAGTGGAAAAGATCTGGGGGAAGAATAAAAAAACAAATAAAAATAAGCAATTTAATCATTTTAAAAATGGGGGTTGGTTGTGTTATAACAAAATGTACACAAAATAACAAAAATAAGGGATGACGAAATGTTAGGCCAGGTGGCGTAAGCTGCCGCCCGTTAAAAAGGGTATAGCTATTACCATCCATCCATCCATCTATCCTTTGTCTTCTTTGCTAGTCTATACAAGCGAAGCGGGCTAGCTTACTAACCCCTCGATGCGTATTATTCTCACTGCTAAACTGTAATTTGTGGGACACGGCTATTAGATAGCACCGATGTCACTCTCATCCGCACGTACACTTTTTCGGAAATAGTTCACCTTCTCGTCCTATGGCAAGACTTGACTATGTTCTTTTATTTATATTTGTTTCTATTTTAGTAGGAAAATAGGAGTCGAACGAACATAATTTTTCGATATTTAGGATGCTTAGAGCCCGTCGAATGACTTTTCACCAAGAACAGTCGATCTCAGAGTCGTCTTTAGTGCACCCTTAAGTCAGTACCTGTGTTTGCCTCTTTGTTTGCCTGCCTATTTGTGTGTTTTTTTTTCTGCCGTTTGTCTGTCCTCCTGAATAAGTCAACGAAGTGAAAACTATACACAAAATGCCTTGTAGGCCCAGGTACGTACCTCACCAACCCGGACAGCAAAAAGAGGTAGCCAAGAGGAGGCCATGGCCTCACCAGGTGGAGCAGCCACAGCAGCACCTAGGAGAGCAAATTGAAGGTTAGAGAGACGAGCAACATCAAGGTCTTGATTTGCTTACACGCTTAGGACATACTGTAGCTGCAATAAAGAAAAAGATAGTCACACAACATATCCAAAATGACGTGAAATGCAGTATAAATGTAGCACAATATTCTTTCACAACGTCCATCTAGCCCTATGCTAAGGAGCTAGGTTAGTCAAAATAATCAACCCCATTTCTTTGTTGTAGTAATAGCAGGAAGCATGCATCTGCCAAAAGAAATGTATGCTACAGCTGCTAATAGGGGGAGATTTCAGCAATGCATGTCCTCAAAATGTTCCGTTATTTCACTCCATTAGCAAATCGCTTTCACCTATTTTAGGATTTTCAGACCATCCGCCAATCGCTTTAACCTGATTTATGATTTGTGACGACGCAAACTAGTGGAGGTAATATCAGCTCTTCCTTGCGGTACTTGCGGAGAGGTGACACAAGGGCTGTGGTCACTACAGCCAGGCTGCTTTATGCACTAAATAAATGAAGACTACCTTTTGAAATCACGCCTTTAATATAGTATTTATTCACGTGAGATACTGGCAACCTTACCAACTCTCGTCGTAGCAACCACTCGGATGTGAAGTAAGCAATGACTGTAGCGTGCTACGCTGCATAAAGAAGTCATGAAATGAAGTCGTCTTGTTCTGTCATCAACCACTTGTTGAGTTAAAAGTCTGGCTATAGTGGTATGACAGCGTTGTCCTTCCGCCAAAAAAGCGACTTTTGAACCTTCTTTCTGCTTTTGTGTGCAGAGAGGGTGAAAAACTATTTTTTCAGCAATGGAGGAGCCTGAAGCATGTGCATAAAAGTACTGGGCAGAGCTTCTCCTGAGCGATCGACTTGCTTGACTAGATTCAGATTGTCACTGCCTACAACTACACTATCAGCATTTTAGATTGCAAATACATAACTAGATTTTGGCCCACCAGCACTGCCACCTTGTCAGTAAATTAATATTTGCTTTTATACAGATGAAAAACTAATTAAGCTTTGCAACATACAGTCAGAGGCGTCTTGGGCAACGACGTTGCTTGCGTCTGTGCGAGGGGGGGGGGGGGGGCAGGCAAACACCAGCAGAATTTCGATAATACGAATCTCTCCTCTCCACTCCACTTCACCCCGTCCCCTCATTTAAAGTGTCCCAAATCTTAACCGGCAATGCAATTTGGCACTACACGTCGCGCCATCTAGCGGCTGCAAAATAAAAAAAGAACTGGGTGGTCCTGGACAGACAGGATCGCGGAGAGTGCAGGCAGGCGCATTTAGAAACCACGTGTGAATGTGGCATTTTCGATCAGCACCAGCCTTTTTTGGGAACCGTTTTTCCTAAAAGTAAATCCCGGCTTCGCGTCTCCATGACCTCAGCGGGTTCCTGTCACATCTCGCCTACTCCTAGGGTTTTCCCAAAAAATGAACGTCGCTACTGCTCCGTTAAAGACTGTCACAGTCACGAAGGCGACTCAAGCGTCAAACTATACGTCTCCCCCTCGAGATCTTGGGAAGCGACACGATGGCAGAAGTGAATCACTGCAGTGCGACGCATCTAGTACGGGAATACTAGAGTAATTGTTGCTGTTGAAGTGAACGAAAATAAATGGGCAGGCTTGTAAAGTAAGCTGACGATCTCGTTTTGCAGACTACTCGGCGAAATAACAATTTTATACAAGTTGTTTTACGAGTCACTCAGACGCCACATAGAGAAATGCGGTGGGAACAATCGGGCTGATTGTTGCTTCACTGTGACGTCGAGAATGAGGCGATCAGCTGAGAGGCCCGTTAGCCCGTCCCGGCAGTCGTAGTTGTACGTGTGCATAGCCGTTCGGCGCACGCGCGGTCGTAACTAAAACCTTCCAAACCTGCGAGTTTTCAAATAGTGGGTTTTCGTAGCACATAGAATTTTGTTTTTATCAACAACCAAATTTAATGATGAGTCTGGTAATAAATTTGACGGCATGCAAAAAAACAGGATGTGTAAGTTTTTCTTTAGAAAAAGCTCCCCATGTGAAGCGTAAATATCCTTTTCCCATGTGCACTTTGTTGCCTGTCACCTTTTCACAACAGGCTTGGATATCACAATACAGCCATTGTAACGTGCATACTGTTCTCTAGCATGCAGAGTATGTTTCTAATTACTCACATTTTCTAGCCGCGGGCGAGCGCGAGGAAACAGGAAGGGAGTGCCGCACCAAGCTAGGGCCACGCAGGAACAATGGAGTCGTTCTGGCTGGTCTGGCCTATGGCGACTCCTGGAGCGTTCCGCCAGCGAGGTTCGGATCAGGACCGGCGGAAACGGAGAGCCCTTGCCATAGCGGCCTAGGCCATGACGATCCCGGAGTGGTTCCGCAGCGAGACTCGGGCTGTAATAGCCTGGAACAGCTTGCCTACGCAGCGCTGGCGTGGGGAGGACGATCCGCAGGCCTGGACACGGGCTCCGACTGCGAGTTCTGTTCGACGGGTGACAACCCGGGTCAGCCGGCCGCAGTGCCGGCTCTCGAAGACGGACAACTGGGAAGTATTGTAAACCGATTCGCTATCTTCTCCTTGTGTTGTGTCACTCCCTGGGAGACGAGCGAAGCACATGCCGATCGGGAAGCGATTATTGTAGAGCGACCCCACAAGCGGTGAAGACAACTCAAACTGGTGTCCAAATGACAAATCTAGAATATGCTTGCCGGCTGGCTATGATGGATAACAGTAACTTTCGAACTGATAGCCGCCCGGAAACTTTTCATCTGGGAAGCTATATACTGAGGCTCGAATCGATCACTCAAGATCAAGCTACAAGTGTCTCAGCAGATCTAATATTGCGAAATCCCCGAATCGCAATGCAGCAAGCACAAAAAGAAACAAAGAAATTTCCTTACCTTTTCTCGTGACTTGATCCCATGACAATTTTTTCTCCATCCGCCGCGGCTGGCGCAGCTGGTGGGTCAAATTGCCCAGTGTACACAGACGCGCCCACGATTCCCACCACTTCTAGCAACACAGACGTTTTCATTTCATTTTTATTTTTTTAACCCTTTAAGGGTACAGTGTATCTTCAGGATACATTCAGTATAATAGTAGTTGTTTTTTGAGACCCAAAGCAATGCACAAGTTTATGTTTACAAACAAGCCGGAGCGCCCCTACCGGACGCCACCGGCGCCGCACATGCTCGATCTAGTGTGGGCAAGAAGCTCGCCGTCGCTGCCGTCGCCCATAAACAAACCATTAAAATTTTATGTTGTTGGCGTCGGTGTGAGTCCCCCTGCCCTTCTTAGCGTTGGAATTGTTGATTCTACGTCTTCCTGGCAATGGATGACTAGTTGAGCGGCCTCAGCGAAATTACCAAGGCTCCTTACACCGCAAAACGTCGCATGAATGATGTGACATGCAGCGATGCAGTCCACGTGGACGCCGCAGAATGTACGTTAAAGCCTGATTTGCATCATGAGATTTTCTCTCTCAAGTTTCACCCGTGACGACGCTCGCGCTGCAAAAGCGGGAGCCGTAGCTGAGATGGTCGACGTTGATACTGAAAATCGCAAGCAGAGTCGGACCAAGTGAATCAGGCATAACAAGTCGGTGATGGCCACTGATAACAGTCATCGACATCTCCTTGTACCTACTGTTTTTATCGAGCCTGCTTACCAACCTTCGAACTTAATTTGTTTGAAGCCTGCACTTACTTCATATCGCAAGTACAGGGCCAACAATTGGTCTCCGGGCCGGTGTCGTCTAAAAGAGCGGACGACAAGCAGCAGCTTTTGAAAGAGTAGACGACAATTTGAACGATCTGCTGGCCGTTCGAGCTTGAAGACGCACTGAACTTAGTCCGCAGGTACAACTTGATGGTTTTCCGGCGCTTATTATGGAACAAAAAAAAAAATGTGATGACCAGAAGTATCCGAGAATTCAACCCAAAGTGCTTCCCGCTCAAGCTATCGTGGTCCGACGGCGTCTGGTTTATCACTTTCACGGCGCATACAGACGTTCTCGGACGAGCCTAGCAGATGAAAACAGATCTGCAGAACTTTCTCGACTCTTAGTACAGCCCCAGTAGCAGCGGTTTGACAAAAGGCAGGTTTTCGTCAGGTTCCTTTCAACACAACGCAGGAATACACGTCTTACATGAGGACTTCCGCCCACTGCCCCGGATCGGAAATGCGCCCGACGCGCCACCACCGCGCTGTGACGGAACAGATTTGAGTTCTCGTATATTCAGGCGAAATGTTCAACGTATCTTAGGAGATACATATCTGGTTTTGGTTTCGCGGTCTTGAATTTTCACCGCGAGGGGTTCTCCAGATACTCCGTCGCTCCGTCGGTCGGCTCCAATGTGCACGGCGGCACCAAGGACGCGTATCGTCCATGCCGTGCTACGCACTTCGACCAGCTGTTGCGAAGGTAAGCAGTACTTAGCTCTGAAATATGTTATTTTGCATTTTTAGAAGTTCTGGGTTCCATAGCGCAGACGTATTTTACCCTTAAGCGTATGAAAGTCGGGGAAAAAGTACTGAGTAGATATGCGTATCGTGTAAGAGAGGACGTCGCATAGTAGCTCTGTGATTTCAGTGTTGTACCCTTCCGTGTTTAGATTTGGCAGTGTTTCGGTAGTTTTTAAGCTGATAAATGTTTAGCCAGGTACATAGATTGGGCAGTAGTTTAGGGGCGGGCGGTCGCTTTGAATTTTACATTCCTATGCATGAGGAATAAGCTGCAATTGTCGGACGAAAGCTCCCCGTTTGGCGTGGTTTAGTTCATCCGTATGTTGACCCATTTACTGATGAGCAAAGCTATACGCAATCCGTAGTGCACTTCGGCTAGAAATGGCTATACACACTACGCAAAACTCGTATCAAACGAAAGTGTCCACGCATGTTACGTGCGACTGCGATATGCAAATAAACTTTTTTTGTTGAGAAAAAAACAGTGGTATAGCATAGTGGTGGTTGACTTGCAGGGCCGCTTTGTTATGTGTGATTTTCGGGTGCAGGAATGCAAGTGGCGGGTGATTTGTGTGTATGCACCAAACGATGTGAATTCTCGAGTTCAGTTTTTCAATCACTTGCGCTCATACCTGGTGTGTGATAGACTAGTTGTACTCCTTGGAGACTTCAATTGTGTTTGCGACTTAAATGACCGAACGCCGACCAGGCCCCATCTTGATAGAAGTGAACAACTATTGCTCGAAGCAGTCGAAGAGGGAGGCTTGTTAGACGTAGCCAACTTTCAAACAGGAACCAAACTCATACAGTTCACGCACTTTCAACGGGCGTCGCATGCCCGACTAGACAGGTTGTATTGTTCTATTGAACTAATACAACTTTTAAATGCTTATACTGTGGAACCTGTGTTATTCACAGATCACTGCATGGTTGCGATAACGATTGGACAAAAACGGAGGAAGCATAAGCGCATCAATTGGAAACTTTGGAAGTTAAATTCTCAGCTACTTAAAGATGAGTTTTTCGTGTCCGAAACGCGAAAATTACTTAGACAAGCAGGTCAAAACGGGGAAAACATTTTTGCGAGGTGGGAAACCTTTAAGCAAGACGCAAAACAATTGGCAATCGAAAGAGCAAGCACGCTTAATTATTACAAGCACGAAAAAGAAAAGCAACTCCAGCGTGACTTGCATCTTTTATACGAGCTGGAATGCAAAAATCCTGGCTACGGAACAAAAGACATAGAGTACATAAAAGCTCAGCTTGACAGTCTTTATCAGGAACGGTACGCGGGCGCGGTCGTGCGGTCGAGGGCAGAAAAGTTTCTCTTGGGAGAGCAACCCACAAAGAAGGCGTTGGAAGACGAAAAGAGACACGCACTGAGTAAGGAAATACTAGAGATAGAGCACAGAAACAGAATCGTCACTGATAAGGAGGAGATCGAACGCGTCTTTCTTGATCACTATCGAGCACTGCTGAGCTGTCCCGCATTCGCAGACGATACCAAGGGTCTTGCAAAATTGATAACGTTACTACCGCGACTGAGTGAAGACTGTGCTGAAACCCTCGAAGAACCGATTAGTGTGCAAGAAATTGTAAATGCTGTGGACGCTCTCCCACAGGGAAAAACACCGGAACCCGACGGGATAATCGCTGAGTTTTATAAAGTGCACAAGAACGAGATTTGTCTCGTGCTGCATGAAGTTTTTCAAGAGGCCTACAAGGCAAACGCGCTCCCGCCTTCGTTTCTACGGGCACACACGGTGTTTATTCCAAAAGAAATGGACAACAACCAACGACGCTGCGTAAAAGGGTACCGCCCGATAACATTGTGTAATGCGGACTACAAGATATTCGCAAAAGTACTGGCAAACAGAATGCAATCTATTATTTGTGAAGTAGTCGGGGAACATCAAACATATGGGATAAGGGGTAGAGCAATCCAGAGCAATATTCACGTGGCCCGAAGTGTGTTGGATTGTGTGTCTGGAAGAGGCGACCAAGTTGCAATGTTGCAAATTGATTTAGAGAAACCGTTTGACCGCGTTCAGCATGATGTCCTTTTCAAAATACTGGCGCATGTAGGCGTTGGGAAGATAATATTACAAGGCGTTAAGATGTCGTACACCAACTGCTATACGAGTTTGGTGCTTAACAATAACGTGACGGAAAGTATACCAGTCCATTCTTCTGTGAGGCAAGGGTGCCCGCTGTCCCCCTTACTTTTTTCTTTGTACCTCGAACCACTGTGTCAGAGCATAATCCAAAGTTCAAAAGTCCGAGGATATATCCTGCACAGCGTTGAAACCAAAGTCTTGGCTTATGCGGATGACGTTGCGTTTTTCTGCACCGATAAAACGAGTGTAAGCCACGCCTTGCGGTTGACGCACACTTTCTGCAAAGCCACGGGTGCCTCGGTGAACCTGCAAAAGTGCAGGGGCTTCTGGCACGGGACGTGGGCGAGCACGCCCGAAGTTTTCGAGGACATCCATTGGAGCTGCACTCCATGCAACTACCTCGGTGTGCCACTGGAGAGCCACAGAAACAGCACGACCTATTGGTCAACTGTAGCAGTAGATATCGACAAGCGCTCCACGCGCTGGATCCACCGAGATCTGTCGATTTTTACGAGAGCAACTATATGCAACGTTTTTTTGATTGCCAAGCTTTGGTATCTGCTACAAGTTCTATACTGTGCAAGGAGCAATATACAAAAGGTTCACCGTGTCTTTGCGGTTTTCATATGGACTTCAACTTGGGAGCCTATGCGACGGGAAAACCTTTTCCGTAGTGTCGCAGACGGGGGTGTGGGCCTGCCCCACTTATTCGTTAGACAGTTGGTATCACGATTTCTTTTTTTAAGAGACCAGGAAGTCCCTTTTATTCGCGAAGTCATCCAAAACCAGCTGGCATCCTTTATCCCCACTTTTGTTGTGTCAACCGTTGAATATCACCCACCAAGACTGGTGGGATACCTGAAAGAGGTTGTTGACGCCTTTAATTTTCTAGTAGTCCGTTTTTCTCGGGAGTACCTCGCAACTGTCTCGAGGAAAAAACTAACACGGGATCTTGTTGATATTCTCTTCCCAACGCCAATATACAGAGTCTTGTACAAAAATCACCCTGGGCAGGATGTGCTGTGTCGTGTAAAAAAGATGGGAAATCCTCCTAGGATCAAAACATTCTTTTTCAAATTACATTGTTCTATTTTACCCACCAAGGTATGGTTGCAGGAGAAGGGTATCTTTGTTCCATGGACTGTAAACTGCTTATTGTGTAAGGAGCCCGAAACTGTTGAGCACATTTTTATCAACTGCTGGGACGCAATTTTTTTTTTTTGGGATGTGTTGCAGCGAACCTTGCGCAAAAGCCTAGATATTACACCGCATTCGATTCGTTTTCTGCCCGTAACGCCAGGGGATACCGTTCCGTATGACCTCATTATGCTCCTTAGTTTATACAGCATGTGGAAATCCCGAATGGACGTGCGAAATGCTGTTCAGACCCCGAAGTCTGTGCATTGTTATTTCATTCAACTGGTAGCACAAGTCACCAGCGTGTACGAAGGTCGCGACACAAAGCCCGATTGGGTACCATTGTTTAACAGATTGTTACAGATGAAAGAACTGTAGTGATAAATGAGGGACCTATTTTTGTAGTGCGATATTTTTGTGTGCTCTGACTCTCCGTTTTTGTTTCCCATGAAATAAAGAAAAAAAAAAAAGTGGTATAGCATAGTGGTAAGGTGTCGGCTTCATACGTAAGTGGACGCGGGTTCGATCCCCGGCGGGTTTACATATTTTTTCTTTTCTTGGAACATTTTGTTTTGTCGAAGCATTTGGTGATATTTCCGACATATTGTTTTTACTATAAACACTGAAAGCAGAAAAAAAAAAGTCTACGAAACTTTGCAGCACTAAATGATATTGCCGCGCGCAGGGCTGAGAAAGCAACGCTCGATCCGGAACCTCCAGAAAGTTCTCGTTTATTCATGTACCGCACGCAACTTCTATCATTTATTCCTGCTTTTGTTTTCTAGAAAGTGCGTGTTAATTCGCGCCCCAATCACGCGACGCTCGAGCCGCTTTCGCAGAATCTTCGAGATAGCGACGCACTCAAGATAAGAGGCCGCCCGCGACCTTGCCGAGTCAGTTTCGCCCCAGCGTTCGACTCTGCTCTTTCGCCGACTTCGACGCTCGCGACGCTCTACTGTTATCTTTTGTTTCCTTCTTTATTTGGGCACAAGTTTGCCCGATTAATCGTTTAGTTTACTCAGTTATTTGACGCCTCATCACTTGTCATTCGTGACATTTTGGTGGAGGTGCGGGGTAGACCCTCTATGTTTCTCAACCATACCCCTCCGAGGACACGTTCGGCAAGTCCCACTCCAAGTCGTCGACTCGTGGAAGAGGCAGGGCCTCGGGAAAGCCAGCGTCTGCAAGGACAACGCCCTGAGTTTGGACCACTACCGGACAAAACAAAGAAGCTACCGAAGCCGACGATGAACCCCACGGCCCAGCTGACGGAAAACCCCCAAGCAGCACCGTCCTATGTCTTCCTGCCTGTGGTTCCCCGTGTGCCGACGCCATTCCACGGTGAAATCTACGAGGACGTAGAAGACTGGCTGCAGCACTACGAACGTGTGGCTCGCTACAACGCGTGGACGGCAGAACAGCGCCTCCAAAACGTTTACTTTGCACTGGAGGGAACGGCAAGACAATGGTTTGAGAGCCACGAGGCTTCCCTCACGACGTGGGAGACATGCGTGGAGGAGCTAAAGCGCACCTTCACAAACCAACACCGACGTCAACGAGCCGAGGACATCCTTCAAAGAAGCTGCCAAGGTCTAAACGAGAGCGTGACAAGCTTCACTGAAGACGTCCTGCGCCTGTGCGCCCGTGCCGACCCTTGACCCGCCGAAGACAAGAAGCTGCGCATCCTCATGAGAGGCGTGAAAAGCGAGATATTTGGCGGCCTCGTTCGCAATCCACCGACGACCGTAGATGAATTTGTTGCTGAGGCAACTAACATTGAACGAGCGCTGTCGGCCAGGGCGAGTCATTATCAGAGAGTCGCCGGCGTAGCTGCCACCTCATCCCCTCCATCTTCCCTCCCTGACCTCGGCGAAGTTGGCATCGAGAAGCTTCGGGAGGTCATTCGGGATGTGGTTGGAGAAGAACTGAAGCGGTTGCTCCCTTCACCAAAACGACCCCCCGCTGTTTCAATCGCCGAGGCTGTTCGCGAGGAGGTACACCGGGCCCTCTTGCCAGAGGTCCCCGTCGCAGTGGCTCCGGAACGGCCGGTCCTGACCTACGCCGCCGCCGCCAAGAGAGAACCTCCCGTCACAGCACACTACCAACCAGTTACCAGACGTGAGGCACCGGCGCCGCAGTATGCTCCACGCCCAGAGCAGCGTGGTGCGAGGAAGACCGACGTTTGGAGGACGGCCGATCGACGCCCCATGTGCTACCACTGTGGTGAAGCGGACCACATTTACCTACGATGCCGCTACCGCCAGCTGGGCCTACGAGGATTTGCGCCCAACGACCCTCGACCACGTCTTGGAGAGCGACCTCGGGACATCGAGGACTACCTCCGCCGCTCTGCATCTCCTGAGTCGTCTCCCCGCCGTGTATTCCGTTCACCATCTCCTCGACGCTCGCCATCGCCCTTCCGCCGGTCTCGCCGAGACAGCCTGTCACCCATCGCGTCCCGTCGGGAAATCTAGGCGCGGCAATGCCGGGAGGTGGTGTTGCCGAAGACGAACGATGCCAAGATCCTCCAAGATCGCCGGAGCTCTCCCACTCTAACGCCGCGCCGCCGAAACGACGTTTCTGTAACAGTGTCGAATAACCTCAACGTTATCATCGACGGCCACGACGCGACAGCACTCGTCGACACCGGAGCGGATTACTCCGTTTTGAGTGGGAGACTTTCTCGTCGCCTTCGGAAAGTTACGACGTCGTGGGATGGACCACAGATACGAACCGCCGGCGGACACCTCATCAAGCCTGTCGGCAGGTGCACTGCTCGCGTTGAGATCCACGGTGAAACCTGCCCTGTCAAGTTCATCGTTCTGCAAGACTGTTCGAAAGACGTCATTCTCGGAATGGACTTTTTGTGTGAATACGGCGCCATCATCGACCTTGGGGAGAACAAGCTGACGCTTCGGAAACCTGTTCCCTCGGCGGAAGATCCCAAAGCGACGTTAGCTGCAGTGCGAGTCCTTACCAGCCACGTAAACCTGCCGCCGCTGTCCAGTGTCTTTGTCCCCGTCGGGACCGACGAAGCCTCCTGCGGGATAGCACTGTTGGAAGGAAGCGTCCAACTTCTTCTTGGACGAGGGATTGGTATTGCAAGAGGCGTAACCGAACTCCAGGACGGGCGTACCGCAGCCCTTGTCACCAACTTCCGGCAAGAGTCGCAGCACCTTACAAAGGGTACAGCTGTGGGCTACGTCGAGGAAATTCAGGACTCGGCCGCCATCGCCGTGATCTCAGAAGACGCCTCTCCGACGCACCACAAGGGAACCACGCCGTCAAAGCTCGACATCGACCCCTCCCTCCCAGCCCCACAACGACGACAGCTGACTGACGTTCTCGCTGAGTTCAGTGAGTGCTTCGCCACATCGTCAAGGCTACGCCAAACAGCGGTTGCGAAGCATCGAATTGTTACTGACGATGACGTGCCCCCTATTCATCAGTCGCCGTACCGAGTTTCGGTGAAGGAGAGGGAAACCATCCAGAAACAAGTTCAAGAAATGCTTGACGACGATATTGTCCAGCCTTCAAGCAGTCCGTGGGCCTCTCCAGTCGTGCTGGTGAAGAAGAATGACGGAACCCTTAGGTTCTGCGTGGACTACAGGCGGCTGAACGCTGTTACAAAGAAAGATGTCTATCCGCTTCCCCGCATAGATGACACCCTCGACCGTTTACGCCACTCCAGATACTTTTCGTCGATGAACTTGAAGAGTGGCTACTGGCAGATTGAGGTCGATGAACGGGACCGCGAGAAGACTGCCTTTGTCACGCCCGATGGACTTTACGAGTTCAAGGTGATGCCCTTCGGACTCTGTACGGCGCCGGCAACTTTCCAGCGGGTCATGGATACCGTACTAACGGGACTGAAGTGGCAGAGCTGCCTCGTTTACCTGGATGAAGTCGTCGTTTTTTCGCACGACTTCGACGAGCACTTGAAACGGTTTAGGGCCGTGCTCCAAGCCATCAAGACCGCAGGGCTCACACTCAAGCCAACGAAGTGCCGCTTCGCCTACGGCGAACTTAAGTTCCTTGGTCATGTCGTTAGTAGCGAAGGAGTACGCCCTGACCCCGCGAAGACATCCGCCGTAGCCGAATTCCCTCGACCATCGGACAAGAAGGCCATCCGCAGATTCCTGGGGCTGTGCGCGTACTACAGACGCTTCGTTCAAGATTTCGCAAAAATTTTGGCGCACCTCACACATCTTACGAAAGACGCCGTGAAGTTTCACTGGGCAGAAGAACAAGAACGGGCGTTCGACGAACTGAAACGAAGACTTCAGACACCTCCGATCCTCGGACATTTCGAACAGCACGCCGAAACCGAAATTCACACGGACGCAAGTAACTCCGGACTTGGTGCGGTATTGGTAGAACTACAGGAAGGCACGGAGTGAGTCATTGCCTACGCAAGTCGGACACTGTCAAAGGCGGAGAAAAATTACTCCACGACGGAAAAAGAATGCCTCGCGGTTGTATGGGCGATCACAAAGTTTCGTCCGTACATATACGGGAACCCGTTCCGGGTGGTCACAGACCACCACTCGCTCTGTTGGCTTACAAACCTCAAAGACCCTTCAGGACGCCTGGCTCGATGGAGTCTTCGACTGCAAGAATTTGACATGACAGTAGTCTACAAGTCAGGACGGAAACATAGCGACGCCGACTGCTTGTCCAGAGCCCCCGTCGAAACGTCAGACTGTGCCGACGTAGATGACGACGAGTGTTTCCTAGGGGCCGTGGACACCAACGACATGGCAGGACTTCAACGAGACGATCCGGAGCTCCGCGCCCTGATTGAGAAGCTAGAAGGAAGAGGAAGTACCGTTCCTCGTGTCTTTTCACGAGACCTGCCGACCTTCGCTATTCGAAGAGGTGTACTTTATAAGAAAAATTTTGGAACCAGTAATTCGCCGTGGCTTCTGGTAGTCCCTATCAGTCTTCGAGAAGAGATTTTTCAAGCCTGCCACGATGACCCAACTTCAGGACACCTCGGTTACAGTCGAACACTAGCCCGAATACGTGAAAAATATTACTGGCCCAAGCTGCCGAAGACCGTCCATCTCTACACGCGATCGTGCCATGAGTGCCAGCGACGCAAGAAACCGCCGACAAAGCCAGCAGGTCGCCTTCAGTCGATTCCCCTCCAACCAAACAGTTCCAGCAAATTGGAATGGATTTGCTGGGCCCTTTTCCACCGTCGACCCTGGGAAACCGCTGGATAATCGTCGCCACAGACTATCTTACGCGTTACGCCGAGACGAAAGCCCTTCCGTCGGGGACTGCTGTCGAAGTCGCGAAGTTATTCATCGAGTCTATTGTCCTCCGGCATGGCGCCCCCGAAGTCCTGATCACAGACCGAGGGTCATCGTTCATGGCGGAGTTGACCCAGGAGATCCTTCGTCTAAGCCAGACAGACCACCGTCGGACAACTGCATACCATCCGCAGACAAACGGGTTGACGGAGCGGCTCAACAAGACCATCGCCGACATGATCTCCATGTACGTCGACGTGAAGCACAAGACATGGGACGAGGTATTGCCGTACGTCACATTTGCCTACAATACGGTCGTACAAGAGACCACAAGAGTGACGCCCTTCCAGCTGGTGTATGGCCGGAAGGTGACGACTATGCTAGACTCTATGTTGCCGCACGATCCAGTCGACGACGGAAGCGACTACGTCCAGGTGGTTGCTCAACGGGCAGAAGAGGTCCGCCAGCTAGCAAGACTACGAATTCAAGACCAGAAACATGTCGACGCCGTCCGATACAATCTTCGCCGGCGTGACGCCCACAATCAACCCGGAGAGCGGGTATGGGTGTGGACACCAATACGCGCCGCGGTCTCAGCGAGAAGCTTCTCAAGCGCTACTTTGGACCCTACTAGGTGCTCCGCCGTCTCGGGGACTTAAACTACGAGGTGCTTCCCGACGGAACTCGACCATCAAGACGGCGTCAACCGCGACCCGAAGTAGTCCACGTCGTGCGCCTCAAGCCATATTACGAACGATAGAACTTCGGACTCTCGTCAAGCTGTGAACTGCGTCTCGCGATTCTACAGTCCTTTTGTTGTGGATTTGGTGTTTTCGGTTTGTGCTGCATCGGGACGATGCGCTTTTAAAGGGGGAGATAATGCCGCGCGCAGGGCTGAGAAAGCAACGCTCGATCCGGAACCTCCAGAAAGTTCTCGTTTATTCATGTACCGCACGCAACTTCTATCATTTATTCCTGCTTTTGTTTTCTAGAAAGTGCGTGTTCAATCTCGCCCCAATCACGCGACGCTCGAGCCGCTTTCGCCGAATCTTCGAGATAGCGACGCACTCAAGATAAGAGGCCGCCCGCGACCTTGTCGAGTCAGTTTCGCCCCAGCGTTCGACTCTGCTCTTTCGCCGACTTCGACGCTCGCGACGCTCTACTGTTATCTTTCGTTTCCTTCTTTATTTGGGCACAAGTTCGCCCGATTAAACGTTTAGTTTACTCAGTTATTTGACGCCTCATCACTTGTCATTCGTGACAATATGGGACTCCCTTTCCGGAAGTGCGATCGGGGACAGCGGGGCTTGGGTTGCCGGCTGGAAGCCGAGAAGTGGCGTGTATTGGTTAAGTTTTCTAATTCGCAGCCACACACTGTCGCCGCGAAGCGGCGTGAACGAAGGCGGGGGCTGTGTTAACGAGATCCCCAGGGATACACGCGCCGTTCGAAAAGGGTGGCCCAAATGACATGAGCTCTCCGCGTAGTGCGTATAGCCATTTCGACCGAAGTGCACTAGGCAGCGCGTATAGCTTTACTCTTACTGATTGAATTTTACTCGTGCTCTTTTCTTTCAGGTTTTGTATTCTACTGCTGCCCGATGGGAATTCCATCAGAATCTTTCTACCAGACACGAAGTCGCGATCGTCCCTGTGTGGTTTTGATTCCGGAAAGTGGTACAGTGTTCGATGCGGGATCTGGTGATAGTGAAGTGAGTGACGGAAACGGAGGAGAACTTGCCAACGAAGGGCCTAAGAACAGAACTTCCTAGTGATAGCAAAACTGAAGACGGAACCGCCCGCCTTTCCAGTTCTGTCAACATCAAGAAAGAAACAAAAGTCACCGCCGCAAGTTTTCGACTGGCGAAAAAAAGACCGGTGTTTTGTGAAGCCTGCGGAACCCGTGTTTACGGCCTCTGATGATGTCAAAAGCACACTGAAGTATTTTCAAGTGTTCATTGATGACAAGCTGCTGACGAAGATTGTTGACAAAACAAACCTCTATTCTTTCCGTCAGGCTGGAGTGTATGGGTAAACTTTTGTTACACTCTGTCAGCATGCTTGCGCAAAGTACATATTATTCGAACTGAATTGTTGCATCCCCCCTTGAATTAAGGACCTTATGAAACCAAATGTGGTGTTTCAGCTCTATACGTCTTATTTAATTTTACAAGAGAACATGTTTTCATTTAACTTTAGATGTATATTCGTGAAAAAATGGGTAAAGTGCAGGCGAGCTGGTGGATATTTACCATGATGGAACTTCAGCAGGTGAACCGAGACTGGGGTAGAAACAGAAACTTAAAAGTAGAAGGGACAGAGACAAGTCTCTGTCCCTTCTATTTTTTAGTTTCTGTTTCTACCCCAGTCTCGGGTTAAGTTCCATCATGGTATATTCGTAATGTATACACACCAGAGGCACCCTGGTGTGCATGTCAGGCCAGATTAGTGTGCCGTGGTGTGCACATTAGACTGGTCTAGTGTGGCGTAGTGTGCACGTCACGCCATTCTAGTGTGCTGTGGTGTGCATATTAGACCAGCCTAGTGTGTTTTAATGTGCACATCAGACCACACTAGAATTGTGTGATGGGCACACCAAACCAACCTAACGTGTTCTGGTGGGCACAGTAGAACATTTTGAACTGGTTTTATGTGCGCACCAGAACACACCAGGCCGGTCTGATGTTAACACCACAAAAACAATAGGACACACCAAACCGGTCTGGTGGATTTTTCAATAGGGCAGCATAGGTTTTCATGATTGAGATTCTACTTTCAAGTCACTAAGATGTGCACATTATGCCCGTCGCTAAGGTAGATGCTAGGATGTTACATAACATTCTACGAATGCTTCTTGTGGAGCCAGAGTCTTCAGGTTTTATGGTCATTGCACTCGTCTCGGACAACAAAACGATCAATCGCAAAACAATTAATTTTTTTCTAATTATTTTGACTTCAAGATTGTTTATCAGCACCCAGCTGATCCATCACCTACTTTATTTTTCGTTTTCGACCCTGTTCACCTGCTGAAGTGTGTTACAATCAACTGGACCAATCAGCGACAATCTGTGAGGAGCCTGTACTTCCCAAACCCAAAACGTGCTGAGCAGAAACCGGAAATTCTTACGGCTTCTCTTTGCCTTTTATGTCATTTGCACAAATCTGAACAGAATGAGCTTTTAAAGTTGGCAAAAACACAATCGTTGAAGGAACTAAATCAATCTAACATAGAATGGCGGAATGTGAAGTTAGCATATCGGATCTTAACTTGTCTGATGTCTCATCACTTCGCCCAAGCAGACTTTAGCGCGCAATTGGAACAGCTGTGTACATCATTATGATCCTCACATGGTGGAACGTGGTGAACGTGAAAACACCAAACAAGGGACAAGGCTGAGGGACGACTTACAAGGACCTGTAACAGCTAAGCCATGTTCCCAGTTTTTGGTCCAGAAGAGCACATGGCAGTGGCTGGACTACTGAGAAGTGTTGACCCGTGATGCCCGTCATTGGACGCGGAAAACCCACACAGCTTTTTGCTCCCCTACTCACGCCTTCCGCGAAATTGCTGTGTATTGCTTAGTGGAACTTGGAATGCAGTGTGTTATTCTGGAAATATTGAACGTGAAAAGCATGGCACTTAAACAAAATTGCGGCAATCAGCTGTGCATGGTTTCTTGCTTAAGCGATCCAATTCAGAACGATTATCTATTGCACATCATGTGTTGCGATAGTTGAAATTTTGAATCTGCGGTGTTAGCGCGACCACCAGCATGTTATCGCTGGGGAGAGCAAGCGCCTACAAGATCCCTCCGCGACGAAACCAGCTTCCATAATGATATCTCTTGCGTGATGTCGCGCCGGCGTGCGGAGGCCATCTTTCTTCTTGGTGGTGCTGGTCTAACCCTGGCCATAACAAACAAGGTTTTGGTGTTAAGCCTAGCCCTGGCCCTGATACGGAGGTTCTTTTTTTCAGAAAATTCATGCTGGACAAACGCAAATGGCTGAGGATCTTAACCTTATAAAAATTGACAAGAAACCTCAGATGCTAGGCTTGATGGCTGCAAAACCCGTCTGGTTTATATCGTGTCGGGTTTGTGCAGGTATCTAATCTTGTTAGGCAAGTGCAATTTTTGGAAGTAAAAAGTGCTGCTCCCAAGACAGCGGTCACTCAGCTTACAGATAAGAACCACGATATTGAAATATCATCCCCACAGAAATAATTTGGTTGCATCGGGGCTCCTGGGACAAACGAATGAATACCTTCGGTTGCTACTTGCTAAGATATTTAATTTGCTGTATTCAAATTTGCTTGTAACTTGCGATGGCATAGAACGCTGTCATCGCTTTGGTTCGTTTGCAGAAGGTAATACCAGGCCTGTAATAATTAAGGTATTTTCAAGATAAAACTCGCATCCTCAAAATGCCCATAAACTTAAGGGCACTCGGATCCTTTTCGTCGATTTCCCACCACGTGTCCCTAATATTTGTGAAGAGCTTTTTTTCTGCAATGCTGAATTTAGAAAAAGTGGCACCAAAGTTAGTCTCCGTTACGACCCCGCCATTGTTGGAACCGTTCAGAAACTCATGGACGCAACAAATCACAAACCGGGAAAGGTTCTTTGTGTGGCACAATCTCGAGGTCTAAATTGACACATAAGGAATAAACTGTTTTTTATAATCCACATTAGTGCTAGAAGTCTTTTACCCAAGTCCAATGGGTTTTTCCACATTCCATCTTCATATCCACCGGAAGTAACATGTGTAACAGAAAACCTCTTTACACGATGCTATTCCTGATTGTGAATTTACAGTTCCTAATTGCAACGTAGTACGGTGTGACAAATATTCCAGAGGCGGGGCTGCTGCGTTATGTTTAGAGGGCTTAGCTTCTTTTTTTGAAAATTTACCTTACACTGAATCTTTACGGTGCGAGATGCAGCTCGATTCAGAAATAGAACCTCTACAATTTTCAACTCATCTTACTTGGTGAGGATCATTTGCGATGATCTCGTGAATTTAGCACTGTCATTGTACTTAAGTAAGGTTTGTTAAAGTTAAAGCCAGAGATGACTTCTTTCTTCATCTTATTTCTTTATTCACAACTTTACAAACATAGCTCATTATTGCGCAGGAATTGAAGCAATTTCCGATTACACAGCAATTTTTGGGTCCCTCAAACTTCCTGTCGACTGTATATACCCCGGAATCTTAACGGTAATTGATTTTAACAGGACGGACAATGCAGCTATGAAGGATAAACTTTGTTTTCTTTCAATATCTTTTGTGCTATGAGTACACACGCAGATGCCAATGCGCTGCTTAGTCATTTCAACCTTCTTGTGGATAAATGTATGAACAATTTTGTATTTGTTACAAAGACGAATACAAATATTTCGTAACCTATGATTACAAGAAAGGTCGTACAGTTTATGCGGAAACTAGCAGGAAGCGTTCTACGAAATGCAGTGCAGCCTCGACAGACAACGCTTGGTTTGAGGGTTTAAAATAATCTTTAAACAAAATGTTACCCACTACATTAACGTAACTCTGATTAAATATATGACTTCAACTCATGTCGATTTCTGGATGATTATCCTGCTAAAATAAAAGAGCGCAAAGCTTTATTATATGGTTTGATTGTGTTAGTTAAACAGCAGGGACTGGTACCTCTTTTACCGAATACTTGATTTCGGTATTTAGTTGCAATAGTTATTACGTTTCACATTTCTCCTGTGACAGAATATTTAATAGGATGTTAACATTAGCGTATTTGGTGTTATTAATACGCATATGAAGCTCGATCGCAAAAAGAGCCGGGGCCATAATAAGATTTCCAATTTATTTCTGCGCCGTTATTAACTCTAAACGTCAATGTACTTATCTGTACTTTTTGTTCAATATATTTCTAGTGCAACCGTACCTCGACTATCAAAGTCAGCCAAAATTAATTCTCTATAAATCCGGTAGCAAACAAGTTGTTACTAAATCTAGACCCATTTCATTGACATGATGTTCTTGCAAGCTTCTTGAACACATAGTCCATAAACATATCTCAAGAACTCGTGGCTAATTGGATTCTCTGTCTCCAACAACATGGCTTTCTTCCTGGCTACTCTACCTTTACACAGCTATTATATTTCACCCGAAACGTTTCTCTTGCCATAGTTAAAAAAGGGCAGCTAGATGCCATCTTTATAAACTATTAAAATCTTTTGTTACAGTTCCACATCGTAAGATTCTTTAAAGACTGCAAATAATATAAAAAACGCACTGATAATTATTTGGATCACTAATTTCCTTAAGATCTCAGTTTGTTTGATATAGGGACGTTTATTCTAATAACTTCTCGGTTACTTTTTGGTGTCGGGCAGGGTTCTGTTTCAGGACCACTTTCTTGCTTTATTTTAATGACGTCGCTAACCATATTCATGTTAAGACAGGAATTCATGCTAAGGAATGCATTCTATACAATGAAATCAGTTTCTTATATGATCATGCCTTGCTAAATGACTATTTTATCATTTCTAAATTTCAGCAACAAATGGCAGATGGAAATTAACTTTGAAAACATTTGTGTTTATGACGTTCACTTTCAAGCAGACCACGTTTTTGTTTTTGAGTTATGGGACATACACTATAATTTCGCGCCAAGTGTGTGAATATAAGCATTTTGGGAATTTTATTTACTTTATGTCTTAAATTAAACAGGTGCATTCTTTTATCTGCTATCGAGCTTTGGGAAGACTGGGTTATATTATTAGAACTTTAAAACCTTTAACTAGGGGATTTAAAATTACCGCGAACAGAGCCCAAATTAGACCGATGTTAGAATATGGCCGTGTGGTCTGGGACCCGTATTTCAAGGGGGATATTGAGCTGCTTGACGCAATACAAGCAAAGAAAAACAGATTTAGTTTTAATAAACATTATTGTACATTTTCGACAACACCGTCAATGACAGTCATAGGACTTGAAGCCTTAGATTCAAGAGGTGTTATGGAACGACTAGAGCTGCTGCAAATGAGAGCAACTAAGAACTGTGTAGTTATTTTGCAAAAACTAACTTCCCTCCATCACTCTATCGCGCACCCGTAGCTTCCATCCTCTAGGTGTTGTACCGTATACACGCCAGGGCCGTAACTGGGGGGGGGGGGGGGGGGGGGGGGGGGGGTTAGGGGGTTCTGACCCCCCCCCCCCCCGAAATTTTTTTATGGGTACGGCCCTGGTCGGTGCACTTGCAGCCAGCCGATTTTAATCTCCACGTCTGCGCACGCGCAGTGGCACCGGTCGGCTACCGGGTACCAAACCGGGACCGGTTCTCCGGTTTGCTGCAACTCTCCATTATACGCCACCGATGCACATGAATTATAGGCGAAAATAAGACAATAGACACTTTCAAAATGGCCACCGTTGTCCCCGAAACCCCCCCCCCCCCCCCCCCCCCCCCCCCCCCCCCCCGAAATTTTTTTCCGGGTACGGCCCTGATACACGCTATCTCAATAGTTTCAAATACTATTTTTTTCCGAGGACCACGGGTGCTTGGAACAACACTGATGGAGATATTCTTTCACATGACTGAGAAATTTATATAACAAGTGCACAAGGCTTATGTTGGTATATGTTTTATCTTAGGGCGCAGCTCTTAAGCACCCGCTTCAGGCTTGAGCGGCGTCGCCGTCTCTGTCGGCACCGGCGTCGGCGTAACCCCGCGGTGCATTATGGGACATTTCCCATGATGCAACGCGCGGGGAGGAGGCGGAGGAGGAGGGAGGAGGACAGGGAGGAGGATGAGGGGGAGCGGAAGAGGAGAAGGAGGGGAAGGACGGGGGGGAGAAGAGGGGGAGGAGAGGGAGGAGGAGGGGGAAGAGTGAAAGGGAGGAGAAAGAGGAGAGGAGGGAGGTGGAGGAGGAGTAAAGGACGTGGAGGAAGAAGAGGGAGGAAGGGAGGAGGAGTAGTAGGGAGGCTGAGGCAAAGAGAAGGGAAAAGGGGCATACCCTCCCCTCAGTACCCTTACCTCCTCTTAGAGAGCTGCGCTCAAATTCGGTGTTACAGGGTCTTGTGAACGGCTTTCATTTTTTAGAGCGCAGCTCTCAGGCGCCGGTGTCCGGCTTGAGCGGCGTCGCCGTTAGCGTGACTGCGCGGTGCATTATGGGACGCGTGACGTCACCGATGACGTCATCAGTGACGTCGTTGATGACCTCATCGGCATCCGCATCGTCATCGTCATTGTCTGTGATGACGTCATCAGTGACGTAATTTATGGCGTCATCGGCATTGTCATCGTCACTGGTGCCTTCCTCAGTGACTACAACAATAACGTCATCGGCATCCTCATCGTCATCGTCCCTGGTGACGTCATCAGTGACGTCACTGATGACGTTGTCGGCATGAGCATCGTCATCGTCATCGTCACTGATGACATCATCCTCATCGTCACGTGACTTCGTAGGGGTCACGTGACCCCCGTGAGGTCACGTGACCCTTGTGAGACGACGGCGACGCCGCTCGGAGGGAGGAATAGCAGACAGGATGAGGAGGTGAGGAGGAGGGAGGAAGGATATACCTTGCCCTCGGTACCCTTCCCCTCCATCTCCTCCTCAAGAGCTGCGCTCTAATCCGGCGTTACAGGGAGTTGTAAACGGCTTTCATTTTAGAGCGCAGCTCTTAGGGGCCCGTTTCCGGCTTGAGCGGCGTCGCCGTCGCCGTCGCCGTCGCCGTCGCCGTCGCCGTCGCCGTTGGCGTAACCGCGCGGTGCATTATGGGTAAATTTCCCCGCTAAATTTAGCGGAAAAATTTCCCCGCTAAATCTAGCGGAAAAATTTCCCCGCTAAATCTAGCGGAAAAATTTCCCCCGCTAAATTTAGCGGAAGAATTTCCCCGCTAAATTTAGCGGAAAAATTTCCCAGCTATATCGGAAAAATTTCCCCGCTAAATCTAGCGGAATATTTTCCCCGCTAAATCTAGCGGAAAAATTTCCCCGCTAAATCTAGCGGAAAAAATTCCCCGCTAAATCTAGCGGAAAAATTTCCCCGCTAAATCTAGCGAAAAAATTTCCCCGCTAAATCTAGCGGAAAAATTTCCCCGCTAAATCTAGCGGAAAAATTCCCGCTAAATCTAGCAGAATAATTTCCCCGCTAGATTTAGCGGAAAAATTTCCCCGTTAAATCTAGCGGAAAAATTCCCGCTAAATAGCAGAATAATTTCCCCGCTAAATCTAGCGGAAAAATTTCCCCGCTAAATCTAGCGGAAAAATTCCCGCTAAATCAAGCAGAATAATTTCCCCGCTAAATCTAGCGGAAAAAATTCCCCGCTGAATTTAGCGGGAATTTTCCCGCTAAATTTAGCGGAAAAATTTCCCAGGTATATCGGAAAAATTTCCCCGCTAAATCTAGCGGAATATTTTCCCCGCTAAATCTAGCGGAAAAATTTCCCCGCTAAATCTAGCGGAAAAAATTCCCCGCTAAATCTAGCAAAAAAATTTCCCCGCTAAATCTAGCGGAAAAATTTCCCCGCTAAATCTAGCGGAAACATTTCCCCGCTAAATCTAGCGGAAAAATTCCCGCTAAATCTAGCAGAATAATTTCCCCGCAAAATCTAGCGGAAAAATTTCCCCGCTAAATTTAGCGGAAAAATTCCCGCTAAATCTAGCAGAATAATTTCCCCGCTAAATCTAGCGAAAAAAATTTCCCCGCTAAATTTAGCGGAAGAATTTCCCCGCTAAATTTAGCGGAAAAATTTCCCAGCTATATCGGAAAAATTTCCCCGCTAAATCTAGCGGAATATTTTCCCCGCTAAATCTAGCGGAAAAATTTTCCCCGCTAAATCTAGCGGAAAAAATTCCCCGCTAAATCTAGCGGAAAAATTTCCCCGCTAAATCTAGCGGTTTCCCCGCTAAATCTAGCGGAAAAATTTCCCCGCTAAATCTAGCGGAAAAAAATTTCCCCCGCTAAATCTAGCGGAAAAATTTGCCCGCTAAACTAGTGGAAAAATCTCCCCGCTAAAATCTAGCGGAAAAATATTGGTCACGTGACCTGGGGGGTCACGTGACCCCCTTCCGAGGTCACGTGACCTCGGGGGGGGGGGGCACGTGACTCCCCCTCCACGTGGGCCCCCTCCCCTGAGGTCACGTGACCCCAACAAGGTCACGTGCCCTCGGGGGATGGTCATGTGTAACCCTTTCCCCTATGTCACGTGACCCCCGAGAAACCGTGGCCCTCGGTACACTTCCCTCCTCCTCCTCAAGAGCTGCGCTCCCCATTCGGCATTACAGGGAGTGGGTAAACGCTTTTTTTTAACCAATTTTTAACCATTTGTAATGTTTTTCTATAGGATACATACTTATTTCATCTTGTCTGTTTTAATGGCATGCAATGTATGTATTCTTTTCATCTCCTGCGATAACCTATCGAACGACGTGGTATTGAAAAAAAATACATAAATAAATTTATGTACATGGAGCCCAGAGCACTGCACCATGTGCAGTTATTTCCCCTTCAGAGCGTGTTCCGTTGACCAAACTCCTAGCGTTGGCCCACGTAGTAGGGACACTCTCATTTGATCAAATTAGCTTACCGTGGTCACCTCAGCAGGATAAGCGTAATCGCAAGGTATACCAATGTCAAAAAACACCTGCTCCGCTCCCCTTGGTGAACCACCACACAGCCATGGAAAATGATATCATCAGCGATGATCTCTTGAAGACATCTTTCTTGAAACTTGTGTAGTCCAGGGCATACTTCTATGAAAATATACAAATACAAATGTGAAAACATTTCAAAAAGTGTTCAGAACACAGAGAACATGGGCCGCATGCAGGTCTCGAAGATGTTTTTTTTTGTTTGTTTTTTTCGGAGGCAGCGCGCAAATTCTCTGCGGTGTTATTGAAGGTCTAAACACTGCATTTTTCGATTTTTGACTCCTTATCATATTTATTGTAATATCATGTGCCTGCGAGGCTTTCCAGCATACAATAGTGCACAGGAAATGTGCACAGAGGGGAACGCTGTTTTTACTACTGTACCTGAGCCACGTTTATACTGCAGCCAAGTTAGACATCGGATATTCGGTCGTGTATATTGCCTACAGTTGGCAAAGCAATGGTGAGCGTCATGTTTAAAGAACGCAAGGCTCTTGTGCCAATCATGGTCGTGGCACAGCACGGAAGAAGCTTGATGGGACCAAACTGTTTTCGACCGCTAGGCATCGAGTTACAAGGCTTCCGACACCCCAGCACGTCCGACGAATAGCTAACAGCGCGGTTTTCTGAGGTTTTTCGCACCGATTTGCCCGGATTCAAGGGAGCTCCGATCCACATCGAGCTCAACGACGCGCAACCTAAGTTTTTAAAGAGTCGGCCAGTGCCGTTCGCCCTTCGAGAGGATGTGACCAAGGAGCTAGACCGCCTGGAGAAGCAAGGCATCCTGGAGCCGACTCAGTACTCCGACTGGGCCACACTGCTCGTCGTGGTGAGAAAGAAAAACAGAACTTTACGCCTGTGCGGTGATTATCGTAGCACAGTTAACAAGGCGGTTAAGAGCAACGTCTATCCACTACCGACAGTCACCGAGTTGTTCGCCACTCTAGGGTCAAGTAAGATATTCACGCAACTAGACCTAGCTCAGGCATATCAGCAGCTCGTACTTGACAACGAGTCATCAGAAGTCCTCACCGTGAATACGTTTAAAGGACTGTACGAAGTTCGCAGACTTCCTTTCGGTATACCTGTCGCACCAGGATTGTTCGAGCGTGTTGTCGGCAGCTTACTGTCACGTATACCAGGAGTCGTCGTATATCTTGACGATATCGTTATCTCGGGCTCGATCGTGGCGGAGCATGATGAAAGATTAAGAGCTGTCATGCAGCGGCTGCAAGACTCGCGTTTCCGGGTAAACAAAGACAAATGCGAGTTGGGTAAAACAAGCATAGAGTACTTGGGTCACCGAATTAATTCCACTGGCATTCACTCAAGTGAAGAAAAAGTGACTGCAATCAAGATTACGCCGAGCCCAAAGAACAAAGAAGAACTAAACGTTTTTTGACACTAGTCAACTTTTACAGCAGATTTCTTGAAGGGAAAGCTGAAGTTGCAGAGCCATTGCATCACCTTCTAGAGCAAGAAAGAAAATTAGCGTGGACGCGGGAGCATCTCTGCCGCAGAGGAGCCTAAGGAATGTTTAGCCTGCTTGAAACAAATTGCACCAAAGAGCCAATCATTGCAATATTACGAGTGTAAAAATTCTTACCACGTGGGTAATTGCGCAGGGGTAAACGAAACGAAACTCAAAAGCACGGAACACGCAGAGCTGTTGTCTTGGCAGTGCTTAACTTGTACAAGACATAAACAACGACAATCCGCGCAAAATGGCGGTCAGGCAGCAGTATCACTTCAAAGAAATGTGGAACGAAATGAAGCAGCTATAGCAATACATTTAGCAGAAACAAACCAGAAGCTGACGGAAGTATTAGCTAGAGTCAGATACATTGAAAGAAAACTAAATCTACAATCTGTAAAACATGACACAATGATTCAAAAACTGGATAAACAAGAAAAGACTACCGAAACGATAGAGAGCACTACCATCATGCTCTCGAGCCAGTATGATGAATTAATAAAAAAGATAGATTCCTTGACATATGTCACCAACGACCTTAAAAAAGAACAGGCCAGATCGAAAAACTAGCTGACGAAAGGGACGCAAGAATACAGGAGCTAGAATGGGCTGTGGAAAGGCAGAACAGTACTCAAGACGAAATAATATCGAAATTCACGGAATTGCTCAGAGTGATCAAGGAGATATTTCAATAATCGTAAAAAATATAGCAGCAAAGCTCTCCTTATCTATACCGCAGCCTGAAAAGATTGAGTCAATGCACAGACTGAGGGCCAGGGAGGGTAAGATACCTCCTATTATCTTAAGATTCAATGACAGGTCAGAAAGAGACCAATGGATGACGAAGCGCACTGCACTAAAGAATGAGCGGGTCTATATTAATGAAAACCTCACGAAACTGCAACGATGGCTGTTTTGGAAAGCGAAAGAATGTGCGAGAGAAAGAGGGTACACATACGTCTGGATGAAAAACGGAAAAATATTGGTCAGGCAAAGGGAAGGGGCGGCTGCAATCTGTGTTGACAGTGAGAGTGATTTAAATAGACTACGATAAAATGATGGCCTCTTTGGATACCTTTAACGACTGGAAGACACAAACGGAATATATGATAGCGGATGAAGGAAATGGAAGTAGAATCCTTGAAGTTATTCATATTAATGTCCGAAGCCTGCAAAAACACTGGGATGAATTGAATGTTTACATAAAGGATTCACTAGAGCATACCGATATAATAATCCTCACGGAAATAAACGTCGAAGCAATTGAGCCCTTACCATTTAGCTTAGATGGGTTTAATGCGATATCTGTATGCCGAAATAGAAGAAGAGGGGGAGGAATACTTATATTCCTTAGAAACACTTGGCTGTACGAACGCAGTGAAGTGTCCCTGCATCAGGCAGAGGTTACGGTGATAAATATGAACAAAAGTGACCTATCGTTTACTTTATGCGCGGTATACAGGCCACCGAGTGGTAATAGAAGTGCATTTAACGTCGAATTGGTGAAAATTTTAACCATGTTTAACAATAATGACCATATTATATTAGCAGGAGACTTCAACATCAACGTTATGTGTCCTAGTAGAAGCGGAGTCACGGAACACCTCGACATACTGTACAGTTATGGATAACAAAACCTCATTGATGCTTACACAAAAGAAGAATACCTGGCAGAAAAAATTACAAAAAACGTGCATTGATCACATAATAGTGCGAACGAGCAATTTCAAATTTCTTGCATGAATTATTAAACAAAAATTAGCCGATCACTTTTTCGTTACCCTAAAAATAGTGGGCAATCAAAATTTCGATAGGAAGCGGCAGGAATATAAACATATACTGGATAACTGGAAGGTAGACCACAATATAAAAAAAATTCAACTGGGACGATCTGTTAAACCTAGACCACATCTCTCTATACAAAGCAGTAGTCAAAAAGTTCAGGAACATATATGACGGGTCTATGAAAAGAGTTAAATTTGAACAGAGAAAGTCGGGGAACAACTGGATGGACCAAGAAATACTTGAACTAAGCTCCGAAAAATGTACGCTGTGGAATAGATGTAAACAAAATCCAGATGATAGGATATTAAAAGAAGAGTTTAGAAAAGTACAAAATAGGTTGACGGCAAAAATTCGGTTGGCAAAAAAGAAATTCCATTCAATGCAATTAAAACAGTGGGGAGAAAATCTCAGGAAAACTTGGGACGTTGTGAATCAAATAATTGGAAAGCCTCCAAAAGACAGCGTAGATGATTTCATACAGAAAAACTTTGGTGAACACAACATTAATAAGTTAAGCAATGAATTTAATAGGGCATTCGTTAAAGAGGTTCAAGACTTACGTGACCAACCAAAGAACGCTGCAGAAGGCCCTAAACTAAGGAGAACCCAACAGAACTCGGCGTTTTTGCTTCAGATGTCAGAATCAGATCTAAAAGATATACTTGAGAAAATGTCGACGACGAAACCGGCGGGTTATGATCAAATAAGAATTCGGGAGATACAACTTAACTATGACAGTTTGAAAAAAGTTTTGCTTGCGATAATAAATGGAATTTTTGATACAGGAACTATTCCTAATTAAATGAAAGTTTCCATCATTAGACCAATACACAAAAAAGGAAACAAAAAAGAAGTAACCAATTATCGAACAATTGCTTTGTTATCTGCGATTTCACAAATAGTGGAAAAGTTTGTCTTTAAACATATGACATCGTTCTGTGAGAAGTTTACGCTGATAAATAATTGCCAGTACGGCTTCCGGCACGGGAAAAGTACGACACTGCTGCTTGAGGACATAACAGGGTTTATTAATGGTAAACTAGATAATAATGAAATAGTACTTGGACTCTTCTTAGATCTGACAAAAGCCTATGACACAATAGATTATGATATATTACTAAACAAATTAGAAAAACTGGGTTTTCGGGGACCGTTCCAAAAGTTCTTCAAAGACTACTTTTACAACATGGCACAAAGAGTCAAGATCGGGAATAATGTGAGTGACGCAGCATATACCACCTGTGGCATTCCTCAGGGTTCGGTTTGAGGACCAGTGATATTCAACATCTACGTGAATGACTTAGGTGCCCTTCCTCTGAAATCCAAACTTTACCAGTACGCAGATGACACCGCTCTTGTTCTCGCAGATAAACTTTACGAAAGTGCTCTCAACATTTTTCAGGAAGACTTAAAAGACATTATGACATGGTTCTCTAAAAATAAGATGTTTGTAAATAAAAAGAAAACATGTTTAATGTGCTTCCGCACTCACCAAAAGCGAATTAACCCTGATAAGCCTTTAGTCCTGCATTCATCTGAATGCGTACACTGCTCTTGCCTACCGCTACCTTATGCCAGAGATACGAAATATTTAGGTCTTTACTTCGACGAACATTCATCATGGGACTCACACATAGACTACTTGTTAAAAAAACTACGAACAGTATTGGGATACCTATATAAACTACGAAGCAGCGCGGATATCAACCTAAGAAGAACTGTTTACCAGATGCTAGGGGAATCGGAAATTCGGTATGGAATAACAACCTATGGATCCTGCTCAAGCTTTAAGAAAAAAAATAAATATTATACAGAAAAGAATGCCAAAGAACATAACGTACGGCACACGCCATGAAGACCTTACCCTCGAAGAGCAGCTAGATCATCTGGATTTATTGTCAATGGATAACCTGCGGAATTTTGTCATCCTTACAAAACATTACTTCACACCTGATTTCAAGCTGAAGTCGAACAAGCAAAAACAACTGAGACACACAGAAAGCCTCCATATTCCAAGAGTATATACGAATTATGGATTGCGACAACGGAAGTGTTATGTTCCCAAATATTTTAATGACATCCCGGACAATTTATTAACTTTGCAATCCATATCATGGGTAAAAAAAGAAATGAAGAAAATGTGCAAACACACTAAGGACAGCTAGAGTGTAAACCTTTGCAAAGTTTAATGTACTGGTGGGTAAGCATGTGATTACTTTTATATAAACCAAACCACCTCGTGAAACTTCACCGGGACGGATCATAACATAACTAAAGATGCAGTCGATGGTAGAGTTATGTCACCTTGTTTGCAGGGTCAGAGTCGACTTGTTGTTCGGTACTCTTTGCTAATGGATTGGGATTGGTACATTTGTTGAACTTTGATGCTTTTTGGTTGTTGTTGCCTTCTTTTTTTTTAATCTTCGCTTGTATTCATAATAACATAACGAAAATATATACGCGATGTTCTGAGAAATGTTTCCTTGTTCTACAACGTCGGAGTAGTCCTGTTTGTTATTGTCGGTTAATTGTTTTTTGTATGATACATTGGTGGAAATTTGATCACTTGATGGTTGTTGTTTCCTCGTTGTATTTCCATGGATTGTATTTTTTTTTGGACTGCCCGTTTTTCACACACAAGCACGCAAGTGCTTTAGTGAAACGGAATACACTGTATGAATTTATGAAACCTGCAATAAAAATATTATTATTATTATTATGAAAACGCGTACCAGAACCTAAAAGGGCTTCTCAGCTCCGCAGTGTTAGTACGCTACGACCCAGCGCTTCCACTGGTCTTGTCCTGTGACGCTTCACCGGTTGTTGTTGGTGCGGTTCTTTCTCACAAGAACGATGATGGTACAGAAGTGCCAATAGCTTATGCGTCATGGACATTGGGGCGAAGTGAGAGCAATGACGCTCAAATTGACAAAGAAGGGCTTGCCGTAGTTTATGGTGTTAAGCACTTCCACCAGTATATCGCGGGATGAGAATTCACGATCGTGACCCATCATAAACCGCTTCTTGGGATTTTTTACACAGCCAAGCCAATGCCACAAATCCTGTCACCGAGGACGCTGCGGTGGAGCTTGCTGCTGGGAGCATATGACTACAAGCTTGTGTTTTGACCAGGAATCGACAACACCAACGCAGACGGGTTAAGCCGCCTTCCAGCACCAAGTGATGTCGACGAGCCAGTCCCACTACGTGACGTACTCTTCCTCGAGGCCGTCGAGTACCCTCCGCTGCAAGCAGCAGACATCGGAAAGCTGAAAAAGCAAGACCCGACGCTTGCAATAGTCAAGCAATGGATACTCTCGGGTTGGCCACAAGAAACCCTAGGAGGATCTTTTGCGCCTTTTGAGGTGAGACGCACAGAACTTTCCTTGCATCGAGATTGTATTCTGTGGGGAAATAGGGTGGTAATTCCCGAGCAAGCCACAAGGAATGTTCTACAATTGCTTCATGCCAACCACCCAGGAATGACAGCAATGAAAACGTCGGCCAGGGCGTACATTTTGTAGCCCAAAATCGGTCAAGCAATCGAAGACTTTGTACGCCATTGCAAACAGTGCCAGGAAAACAGGCAGAGCGATCCCAAAGTTCCTGTTCACTTTTGGATAAAACCAGAACAGCCCTGGAGCCGCTTGCACGTAGATTTCGCTGGTTCCGTTCGAGGTGATAGCTTTCTCATTGTGGTGGACGCATTTTCTAACTGGGCCGAAGTCGAGATTATGCAGTCCACGAAATCAGCTGCAGTGATTATGGCGCTGAGAAAACTATTCGCGACACATAGATTGCCCAACGTAATTCTTTCGGACAATGGAACAGCTTTCAAAAGTGCAGAAATGAAAGAGTTCCTGAAACTTAATGCTGTCCGTTTCATCTACACAGCCCCGTACCATCCTGCGAGAAATGACAGGGCAGAAAGAATGGTGAGGGAAGTCAAGTCTGCCTTAAAGAAGCTAACTCAAGGAGACAAACCAGTGCAAAATTTTACGTTTTTTATTTAAGCAGCACACGACACCTCACTCGGACACCGGGAAGACTCTGGGAAAGTTGATGATGGGCCGGAGGCTGCGGTCTCCGTTGGACAGACTGCATCATGACCTCCAGAGAGATCCAGGAGCGGATCAACCAAAGGCCAAGCGGTTTCACGTAGGCGAAACCGTCTACGCCCGGAATTTTGTGACGGCACCACGCTGGAAAGCAGCAAAGGTTGTTGCAGTTACAAAATCAGTCTCCTACAAGGTCCAGCTGGCCAATCGAGAAGTTCATCGCCGTCATCGTGATCACCTCAGGAAGGCTTGGCTTGACTGGGATGACAACCTTGAAGCTGACATTGACTACGACGTCAAGCTGCCACCAACGGCTGCGGCTGGGCATGGAACACCACAAGCCTCTCCTGCCAGGCGAAACCCAGAAAGACCTGTTCCTCAGGTTGTGCCATCGCCAGCGGCTCAGCCGGAGCAGCCGCTCAGAAGATCAGCACGAGAGCGACGTCCAGTCATCCTCTACGTAACTGTCCCAACGGAGGAGGAAGGAATGTGATATAGTGATCATTGTTGCATAATACAACAATGCCGTGGTTGCATGACCGGCAGGCGTGACCGGCGCGTGAACTCTGAGGTGCCCGAGCTGAGCTTGTGCTCCTGTGGTTCGATCATCGGCAACCAGCCATGGTCGTTGAAGAACGCCTGTCTCTATTAAAGATGTACGTTGCCGTATGATTCTGCTTCCATAAGCTATAACAAGAAGTGGCCCTGTGATGTTCCCGGAAGACGGAAAGTATCATTTGTAATCGTCGTGCGTGCTTTGAAAGCGAAGGGAGTCACAGGGTCTACGAGTCCGCAACCACAAGCCAACGTTTACGACAGTGCTACGTTGACTTCGGCGATCTCGTTCAGTTTGGTGCAACACGGCGATGCGACAAAGAACGGAAACGTTCGTGGTATGTTTCGTGCAGTGCTTTGAAGTAGACACCCACACTAACACGGAGAGCAAATTGGCTGTTGTGGGGTTCAGGTTCAACGGGCTCAGTCCCGTCGTCTTTAGCTGATCCAGTCAAACTGGTCCGGGAGGACGCAGCGAGCGTTTTTAAAAGTAAATATTCCGTCGTTCCGTTTCAAAATGTGGAAGATTTTCGACGCATACCATGAGTAAAAAGCTGCGGGCGTCTTCAACAGAATTACATCGTTTTAATTGAACAATGAACTCCGAATTCCTAAATCTGCCATTTTATGCTTCGTGTTGGACTGAGTTTCCACAGCGACATGTTGCGCTCATCGTGCGGTGCGAATAAATTTGGGCAAGATTTCTTATCTGTTCACAAATTCATGAACTGAGACCATTTTTTACGTAGTGAACAAAGTGTTTTTTTTTTTTTTTGGAAGAGGCGTTTTGCATTTATTACGGTACAATTACATGAAAGTTCAGAAATCGGGGAGGGAGAGCAAGCTTTCCAAACTTTGTCTCTTTGCTCTCTGGCACTGCCCCTAGTTTCAAGTTTCAGTAGACATACCTACTAGCAGGTACAAACTTCTCTAAAGCAGGTAAAAGACTCGGAAGTCGGGACGGTGCCGACTCCGTGTTTCGCGCTTTTCGCAAAGTAACTGAGGAAGTGCATTTGCAAGGTGTGCGGAATATGCAACCGATTTTGTTATGCCCGTCGTTTGCGTCTTTCCAGCAAAACGAATAAGATAATCTACGAAGCCGCGATCACAAGCTAAAATTTCCGATAACAGTGCATATTCATTCAAACTTTACGTAAAAGGGTTCGAAAGCCGAGAAACAAAATCATTCGGCTAACAAAGAATTCGGACGTTCGAGGGCTTCTGCGGACAGCTATTACGTAATCACCTAGATGTGCCAGGTTTTTTACGTAAGAGCTGTGTTTGGTCGCGGACGTTCGATGCACCCGGGGCACCCCGTGCAAATCTCGACGGTTTCCAGAGCGATATGACCAGAACGTAACTTCACACGTTTGTCGTTACGCGAACGCCCGATTACCTCCAGCCTAATAGTTTTCCTTTCGGGGCGACATGGCTGCTGGAAGGCTCGCTGTAGGGATCACTCATCTCACATCTCCGAAAAGTCAGCATTTGCACGCGCAACCGCAAAAAAAAAAAACAACAAAAAACACGCTAAGCAAGCAAAGAGGAAAACGAAAGAACCGCACTATGAAAGCCAAAGCCCCGCGTCGCTTCCTATCCCTAACACCACCGACAGCTGCTAAACACACATTACTTAACTTCAAGAAGTCTCACTCAAGCACCTGGATCAGCACGAAAGACTGACCACTTCGGTGAAATGATTAATCGAGGTAGGCGAGACCAGCGTCGATGCAGGCGGGAGCAGAGGCTTTGGTGGCCATGAAAGGATGGCGAAGCTTTTGTTTGTTTTGAAATGAATCCAAACGGAAGTGCCCGTCACGTAAACCTCTTGTAAAGCATAATAACTCTCATCACATGGGTTATTCTTTAAACGTAAAAATATGCGGCTCAAAATGAAATTGCAACATATAACAAAGGTTTAACAACCAAGATCTAAGCTATCAATCAAACTCTTAGCCAATGAGCAGTATAGCTGTCGATTGGGATGAGACGTCACGGGATCCCAATTTCGTGGCGCGCGATTTAAAACAGGCGATATAGCCGCAAACTAAAATCAATCTCACGCAATAAATATTGCTGATAATTTTTTTTTCTCGCGGAAAAATTGTTTCTTTTTAATGTTTGTCCCAATTAGGGTGTTTAAAAAAAAACTTTTTTTTTTCTTTGCAGCTGCCCTTTAAGGCAACACGATGCCTGGAGAACCACATTTTTTGCACTTTCCAACAAACCGATAATCTTTGGCACCTTCAGCTACGTCAGACGAATGAGGCTGGCCAATCTTTATACGCTCTTGATTACAAATCTCAATACGTATCTACTTTTAGGTGAGCAAATGCAATATAGCTCTAGAAATTGAGGCTGTGTTATGATTTTTCGCGCTTTTTTTACTACAGTTTTTTACATGTTAAAACCTAGTTTCACAAGTTGATTACTTTCATAAAGACGACAACAAAAGCTTAGCTCTGCACCCCAAGTTTTTTGCCTGCCTGCTCATGTTGGTTTATTTGTGGTTCGACAAAACTCATCATAAAACATAGCTGTAATGTTTCCGCAATATTAACCTGATATGTCAATATTACTAACATTTACTTCAGGCTCAAAGAAGCCAGAACAGAGCAGAAAGGCTACAGCCCATACCATGCAGGACTGCCACGCTGTTGAAACTAGTGTGATGATGTTTGTTTTTGAGTGATACATAAACATGATGTCCAGAATGACGCTTGAAAGAGACAGTAACTAAAAAGAAGGGAGGGAGTGAAAGAGTCCGCACACTCGCGCACATTGCGAGAAGAGAGTTGCCTTGAGACCCATCGGCAGGGTGCCCTATTATCCTCAGGGACTCTATTTTACTTACATTTAGATAGTTACATTGGTAGTTGGAGTCGCTAGTCAACTAACAGTTGAAAGAACTATTAGCTTTACTTGATCTGACTGGGCTGTTTCCAATCTGCAATAGATATCACGAAACTGTTTCTTTTGTATTCAGCAGGAGTTAGTAGCATTCAATTTAGGATACCAGATGGGGACCGTTATAGGCGTAGCAAGAAGTCAAAGTTTCGCTCATCTGGCATGCGCTGCGTTTTCATACCCGGTCAGTGAAAGAGCTCAACGTCTCTAAAAAAGTACCGGATCAGTTGTTATCTATTAATGATGTTGAACTGCGTTAAGCTTTACATTGGCACATTTGCTTAGAGATAATTTCACAAGAGTAATAGAGTAATCCTATAGAAAAATCAAAATTTATAATCATTTTCGGTTGCGTGGGTTTGCCGAACGATCACCGTTTTGGTCGTTGAAACAGACCGCCAACGGCTACTTGCGCTCTCCTAAAATGTCCTGAGTGATTCGCCACCTGCATTGCAGCTATTTATTTTGAGGCTGAAGCAATTCGACACACTCCTGGAGCATGTACACGAGGAAAGAATTTAATTTACCCAACGCACCATCTCAAAAGGAATATTGAGCAACTTCTACCCAATCGGCAAAGGTGAGGTTGACATTAACTATAAAAGCGGCCTCAGTTGACTTGTTCGCTTCTCAATAATGTGAAAATGGAAGCAAGGGCACAAAACAAACTGCGACAAATATTTGACGGTATGAAAAACAACCCCGACGCTATTGGAGGGCGGATTCCGTTTTAACCACCATTGCCACGCGTTAACGGAGACTTAATGCATAGATATAAAGTGGTCATACCAAGATGAATGAGAAAGATCATGTCCCAACGTCCGCATTAGGAGCGATATTATGTAAACAATGAATACGAAACCCCCGCGCTACCTTTTTCTATGGCTCTGACATGATCACAGATAGTCGGCATAAAATCAAAAGGTGCGTTGGCTGCCAACAATTAGTCTGTCATCAACCTTTCGAATCTTTTTTTTAGAAAAGAAGCCAGCACGTAATTGGGGCATAACTCAGGGTGGGCCCATGAGAGGATGCGTCTAAGACGTATCTGTTTGACTACAATGCATACTCAAAGAATTCAGATGCGAAGAAAACACCTTGAACTACAAGCCGTCTAATAATTAAGAACAAGTAATAATAGTACCGCTATGATATTCTTGTGTATTTATGTGCTGACGAAGGACCACAGTTTGTGTTGCGAGTCATACAAAATACTGCATCAAATGTGACATATTTTACGCTGTTTTCAGCCGGTGCTTTAAAAGCTTTAATTATTTGCTAAGGAACAAACTCAGGTCATTTAAGGGTATTGAGAAAGGCGAAATGCATGCCAATATTTCTAAATAAGCCACTTTAATGACCTGACTAAGCGGTCACAGAATGGATGGGAAGGACACTTCGGTAATGATTTTCAAAACTCGGGAAACAGCTAGCTCTTAGAAATGAGTAGGGAGTTATCTCTTCAAGTAATATATAATTATATATAAAAAAAAAACCTGAAAACGCTTTTACGTCTGACGGTAGAGAATGAAACCGCAAGTTGGAAAAGAAATGTGTGGACCCTTTTTCTTGCCAAGTTTGCACGGAAGTTTGAAGGCCATTTTGGAGAAAAACGACAGCACTTCCCTTAGAGACGTTGAAGGAGTTTTAATCGTTGTGGCAGGACAGTGAGGTAAACAGCAAGTGGGGGCAAGGTATTATGTGACTTTAAACCCATTAAAAAAAAAGCGCCTCTAAGTTATCGCAAAGTACCAACTAATTACTGAGAAATCTTAATGCTTCGCGTGTCCAAGGTCAGCAAAGAGCCTAAGTCGCGGGTTCTTGGTTTTCCCGTAGCACAGGAGAAAAGAGTCATCCTGCTGAAATAATCCAGATTATTTTAAGCTGGATTTTTGCGTGTTGAATTTACTTTTTGTTGTTTTACCTTGGAAGTACTTGCTTGAGTGTTTCTATCACTATTCAGTGTTTTGCTTCACAAGAGAAAGAGAGATATATTGGATTCAAGTTGGTAGTGCTATTAGACAGACATTATAAAAGCATGTATGTATTAAAAGCCTTGTAAAAGAAGCGATATCTACTGTAAGGCATCTAATTATAGGATAATAATTACCCATGTTGTTAATACATCGGTTATTCATTTGGTCGTTCCTGTGAATTATCTAACTGAAATCATAATTTAAAACCTGCCTTTTAATATAATATGTTTGAATACCTTTTGATACCGTATTTTCACCAGCATTCTATACAAATTTTAGGCCATACCTGTTCTTGCAGTAAACAAGTTTTCTTGACGAATAACAGGACACTCAACGCACGAGCTTCTACTTCCTTCCTTTAGTAAAAAAGAACAAATATGTGCTCCGTCTACTGAAGCTTAGATGAATGACACTTAATGATCAAACGCTTCAACTAGTCAAAACTAAGTACAATTTTGTTTGTTACTTAATACCTGTCCAAACTTTAAAAAACATATTTTTATGAAAAAAGTTAACAGAATACTTAAATGTCTGCTTGTCGCAAGTGTAGTGTTTAAAATGATGGATTGAAATTATACTCACTATTGAAACCTCGTAGGTGTTCGAACCTCCTTCATAGGCGGTAGGTGCAGTAATTCTACAGTAGTCCCCATGGTAGAATGGTTTTGCCAGGTGTGTCTGAATTACAATTGCGTCCACGTGGAATAACCTGCAAATAAAGGTGCTCGTGTTAGGAAAAAATTATGGCCTACAGCCGTGATTGTTAACGCATACATTATGAAAAGTATTAACCATAAAATGCAAGACAAATAAAATATTACCGAAACTATCAAAATGATGATTTCATATTGAAACAAAGAACATGTCTACAGTCTTTTCGTGTATAAACGGAATAGGATACCAAAATAATAAAGTTAATTTATTCTGATATTAACAGAGTTGATTACAAGTCTGGAGGAGACAGGGCATTCGCGGTACAAATACTAGTTGAGCCGTATTGCATGCACATTAGGTGTGGCATCGACGGCCAGCGCTCATTCAGTCAGTTGCTCCTAATGAACATAAGCTTACCCCAGCATCACGCAACACAAATTGTTCGTGGCCACAGTCGGCGCTAACTCGTCTCACACTAAAGATGGAAATTAAAAACCCAGATCTTCTTCATTGGCTAACAAAACAGTCGCCATCAGCTCATTGATGTAGGCGAAGTTAGATCTGCCAGTTGGCCAAGTGCATAATGACAATATGAGTAGCCGAAAACGCAGCTCCTCTTGACTTCTTTTGCAGCTATTGAAAGAGGTGTACAGCGCACTCGCGATACTTCAAACTCGGATATTGCGGACGTCCGATTAATGCAAACAAATTGAAATGTTTCTCTTATCCCGCTATGTTTTCAATGCATCTATAAGCTGCTTAATTCAAATAGTGTTTTCGCCTAATCCATACTATTTGTTCATCGCGGCGGGTTAGCCCAGTTAAGTGCGTTTCTCAGCGGCAGTTGTGTACTGCGGAAGATCAATACACCCCACAAAGCTCGCGGTCAATGCTTCTCCACAGAACGCGGGTGCTCCGTGATAAGCGCGCTTGATAGGACCTTCGTACCGCGATTATGCGGGCAGAACTGTCCTGACGATCTGCTTTCATTCTTCATGCATGTTTTTTTTTTCTGAGAGGCCTAAATTTGAGAATAAAGATAGAATATCGACATATAGCAAGCAGATCTAAAAATTATCTCTATTGGGGAAAATGAGCGTATCTTTGTCTTTAATTTTATGTCATATATGACATTTGCAGGCCACGCCAATATAGAAATTAACTTTTTGAGGCCACGGATGATAGAAATCATTTAATTAAACCTAACTCAACTTAGAATTGTACATTTGGAACGTCGAGAAAAACCTTCACGAGTTCAGCTGAATCTTCGTTTAGGCACGGAACAACGGTAGTAAAAGGCTTGGAGAAACTATTCAAGATTCGACTAGAGAATATTTGCCCAAAATCATAATTCGTTTTGAACTTCACCAATGTTTAATGTGTGTGCCAGTCTATAAATTGGCCCGTGTAGAGAAGAGTGTAAAAAAAGCTGCTTTTTATGTCTAGCTATTTGTATAGCAGATCACGTCTTTGCCTCACATATTAATTATATGAATATCTGATACTTACTTCAATCTTCTAATATTTCAAACTCTAGCCTTTGCCTTTCTGGAGTTTGAATTCCCAAGATTCAACTGCGTTGCACGACTACATTGCTGTACAATTTATTTATTTATTCTTGAGCTGAGGATGCCCACCAATAGATAAATGGCTTACCAGTGGTAAACAAGAATACATTCACAACAGAACAATTAATGCGAACACTGCAATAATAAAAGTACAAAGACTACTTTGAAATGCAGATGACCTGTGTCATTTTGACTACCACTATGATTTTAAAAACGCTAAAATTTATAAACACTTATCTTGCAGGTCACTCAAAATCGTTATGCAAGGCCATAATTCTTGTGAGAGGCGATATGTTAGAAAGTTTGGCAACACAAAAAAGTTCAGCTTATCTCAAGGAGCGAGAAGGTGCGTGAATGCTTATATCGGTTAGCAGAACTGGGCAAGCTACTCCGTCGTTCAATAATTTATGCAAAAATAAGAAATCCCCAATATCTCTTCTCTCAGCAAGCGTGGAAATTTCCAATTTACAAAGTAGCCAGTCATAATCAGAGTAAATTTTTTCAGCAAGCTGCCGGTCGTAAATCAAACGGATAACGCGTCTCTGGACACCTTCAATGCGCTCTAGTCTCGACAAAATCAATAAACTCCACTCGGCTGATGAAACTTCCAATCTCGATCCGACATAAATGTTATACAGTACTATTGCAGTGCGCTGGTTTTCTAAGTCCGTGTTATTCTGGACACCATGTCAAGCATCCTCACAGATGAAGCAACTGCACCACTGACATATGCTTCCATGCGAAGGGTGGAATACCATAACACACCGAGACCACGAATTTCTGTTTTACACTGGTTCAGCATGTAAGAATATGTATGCACTATATTTTCGGCTAAATGTATTGACGTTGGTTTTTCCTGAAGTTAACACAAGGCAATTATTTGAAGACCGCGCACTGCACGCACTGATCGCATTAATCTCACATTGTACTTGAAAGGAATCTCCAGGGGTCTCAATTTCGTGAAATATTTTTACGTCATCAGCATATTGCAACATCTGAGAAAACTTTATACAGTCGACGAGATCGTCGGAAGAAATTCTGTATAAAAGGGGACCAAGATTAGATCCCTACAGCACCCCAGATATACCGACGTATGGTGGAGACTGGACTACTTGATTGCGTACAAAAGTCGCGCGCCCCGGCAAATAAGATCTAATGCACTTTGTGTACCTCTTGTTTAAGCATATTCAGAAATCTTAACTAAAAGTAATTCATGATCCACCATATCGAAACCTTTCGTTATGTATAAATACATTACATCAACTTTTCTCTTGTTTTTTATGATATGAGCGCAAAACTGCATAAACTCACAAAGGCTTGTTTCTACCGATCTGAACTTTATGAAGCTATACTGGGTAGGGTTAATTCTGTATTCAAAAAAGCGATGCATTCCTGCACAAACAACGATTTCAAAAACTTTCGATACAATAGGCAGCAATAACAGCGTCCTAAAGTTTTTCTTTTCGGTTGGGTCTCCCGATTCAAAACAGGTTCAATTACAGCGGCTTTGCACGCGGGAGGAAATGTCTCTGACCTGAAAGACAAATCAAAAATATAAATTAAAACGGGTGCGAATGTGCTACAAAAACCTTTCAGAATAAAATCAGGAATGCCATCGAGACCCGTCGCTAGATTTGGCTTGAGTTTTCCAACTGCATCCATTAATTCACTAATCTCAAATTCATCCGCTACCATCCCATCCCGACAACTCCAAGGAGTGTGGGAAGTGTCAATGTCGGGAGATTCACAAGAAAAAACATGAACTAAAAAAACTCGCAAAACTTTTGAGCGAAATCTGGTAATCGCCACCCTCTTCGTTCAAAGTAATATCCTGTCGAGGTTGCTTCGTGCATTTCTTTGCATATTACGAAACCTATCTAGGATGGGTCCCGAGGTTTCCTTCGACTCTCATTAAGTGCCGCATGTCATCTTGCTCATATAATTTCTTCACTAAAGCTCTACACACTAAATCTCCACAATGATGATAATGATATGACTTTGGCCTATTGTGTTCTACAAAACACCATGTTCATTGCAACTGCTGACTGCCCCTCTTGGCTAGAGATGATGTGACGTAGGCTTATCCTGTTTTAACAAATAGAGCGTGCATGGCGTTCGACGACCGCCACTTCTCGTTGGACAAGTTACAACCTTGGCTCATTCTTTTCTACAAAATATCACGATCGTGGCATTTGACGATCGCTCCTTCTTGCCAGAAATGTCGTGATTATGGCCTATTGTTTTCTACAAAATAACACGTTGATTGCACCTGACGATCGGCCTTTGTCGCAAGAGGTGTTATGACCTTGGCCTACCATGTTCTACAAAATAGCACTTTCATGGTATTTAACGACCTCTCCTCATCGCTAGACATGTTAGGACATTGGCCTATCCTGTTATACAGAATAGCACCTTCATGGCGATTGGTGACCGCCCTTTCTCGCTAGATAGGTCATTACTTTGGAATATCCTGTTTTACGAAATCGCAGGCTCACGGCATCTCCTGACCGCTCCTTCTCGCTACAAATTATATGACTTTGGCCTATCCTGTTACACGACATAAGGCTTCCAATAACAAACGCAGCACCTCACGAAAGTTACGACTGTGGGCCAAGTCGAGGAGCTTCGGAACTCCACCGAAATCACCGCGATGGCTGACGAATCCTCACCACCTCAGCAGGACAGTACACCGCCCCCGCAGCTCAACCAGAGTGTTGAACCGAAATTTTTCTCGTTCCGGTTTTTGTTCCAGTTTAGGGGAAACGGCTGAGCTCCGGTTCAGCTCCAGTGTGTAAAAATAAACGTTCAAACCTGTTAACCCTCTTCGTACTTGTATGCTACAAATACATTTGACAACAGCAGAAGATAAACTGTGAATATTTTATAAACGGGTTACCTATAGAATGCAAATGCTCACATTACTGTATGGGACGAACGAGCTATTGCTGTGGCACCTCGGGACGTGGGTGAAAGCGCAGTTTAACGTCAGGCAGCTGACCAAAAGAGAAGGACGTCGTCATGCATATCCGGGGAAAGAAGGCACCTCCGGCTCGATACAAAGAACTTCAGTTGAGAAAAGGCTCACTAAACGCTGACCTGGGTTACAGGCACTCCCAGGTCTACTTGCGTCATGGCGCAAAGTTGTGGATGGCGTTCCCTTCTCTCCTCCCAAAACGGCAGCACGTTAGCGTCCCTTGAAAGCCGCGGCTCCTTGTCTAGCAATGCTCAGAAGAGCTATGCGCATTGATATTTGTATATCAGAGGAGGAAACGTTCTGGTGTTTGCTGTTTCTGCTATCAGAGATTGAAGGTGTTTTGCTGTTTTATGTGGCTGTAACGGTTGATTGAGTCCCCCTTTTTCTTCCCGGTGCTAGACTTTAATTTCGGACAGATTACTAAATTCGCTGAGTTATTTTAAAAGCAGATTGGGTGCACCACATTATGGCAACTAAGACAGGTTATAAAATATCCATAGTTCCTTGTATCGCTTTTTTATTCCATCAGTCGTACAATGATATCAAGGCGTTTTAAATAAATAGCACACAACTCTAGAAAATTGAAGACAAGGTGAACCAAACAGTGCTCGGACTGAAAGCCAAAACAAACCAAGACAAGGAAAGGTATAGAAAACATTAGGCGTGTTGTTTATACCTCTTTTTATTTGTTTTCCTTTCTTTTCTGCGCGTTTAGTAAGAGATGAAAAAAACAACCAACCGTTTAGTAAGAGATGAAAAAACAACCAACGGTTTTGCCACAAAACAGGCTCATTAATTGGTCACGTTTGCTGACGTACGAATTGGGTATGTTCTAGTGGTAAATGTTCTTTGATGACCCATTTCCGGTCCCCAAGAAAAGGATGGGAGGAATGTGCGCTTTTGCTTAAAAAATATATAAGACCGGACATTCCGGAGAATTTATACTTACTGTGCTAATTCCGTTTAAGTTCTCGCGCCGAACTTTTTTAAATTATGAAGACGACCGTTATGTGAAAACCTGATCACGGAACGTTACAGAACCTTCCGCTACCTATTGTTTTCGCTTTTTGATTTCCCATATGATTGAAATACCGCAAAAATAATTTTTTCGTTTTTACCCAGGAACGAAAGAAATAATTATTTCGGTCCGGTTCAGCTCCTATAAGCGCAAAAATATATATATTTTTTTAAACTCTTGTGGTTACTTTTTTGGTTATTGTGTTTTTCGCAGCGCCTTTTTCACGCAACCCGACTTCGCGTATGAACCGAAAACCGCATGGAAAACATATCGGTTCCGCTCGGGAACGAAAAAAATTATTCCGTTCCGGTTCAGCTCCGGTTTGTGCGAACATAACGGTCTTTTCGGGTTTTCTGTTCACGGTTCGGGTTCGGTTTAATACCCTAAGCAAGACATTGATCCAAAAGATTCAGTCCTCAAAACAACGGCAGCTTATTAACCTCCTCGTCAAATACAGCGACGGCTTCCCAACGTTCTTCGAAGCTGCGCAAGACCGTATTTGTGAAGCAGCGTATTGCTACGGGGGACGACACGCCCCCTCTGCATCGATCGCCGTAAAGACTACGTAAAAGGAAGCGAGGTCATTCTGGAGCAAGTTTATGAAGTACTAAAAGACTAAACAATCCAGGCTTCACGTAGGCCGTGGGCCTCTCCATTTGTACTGCCCCTTCTCGCTTAGAATGTTCTTAGCTGGACATATCCTGCTCAACAAAGAAGCACGTTCATGGCACTTGATGACACCCCCTTCTCGCTAGAAATGTTAGGGCCTTAGCATATCTTGTTATGAAACATTGAACGTTCATATGATCTGACTACCGCCCCTTCTCGCGGGAGATGTTATGATGACCTTATCCTATCTTGTTGTATAGTATAACACCGTTATAGCATTTGACGACCGCCGCTTCTCGCTAAAAATATTTAGACCTTGGCCTATCCTGCTCTACAAATCAGCATGTTCATGATATCAGGCGACCGCCCCTTCTCGCTAAAAAATATATAACCGTAGTCTATCCTGTTCTACAAAATAGAGCGTTCAATTCATACCACGACCGCCCGTTCTCTTTTGTAGATATTATGACTTTGGCATATACAGTTCTACAAAATAGCAGGTTCATGGCTGGTGGTAAATAAGCCAAAAAAAACTTGGACAAAGAAAGAAGCACATAGGACGAGGCGCAACTTGCAACTGAACTTTACTCAAGGAAACACATAAAAAGAAGAATAAGACCGTACATGGGCAAATAAGATGGACTTTCATTAAACACCTGGAAAGCCTGCCGTCACTATTGAGTGACCGATAACAGCCTGCTACTTATTCGATAAGTCCAAGAGGAGAAGCATATTCGCACACATTCGTGTTATGGGCCCTTGCCATTAATGCGTCAGGTATCTCGGGTATTTTGCTTTGAATTTTTCCATAATCTCGGTACTATTAAACGAGGCCTGGCACTCACGCCTATTACAATGTACCGCCAAGTGGACAAAAGGGTAGTGCCTGGTGGCGGCGGACTGTTCTCTGATTCAATCATTAATGCACCTCCCTCCTGGCCAACAAATACCCTACTGCAAGGCGAGTGGACCTCGTAAGTGACCCCTAAGGCATCTTGCCGAAACTTGGTGGCATAACGCTAGCCGCACACCCCGTCTGCATCAGCCAGCACTCCTGCTTCATTTATTATTCTTTGGCAAAGCTTAGAAAGTTGGTTTGGTGCAGATCCAAATTCATTCGCCGCAATTTTGTGATTGTGACCGACCTTAAGTACATAAGGCAGGGCAACAGGTCTAACTTCAGGCTTTGCCATCTCGGCCTCCTCTCCCGTAATAAGCATCTGAAGCTTCTTGAGCAACCCGTCAGCGACATCACGTAAGGCCCGAGGAGTGGACCCCTTATCCTGTAACCTGTGTAGCTGCAACTGAAAACTAAAACTCATCATGCGAGGGCAAGAATTTTTTAAGGAGGCAGCCAGGCAAGAAGAGGCAATTCCCCTCTTTACGAGTTCGGCCGAGTTATATGACAGCATCGTTTTCTTAAATCGGTGCACATACGCTTAACACTGAAACAACGACGAAGTGTCCTTTAGCGTGCAGAACAATTTTAGTGCTCCTCGATTTTTTTGTATAAAATCCTATATAACAGAAGTCGCCACCTCTGAGGTTCCGGTACATGCACCCGCCGCTGCGGCATGTCCTCGGCAGACGGGGATCGACCACCTGCGCAAACACGGACTGCACCAGAGACAAACCCAACTCCGTCTCCACCGGCGCCTGGTTTACCCCCCCCCCCCCCCCCCAGCTCCATCACGTAAAGGCGAGTGCACGAAAGTCCCCACATCCTCGTCCTCAGCTTCGCAAAGCAACATGGACATCGCATACTTGACCCCTGGGCAATGCCTTCATCATTTCAGCGACTCAGACAGCATGGACACGACTGGCGATGAGGGCTTTATTCTGCAGCTATGGGGCCCAATCAACGTCATCGAGCAGCAGTACCATCATTTTCATCGAGAGCTTGTCTCCAGCACTTACTGTTATTTATATGCCCCTAGACCAAACAAAGATAATAACAAAGCTGAACGAATTGAAACTCACCAAGCTGCACGAATCACACGCGCCAGCATCAGTAATTCAAATCCACTCGAACAACCTACTCACCTTATTATCTGTTGACACTCGAAACATGGCTGCATCCTCCTCGTTTATGAAGGTGTCGTCACTCCTTGGAATTCCAGTTAGAGCATTCGAGCCGCGGTCACCCGCATACGTCAAATAAACAATCTCGGCTACAGAGCACCTTGCAGCTTGGTCAAAAGGCCACCAACGTTCCGGCCCTAGAACAATCTATCCCCCGAGAGAACCTGACAGTCTCTCGCTCCGCCATTACTTGAACTTCAAGCACTACACTAAAGGCGGACTCCACCCAAGTAATAGACAGCAAAACATCTCAACAAGAACACCAACGGGAAGAGGCACTTCCCCAAAACCAGACTTCTGTCAAAACACCGGCCCACAGCGAAACCCCGGAACAACAATTCTCACAAAGACAAAAACGCACGGGACCGTCTTACAGCCAGATATTGACAACAGAGAGTTGGAATGAACAACATCATCTCCGTATTGACCAACCATCTGACCGTTCGCAACCAAGCTCTGGAGTCTGGTCGTCAATCATCCTTGCTGCAGAGAAGCACATACGTGATTTCCTTGCCCAGTTTTCGTCTAGAGTTGCTCGACTTCCGCAACAGTCATTTAAACTTCTTTTTCCTCTTTTAGCTGCTCTTTTCAAGTTATGCATGGCACAAAACGGATCCACCTCTTCAACGCGGGAGGTGGGTGAGCCGGCCCGTTCACAACCCTCATCTACACTTTCCCCGTTCTCTTCTCCTTCACAATACACAGCTCCCGTCACGAGCCTTCCAACTTTGCATGCATTATACGCCCAAACGATTCAGCGCCCCTAAGTATCCCGCACAGCAGGGTTGGCACCGGAAATTACAACTATACAACGTCTTGAACACGCCTACGTGATGCTAATGAATGAGGTCCCGATAATTCGCACCATACAAACCGAGACACACTGAATGAAACACGAATTCGCACGCACCGACGTAGTAGCTCAACAATTAGTAGCCAATATGCAAATGATGGCTCGCGCGAACGGACCCGCACTCATTAACATCAAGGAACCTTTATCTAATACATTATCTCAACATGGCATCCTCCAATAGTTCGCAACAATTTGGCAATGGAACTGCCGGGGTCTCCGCAGAAAGAAAGGGCTTCTGCAACAATTTATCCATACACAGACAAACAAACCTGACATCATCCTGGATCAAGAAGCGGACTGTCCTATTACATAGCCTGGATTATCACTTTATGCAAGGCAGTATCCCCAAAATGATAAACAAACCCCACAATGAGCCCACATATCAATTACCACCACCACGTTCGTAACTCGGCATATTCCAACTAGTCTAATCGACACCGCCTCTATAAACAACTCAACCCAGGAGCAGGTTATAGTACAATGTCGCCTCAACAATCGGGATGTTATCATCGCCAACGTGTACTGGTCTCCAGGACTCGATGGGCCATCTGTGAGGTGGATAGAAGCGTATACACAGCAACATAAGCACATTCACATCATCCTGGCTGGTGATTTTAATGCGCATAACACTTCCTGGGGCTATACGCGCACCACCGAAAACCGTGATGCGTCTCGAACGCAAATCTCAGGACAACAGATATACGCTCCTTAAGGGGTATCCACACGAAGGAGAACTCCGCGGACGGATGTCGTGACGTCAACAACCCGGGAAACTCCGTCCCAGGCTCCGCCGCGTGCACCTGCGGAGCTTTCGGGCTGACAGCACGAAGACTCCGCGCCTCCGCCACGGAGTAGAACGGGAGAACGGCGCCGCGAGGCGTCAAAAAGGAATGACGTATGTCTTATTTGCTGCGCGGTCCGCGGAGGAAAGGGGCGGATTTCTCCTTCGTGTGGGTACCCCATTAACGACACAACGGACCCCACGCGACAGGGCAACAGCGTTGAGTGATAACTAACCCAGCCCTCAGCTGGCACCGCGGTGTCGGAAACGTCACTGGAAGAATATTCACGAAAACCTAGACAGTGATCATCGCATCATCAAAATTGCGCTAGCTGATCCTCACATCAAGCCCCGTCCCGCTCACGCAGGCCTAAAAACACAACTCATTGAGTGGCACCGGTTTCGATAAGACCAGACGAGGTACACGGCCGACAGATCTACAGTCATGGGTCAACGCCATTCGTGAAACGAAATCAAAGCACACTAAAATTATCACACGCACCCCTGAACACCCGCAAATAGATTCTCATCTGCTTTACCTTTAGAACAAGCGACACAGACTAGTTCAAAAATTGATGAAACAAAAAGGAAATCGTGGCCTTCGCAAGGTTATCCAACAAATCACGCCAGGGGCTGAAGAATACGCGCAACAACTCTGTACTAAAAACTAGCTTGAAACGTGTCACCAGCTACATGGTCAACTCCACACTCCTAGGATGTGGGAAATCTTACGCAGGCTTCTAGGACAGGGCTACACACGACACAAAATTGACAAAATTGTGATGCACTCTGGCAAGACGCGAGAACAGACATCAGAAGAAATTTACCAAACGTTCTATCCCATCGGCCCGAGCACAAAGCAACTTCCTAGCTATCCACACGGATCACTCGACCAAATGGACACAGGCATCAACAGCAACTTTACGGCAGGTGAGCTACACCCGGCCCTATCTTCACTCTAACGAAACACGGCTCCAGGCAAAGACGGCATTGCATACACTACCCTCCGTAACCTCCCACTTCCACGATTAGAACAGATTCTTGAATACATAAACACCGCATGGGTATCTGGCGCCCTTCGACAAGAATGGAAAGCGGCAGTGCTAATCCCAATCCCCAAACCCAGCAAGCCCCCTAACTCTATTACCAACCTTCGTCCGATAACCCTCATATCATGTGTAGACAAATAAATGGAACGCATGGCCCTCAACCGTCTCAATTGGAACATGGAAAGTAGTGACGCTCTCCCCAACACGAGACAGGCTTCCGATCACACGTCTCAGCACTCAGGACACCATGCTCCGAACATCGGAGGATGTGTACAAAAATCTTAGCCTAGTCCAAACTCGAACAACCGCGGGAGTAGACACACACAAAGCGTTCGATAACGTACCACATTCAGCCATCCTTACCGACCTTCTGACACTACAACCGGGCGCTCGCCTCTGCAACTATATAAAAGGTTTCTTAACTGGTCGTTGTATACAAATCCAAATCAATTGAGAGCTTTCGACACGCCGAACACTAGCTACCAGCGTCCCTCAAGGTTCCATTCTTTCCCCCACTCTCCTTAATATTGACTACTTCACCGACCTGCCCAGCTCCGTTCTATATTATACCTGCAACACAACATTTATGCAGATGACATTACAATCTGGTGTTGTAAGAATCCCTTGGATAACAGGAACACACGATCCAGTCAGGTCTAGATGTCATTCAGAACCACCTGAACAGTATTAACCTCAAATGCCTTCACACCTAATCCGAATTCATTGCAGTTACCAATCAAACAGGCCGTAAAGCAGAAGAGAAACGCGACAGCATTAAGCTCCACATTGACCACACCGCTATCCCTCGCCACTCTCACATCCGAATACTGGGATTCCTCCTGTGGCAAGGCCCACGTATGGATGGACATGATACTCCGGCAACTCAATCAGATTTACCAAATGCTAAGTATAGTAACGCGCAGACAAAGAGGACTCGAGGATCAGGAGCTTCGCAGGATTATCGAGGCCCATGTCTACTCCTGTGTACTGTACCAGCTTTCATATCTAATCATCACCAAGTCGAAGCTCTCCAAATTAGAAGCAGCGCTCCGAAGATACACCAGACTAGCCCTAGGAGTACTACGATTTCCCGCAAATTGTCTAGTGGCCTCGACTTGACTTTTTAACACACTTGAAGAACGTACCACTATTTGCCGCCAAGCACATATTGCAAGGCTTCAAACATCATTCCAAGGCCGCAAGCTCCTCGAGAATCAAGGCTACGACTCCACCACCTTGCATCCTTTTACACCACCCCTACCCCCGCCATGGGAGTCCCTATCCCGCGTCACGGTCATGCCCATACCTCAACATGTGAATCCGGACAAACATGCTGCCCGACGCACACAACTAGTCGAACGGATAGACCGAGAGACACCAAGAACGGCTACCACATATTACTACACAGATGCCAGTCACAGTCCCAGCAGAAGCATAACGGCTCTAGTAGGGCCTGGTTATGAGCATAATAATGAACACAGCAATGTCCCTACCCCATCCGCCCAGGAGACCCTAGCGGTTCTTGAAGCCATCCGTCGACCTCACCATCCTGCTCTCCACATTTACATTCGAAAAGATAGCCAGGAAAAATGACGCAGTTTTCGTGACGGTGCGCTGCCCGGACATATCCGCAGCCTTTTGCAACGTCACCTTAACAGGCATCCCTCCCTCCATGTTACCCTCCAATAGATCCCCGGACTTCAAGGCGTAGAGCAACACAACCGAGCTCATAAGCTCACCCGCGTTACGAATTTCCGGGTCCTCCATTCTTCTGGCCGTCCGACTATGATCCCAAGGAACACCGAAAACTCTTGCACAAGGAGCGTACATCCATCCTAAGAGAACTACGCGCTAACACCGCCACAATTATCGTTCCAGCCCAATCCCTCTCGCAGGAGGACAGCGCTATTCTCCGCAAACTTCAAACCAATTTGATCATTACTCCCCTCATACGCCAATATATCCAGGGCCTTGCCGAACGCCCGAAATGCTCCAACTGTGGCGAACACCCCTCTCTAGAGAGGATTGCCTGTGGCGATGCTCCTATATTCAACCTACCCTCCTATCCTCTCTTTCCTCCCTATCGCACAGTCTCCAACCTCACTAATGGACGGACTGGCTTAGTCCACCTACCGATGCCCATATTCTCCTGCCGGCACTCAATCAGCACGTGAAAAACATGTTGGGTGAGGGCTGATAGGTGAACAAATACAACTGAACGCCGGACCTTGGCGTATAAATGAAGCAAGATATTTTTCTCTCTCTTTCTTGTCATCATAAAAAAAGACCCAACTCCAAAAATTCCAGGCGCCCAAAACTCGCGGTCTAATGCGTAAAATTTAAGCCTTTCGCACAACTCTTAATAACCTCAAGCACTCCAGAGACAATATTATCTTCGTTAACCTCTAGAGAATCTCTGTTTAACACAAACAAATCGTGAACGTACCTAAAACTGTTGAGCCTGTAATTCTTTACGAAAACCTTTTCGATTGCCCTATCGCAGGAAGCAAGAAAATATTACACTGTACCGGCGTCACCCTCGATCCACTGCTAGTGCCTCGGTTTTGCACAAACTACCCTTCATAAGAAACCAAGGTGTTCTGGAGGCAGTGAAGTAGCAACTCTAAAAAAGCCTTCAACAATTATTCTAGTGGAACTACGGAATGGCAGCTCCCCGCTCTCCTCGATGCATGTTTTCACAGCCACCAGTAGCCGGTTATGTGGCACAAAAAAAATCTTCCACGTCTACCGAAAATCTTGTTACCCCTTTCAAGTCTCCCCTTTGTAAAAATTCAATTATTTATTCAAAGCTTTTTACAAGTACAGGATCCCGCAAATTCAACCCCGAAAAATGTATGCAATGAAAGACTCCCGCCTCACGCTAGCAGGAGTCCTTTTTAGAGATGATCGCTTTAAACGGGTACCCAGCCTTGTGAGTTTTCGCCTTGAAGAACACCGATAAATTAAGGTGTCTTGAAGCTCCAACTGTTTTAGCCAAGATTGTCAACTCAAACCTTTGGCACAGGAAGTTTGTGCACGTTTTAATCTTAGGCAGCGAAACTTCCTTGACAGGCCTGAAGTGGCTTTCAATGGCTTTCCGGGATTTCTCCATATACAGTTTGGCATATTTACTACCATCCATAAGTACCCACTAGCCCGAATCGCACTATTAACGGGGTCATGGCATTTGAAGACCGCCCGTTCTCGCTAGAGGTATCTTGACTTTGATCTCTCCTGTTCTACAAAATAGCACGTTCATTGCATTTAATTACCACCCTTCTCGCTAGAAATTTAACGACGTTGAACTTCTTTCTTTTACAAAATAGAACGTCCATTGCATTTAACTACCGCCCCTTTTCGTTGGAGATGTTATGACCTTGGCCTATCCTATCTTACAAAATAGCACATTTATGACACTTAACGACTGCTCCTTTTCTTTAGAGGTGTTACTACCTTAGCCGAGCATTTTCTTCAATATAGCACGTTCTTCGAGTTTGACGACCGCTCCTTCTCGCTAAAGATGTTATAGCCTTTGGTTACCTAGTTCCGCAATATAGCACGTTTCTGGCATTTGACGAGCACCCCTATTCGCTAGAGATTGAATGACCTTGACCCGTCCTGTTCTACTAATTAGTACGTTCATGGCATCTGACGACCGCCCCTTTTTTCTAGAGGTGACATGACCTTGGCCAATCCTGTTCTTCAAAATAGCACGTTCACGGCCTTTGTCTACGGTTCCATTTTTCTAGAAACGTTGCTACCTTAGCCTTTCTAGTTCTACACAACATAACGTTTATATCCTTTGGCGACCGCCAGTTCTCGCTTGAGATGTTATGACCTTAGCCTTTCCTGTTCTATGAAATAGCTCGTCCATGGCTTTTGAAGACTTCCCTTCTGGATAGAGTTGTTGTGACCTTGTCCTGTCCTGTTCAGCAAAATAGCTCATTCTTGGCATTTGATGACCGACCCTTCTCATTAGAGAAAGTTATAACCTTAGCCGCCTACCTTGTTCTTCATTATAGCGTGACGTTTATGGCATTTGACGACCACCATTCTCGTTTGAGATGCTATGAACATGGCATTGTCTGTTCTACAATATAACACGTCCGTGGCATCTGCCGACCGCCCCTATTCGCTAGTGATGGTATCACCTTGGCCTAATTTGTCCTATTAAATAGCACGTTCGTGGCAATAGACATTCATGGCATCTGGTGACGGCCCCTACTAGCAAGAGACGTTACTACCCTTTCCTTTCCTGTTCCACTATACTGCACGTTCATGACATTTGAGAACCGCTCCTTCTCGATAAAGATGTAATGACCTTGGCCTATTTTATTCTAACAAAATAGCATGTTCACAGCATCTGGCGACCGCCTCTTCTCGCTTTAAATGTCACTGCCCTGGCCTATCTTGTTTTATAAAACAGCACGTTCATGGCATTTGAAGACCACACCTCGCAAGAAGTGTCATATTCTTGGCATATCACCTATTACAAAATGTCGCGTTTCTGGCATTTGACGCCGAACTCTTTGCACTAGAGATGTTATAACATTGGCCTAAACTGTTCTGTAATAATGGACGTTCTTAACGTTTGGCGAACGACCCTTCTGGCTAGAGATTTTGGAGCCTTATTCTGTCTTATTCTGCAACATAGCACGTTTATGGCATTAGACGGCCGCCCCTTCTCGCTAGAATCGTTGTGACTTTGGCCTATCCTGTTCTACATAATCGCCCGTTCATTGCATTTGCGACCACCCCTCTCGCACGAAATGTTATGACCTTAGCTTATTTTGTTATACAATAGAGCACGTTTATGGCATCTGACGACGGCCCTTTCTCGCTTGAGATGTCATAAACTTGGCGTATCGCGTTCTACAAAATAGCACGTTCATGGCATCGAGCGACCACCCTTTTTTGCTAGGCATAATATCACCTTGGCCTATCCAGTTCTACAAAATATCACCTTCATGTCGTTTCACCCCTTCCTCTTCTCGGTAGAGTTATTTTTACATTAGCCTATCTCATTCTAACAAAATAGTACTTTAATAGCATCCGGCGACCGCCCTTGTCGGTTGAGATGTGACTGCGTTTGCCTAACTTGTTCTAAAAAAAACAGCACGCTCATGGCATTTGACAACCAGACCTCGCTAGAAGTGTCATATTCTTGGCATATTCTGTACTACAAAATATCACGTATTTGGCGTTTGACGACCGACCTTTCCCGCTAGAGGTGTTATGATATTGCCTAGCCTCTTCTTCAATTTAGGACGTTCCTGGTTATTGACGGCCGCCCCTTCTCGCAAGAGATGTTGTCAACTTACTGTTTTGTTCTACAACCTAGCGCGTTTACGGCATTTGACTGCCGCCCCTTTTCGCTGCAGATGAAATGACCTTCTTGCCTACTGTACAAAATACCTCGCTCATTGCACTTGGCAACCACGCCTTCCCTCGAGAGAAATTATAATTTTAGTCAATATTGTTCTTCAATATAGCACACTTATAACATGTGACAACCGCCCCTTCTCGCTAGAAATTGTTTGATCTTAGGCTTTATTCTTCTACAATATGTGCATGTTTATGACAATTCACAAATATCCCTTCCCGCTAGAAATGTTATGACCTTAGCCAACCTTGTTCTACAATATAGCATTTTTATGGCATGTGAAGACCTTGCGTGTTATTTTTTTTTTTTCATTTCATTTCATTTATTTAGATACCTTCATAACACTATAAGGTGACGGGTCGGTCGAAGCCAGTAGAGGCTTGATGGACAGAACCCAGCAAATGAAATGTCACAGATAGCATAGAAGAAGTCCGTAGAGCACACTATTAATAATAATATAATATATTAATATTATAATATTATAATATTATAATTGTTATTATAATATTTCTTGCTAGAGATATTATAATCTTAGCCTACATTGTTCTGCAATATGTGCACGTTTCTGTCATTTGACCACGCCCTTTCTCGCTAGAGATGTTATTACTTTGGCCTATCCTGTTCTTCAATATAGCACGTTCACGGCTTTTGGCGAATGCCCCTTCTTGCTACAGGTGTTATCACCCGAGCATATCTCGGACTACTATAGACCGCATTTATGACATTGGACGACCGCCTCCTTTCGCTTGCGAAGTTCTCCGGGGGGGGGGGGGGGGGGGGGGTGCTGAGCGTTGTCTTTTTGCCGGAACTGGACATTGGAGCTACGGAAAGCATGCTGGGATTCTATTTCCGATGTATTTTGTCAATAAAGGCAACGTGGGAGTTATTTTGTTAACATGCCACTACTAGAAGCTCATTACATGGCACGTAAACAGCGTCTCGGTAAGGATCGTGGCCCGGACCCTGTGGGGGGGGGGCCTCTGCCCCCTCCCCCCCTACTTCCTGATCTCACCAGGGGGACACGAGCCCCGATGCCCCCCCCCCCCCACCCCCAAAGTCTACGGGTATGGCTGCATCGCGATGCAAACGCATCTCGATAGTATCTTAGAGATACTTTAAAGCAACTTTATCTCTCTATCGAGATACACTTGGAAAATGTATTTGTATCTCAGTGGTGAAATACATTTACAATGTATCGTTTGTATCGCGATACTTTACCAGATTTAGGTATCTTGTTACATTTGTTGCCATTTTTATGATAAATGTAAAGAATAAAAATATTTGTTTGGAAAATGTTGCTTCGGAATTTATCATATGAACCCGCCCTATATAATGGTGTATCTCAGTCACCAACGTAAAAAAACTGTGGTTTAAAGAAGGTTGCTTGCAAGAATAACAAAATCAACTCTTCGCACAAAGCCTTCCTCTATTTCTAATTTAGCAAAGCGAACAGTGGAAAGGAGTTGAGTTGAGAAAAGGTATACGGCTCCGTTGTCGAATCTCCTCACACTATAGGTGACTCAGAAGCACATAAGTTGACAGTTGGAGGCGTTCCCTTTCGGCATAAAAGGATGAATTTCGTTCAAACGCGTTTTGTCAAGCATGACAGGCAGTCTTTACAGTTCAGCAACTATGTGGTTCACAGGGCGTGGTGTGATATTTTAGGGTCATTAGTTCGAGTAAAAAGGAAATGCATAAAATGGCACAAAAAGAGGAGCACAAGCATAAATTGTCATCTGCTTTCGCCACGAACTACGCCCTCCCCACGTAGCACCGTTCGGGAACAAATGTATTTCTATAAGCATCTGTATCTGTATTCCCAAATACTTTTTCGCTGTTTCTGCATATGTATCTGAGGGATGTCCCGTTGAATAAAAGACAAATGTATCTCAGCATCTGTGTTTGGGCAGTGAAACACATGTATCTCAGTATCTGTGTTCCCGAATACTTTTTGGATATCTCTGCCCAGCCCTGTTCAGAATTGCAAAACATTGATTTCAAAGTGTTTAGTGAAACTTGTTTGTCTAAGTAAGGTGGTGGAGGTAAAGTTGAATGAACTCTGCGATGTGGGCATCGTGGCATGGGTAGCTGGCAAGTTGGGTCTTGCTTTAACTTTTATTTATATTCCTATTGATGAAACGTTTCGCTGGAATTTAACAGATGGACGTGTTGCATATTTTTTTTTAATTCGATTGATTAAAACACGTTCTTTGCAAAGAATAGTAAAAAACAAAAAAACGTTACGACTCTAGGTTATGCATGCCTGATTGGCCAGGACAATAGCCATGTAATGAAAAATACAGCACTGGTGCTTATATAGTAATATTCAATATGTTAAGTGTAATGTGGAAATAGTATGAAAACCAACAAAAAAGGAAAACAAAAAAGGCGCACTCAACAACACGTACGCCACTTAAACTGTCTCGTTTTATCGGCGCTTGTGCTGTCAGCGGATCATCCATTCACGCCCATTCCATGAAATACTGATACATAGGCACTCATTCACTATATTCTAGCATGATCATTCTATATTTTTGTTGTTGTGTCGCTTTTTTGTTTCGATGATCATATTTTTACTCGAGATTACATTGCATATTTTTGTGGATTTCATTGCACAAAATAATTGTTTTAGGAATGCTTGTTGCTTTGTGCACTTTCTTGATGAATGTATAGTTCCTTCTGAACGTTTGCTTTCTTTCTGGAGCCTAGTGCGATTTGTTTTACTACTGGCAACACGCATCAAACAATAGTCGTTTATCATTTTGGTTGTAGATTTGTTTCTACTGGTTGCCTTACCCTACACACAGCCAGCTTCTGCTTTCGTAGACCATCACACTGCAACTGAGGTTTCACCTGAATGATGTTTCTTTTACAACTGTTCCGTGTAGCTTGCATTAAAAGAAAAAAAAAACGCTTTCACCCAGGCAGCACAAGGTGTTGGGCCAATATTGGAAGAGCATTGGTGAAAAAAAGTCGAAAGGATGGTCGACTTTACCCAATCTGTTTCAATATTGTCTATGCCATTATATAGAATCTTCAGTGTCGGGCCCGGTTATTCAATGACCAACCAATATTGGAAGCACATTGGCCTGTCAGTTCCATTCGCTTGCGAATATTGGGTGAAAACTGCGAAAACCTGCAATGTTGGCTTCACAGGTCCATTGGCTTGCGAATATTGGATGAAGACTGGTATAAAACGGGAAATCTTGGCCAGTCAGTTCCATTGGCATGCGAATATTGAAAGAATACAGGCATAAACCGGAAAATGCTGGCATGTGAGTTCCACTGGCTTGCTAGTATTAGATGAACACTGGCATAAAATGTGCAATCTTGGCCTCTCAGTTCCATTGACTGGCGAATATTGGAAGAATACTGGCATAAACGGGACAATATTGAACTGTCAGTTTTATTGACTTGCGAATATTGGATGAATACTGGCGTAAACCGCACAACATTGGCTTTTGAGTACCCTTGGCTTGCTAATATTGGATGAACACTGGAATAAAATGGTCAACGTTGGTCTGTCCGTCGGTTGGCATTCCAATATTTGATCGCGACTGGCATAAAGTGAACACTGTTGGCTTCTCCGTAGCATTGGCTTGCCAATGTTGGATAAACACGAGCTTATAATGGTTACTGTTGTCCTGTTAGTACCATTGGCTCATCTTCATTTGAAGAACACAGTGGCATATAATGTTCAGTGTGTGTTAGTCTGACAATACCATTGGCTTAATAGTGGAAGCATGTTGGAATAGGCTGGTTTAGACGTGTTCGTTTTACCTCAACAAGTTCCAATTGCTCGAGCGCTCGTCTATTTTATGTTATTTTGTCAAAGCGAACTTCAGGTGCTTTCCTCCTAAGTAAACAAGACAATAACAAGGTACAGAACTTAATGGCGATGTTTTGCTCCTGCACTGTGCATATTAAGGAGTCGCCAGCGATATGGGCTCATCAGGACCGCCAACTGGAAAAAAACAGAAAAGCAATGTCCGCGTCATAGAGTCAACATAATAGATTTTCGTGTTGACTGTGATCTTGACAGAAAAACTTCGTACCCTAACTACGGGCTTGTGAAGTGCACCTCGTGTCAGGTGAAGGATTTCCTTGCGATTGACTCGAACAAAACACCATTCTGAAATGTGGTTGTACAATGACGGCTCTATGATTTTACGGCACTACTGGTGCCACAATAAGAGCCCTAATGCTTCCAACATGCCGCCAACGCACTGATAGGAGGCGACAATATTGGTCTTGATTTAGAGTCTAACTAGATTGTGTGGCCGGATGTGGGCCTTGATTTAGAGTCTAGCCCCTTTTCTCTGCATTTGATTTATCATTGTCTTTTCTTAATTTTGATAATAGGCTCCTAGCTTATTTCGGAGCTTCGTGCCTGTCAGTCCGTTTTCGTCCTCTTGCTGTAGAGTTATCAAGTCTAAGCAATCTCTATTACATTGGATTTTGGAAACCCGGATAGCCAATACCAGCAGAGACAAACGAAAGAATTCGAGAGAGAGAATTGTGCAGGGGAGGATCGCGCCGACGGCCTCGGAATGGCTTCGGAAAGGGCGAGAGAGGGTATTGAGAGAACAGTTCCCTCCTGTTTTCTACACGCCGTTACTAATCTCTCCAAATCTCTCCTTTGTGAGCGAAGAGGAGTCAGCGTCCTTGGAGGAAGAGACTGCGCATTCCTAAGCTGACAGTGCCGAGGGAGCTACGCGCTGGCCGGACCAGTCATCAGCTGTTCCGCTCTCTGCGCGTGGCTACGGGAGAGAGCGGGATCACGTGATTACAAATAGACCTGCAATTGGTTCACCGAGCTTCTTAGCTTTCTCTACACTCTCAGCTTAGGGGTGTAGAGAACCCACAAAACACACGCACACACGCACACTCGCTCACAGAAATTGGGATCGCGTGCACCAAGCCCACACAATAAGGTAGTGACTGGAAGACGGTGGTGAAGGTCTCCTTAATTTTCAACACGCGCATTCGCGAACTGCAAGTGGGCAGATGCACTTCTCAATTTATTCGTGCTTTTTTGTGGCAGAAATAGCTTTTTTCTCCAAGGAACAAGAATGGCAAGAAAACCATGCGAATATCAGGACACCGTGCTGTACGTTTCTAAGCTGTCTGAGTGCATTCGATTGCTAAGCAGACTTTTTATAGGGCGAATCGGCTCAGAGTCTCCGCAATCTGCGCTACCTTATGCTGAAACCGGCAAGAACGGGGGTTCTAGAGTTCCAATCACCAGTAGCGCATGTCGTCTTAGTGCCAAGTACGATCTTCAACATGCAGAATGGCAAGACCGGGGATATTCTTTCGGGAGCGCCTACACACCGGTTATCTTCTTTTGTTGCGGGCATACATGTGACCACTAGCTTCGACGGACCGAAGACAGGACGGACCGCGTTCTCTTTCATGTGAGTGACAAAGAGAGGGCCTCCTCACCATTGGGGATAAGTGTTCTTGCTACGATATGCAAGTTTTGTCACTATCCGATGACTTTGAACCGTGTTTAACTCTGTGCAGGAATCTACGACGAGTTCAACCTGTAATCCACAGCGATCGGCCCGAAAGCCCCTGTACAGTGCTATTTGTAAGTGCTTCTTAATCCAATAGACAATGAGAGACTTTCTGATTGGTTATTTCTGTGTTCGAAATCCTTTTTATTTCATTTTTATTGTAAAACATGGCTGTCTTCTTGGCGGTAGATGTGTACTGTAGTAAAAAGCCCTCCCGGTATGTCCATAGCCGAATACCACAGAGCATTGAGTCCTTATTTGCCAAGGTTCGGCTTGTTGGGTGCAAGTGGAGTGTCAGTTATCTCACCGCGCTCTGCGAGTGTAATTGCCAGTAATTGTCTTTACACGACAAGCTATTTTATGTGCGTGATTTATTTTAAATTCTTGATTGATTCAATCTTCAAATTTTGTTCAACTGTCATGTTCTTACGCATAACGGGGTATTTATTGAACTGTTAATTTAGAAGTGCGTTTGAGACTAGTGAGCTGAAGAGGGAGGCCAGCGGTTGGATTTATAACTTGTAAATAATATGGAGGCAATATGGTCACATTTATAACTAAATATTTCCGTGCCGCGAATTTCGTAAATCTTAAATACGTTTTTTTTTTCCAAATCAACGTAGAAATATCGGTGTCAACTTAAGTGGGGAAATTATAATTCTTAAGACTTCTTAAAGCTAGATGAAAGGTTGAGGGACGCCATGATGTCGCAAAAGTAGAGCTAAGCAATTTATAAAAAACCTTCGTACTAATAATATTGATTTTTTTAATCACTATAAATATTTTAATCTAGATCGATCAAGCTCTGAGTGAGGACAAGTCCGACGAACAAAACAACAGTAAACGCCTCGGCCGTCCGGCTAGAAACAGCGTCTCAGCTGAGACGGGGGGAAGAAAAGCACTGTCAAAGCCAGCGTACGAGCTGAACGGGACTCAAACCTCGACTCCAGACGCTAGCGCGTTCCAGCCTTTACAGTGCTTTCTTTCACCCAGTCTCAGTTGAGACACTGATTCCAGCAAGCCGGCCGCGGTGTCTTACCGGCGCATCTATTTATTTTAGAAGACAGTACTAAGTGTTTTTACATAAAAAAAAACGAATACTAATTTACTAGAAAAGAAAGTTTATATTATGAAAAAGTAAACATAAAAAGTCGGTAGGCTTTTCCGAGATTTTATACTTGAAGAGAAAGTCAGCCGATTATCAAATAGTTAATTAAAGGGCGGCGATTAATCATGAAGCTATGCTCTGAAACCGTCACCTAAATCCAAACCTCCGCTTCTCGCTATTAAAAAATCCGGCAAAAACTTCTAGTTACATTCAGTGGAAAAGGGTTAATTTCCACTCAGTTTCACCAGAAACCAGCGCAGTTTACCCAAATGCCGTGGAAGCCAATACTGGCAACTCCCGCGGAAAACGGGTGAAAAGTGATTGCAGCGCCCCTTGCCAGCTCGGAGTCTCCTCTGGCCGACAAATTCTCCAAAATGCATTGGTTTTTCCTATCTACGTGCGAGGTGACCAACGAAAAAAAATTTGTCACGGACATTCGCTGCTTTGAAAGTTAAAAAATGGGTGCCAGCTCATGAGTGAAGGACATTCTCTTCGCGTGGGATAGATGTTACAGCTTTCTGGGTGCAATTTCGGAGTCCTCCCGAACAAAACATTCTGTCACAACTTATGTAAGCCAAGCAAAACACGAATGTATGCCTTCGCGCTGTTTCGTGAAAAAGGGAAATGTACAAACATTTCAGAACATAGCTTCATTTCAACTTTATTGTTCCTATCAGTCAATTCGTTTCGTCGTTGCAATTCCCATTTGTCATGAGTGTCTTGCTTATAACCGTTTCGTCCAACAGGCGAGCTGGCTAATCCCGTTAAGGTCGTCTCCGGATGAAGAAGCAGAAGTCAATTTCGAACCACGTACGTTACGGCGATGTCAGTATGCTCCGAAAGAAGGCGTTGTGCATATGCAAATTTGACGTGATTATAGATTAACAAAAGCGGAGTTACGAAAAAAGCAGACTTCTCGCGCTTGCAAAGAAAGAAGGGGAGAGCGTCGTAGCCCCGCAAAAAACGATGATTTCAGTCACGTTATTTACAGTGCACAAATTCCGATTGTTAGCGCGGGGACGACCAACATCTTCTGCTTCGCTGCTTCTTTACTTCTGCGATACAGGCCGACACCCATTGAACCGTCTCCATTCTTTCCATTTTTGAGTCTTCTTTCTTTTATATTTTTGAAGTGACGCCACTCTGCCGCGTTATTTCTTCCTCCTGCTTATATGTTGCTGTGTATATTTTTGTTTGCTTTTTGCTTTTTCTTTTTTGCCCGACGTGTAAACAATCCCGCATCCTTGCTTTGTTTGGCTTAGTTTTTACTCCCTTTCCCTCGCTTAGGCGCTTACTACCCCCGGTTCGTCTGCGCTAGGCCCGGGCCTTTTGAGGGCCGGCTGCACCTTTGCTGTTGTTGTTGTTGTTTTCTTCCACTGTGTTCTGCGATAAACTCCTATTTTCGCCTTCGATTGAGTTTCTAATCCAAAATCGTCATACGTGCTTTTTGATATTTATTAAATATATTAAGAAGTGTAAGCTCGTTACCATTGTTATTCGAATTTTATTTGTTTACTACAGCCGACACGTCTGCTACGGGTCATCATCTGTTGATCAACCGGCCGCATTCAAGATCAAGTTTGTGTGATGTGCTGCCTACCATTGCAAGAACAAGTTTGTGCGATGTGGTGGAAAATCTTTCTTCTGCTTCCTACGTCAACCTACGGACACCTACGTCAACAAGTACTTGAATGCACTTTTAAACGGCTTCGTCAAGCGAGCGAACAAACAACCCGCCAAAGTCACTGGAAAAAAAAATTCGAAAGCAAAAAAAGGTTACTCACTGCTAGCACATATAGAAGATTGCTGCCTGCGACCAAAACATTTCTGCGACTCTTTTTCACCGGGCAGTGTGAGCTGCACTACGTTATTTATTTCCCCTGTTTTGTTTTTAGTTCGTACCTACGCCCCGAAAGCAAATAAAGAAATGTACAACAAGCGGCTGAAAAAAAAGGTCGCTTTCTTCTTTTTTTATTAGTTTCGTCTTTTGCTTCCGCTTTGTTTGTCGTGAACTCAACACCGGTGGCGACGGTGGCGACCACAAGCTATTCATTTGCTGCCTTCCATTTTTCTTTCTATTTTTTCTATAAGCGCCGCAACGATCGTTGTCGCTGAAATAGTTTTTTGCTAGCTTTGTTTTATTCGCCGTTGTTCGCTTCTCTTTCCCGGTTCTTCTTATTTTCGTCGGGAATGGCGACACCATTTTTTCTGCAAAGTTCGGTAAGTGTTTGCACGTTCATTTTTATCCTTACTTTTTGTTTTGCTTTTATGCTCCAGCAGCTCGTGCGCTTGCTCTGGTAATATTAACATGTCGTTTTTGCATGTTTTAACGATTACGATGTAGTTCGAGTAGTTAAACGCCTTTTTTTTCCGTTTCCGAGACGCGTTTCAAACGCGTGTGATCCCCTGGGAGGCGTTTGAGACCGCTAAATAAACTGCCATATCTTTGTTTATGTGCGCGTTGTTATTCAATTGTCGTTGCAGTTGCGATCAGTGGATTCCGCTTTGCAAGCGAACTGACCGTAATAAATCGTTTCTGCTGTTAGGGTGACGATACGGGGCTTGTAAAGCTCGAGGACGTCGCGGAGCCTATACTTTTCCATTGCGACGACTGCTTCCGTAGACTCCGAGTCCGCTAGAGGCGCCACTGTCGCATTCGCCGCCGCTCCTATGTGTTTTCGGAGGAGTTTCCAGTATTGGCGAAGCTATATCGTATTTGGTTTACCAGTCTTTAGTGGAAATATTACCCGCCGCCACTTCCAACAACCAGATTTCGCTGGACCTTTTACCGGAGCTACTTACGGTTAAAAACAGGCAAAAACTTCCCATGACATTCGGCGGAAACGGGTTAATTTCCACTCATTTTCACCAGAAACCAGCGTAGCCACTTTCACTGGAAGTTATACCAGAACCACTTTCGATTGCCCGCCGCTGGAACCCTACCGGAAGCCACTTTCGTTTGCCGGACACCGAACATCCCCGGAAGCCGACGCAAGGGGAACGGCTAAAGTCAAGGAAGCCAAGACGAGCAGGGGGACTGTGTTTGTTATGGCGGCCGCCAATGCAGCGGCATTCTTATGAGTGGGTGCTTTAGCTCGAAACGACGTTGCAATTCTGCAACAAGCGCGTGCAGCGAACTATTTTGACGATCCAAAAAGATGGGCAGCGATCACCGGCAACTTGATATTTGCGACAGGCAAAAGTCTGGACCAGAGCAGGTACGAGACCACTCGAGCGGCACTCTCGTGAGTGCGAGTTTTAGCTCGGGGCGACGTTCCAATCCTCTAGAAGGGCTTGCAGTGAACTGTTTTGACGATCGAAAAAGGTGTGCAGAGTTTTCACCCGTTTTCATCCGAAACCAGTTTACCAGTTTTTGGTAGATTATTTGCCGGCAAACAGATTTAACTGGAACGTCACCGGCAGCCCCTTTCGTATACCAGACCACCCGGTTTTCCTACAAATCTTACCCGACACCGGTGACTCGCTTCCGTTTACCGCCCTTCACTCGCCGACGCGAGGGGAGGGAGAAGCCGAGACGATTTGGGGAGTGGTGTGTAATTCTGGTGCCTCCCACCAAGGAGGAGTCCCCACACACCATTTCTCCCTCACGATGGGTTCGTGGGGAAATGAAAAAGGGTCGTTTTGCTGACTTTTTTTTTTAAAAAGACCGGTTTATTTGTCCGTCAACAAGCAACGGCCGGCCAGGAACGAACGCTCAATCTCGGCTTCTCGTTTCATGTGTGGCACCTGTATCTTCCAAGGCAGCTCGATGTGCAGATGAAAAGAATATATTTTTCAGTTACCTGTTTCTTACGCATCCCTGTCCGTCCGTCTTCAGAAGCATCCAGCGAGCGAAAAAGACTGTGCCCAAGATTTCTCAACGGCGGCGGATGTTCGTTCCGCGCGGTCGTGGTTTTCGCTAAGCGTGTTACTGACGCCTGGTGCACCCGCGGCGACGGCATCAGGGACGACATCGTAAGTGTGCCTGGGATTTCTCAACGGCGGCGGATGTTCGTTCCGCGTTGTCGTGGTTTTCGCTAAGCGTGCTACTGACGCCTGGTGCACCCGCGGCGACGGCATCAGGGACGACATCGTAAGTGTGCCTGGGATTTCTCAGCGGTGGCGGATGTTCGTTCCGCGCGTTCGCGGTTTTCGCTAAGCGTGGTACTGACGCCTGGTGCACCCGCGGCGACGGCATCAGGGACGACATCGTAAGTGTGCCTGGGATTTCTCAACGGCGGCGGATGTTCGTTCCGCGCGGTCGTGGTTTTCGCTAAGCGTGCTACTGACGCCTGGTGCACCCGCGGCGAGGGCATCAGGGACGGCATCGTGAGTGCGCCTGGAATTTCTCAACGGCGGCGGATGTTCGTTCCGCGTTGTCGTGGTTTTCGCTAAGCGTGTTACTGACGCCTGGTGTGCTCGCGGCGACGGCATCAGGGACGACATCGTGAGTGTGCCTGGGATTTCTCAACGGCGGCGGATGTTCGTTCCGCGTTGTCGTGGCTTTCGCTAAGCGTGCTACTGACCCCTGGTGCACCCGCAGCGACGGCATCAGGGACGACATCGTAAGTGTGCCTGAGATTTCTCAACGGCGGCGGATGTTCGTTCCGCGTTGTCGTGGCTTTCGCTAAGCGTGCTACTGACGCCTGGTGCACCCGCGGCGACGGCATCAGGGACGACATCGTGAGTGTGCCCGGGATTTCTCAACGGCGGCGGATGTTCGTTCCGCGTTGTCGTGGCTTTCGCTAAGCGTGTTACTGACGCCTGGTGTGCTCGCGGCGACGGCATCAGGGACGACATCGTGAGTGTGCCTGGGATTTCTCAACGGCGGCGGATGTTCGTTCCGCGTTGTCGTGGTTTTCGCTAAGCGTGTTACTGACGCCTGGTGCACCCGCGGTGACGGCATCAGGGACGACATCGTGAGTGTGCCTAGGATTTCTCAACGGCGGCGGATGTTCGCTCTGCGCGGTCGTGGTTTTCGCTAAGCGTGCTACTGACGCCTGGTGCACCCGCGGCGAGGGCATCAGGGACGGCATAGTGAGTGCGCCTGGGATTTCTGGACGGCGGCGGATGTTCTTTCCGCGTGGTCGTGGTTTTCGCTAAGCGTGCTACTGACGCCTGGTGCACCCGCGGCGAGGGCATCAGGGACGGCATCGTGAGTGCGCCTGGGATTTCTCAACGGCGGCGGATGTTCGCTCCGCGTGGTCGTGGTTTTCGCTAAGCGTGCTACTGACGCCTGGTGCACCCGCGGTGACGGCATCAGGGACGACATCGTGAGTGTGCCTAGGATTTCTCAACGGCGGCGGATGTTCGCTCCGCGCGGTCGTGGTTTTCGCTAAGCGTGCTACTGACGCCTGGTGCACCCGCGGCGAGGGCATCAGGGACGGCATAGTGAGTGCGCCTGGGATTTCTGGACGGCGGCGGATGTTCTTTCCGCGTGGTCGTGGTTTTCGCTAAGCGTGGTACTGACGCCTGGTGTGCTCGCGGCGACGGCATCAGGGACGACATCGTGAGCCTGCCTGGGATTTCTCAACGGCGGCGGATGTTCGTTCCGCGTTTTCGTGGTTTTCGCTAAGCGTGTTACTGACGCCTGGTGCACCCGCGGTCACGGCATCAGGGACGACATCGTGAGTGTGCCTAGGATTTCTCAACGGCGGCGGATGTTCGCTCCGCGCGGTCGTGGTTTTCGCTAAGCGTGCTACTGACGCCTGGTGCACCCGCGGCGAGGGCATCAGGGACGGCATAGTGAGTGCGCCTGGGATTTCTGGACGGCGGCGGATGTTCTTTCCGCGTGGTCGTGGTTTTCGCTAAGCGTGCTACTGACGCCTGGTGCACCCGCGGCGAGGGCATCAGGGACGGCATCGTGAGTGCGCCTGGGATTTCTCAACGGCGGCGGATGTTCGCTCCGCGTGGTCGTGGTTTTCGCTAAGCGTGCTACTGACGCCTGGTGCACCCGCGGCGACGGCATCAGGGACGACATCGTGAGTGTGCCTGGGATTTCTCAACGGCGGCGAATGTTCTTTCCGCGTTGTCGTGGTTTTCGCTAAGCGTGCTACTGACGCCTGGTGCACCCGCGGCGACGGCATCAGGGACGACATCTTGAGTGTGCCTAGGATTTCTCAACGGCGGCGGATGTTCGCTCCGCGTGGTCGTGGTTTTCGCTAAGCGTGGTACTGACGCCTGGTGTGCTCGCGGCGACGGCATCAGGGACGACATCGTGAGTCTGCCTGGGATTTCTCAACGGCGGCGGATGTTCGTTCCGCGTTTTCGTGGTTTTCGCTAAGCGTGTTACTGACGCCTGGTGCACCCGCGGTGACGGCATCAGGGACGACATCGTGAGTGTGCCTAGGATTTCTCAACGGCGGCGGATGTTCGCTCCGCGCGGTCGTGGTTTTCGCTAAGCGTGCTACTGACGCCTGGTGCACCCGCGGCGAGGGCATCAGGGACGGCATAGTGAGTGCGCCTGGGATTTCTGGACGGCGGCGGATGTTCTTTCCGCGTGGTCGTGGTTTTCGCTAAGCGTGGTACTGACGCCTGGTGTGCTCGCGGCGACGGCATCAGGGACGACATCGTGAGTGCGCCTGGGATTTCTCAACCGCGGCGGATGTTCGTTCCGCGTGGTCGTAGTTTTCGATAAGCGTGCTACTGACGCCTGGTGCACCCGCGGCGACGGCATCAGGGACGACATCGTGAGTCTGCCTGGGATTTCTCAACGGCGGCGGATGTTCGTTCCGCGTGGTCGTGGTTTTCGCTAAGCACGCTACTGACGCCTGGTGCACCCGCGGCGACGGCATCAGGGACGACATCGTGAGTCTGCCTGGGATTTCTCAACGGCGGCGGATGTTCTTTCCGCGTGGTCGTGGTTTTCGCTGAGCGTGGTACTGACGCCTGGTGTGCTCGCGGCGACGGCATCAGGGACGACATCGTGAGTGCGCCTGGGATTTCTCAACGGCGGCGGATGTTCGTTCCGCGTGGTCGTAGTTTTCGCTAAGCGTGCTACTGACGCCTAGTGCACCCGCGGCGACGGCATCAGGGACGACATCGTGAGTCTGCCTGGGATTTCTCAACGGCGGCGGATGTTCGTTCCGCGTGGTCGTGGTTTTCGCTAAGCACGCTACTGACGCCTGGTGCACCCGCGGCGACGGCATCAGGGACGACATCGTGAGTCTGCCTGGGATTTATCAACGGCGGCGGATGTTCGTTCCGCGTGGTCGTGGTTTTCACTAAGGGTGGTACTGACGGCTCGTGCACCCGCGGCGACGGCATAAGGGACGACATCGTGAGTGTGCCTGGGATTTCTCAACGGCGGCGGATGTTCGTTCCGCGCGGTCGTGGTTTTACTAAGGGTGGTACTGACGGCTCGTGCACCCGCGGCGACGGCATCAGGGACGACATCGTGAGTGTGCCTGGGATTTCTCAACGGCGGCGGATGTTCGTTCCGCGTGGTCGTGGTTTTCGCTAAGCATGCTACTGACGCCTGGTGCACCCGCGGCGACGGCATCAGGGACGACATCGTGAGTCTGCCTGGGATTTATCAACGGCGGCGGAAGTTCGTTCCGCGTGGTCGTGGTTTTCGCTAAGCATGCTACTGACGCCTGGTGCACCCGCGGCGACGGCATCAGGGACGACATCGTGAGTGTGCCCGGGATTTCTCAACGGCGGCGGATGTTCGTTCCGCGTGGTCGTAGTTTTCGCTAAGCGTGCTACTGACGCCTGGTGCACCCGCGGCGACGGCATCAGGGACGACATCGTGAGTCTGCCTGGGATTTCTGAACGTCGGCGGATGTTCGTTCCGCGTGATCGTGGTTTTCACTAAGGGTGGTACTGACGGCTCGTGCACCCGCGGCGACGGCATCAGGGACGACATCGTGAGTGTGCCTGGGATTTCTCAACGGCGGCGGATGTTCGTTCCGCGTGATCGTGGTTTTCACTAAGGGTGGTACTGACGGCTCGTGCACCCGCGGCGACGGCATAAGGGACGACATCGTGAGTGTGCCTGGGATTTCTCAACGGCGGCGGATGTTCGTTCCGCGCGGTCGTGGTTTTCACTAAGGGTGGTACTGACGGCTCGTGCACCCGCGGCGACGGCATCAGGGACGACATCGTGAGTGTGCCTGGGATTTCTCAACGGCAGCGGATGTTCGTTCCGCGCGGTCGTGGTTTTCACTAAGGGTGGTACTGACGGCTCGTGCACCCGCGGCGACGGCATCAGGGACGACATCGTGAGTGTGCCTGGGATTTCTCAACGGCGGCGGATGTTCGTTCCGCGTGGTCGTGGTTTTCGCTAAGCGTGCTACTGACGCCTGGTGCACCCGTGGCGACGGCATCAGGGACGACATCGTGAGTGTGCCTGGGATTTCTCAACGGCGGCGGATGTTCGTTCCGCGTGATCGTGGTTTTCACTAAGGGTGGTACTGACGGCTCGTGCACCCGCGGCGACGGCATAAGGGACGACATCGTGAGTGTGCCTGGGATTTCTCAACGGCGGCGGATGTTTGTTCCGCGTGATCGTGGTTTTCACTAAGGGTGGTACTGACGGCTCGTGCACCCGCGGCGACGGCATAAGGGACGACATCGTGAGTGTGCCTGGGATTTCTCAACGGCGGCGGATGTTCGTTCCGCGCGGTCGTGGTTTTCACTAAGGGTGGTACTGACGGCTCGTGCACCCGCGGCGACGGCATCAGGGACGACATCGTGAGTGTGCCTGGGATTTCTCAACGGCGGCGGATGTTCGTTCCGCGCGGTCGTGGTTTTCACTAAGGGTGGTACTGACGGCTCGTGCACCCGCGGCGACGGCATCAGGGACGACATCGTGAGTGTGCCTGGGATTTCTCAACGGCGGCGCATGTTCGTTCCGCGTGGTCGTGGTTTTCGCTAAGCGTGCTACTGACGCCTGGTGCACCCGTGGCGACGGCATCAGGGACGACATCGTGAGTGTGCCTGGGATTTCTCAACGGCGGCGGATGTTCGTTCCGCGTGATCGTGGTTTTCACTAAGGGTGGTACTGACGGCTCGTGCACCCGCGGCGACGGCATCAGGGACGACATCGTGAGTGTGCCTGGGATTTCTCAACGGCGGCGGATGTTCGTTCCGCGTGGTCGTGGTTTTCGCTAAGCGTGCTACTGACGCCTGGTGCACCCGTGGCGACGGCATCAGGGACGACATCGTGAGTGTGCCTGGGATTTCTCAACGGCGGCGGATGTTCGTTCCGCGCGGTCGTGGTTTTCACTAAGGGTGGTACTGACGCCTGGTGCACCCGCGGCGACGGCATCAGGGACGACATCGTGAGTGTGCCTGGGATTTCTCAAGGGCGGCGGATGTTCTTTCCGCGTGGTCGTTGTTTTCACTAAGGGTGGTACTGACGCCTGGTGCACCCGCGGCGACGGCATCAGGGACGACATCGTGAGTGTGCCTGGGATTTCTCAACGGCGGCGGATGTTCTTTCCGCGTGGTCGTGGTTTTCACTAAGGGTGGTACTGACGCCTGGTGCACCCGCGGCGACGGCATCAGGGACGACATCGTGAGTGTGCCTGGGATTTCTCAAGGGCGGCGGATGTTCTTTCCGCGTGGTCGTGGTTTTCACTAAGGGTGGTACTGACGCCTGGTGCACCCGCGGCGACGGCATCAGGGACGACATCGTGAGTGTGCCTGGGATTTCTCAACGGCGGCGGATGTTCGTTCCGCGCGGTCGTGGTTTTCACTAAGGGTGGTACTGACGCCTGGTGCACCCGCGGCGACGGCATCAGGGACGACATCGTGAGTGTGCCTGGGATTTCTCAAGGGCGGCGGATGTTCGTTCCGCGTGGTCGTGGTTTTCACTAAGGGTGGTACTGACGCCTGGTGCACCCGCGGCGACGGCGTCAGGGACGACATCGTGAGTGTGCCTGGGATTTCTCAACGGCGGCGGATGTTCGTTCCGCGTGGTCGTGGTTTTCACTAAGGGTAGAACTGACGCATTGTGCACCCGCGGCGAGGGCATCAGGGACGACATCGTGAGTGTGCCTGGGATATCTCAAGGGCGGTGGATGTTCGTTCCGCGTTGTCGTGGTTTTCACTAAGGGTGGTACTGACGCCTGGTGCACCCGCGGCGAGGGCATCAGGGACGACATCGTGAGTGTGCCTGGGATTTCTCAAGGGCGGCGGATGTTCTTTCCGCGTGGTCGTGGTTTTCGCTTAGCGTGCTACTGACGCCTGGTGCACCCGCGGCGACGGCATCAGGGACGACATCGTGAGTGCGCCTGGGATTTCTCAACGGCGGCGGATGTTCTTTCCGCGTTGTCGTGGTTTTCGCTAAGCGTGCTACTGACGCCTGGTGCACCCGCGGCGACGGCATCAGGGACGACATCATGAGTGTGCCTAGGATTTATCAACGGCGGCGGATGTTCGCTCCGCGCGGTCGTGGTTTTCGCTAAGCGTGCTACTGACGCCTGGTGCACCCGCGGCGAGGGCATCAGGGACGGCATCGTGAGTGCGCCTGGGATTTCTCAATGGCGGCGGATGTTCTTTCCGCGTGGTCGTGGTTTTCGGTAAGCGTGGTACTGACGCCTGGTGTGCTCGCGGCGACGGCATCAGGGACGACATCGTGAGTGCGCCTGGGATTTCTCAACGGCGGCGGATGTTCGTTCCGCGTGGTCGTAGTTTTCGCTAAGCGTGCTACTGACGCCTGGTGCACCCGCGGCGACGGCGTCAGGGACGACATCGTGAGTCTGCCTGGGATTTCTGAACGGCGGCGGATGTTCGTTCCGCGTGGTCGTGGTTTTCGCGAAGCATGCTACTGACGCCTGGTGCACCCGCGGCGACGGCATCAGGGACGACATCGTGAGTCTGCCTGGGATTTATCAACGGCGGCGGCTGTTCGCTCCGCGTGGTCATGGTTTTCGCTAAGCGTGCTACTGACGCCTAGTGCACCCGCGGCGACGGCATCAGGGACGACATCGTGAGTCTGCCTGGGATTTCTCAACGGCGGCGGATGTTCGTTCCGCGTGGTCGTGGTTTTCGCTAAGCGTGCTACTGACGCCTGGTGCACCCGCGGGGACGGCATCAGGGACGACATCGTGAGTCTGCCTGGGATTTATCAACGGCGGCGGATGTTCGCTTCGCGTGGTCGTGGTTTTCGCTAAGCGTGCTACTGACGCCTGGTGCACCCGCGGCGACGGCATCAGGGACGACATCGTGAGTGTGCCTGGGATTTCTCAACGGCGGCGGATGTTCGTTCCGCGCGGTCGTGGTTTTCACTAAGGGTGGTACTGACGGCTCGAGCACCCGCGGCGACGGCATAAGGGACGACATCGTGAGTGTGCCTGGGATTTCTCAACGGCGGCGGATGTTCGTTCCGCGCGGTCGTGGTTTTCACTAAGGGTGGTACTGACGGCTAGTGCACCCGCGGCGACGGCATCAGGGACGACATCGTGAGTGTGCCTGGGATTTCTCAACGGCGGCGGATGTTCGTTCCGCGTGGTCGTGGTTTTCGCTAAGCATGCTACTGACGCCTGGTGCACCCGCGGCGACGGCATTAGGGACGACATCGTGAGTCTGCCTGGGATTTATCAACGGCGGCGGATGTTCGTTCCGCGTGGTCGTGGTTTTCGCTAAGCATGCTACTGACGCCTGGTGCACCCGCGGCGACGGCATCAGGGACGACATCGTGAGTGTGCCCGGGATTTTTCAACGGCGGCGGATGTTCGTTCCGCGTGGTCGTAGTTTTCGCTAAGCGTGCTACTGACGCCTGGTGCACCCGCGGCGACGGCATCAGGGACGACATCGTGAGTCTGCCTGGGATTTCTGAACGGCGGCGGATGTTCGTTCCGCGTGGTCGTGGTTTTCGCTAAGCATGCTACTGACGCCTGGTGCACCCGCGGCGACGGCATCAGGGACGACATCGTGAGTCTGCCTGGGATTTATCAACGGCGGCGGATGTTCGCTTCGCGTGGTCGTGGTTTTCGCTAAGCGTGCTACTGACGCCTGGTGCACCCGCGGCGACGGCATCAGGGACGACATCGTGAGTGTGCCTGGGATTTCTCAACGGCGGCGGATGTTCGTTCCGCGCGGTCGTGGTTTTCACTAAGGGTGGTACTGACGGCTCGTGCACCCGCGGCGACGGCATAAGGGACGACATCGTGAGTGTGCCTGGGATTTCTCAACGGCGGCGGATGTTCGTTCCGCGCGGTCGTGGTTTTCACTAAGGGTGGTACTGACGGCTCGTGCACCCGCGGCGACGGCATCAGGGACGACATCGTGAGTGTGCCTGGGATTTCTGAACGGCGGCGGATGTTCGTTCCGCGTGGTTGTGGTTTTCGCTAAGCGTGCTACTGACGCCTGTGCACCCGCGGCGACGGCATCAGGGACGACATCGTGAGTCTGCCTGGGATTTCTGAACGGCGGCGGATGTTCGTTCCGCGTGGTCGTGGTTTTCGCTAAGCATGCTACTGACGCCTGGTGCACACGCGGCGACGGCATCAGGGACGACATCGTGAGTGTGCCCGGGATTTCTCAACGGCGGCGGATGTTCGTTCCGCGTTGTCGTAGTTTTCGCTAAGCGTGCTACTGACGCCTGGTGCACCCGCGGCGACGGCCTCAGGGACGACATCGTGAGTCTGCCTGGGATTTCTGAACGGCGGCGGATGTTCGTTCCGCGTGGTCGTGGTTTTCGCTAAGCATGCTACTGACGCCTGGTGCACCCGCGGCGACGGCATCAGGGACGACATCGTGAGTCTGCCTGGGATTTATCAACGGCGGCGGATGTTCGCTTCGCGTGGTCGTGGTTTTCGCTAAGCGTGCTACTGACGCCTGGTGCACCCGCGGCGACGGCATCAGGGACGACATCGTGAGTGTGCCTGGGATTTCTCAACGGCGGCGGATGTTCGTTCCGCGCGGTCGTGGTTTTCACTAAGGGTGGTACTGACGGCTCGTGCACCCGCGGCGACGGCATAAGGGACGACATCGTGAGTGTGCCTGGGATTTCTCAACGGCGGCGGATGTTCGTTCCGCGGGGTCGTGGTTTTCACTAAGGGTGGTACTGACGGCTCGTGCACCCGCGGCGACGGCATCAGGGACGACATCGTGAGTGTGCCTGGGATTTCTCAACGGCGGCGGATGTTCGTTCCGCGCGGTCGTGGTTTTCACTAAGGGTGGTACTGACGGCTCGTGCACCCGCGGCGACGGCATCAGGGACGACATCGTGAGTGTGCCTGGGATTTCTCAACGGCGGCGGATGTTCGTTCCGCGTTATCGTGGTTTTCACTAAGGGTGGTACTGACGGCTCGTGCACCCGCGGCGACGGCATCAGGGACGATATCGTGATTGTGCCTGGGATTTCTCAACGGCGGCGGATGTTCGTTCCGCGCGGTCGTGGTTTTCACTAAGGGTGGTACTGACGGCTCGTGCACCCGCGGCGACGGCATAAGGGACGACATCGTGAGTGTGCCTGGGATTTCTCAAGGGCGGCGGATGTTCGTTCCGCGTGGTCGTGGTTTTCGCTAAGCGTGCTACTGACGCCTGGTGCACCCGTGGCGACGGCATCAGGGACGACATCGTGAGTGTGCCTGGGATTTCTCAACGGCGGCGGATGTTCGTTCCGCGCGGTCGTGGTTTTCACTAAGGGTAGTACTGACGCCTGGTGCACCCGCGGCGACGGCATCAGGGACGACATCGTGAGTCTGCCTGGGATTTCTCAACGGCGGCGGATGTTCGTTCCGCGTTATCGTGGTTTTCACTAAGGGTGGTACTGACGGCTCGTGCACCCGCGGCGACGGCATCAGGGACGATATCGTGATTGTGCCTGGGATTTCTCAACGGCGGCGGATGTTCGTTCCGCGGGGTCGTGGTTTTCACTAAGGGTGGTACTGACGGCTCGTGCACCCGCGGCGACGGCATAAGGGACGACATCGTGAGTGTGCCTGGGATTTCTCAACGGCGGCGGATGTTCGTTCCGCGTGGTCGTGGTTTTTACTAAGGGTGGTCCTGACGGCTCGTGCACCCGCGGCGACGGCATCAGGGACGACATCGTGAGTCTGCCTGGGATTTCTCAACGGCGGCGGATGTTCGTTCCGCGCGGTCGTGGTTTTTACTAAGGGTGGTCCTGACGGCTCGTGCACCCGCGGCGACGGCATCAGGGACGATATCGTGAGTCTGCCTGGGATTTCTCAACGGCGGCGGATGTTCGTTCCGCGCGGTCGTGGTTTTTACTAAGGGTGGTCCTGACGGCTCGTGCACCCGCGGCGACGGCATCAGGGACGACATCGTGAGTCTGCCTGGGATTTCTCAACGGCGGCGGATGTTCGTTCCGCGCGGTCGTGGTTTTTACTAAGGGTGGTCCTGACGGCTCGTGCACCCGCGGCGACGGCATCAGGGACGACATCGTGAGTCTGCCTGGGATTTCTCAACGGCGGCGGATGTTCGTTCCGCGCGGTCGTGGTTTTTACTAAGGGTGGTCCTGACGGCTCGTGCACCCGCGGCGACGGCATCAGGGACGATATCGTGATTGTGCCTGGGATTTCTCAACGGCGGCGGATGTTCGTTCCGCGCGGTCGTGGTTTTCACTAAGGGTGGTACTGACGGCTCGTGCACCCGCGGCGACGGCATAAGGGACGACATCGTGAGTGTGCCTGGGATTTCTCAACGGCGGCGGATGTTCGTTCCGCGTGGTCGTGGTTTTCGCTAAGCGTGCTACTGACGCCTGGTGCACCCGTGGCGACGGCATCAGGGACGACATCGTGAGTGTGCCTGGGATTTCTCAACGGCGGCGGATGTTCGTTCCGCGCGGTCGTGGTTTTCACTAAGGGTAGTACTGACGCCTGGTGCACCCGCGGCGACGGCACCAGGGACGACATCGTGAGTGTGCCTGGGATTTCTCAACGGCGGCAGATGTTCGTTCCGCGTGGTCGTGGTTTTCACTAAGGGTAGTACTGACGCATTGTGCACCCGCGGCGACGGCATCAGGGACGACATCGTGAGTGTGCCTGGGATTTCTCAACGGCGGCGGATGTTCGTTCCGCGTTGTCGTGGTTTTCACTAAGGGTGGTACTGACGCCTGGTGCACCCGCGGCGACGGCATCAGGGACGACATCGTGTGTGTGCCTGAGATTTCTCAACGGCGGCGGATGTTCGTTCCGCGTGGTCGTGGTTTTCACTAATGGTGGTACTGACGGCTCGTGCACCCGCGGCGACGGCATAAGGGACGACATCGTGAGTGTGCCTGGGATTTCTCAACGGCGGCGGATGTTCGTTCCGCGCGGTCTTGGTTTTCACTAAGGGTGGTACTGACGGCTCGTGCACCCACGGCGACGGCATCAGGGACGACATCGTGAGTGTGCCTGGGATTTCTCAACGGCGGCGGATGTTCGTTCCGGGCGGTCGTGGTTTTCACTAAGGGTGGTACTGACGGCTCGTGCACCCGCGGCGACGGCATAAGGGACGACATCGTGAGTGTGCCTGGGATTTCTCAAGGGCGGCGGATGTTCGTTCCGCGTGGTCGTGGTTTTCGCTAAGCGTGCTACTGACGCCTGGTGCACCCGCGGCGACGGCATCAGGGACGACATCGTGAGTGTGCCTGGGATTTCTCAACGACGGCGGATGTTCGTTCCGCGCGGTCGTGGTTTTCGCTAAGCGTGGTACTTACGCCTGGTGCACCCGCGGCGACGGCATAACGGACGACATCGTGAGTGTGCTTCGGATTTCGCAACGGCGGCGGATGTTCGTTCCACGTGGTCGTGGTTTTCGCTAAGCGTGGTACTGACGCCTGGTGCGCCCGCGGCGACGGCATCAGGAACGACATCGTGAGTGCGCCTGGGATTTCTCAACGGCGGCGGATGTTCGTTCCACGTGGTCGTGGTTTTCGCTAAGCGTGCTACTGACGCCTGGCGCACCCGCGGCGACGGCATCAGGGACGACATCGTGAGTCTGCCTGGGATTTCTGAACGGCGGCGGATGTTCGTTCCGCGTGGTCGTGGTTTTCGCTAAGCGTGGTACTTACGCCTGGTGCACCCGCGGCGACGGCATAACGGACGACATCGTGAGTGTGCTTCGGATTTCTCAACGACGGCGGATGTTCGTTCCGCGTGGTCGTGGTTTTCGCTAAGCGTGGTACTGACGCCTGGTGCACCCGCGGCGACGGCATCAGGGACGACATCGTGAGTCTGCCTGGGATTTCTCAACGACGGCGGATGTTCGTTCCGCGCGGTCGTGGTTTTCGCTAAGCGTGGTACTTACGCCTGGTGCACCCGCGGCGACGGCATAACGGACGACATCGTGAGTGTGCTTCGGATTTCTCAACGACGGCGGATGTTCGTTCCACGTGGTCGTGGTTTTCGCTAAGCGTGCTACTGACGCCTGGTGCACCCGCGGCGACGGCATCAGGGACGACATCGTGAGTCTGCCTGGGATTTCTCAACGACGGCGGATGTTCGTTCCGCGCGGTCGTGGTTTTCGCTAAGCGTGGTACTTACGCCTGGTGCACCCGCGGCGACGGCATAACGGACGACATCGTGAGTGTGCTTCGGATTTCTCAACGACGGCGGATGTTCGTTCCGCGTGGTCGTGGTTTTCGCTAAGCGTGGTACTGACGCCTGGTGCGCCCGCGGCGACGGCATCAGGAACGACATCGTGAGTGCGCCTGGGATTTCTCAACGGCGGCGGATGTTCGTTCCACGTGGTCGTGGTTTTCGCTAAGCGTGCTACTGACGCCTGGTGCACCCGCGGCGACGGCATCAGGGACGACATCGTGAGTCTGCCTGGGATTTCTGAACGGCGGCGGATGTTCGTTCCGCGTGGTCGTGGTTTTCGCTAAGCGTGCTACTGACGCCTAGTGCACCCGCGGCGACGGCATCAGGGACGACATCGTGAGTCTGCCTGGGATTTCTCAACTATGGCGGATGTTCGCTCAGCGCGGTCGTGGTTTTCGCTAAGCGTGGTACTGACGCCTGGTGCACCCGCGGCGACGGCATCAGGGACGACATCGTGAGTGCGCCTTAGATTTCTGAACGGCAGCGGATGTTCGTTCCGCGTGGTCGTGGTTTTCGCTAAGGATGCTACTGACGCCTGGTGCACCCGCGGCGACGGCATCAGGGACGACATCGTGAGTCTGCCTAGGATTTCTGAACGGCGGCGGTTGTTCGCTCCGCGTGGTCGTGGTTTTCGCTAAGCGTGCTACTGACGCCTAGTGCAACCGCGGCGACGGCATCAGGGACGACATCGTGAGTCTGCCTGGGATTTATCAACGGCGGCGGTTGTTCGCTCCGCGTGGTCGTGGTTTTCGCTAAGCGTGCTACTGACGCCTAGTGCACCCGCGGCGACGGCATCAGGGACGACATCATGAGTCTGCCTGGGATTTCTCAACTATGGCGGATGTTCGCTCAGCGCGGTCGTGGTTTTCGCTAAGCGTGCTACTGACGCCTGGTGCACCCGCGGCGACGGCATCAGGGACGACATCGTGAGTGTGCCTGGGATTTCTCAACGGCGGCGGATGTTCGTTCCGCGTGGTCGTGGTTTTCGCTAAGCGTGGTACTGACGGCTGGTGCACCCGCGGCGACGGCATCAGGGACGACATCGTGAGTGTACCCGGGATTTCTCAACAGCGCCGGATGTTCGTTCCGCGTGGTCGTGGTTTTCGCTAAGCGTGGTACTGACGGCTGGTGCACCCGCGGCGACGGCATCAGGGACGACATCGTGAGTGTACCCGGGATTTCTCAACAGCGCCGGATGTTCGTTCCGCGTGGTCGTGGTTTTCGCTAAGCGTGGTACTGACGGCTGGTGCACCCGCGGCGACGGCATCAGGGACGACATCGTGAGTGTGCCTGCGATTTCTCAACGGCGGCGGATGTTCGTTCCGCGCGGTCGTGGATTTCGCTAAGCGTGGTACTGACGAATGGTGCACCCGCGGCGACGGCATCAGGGACGACATCGTGAGTGTGCCTGGGATTTCTCAACTATGGCGGATGTTCGCTCAGCGCGGTCGTGGTTTTCGCTAAGCGTGCTACTGACGCCTGGTGCACCCGCGGCGACGGCATCAGGGACGACATCGTGAGTCTGCCTGGGATTTCTCAACTATGGCGGATGTTCGCTCAGCGCGGTCGTGGTTTTCGCTAAGCGTGCTACTGACGCCTGGTGCACCCGCGGCGACGGCATCAGGGACGACATCGTGAGTGCGCCTTAGATTTCTGAACGGCGGCGGATGTTCGTTCCGCGTGGTCGTGGTTTTCGCTAAGGATGCTACTGACGCCTGGTGCACCCGCGGCGACGGCATCAGGGACGACATCGTGAGTCTGCCTAGGATTTCTGAACGGCGGCGGTTGTTCGCTCCGCGTGGTCGTGGTTTTCGCTAAGCGTGCTACTGACGCCTAGTGGAACCGCGGCGACGGCATCAGGGACGACATCGTGAGTCTGCCTGGGATTTCTGAACGGCGGCGGTTGTTCGCTCCGCGTGGTCGTGGTTTTCGCTAAGCGTGCTACTGACGCCTAGTGCACCCGCGGCGACGGCATCAGGGACAACATCGTGAGTCTGCCTGGGATTTCTCAACTATGGCGGATGTTCGCTCAGCGCGGTCGTGGTTTTCGCTAAGCGTGCTACTGACGCCTGGTGCACCCGCGGCGACGGCATCAGGGACGACATCGTGAGTGTGCCTGGGATTTCTCAACGGCGGCGGATGTTCGTTCCGCGTGGTCGTGGTTTTCGCTAAGCGTGGTACTTACGCCTGGTGCACCCGCGGCGACGGCATCAGGGACGACATCGTGAGTGTGCCTGGGATTTCTCAACGGCGGCGGATGTTCGTTCCGCGTGGTCGTGGTTTTCGCTAAACGTGGTACTTACGCCTGGTGCACCCACGGCGACGGCATAAAGGACGACATCGTGAGTGTGCCTGGGATTTCTCAAAGGCGGCGGATGTTCGTTCCGCGTGGTCGTGGTTTTCGCTAAGCGTGGTACTGACGCCTGGTGCGCCCGCGGCGACGGCATAAAGGACGACATCGTGAGTGTGCCTGGGATTTCTCAAAGGCGGCGGATGTTCGTTCCGCGTGGTCGTGGTTTTCGCTAAGCGTGGTACTGACGCCTGGTGCGCCCGCGGCGACGGCATAAAGGACGACATCGTGAGTGTGCCTGGGATTTCTCAAAGGCGGCGGATGTTCGTTCCGCGTAGTCGTGGTTTTCGCTAAGCGTGGTACTGACGCCTGGTGCACCCGCGGCGACGGCATCAGGGACGACATCGTGAGTGTGCCTGGGATTTCTCAACGGCGGCGGATGTTCGTTCCGCGCGGTCGTGGATTTCGCTAAGCGTGGTACTGACGCCTGGTGCACCCGCGGCGACGGCATCAGGGACGACATCGTGAGTGCACCCGGGATTTCTCAACAGCGCCGGATGTTCGTTCCGCGTGGTCGTGGTTTTCGCTAAGCGTGGTACTGACGGCTGGTGCACCCGCGGCGACGGCATCAGGGACGACATCGTGAGTGTGCCTGCGATTTCTCAACGGCGGCGGATGTTCGTTCCGCGCGGTCGTGGATTTCGCTAAGCGTGGTACTGACGAATGGTGCACCCGCGGCGACGGCATCAGGGACGACATCGTAAGTGTGCGTGGGATTTTACACCGGCGGCGGATGTTCGTTCCCCGCGGTCGTGGATTTCGCTAAGCGTGGTTCTGACGAATGGTGCTCCCGCGGTGACGGCATCAGGGACGGCATCGTGAGTGTGCCTGGGATTTCTCAACGGCGGCGGATGTTCGTTCCGCGCGGTCGTGGTTTTCACTAAGCGTGGTACTGACGGCTGGTGCACCCGCGGCGACGGCATCAGGGACGACATCGTGAGTGTGCCTGGGATTTCTCAACGGCGGCGGATGTTCGTTCCGCGCGGTCGTGGATTTCGCTAAGCGTGGTACTGACGGCTGGTGCACCCGCGGCGACGGCATCAGGGACGACATCGTGAGTGTGCCTGGGATTTCTCAACAGCGCCGGATGTTCGTTCCGCGTGGTCGTGGTTTTCGCTAAGTGTGGTACTGACGGCTGGTGCACCCGCGGCGACGGCATCAGGGACGACATCGTGAGTGTGCCTGGGATTTCTCAACGGCGGCGGATGTTCGTTCCGCGCGGTCGTGGATTTCGCTAAGCGTGGTACTGACGAATGGTGCACCCGCGGTGACGGCATCAGGGACGACATCGTGAGTGTGCCTGGGATTTCTCAACGGCCGCGGATGTTCGTTCCGCGCGGTCGTGATTTTCGCTAAACGTGGTACTTACGCCTGGTGCGCCCGCGGCGACGGCATAAAGGACGACATCGTGAGTGTGCCTGGGATTTCTCAAAGGCGGCGGATGTTCGTTCCGCGTAGTCGTGGTTTTCGCTAAGCGTGGTACTGACGCCTGGTGCACCCGCGGCGACGGCATCAGGGACGACATCGTGAGTGTGCCTGGGATTTCTCAACGGCGGCGGATGTTCGTTCCGCGCGGTCGTGGATTTCGCTAAGCGTGGTACTGACGAATGGTGCACCCGCGGTGACGGCATCAGGGACGACATCGTGAGTGTGCCTGGGATTTCTCAACGGCGGCGGATGTTCGTTCCGCGCGGTCGTGGATTTCGCTAAGCGTGGTACTGACGGCTGGTGCACCCGCGGCGACGGAATCAGGGACGACATCGTGAGTGTGCCTGGGATTTCTCAACAGCGCCGGATGTTCGTTCCGCGTGGTCGTGGTTTTCGCTAAGCGTGGTACTGACGGCTGGTGCACCCGCGGCGACGGCATCAGGGACGACATCGTGAGTGTGCCTGGGATTTCTCAACGGCGGCGGATGTTCGTTCCGCGCGGTCGTGGATTTCGCTAAGCGTGGTACTGACGAATGGTGCACCCGCGGTGACGGCATCAGGGACGACATCGTGAGTGTGCCTGGGATTTCTCAACGGCCGCGGATGTTCGTTCCGCGCGGTCGTGGTTTTCGCTAAACGTGGTACTTACGCCTGGTGCGCCCGCGGCGACGGCATAAAGGACGACATCGTGAGTGTGCCTGGGATTTCTCAAAGGCGGCGGATGTTCGTTCCGCGTAGTCGTGGTTTTCGCTAAGCGTGGTACTGACGCCTGGTGCACCCGCGGCGACGGCATCAGGGACGACATCGTGAGTGTGCCTGGGATTTCTCAACGGCGGCGGATGTTCGTTCCGCGCGGTCGTGGATTTCGCTAAGCGTGGTACTGACGAATGGTGCACCCGCGGTGACGGCATCAGGGACGACATCGTGAGTGTGCCTGGGATTTCTCAACGGCCGCGGATGTTCGTTCCGCGCGGTCGTGGATTTCGCTAAACGTGGTACTTACGCCTGGTGCGCCCGCGGCGACGGCATAAAGGACGACATCGTGAGTGTGCCTGGGATTTCTCAAAGGCGGCGGATGTTCGTTCCGCGTAGTCGTGGATTTCGCTAAGCGTGGTACTGACGGCTGGTGCACCCGCGGCGACGGCATCAGGGACGACATCGTGAGTGTGCCTGGGATTTCTCAACGGCGGCGGATGTTCGTTCCGCGCGGTCGTGGATTTCGCTAAGCGTGGTACTGACGAATGGTGCACCCGCGGTGACGGCATCAGGGACGACATCGTGAGTGTGCCTGGGATTTCTCAACGGCGGCGGATGTTCGTTCCGCGCGGTCGTGGATTTCGCTAAGCGTGGTACTGACGGCTGGTGCACCCGCGGCGACGGCATCAGGGACGACATCGTGAGTGTGCCTGGGATTTCTCAACGGCGGCGGATGTTCGTTCCGCGCGGTCGTGGATTTCGCTAAGCGTGGTACTGACGAATGGTGCACCCGCGGCGACGGCATCAGGGACGACATCGTGAGTGTGCCTGGGATTTCTCAACGGCGGCGGATGTTCGTTCCGCGCGGTCGTGGATTTCGCTAAGCGTGGTACTGACGGCTGGTGCACCCGCGGCGACGGCATCAGGGACGACATCGTGAGGGTGCCTGGGATTTCTCAACAGCGCCGGATGTTCGTTCCGCGTGGTCGTGGTTTTCGCTAAGCGTGGTACTGACGGCTGGTGCACCCGCGGCGACGGCATCAGGGACGACATCGTGAGTGTGCCTGGGATTTCTCAACGGCGGCGGATGTTCGTTCCGCGCGGTCGTGGATTTCGCTAAGCGTGGTACTGACGAATGGTGCACCCGCGGTGACGGCATCAGGGACGACATCGTGAGTGTGCCTGGGATTTCTCAACGGCCGCGGATGTTCGTTCCGCGCGGTCGTGGTTTTCGCTAAGCGTGGTACTGACGCCTGGTGCACCCGCGGCGACGGCATAAAGGACGACATCGTGAGTGTGCCTGGGATTTCTCAAAGGCGGCGGATGTTCGTTCCGCGTAGTCGTGGTTTTCGCTAAGCGTGGTACTGACGCCTGGTGCACCCGCGGCGACGGCATCAGGGACGACATCGTGAGTGTGCCTGGGATTTCTCAACGGCGGCGGATGTTCGTTCCGCGCGGTCGTGGATTTCGCTAAGCGTGGTACTGACGAATGGTGCACCCGCGGTGACGGCATCAGGGACGACATCGTGAGTGTGCCTGGGATTTCTCAACGGCGGCGGATGTTCGTTCCGCGCGGTCGTGGATTTCGCTAAGCGTGGTACTGACGCCTGGTGCACCCGCGGCGACGGCATCAGGGACGACATCGTGAGTGTGCCTGGGATTTCTCAACGGCGGCGGATGTTCGTTCCGCGCGGTCGTGGTTTTCGCTAAGCGTGCTACTGACGCCTGGTGCACCCGCGGCGACGGCATCAGGGACGACATCGTGAGTGTGCTTGGGATTTCTCCACGGCGGCGGATGTTCGTTGCGCGCGGTCGTGGATTTCGCTAAGCGTGGTACTGACGAATGGTGCACCCGCGGCGACGTCATCAGGGACGACATCGTGAGTGTGCCTGGGATTTCTCAAAGGCGGCGGATGTTCGTTCCGCGTGGTCGTGGTTTTCGCTAAGCGTGGTACTGACTAATGGTGCACCCGCGGCGACGGCATAAGGGACGACATCGTGAGTGTGTCTGGGATTTCTCAACGGCGGCGGATGTTCGTTCCGCGTGGTCGTGGATTTCGCTAAGCGTGGTACTGACTAATGGTGCACCCGCGGCGACGGCATAAGGGACGACATCGTGATTGTGCCTGGGATTTCTCAAAGGCGGCGGATGTTCGTTCCGCGTGGTCGTGGTTTTCGCTAAGCGTGATACTGAAGCCTTGTGCACCCGCGGCGACGGCATCAGGGACGACATCGTGAGTGTGTCTGGGATTTCTCAACGGCGGCGGATGTTCGTTCCGCGCGGTCGTGGATTTCGCTAAGCGTGGTACTGACGAATGGTGCACCCGCGGCGACGGCATAAGGGACGACATCGTGATTGTGCCTGGGATTTCTCAAAGGCGGCGGATGTTCGTTCCGCGTGATCGTGGTTTTCGCTAAGCGTGATACTGAAGCCTTGTGCACCCGCGGCGACGGCATCAGGGACGACATCGTGAGTGTGTCTGGGATTTCTCAACGGCGGCGGATGTTCGTTCCGCGCGGTCGTGGATTTCGCTAAGCGTGGTACTGACTAATGGTGCACCCGCGGCGACGGCATAAGGGACGACATCGTGATTGTGCCTGGGATTTCTCAAAGGCGGCGGATGTTCGTTCCGCGTGGTCGTGGTTTTCGCTAAGCGTGATACTGAAGCCTTGTGCACCCGCGGCGACGGCATCAGGGACGACATCGTGAGTGTGTCTGGGATTTCTCAATGGCGGCGGATGTTCGTTCCGCGCGGTCGTGGATTTCGCTAAGCGTGGTACTGACGAATGGTGCACCCGCGGCGACGGCGTCAGGGACGGCATCGTGAGTGTGCCAGGGATTTCTCAATGGCGGCGGATGTTCGTTCCGCGCGGTCGTGGATTTCGCTATGCGTGGTACTGACGCCTGGTGCACCCGCGGCGACGGTATCAGGGACGACATCGTGAGTGTGCCTGGGATTTCTCAACGGCGGCGGATGTTCGTTCCGCGTGGTCGTGGTTTTCGCTAAGCGTGATACTGAAGCCTTGTGCACCCGCGGCGACGGCATCAGGGACGACATCGTGAGTGTGTCTGGGATTTCTCAACGGCGGCGGATGTTCGTTCCGCGCGGTCGTGGATTTCGCTAAGCGTGGTACTGACTAATGGTGCACCCGCGGCGACGGCATAAGGGACGACATCGTGATTGTGCCTGGGATTTCTCAAAGGCGGCGGATGTTCGTTCCGCGTGGTCGTGGTTTTCGCTAAGCGTGATACTGAAGCCTTGTGCACCCGCGGCGACGGCATCAGGGACGACATCGTGAGTGTGTCTGGGATTTCTCAACGGCGGCGGATCTTCGTTCCGCGCGGTCGTGGTTTTCGCTAAGCGTGATACTGAAGCCTTGTGCACCCGCGGCGACGGCATCAGGGACGACATCGTGAGTGTGTCTGGGATTTCTCAACGGCGGCGGATGTTCGTTCCGCGCGGTCGTGGATTTCGCTAAGCGTGGTACTGACGAATGGTGCACCCGCGGCGACGGCATCAGGGACGACATCGTGATTGTGCCTGGGATTTCTCAAAGGCGGCGGATGTTCGTTCCGCGTGGTCGTGGTTTTCGCTAAGCGTGATACTGAAGCCTTGTGCACCCGCGGCGACGGCATCAGGGACGACATCGTGAGTGTGTCTGGGATTTCTCAACGGCGGCGGATGTTCGTTCCGCGCGGTCGTGGTTTTCGCTAAGCGTGGTACTGACTAATGGTGCACCCGCGGCGACGGCATAAGGGACGACATCGTGATTGTGCCTGGGATTTCTCAAAGGCGGCGGATGTTCGTTCCGCGTGGTCGTGGTTTTCGCTAAGCGTGATACTGAAGCCTTGTGCACCCGCGGCGACGGCATCAGGGACGACATCGTGAGTGTGTCTGGGATTTCTCAACCTCGGCGGATGTTCGTTCCGCGCGGTCGTGGATTTCGCTAAGCGTGGTACTGACGAATGGTGCACCCGCGGCGACGGCATAAGGGACGACATCGTGATTGTGCCTGGGATTTCTCAAAGGCGGCGGATGTTCGTTCCGCGTGGTCGTGGTTTTCGCTAAGCGTGATACTGAAGCCTTATGCACCCGCGGCGACGGCATCAGGGACGACATCGTGAGTGTGTCTGGGATTTCTCAACGGCGGCGGATGTTCGTTCCGCGCGGTCGTGGATTTCGCTAAGCGTGGTACTGACGAATGGTGCACCCGCGGCGACGGCATCAGGGACGACATCGTGATTGTGCCTGGGATTTCTCAAAGGCGGCGGATGTTCGTTCCGCGTGGTCGTGGTTTTCGCTAAGCGTGATACTGAAGCCTTGTGCACCCGCGGCGACGGCATCAGGGACGACATCGTGAGTGTGCCTGGGATTTCTCAACGGCGGCGGATGTTCGTTCCGCGCGGTCGTGGATTTCGCTAAGCGTGGTACTGACTAATGGTGCACCCGCGGCGACGGCATAAGGGACGACATCGTGATTGTGCCTGGGATTTCTCAAAGGCGGCGGATGTTCGTTCCGCGTGGTCGTGGTTTTCGCTAAGCGTGATACTGAAGCCTTGTGCACCCGCGGCGACGGCATCAGGGACGACATCGTGAGTGTGTCTGGGATTTCTCAACGGCGGCGGATCTTCGTTCCGCGCGGTCGTGGTTTTCGCTAAGCGTGATACTGAAGCCTTGTGCACCCGCGGCGACGGCATCAGGGACGACATCGTAAGTGTGTCTGGGATTTCTCAACGGCGGCGGATGTTCGTTCCGCGCGGTCGTGGATTTCGCTAAGCGTGGTACTGACGAATGGTGCACCCGCGGCGACGGCAATAGGGACGACATCGTGATTGTGCCTGGGATTTCTCAAAGGCGGCGGATGTTCGTTCCGCGTGGTCGTGGTTTTCGCTAAGCGTGATACTGAAGCCTTGTGCACCCGCGGCGACGGCATCAGGGACGACATCGTGAGTGTGTCTGGGATTTCTCAACGGCGGCGGATCTTCGTTCCGCGCGGTCGTGGTTTTCGCTAAGCGTGATACTGAAGCCTTGTGCACCCGCGGCGACGGCATCAGGGACGACATCGTGAGTGTGTCTGGGATTTCTCAACGGCGGCGGATGTTCGTTCCGCGCGGTCGTGGATTTCGCTAAGCGTGGTACTGACTAATGGTGCACCCGCGGTGACGGCATCAGGGACGACATCGTGATTGTGCCTGGGATTTCTCAAAGGCGGCGGATGTTCGTTCCGCGTGGTCGTGGTTTTCGCTAAGCGTGATACTGAAGCCTTGTGCACCCGCGGCGACGGCATCAGGGACGACATCGTGAGTGTGTCTGGGATTTCTCAACGGCGGCGGATGTTCGTTCCGCGCGGTCGTGGATTTCGCTAAGCGTGGTACTGACGAATGGTGCACCCGCGGCGACGGCGTCAGGGACGGCATCGTGAGTGTGCCAGGGATTTCTCAATGGCGGCGGATGTTCGTTCCGCGCGGTCGTGGATTTCGCTATGCGTGGTACTGACGCCTGGTGCACCCGCGGCGACGGCATCAGGGACGACATCGTGAGTGTGCCTGGGATTTCTCAACGGCGGCGGATGTTCGTTCCGCGCGGTTGTGGATTTCGCTAGGCGTGCTACTGACGCCTGATGCACGCGCGGCGACGGCATCAGGGACGACATCGTGAGTCTGCCTGGGATTTCTCAACGGCGGCGGATGTTCGCTTCGCGTGGTCGTGGTTTTCGCTAAGCGTGCTACTGACGCCTGGTGCACCCGCGGCGACGGCATCAGGGACGACATCGTGAGTCTGCCTGGGATTTCTCAAAGGCGGCGGATGTTCGTTCCGCGTGGTCGTGGTTTTCGCTAAGCGTGCTGCATACGCCTGGTGCACCCGCGGTGACGGCATCAGGGACGACATTGTGAGTGTGCCTGGGATTTCTCAACGGCGGCGGATCTTCGTTCCGCGCGGTCGTGGTTTTCGCTAAGCGTGGTACTGACGCCTGGTGCACCCGCGGCGACGGCATCAGGGACGACATCGTGAGTGCGCCTGGAATTTCTCAACGGCGGCGGATGTTCGTTCCCCGTGGTCGTGGTTTTCGCTAAGCGTGCTACTGACGCCTGGTGCACCCGCGGCGACGGCATCAGGGACGACATCGTGAGTGTGCCCGGTATTTCTCAACGGCGGCGGATGTTCGTTCCGGGTGGTCGTGGTTTTCGCTAAGGGTGGTACTGACGGCTGGTGCACCCGCGGCGATGGCATAAGGGACGACATCGTGAGTGTGCCTGGGATTTCTCAATGGCGGCGCATGTTCGTTCCGCGCGGTCGTGGATTTCGCTAAGCGTGGTACTGACGAATGGTGCACCCGCGGCGACGGCATCAGGGACGACATCGTGAGCGTGCCAGGGATTTCTCAATGGCGGCGGATGTTCGTTCCGCGCGGTCGTGGATTTCGCTATGCGTGGTACTGACGCCTGGTGCACCCGCGGCGACGGCATCAGGGACGACATCGTGAGTGTGCCTGGGATTTCTCAACGGCGGCGGATGTTCGTTCCGCGCGGTCGTGGTTTTCGCTAAGCGTGCTAGTGACGCCTGGTGCACCCGCGGCGACGCCATCAGGGTCGACATCGTGACTGTGCCTGGGATTTCTCAACAGCGGCGGATGTTCTTTCCGCGTGGTCGTGGTTTTCGCTAAGCGTGCTACTGACGCCTGGTGCACCCGCTGCGACGGCATAACGGACGACATCGTGAGTTACCTAGGATTTCTCAACGGCGGCGTATGTTCGCTCCGCGTGGTCGTGGTTTCGTTAAGCGTGGTACTGACGCCTGCTGCACCCCCGACGACGGCATCAGGGACGACATCGTGAGTGCGCCTGGGATTTCTCAACGGCGGCGGATCTTCGTTCCGCGTGGTCGTGGTTTTCGCTAAGCGTCCTACTGACGCCTGGTGCACCCGCGGCGACGGCATCAGGGACGACATCGTGAGTGCGCCTGGGATTTCTCAACGGCGGCGGATGTTCGTTCCGCGTGGTGGTGGTTTTCGCTAAGCTTGCTACTGACGCCTGGTGCACCCGCGGTGACGCCATCAGGGACAACATCGTGAGTCTGCCTGGGATTTCTCAACGGCGGCGGATGTTCCTTCCGCGTGGTGGTGGTTTTCGCTAAGCGTGCTAGTGACGCCTGGTGCACCCGCGGCGACGCCATCAGGGTCGACATCGTGACTGTGCCTGGGATTTCTCAACAGCGGCGGATGTTCTTTCCGCGTGGTCGTGGTTTTCGCTAAGCGTGCTACTGATGCCTGGTGCACCCGCGGCGACAGCATAAAGGACGACATCGTGAGTGTGCCTGGGATTTCTCAACGGCGACGGATGTTCGTTCCGCGTAGTCGTGGTTTTCGCTAAGCGTGGTATTGACGCCTGGTGCACCCGCGGCGACGGCATCAGGGACGACATCGTGAGTGTACCCGGGATTTCTCAACAGCGCCGGATGTTCGTTCCGCGTGGTCGTGGTTTTCGCTAAGCGTGGTACTGACGGCTGGTGCACCCGCGACGACGGCATCAGGGACGACATCGTGAGTGTGCCTGCGATTTCTCAACGGCGGCGGATGTTCGTTCCGCGCGGTCGTGGATTTCGCTAAGCGTGGTACTGACGAATGGTGCACCCGCGGCGACGGCATCAGGGACGACATCGTAAGTGTGCGTGGGATTTTACAACGGCGGCGGATGTTCGTTCCCCGCGGTCGTGGATTTCGCTAAGCGTGGTTCTGACGCCTGGTGCACCCGCGGCTACGGCATCAGGGACTACATCGTGAGTGTGCCTGGGATTTCTCAACGGCGGCGGATGTTCGTTCCGCGCGGTCGTGGATTTCGCTAAGCGTGGTACTGACGAATGGTGCACCCGCGGTGACGGCATCAGGGACGACATCGTCAGTGTGCCTGGGATTTCTCAACGGCGGCGGATGTTCGTTCCGCGCGGTCGTGGTTTTTGCTAAACGTGGTACTTACGCCTGGTGCACCCGCGGCAACGGCATAAAGGACGACATCGTGAGTGTGCCTGGGATTTCTCAAAGGCGGCGGATGTTCGTTCCGCGTGGTCGTGGTTTTCGCTAAGCGTGGTACTGACGCCTGGTGCGCCCGCGGCGACGGCATAAAGGACGACATCGTGAGTGTGCCTGGGATTTCTCAAAGGCGGCGGATGTTCGTTCCGCGTAGTCGTGGTTTTCGCTAAGCGTGGTACTGACGCCTGGTGCACCCGCGGCGACGGCATCAGGGACGACATCGTGAGTGTGCCTGGGATTTCTCAACGGCGGCGGATGTTCGTTCCGCGCGGTCGTGGATTTCGCTAAGCGTGGTACTGACGCCTGGTGCACCCGCGGCGACGGCATCAGGGACGACATCGTGAGTGCACCCGGGATTTCTCAACAGCGCCGGATGTTCGTTCCGCGTGGTCGTGGTTTTCGCTAAGCGTGGTACTGACGGCTGGTGCCATCGCGGCGACGGCATCAGGGACGACATCGTGAGTGTGCCGGCGATTTCTCAACGGCGGCGGATGTTCGTTCCGCGCGGTCGTGGATTTCGCTAAGCGTGGTACTGACGAATGGTGCACCCGCGGCGACGGCATCAGGGACGACATCGTAAGTGTGCGTGGGATTCTACACCGGCGGCGGATGTTCGTTCCAAGCGGTCGTGGATTTCGCTAAGCGTGGTTCTGACGCCTGGTGCACCCGCGGCTACGGCATCAAGGACGACATCGTGAGTGTGCCTGGGATTTCTCAACGGCGGCGGATGTTCGTTCCGCGCGGTCGTGGATTTCGCTAAGCGTGGTACTGACGAATGGTGCACCCGCGGTGACGGCATCAGGGACGACATCGTGAGTGTGCCTGGGATTTCTCAACGGCGGCGGATGTTCGTTCCGCGCGGTCGTGGTTTTCGCTAAGCGTGGTACTGACGCCAGGTGCGCCCGCGGCGACGGCATAAAGGACGACATCGTGAGTGTGCCTGGGATTTCTCAAAGGCGGCGGATGTTCGTTCCGCGTAGTCGTGGTTTTCGCTAAGCGTGGTACTGACGCCTGGTGCACCCGCGGCGACGGCATCAGGGACGACATCGTGAGCGTGCCTGGGATTTCTCAACGGCGGCGGATGTTCGTTCCGCGCGGTCGTGGATTTCGCTAAGCGTGGTACTGACGAATGGTGCACCCGCGGTGACGGCATCAGGGACGACATCGTGAGTGTGCCTGGGATTTCTCAACGGCGGCGGATGTTCGTTCTGCGCGGTCGTGGATTTCGCTAAGCGTGGTACTGACGCCTGGTGCACCCGCGGCGACGGCATCAGGAACGACATCGTGAGTGTGCCTGGGATTTCTCAACGGCGGCGGATGTTCGTTCCGCGCGGTCGTGGTTTTCGCTAAGCGTGGTACTGACTAATGGTGCACCCGCGGTGACGGCATCAGGGACGACATCGTGAGTGTGCCTGGGATTTCTCAACGGCGGCGGATGTTCGTTCCGCGTGGTCGTGGTTTTCGCTAAGCGTGGTACTGACGCCAGGTGCGCCCGCGGCGACGGCATAAAGGACGACATCGTGAGTGTGCCTGGGATTTCTCAAAGGCGGCGGATGTTCGTTCCGCGTAGTCGTGGTTTTCGCTAAGCGTGGTACTGACGCCTGGTGCACCCGCGGCGACGGCATCAGGGACGACATCGTGAGCGTGCCTGGGATTTCTCAACGGCGGCGGATGTTCGTTCCGCGCGGTCGTGGATTTCGCTAAGCGTGGTACTGACGAATGGTGCACCCGCGGTGACGGCATCAGGGACGACATCGTGAGTGTGCCTGGGATTTCTCAACGGCGGCGGATGTTCGTTCTGCGCGGTCGTGGATTTCGCTAAGCGTGGTACTGACGCCTGGTGCACCCGCGGCGACGGCATCAGGAACGACATCGTGAGTGTGCCTGGGATTTCTCAACGGCGGCGGATGTTCGTTCCGCGTGGTCGTGGTTTTCGCTAAGCGTGCTACTGACTCCTGGTGCACCCGCGGCGACGGCATCAGGGACGACATCGTGAGTGTGCTTGGGATTTCTCCACGGCGGCGGATGTTCGTTGCGCGCGGTCGTGGATTTCGCTAAGCGTGGTACTGACGAATGGTGCACCCGCGGCGACGGCATCAGGGACGACATCGTGAGTGTGCCTGGGATTTCTCAAAGGCGGCGGATGTTCGTTCCGCGTGGTCGTGGTTTTCGCTAAGCGTGGTACTGTCGCCTGGTGCACCCGCGGCGACGGCATCAGGGACGACATCGTGAGTGTGTCTGGGATTTCTCAACGGCGGCGGATGTTCGTTCCGCGCGGTCGTGGATTTCGCTAAGCGTGGTACTGACTAATGGTGCACCCGCGGCGACGGCATAAGGGACGACATCGTGATTGTGCCTGGGATTTCTCAAAGGCGGCGGATGTTCGTTCCGCGTGGTCGTGGTTTTCGCTAAGCGTGATACTGAAGCCTTGTGCACCCGCGGCGACGGCATCAGGGACGACATCGTAGGGGGGCCTGGGATTTCTCAATGGCGGCGCATGTTCGTTCCGCGCGGTCGTGGATTTCGCTAAGCGTGGTACTGACGAATGGTGCACCCGCGGCGACGGCGTCAGGGACGGCATCGTGAGTGTGCCAGGGATTTCTCAATGGCGGCGGATGTTCGTTCCGCGCGGTCGTGGATTTCGCTATGCGTGGTACTGACGCCTGGTGCACTCGCGGCGACGGCATCAGGGACGACATTGTGAGTGTGCCTCGGATTTCTCAACGGCGGCGGATCTTCGTTCCGCGCGGTCGTGGTTTTCGCTAAGCGTGGTACTGACGCCTGGTGCACCCGCGGCGACGGCATCAGCGACGACATCGTGAGTGTGCCTGGGATTTCTCAACGGCGACGGATGTTCGTTCCGCGTAGTCGTGGTTTTCGCTAAGCGTGGTATTGACGCCTGGTGCACCCGCGGCGACGGCATCAGGGACGACATCGTGAGTGTACCCGGGATTTCTCAACAGCGCCGGATGTTCGTTCCGCGTGGTCGTGGTTTTCGCTAAGCGTGGTACTGACGGCTGGTGCACCCGCGGCGACGGCATCAGGGACGACATCGTGAGTGTGCCTCCGATTTCTCAACGGCGGCGGATGTTCGTTCCGCGTGGTCGTGGTTTTTGCTAGGCGTGATACTGAAGTCTTGTGCACCCGCGGCGACGGCATCAGGGACGACATCGTGAGTGTGCCTGGGATTTCTCAATGGCGGCGCATGTTCGTTCCGCGCGGTCGTGGATTTCGCTAAGCGTGGTACTGACGAATGGTGCACCCGCGGCGACGGCGTCAGGGACGGCATCGTGAGTGTGCCAGGGATTTCTCAATGGCGGCGGATGTTCGTTCCGCGCGGTCGTGGATTTCGCTATGCGTGGTTATGACGCCTGGTGCACCCGCGGCGACGGCATCAGGGACGACATTGTGAGTGTGCCTGGGATTTCTCAACGGCGGCGGATCTTCGTTCCGCGCGGTCGTGGTTTTCGCTAAGCGTGGTACTGACGCCTGGTGCACCCGCGGCGACGGTATCAGCGACGACATCGTGAGTGTGCCTGGGATTTCCCAACGGCGACGGATGTTCGTTCCGCGTAGTCGTGGTTTTCGCTAAGCGTGGTATTGACGCCTGGTGCACCCGCGGCGACGGCATCAGGGACGACATCGTGAGTGTACCCGGGATTTCTCAACAGCGCCGGATGTTCGTTCCGCGTGGTCGTGGTTTTCGCTAAGCGTGGTACTGACGGCTGGTGCACCCGCGGCGACGGCATCAGGGACGACATCGTGGGTGTGCCTGCGATTTCTCAACGGCGGAGGATGTTCGTTCCGCGCGGTCGTGGATTTTGCTAAGCGTGGTACTGACGAATGGTGCACCCGCGGCGACGGCATCAGGGACGACATCGTAAGTGTGCGTGGGATTTTACAACGGCGGCGGATGTTCGTTCCCCGCGGTCGTGGATTTCGCGAAGCGTGGTTCTGACGCCTGGTGCACCCGCGGCTACGGCATCAGGGACGACATCGTGAGTGTGCCTGGGATTTCTCAACGGCGGCGGATGTTCGTTCCGCGCGGTCGTGGATTTCGCTAAGCGTGGTACTGACGAATGGTGCACCCGCGGTGACGGCATCAGGGACGACATCGTCAGTGTGCCTGGGATTTCTCAACGGCGGCGGATGTTCGTTCCGCGCGGTCGTGGTTTTTGCTAAACGTGGTACTTACGCCTGGTGCACCCGCGGCGACGGCATAAAGGACGACATCGTGAGTGTGCCTGGGATTTCTCAAAGGCGGCGGATGTTCGTTCCGCGTGGTCGTGGTTTTCGCTAAGCGTGGTACTGACGCCTGGTGCGCCCGCGGCGACGGCATAAAGGAGGACATCGTGCGTGTGCCTGGGATTTCTCAAAGGCGGCGGATGTTCGTTCCGCGTAGTCGTGGTTTCCGCTAAGCGTGGTACTGACGCCTGGTGCACCCGCGGCGACGGCATCAGGGACGACATCGTGAGTGTGCTGGGATTTCTCAACGGCGGCGGATGTTCGTTCCGCGCGGTCGTGGATTTCGCTAAGCGTGGTACTGACGCCTGGTGCACCCGCGGCGACGGCATCAGGGACGACATCGTGAGTGCACCCGGGATTTCTCAACAGCGCCGGATGTTCGTTCCGCGTGGTCGTGGTTTTCGCTAAGCGTGGTACTGACGAATGGTGCACCCGCGGCGACGGCATCAGGGACGACATCGTGACTGTGTCTGGGATTTCTCAACGGCGGCGGATGTTCGTTCCGCGCGGTCGTGGATTTCGCTAAGCGTGGTACTGACTAATGGTGCACCCGCGGCGACGGCATAAGGGACGACATCGTGATTGTGCCTGGGATTTCTCAAAGGCGGCGGATGTTCGTTCCGCGTGGTCGTGGTTTTCGCTAAGCGTGATAATGAAGCCTTGTGCACCCGCGGCGACGGCATCAGGGACGACATCGTGAGTGTGCCTGGGATTTCTCAATGGCGGCGCATGTTCGTTCCGCGCGGTCGTGGATTTCGCTAAGCGTGGTACTGACGAATGGTGCACCCGCGGCGACGGCGTCAGGGACGGCATCGTGAGTGTGCGAGGGATTTCTCAATGGCGGCGGATGTTCGTTCCGCGTGGTCGTGGTTTTCGCTAAGCGCGCTGCTGACGCCTGGTGCACCCGCGGCGACGGCATCAGGGACGACATCGTGAGTGTGCCTGGGATTTCTCAATGGCGGCGCATGTTCGTTCCGCGCGGTCGTGGATTTCGCTAAGCGTGGTACTGACGAATGGTGCACCCGCGGCGACGGCGTCAGGGACGACATCGTGAGTGTGCCTGGGATTTCTCAACGGCGGCGGATGTTCGTTCCGCGCGGTCGTGGATTTCGCTAGGCGTGCTACTGACGCCTGATGCACCCGCGGCGACGGCATCAGGGACGACATCGAGAGTCTGCCTGGGATTTCTCTATGGCGGCGCATGTTCGTTCCGCGCGGTCGTGGATTTCGCTATGCGTGGTACTGACGTCTGGTGCACCCGCGGCGACGGCATCAGGGACGACATCGTGAGTGTGCCTGGGATTTCTCAACGGCGGCGGATGTTCGTTCCGCGCGGTCGTGGATTTCGCTAGGCGTGCTACTGACGCCTGATGCACCCGCGGCGACGGCATCAGGGACGACATCGTGAGTCTGCCTGGGATTTCTCAACGGCGGCGGATGTTTGCTTCGCGTGGTCGTGGTTTTCGCTAAGCGTGCTACTGACGCCTGGTGCACCCGCGGCGACGGCATCAGGGACGACATCGTGAGTCTGCCTGGGATTTCTCAACGGCGGCGGATGTTCGTTCCGCGTGGTCGTGGTTTTCGCTAAGCGCGCTGCTGACGCCTGGTGCACCCGCGGTGACGGCATCAGGGACGACATTGTGAGTGTGCCTGGGATTTCTCAACGGCGGCGGATCTTCGTTCCGCGCGGTCGTGGTTTTCGCTAAGCGTGGTACTGACGCCTGGTGCACCCGCGGCGACGGCATCAGGGACGACATCGTGAGTGTGCCTGGAATTTCTCAACGGCGGCGGATGTTCGTTCCGCGTGGTCGTGGTTTTCGCTAAGCGTGCTACTGACGCCTGGTGCACCCGCGGCGACGGCATCAGGGACGACATCGTGAGTGTGCCCGGGATTTCTCAACGGCGGCGGATGTTCGTTCCGGGTGGTCGTGGTTTTCGCTAAGGGTGGTACGGACGGCTGGTGCACCCGCGGCGACGGCATATGGGACGACATCGTGAGTGTGCCTAAGATTTCTCAATGGCGGCGCATGTTCGTTCCGCGCGGTCGTGGATTTCGCTAAGCGTGGTACTGACGAATGGTGCACCCGCGGTGACGGCATCAGGGACGACATCGTGAGTGTGCCAGGGATTTCTCAATGGCGGCGGATGTTCGTTCCGCGCGGTCGTGGATTTCGCTATGCGTGGTACTGACGCCTGGTGCACCCGCGGCGACGGCATCAGGGACGACATCCTGAGTGTGCCTGGGAATTCTCAACGGCGGCGGATGTTCGTTCCGCGCGGTCGTGGTTTTCGCTAAGCGTGGTACTTACGCCTGGTGCACCCGCTGCGACGGCATAACGGACGACATCGTGAGTTACCTGGGATTTCTCAACGGCGGCGTATGTTCGATCCGCGTGGTCGTGGTTTCGTTAAGCGTGGTACTGACGCCTGCTGCACCCCCGGCGACGGCATCAGGGACGACATCGTGAGTGCGCCTGGGATTTCTCAACGGCGGCGGATCTTCGTTCCGCGTGGTCGTGGTTTTCGCTAAGCGTCCTACTGACGCCTTGTGCACCCGAGGCGACGGCATCAGGGACGACATCGTGAGTGCGCCTGGGATTTCTCAACGGCGGCGGATGTTCGTTCCGCGTGGTGGTGGTTTTCGCTAAGCGTGCTACTGACGCCTGGTGTACCCGCGGTGACGCCATCAGGGACAACATCGTGAGTCTGCCTGGGATTTCTCAACGGCGGCGGATGTTCCTTCCGCGTGGTGGTGGTTTTCGCTAAGTGTGCTAGTGACGCCTGGTGCACCCGCGGCGACGCCATCAGGGTCGACATCGTGACTGTGCCTGGGATTTCTAACACAGCGGCGGATGTTCGTTCCGCGTGGTCGTGGTTTTCGCTAAGCGTGCTACTGACGCCTGGTGCGCCCGCGGCGACGGCATAACGGACGACATCGTGAGTGTGCCTGGGATTTCCCAAAGGCGGCGGATGTTCCTTCCGCGTGGTCGTGGTTTTCGCAAAGCGTGGTACTGACGAATGGTGCACCCGCGGCGACGGCATCAGCGACGACATCGTGAGTGTGCCTGGGATTTCTCAACGGCGACGGATGTTCGTTCCGCGTAGTCGTGGTTTTCGCTAAGCGTGGTATTGACGCCTGGTGCACCCGCGGTGACGGCATCAGGGACGACATCGTTAGTGTGCCTGGGATTTCTCAACGGCGGCGGATGTTCCTTCCGCGTAGTCGTGGTTTTCGCTAAGCGTGGTACTGACGCCTGGTGCACCCGCGGCGACGGCATCAGGGACGACATCGTGAGTGTACCCGGGATTTCTCAACAGCGCCGGATGTTCGTTCCGCGTGGTCGTGGTTTTCGCTAAGCGTGGTACTGACGGCTGGTGCACCCGCGGCGACGGCATCAGGGACGACATCGTGAGTGTGCCTGCGATTTCTCAACGGCGGCGGATGTTCGTTCCCCGCGGTCGTGGATTTCGCTAAGCGTGGTTCTGACGCCTGGTGCACCGGCGGCTACGGCATCAGGGACGACATCGTGAGTGTGCCTGCGATTTCTCAACGGCGGCGGATGTTCGTTCCGCGCGGTCGTGGATTTCGCTAAGCGTGGTACTGACGAATGGTGCATCCGCGGTGACGGCATCAGGGACGACATCGTCAGTGTGCCTGGGATTTCTGAACGGCGGCGGATGTTCGTTCCGCGCGGTCGTGGTTTTCGCTAAACGTGGTACTTACGCCTGGTGCACCCGCGGCGACGGCATAAAGGACGACATCGTGAGTGTGCCTGGGATTTCTCAAAGGCGGCGGATGTTCGTTCCGCGTGGTCGTGGTTTTCGCTAAGCGTGGTACTGACGCCTGGTGCGCCCGCGGCGACGGCATAAAGGACGACATCGTGAGTGTGCCTGGGATTTCTCAAAGGCGGCGGATGTTCGTTCCGCGTAGTCGTGGTTTTCGCTAAGCGTGGTACTGACGCCTGGTGCACCCGGGGCGACGGCATCAGGGACGACATCGTGAGTGTGCCTGGGATTTCTCAACGGCGGCGGATGTTCGTTCCGCGCGGTCGTGGATTTCGCTAAGCGTGGTACTGACGAATGGTGCACCCGCGGTGACGGCATCAGGGACGACATCGTGAGTGTGCCTGGGATTTCTCAACGGCGGCGGATCTTCGTTCCGCGCGGTCGTGGATTTCGCTAAGCGTCGTACTGACGCCTGGTGCACCCGCGGCGACGGCATCAGGGACGACATCGTGAGTGTGCCTGGGATTTCTCAACGGCGGCGGATGTTCGTTCCGCGTGGTCGTGGTTTTCGCTAAGCGTGGTACTGATGCCTGGTGCACCCGCGGCGACGGCATCAGGGTCGACATCGTGAGTGTGCCTGGGATTTCTCCACGGCGGCGGATGTTCGTTGCGCGCGGTCGTGGATTTCGCTAAGGGTGGTACTGACGCCTGGTGCACCCGCGGCGACGGCATCAGGGACGACATCGTGAGTGTGCCTGGGATTTCTCAACGGCGGCGGATGTTCGTTCCGCGTTGTCGTGGTTTTCGCTAAGCGTGGTACTGACGAATGGTGCACCCGCGGCGACGGCATTGGGGACGACATCGTGAGTGTGCCCGGGATTTCTCAACGGCGGCGGATGTTCGTTCCGCGTTGTCGTGGTTTTCGCTAAGCGTGCTACTGACGCCTGGTGCACCCGCAGCGACGGCATCAGGGACGACATCGTGAGTCTGCCTGGGATTTCTCAACGGCGGCGGATGTTCGTTCCGCGCGGTCGTGGTTTTCGCTAAGGGTGGTACTGACGCCTGGTGCACCCGCGGCGACGGCATCAGGGACGACATCGTGAGTGTGCCTGGGATTTCTCAACGGCGGCGGATGTTCGTTCCGCGCGGTCGTAGTTTTCACTAAGGGTGGTACTGACGGCTCGTGCACCCGCGGCGACAGCATCAGGGACGACATCGTGAGTGTGCCTGGGATTTCTCAACGGCGGCGGATGTTCGTTCCGCGCGGTCGTGGTTTTCACTAAGGGTGGTACTGACGGCTCGTGCACCCGCGGCGACGGCATCAGGGACGACATCGTGAGTGTGCCTGGGATTTCTCAACGGCGGCGGATGTTCGCTTCGCGTGGTCGCGGTTTTCGCTAAGCGTGCTACTGACGCCTGGTGCACCCGCGGCGACGGCCTCAGGGACGACCTCGTGAGTGTGCCCGGGATTTCTCAACGGCGGCTTATGTTCGTTCCGCGCGGTCGTGGTTTTCGCTAAGCGTGCTACTGACGCCTGGTGCACCCGCGGCGACGGCATCAGGGACGACATCGTGAGTGTGCCTGGGATTTCTCAACGGCGGCGGATGTTCGTTCCGCGTGGTCGTCGTTTTCGCTAAGCGTGCTACTGACGCCTGGTGCACCCGCGGCGACGGCATCAGGGACGACATCGTGAGTGTGCCTGGGATTTCTCAACGGCGGCGGATGTTCGTTCCGCGTGGTCGTCGTTTTCGCTAAGCGTGCTACTGACGCCTGGTGCACCCGCGGCGACGGCATCAGGGACGACATCGTGAGTGTGCCTGGGATTTCTCAACGGCGGCGGATGTTCGTTCCGCGTGGTCGTCGCTTTCGCTAAGCGTGCTACTGACGCCTGGTGCACCCGCGGCGACGGCATCAGGGACGACATCGTGAGTGTGCCTGGGATTTCTCAACGGCGGCTTATGTTCGTTCCGCGCGGTCGTGGTTTTCGCTAAGCGTGCTACTGACGCCTGGTGCACCCGCGGCGACGGCATCAGGGACGACATCGTGAGTGTGCCTGGGATTTCTCAACGGCGGCGGATGTTCGTTCCGCGTGGTCGTCGTTTTTGCTAAGCGTGCTACTGACGCCTGGTGCACCCGCGGCGACGGCATCAGGGACGACCTCGTGAGTGTGCCTGGGATTTCTCAACGGCGGCGGATGTTCGTTCCGCGTGGTCGTCGTTTTCGCTAAGCGTGCTACTGACGCCTGGTGCACCCGCGGCGACGGCATCAGGGACGACATCGTGAGTGTGCCTGGGATTTCTCAACGGCGGCGGATGTTCGCTTCGGGTGGTCGCGGTTTTCGCTAAGCGTGCTACTGACGCCTGGTGCACCCGCGGCGACGGCCTCAGGGACGACCTCGTGAGTCTGCCTGGGATTTCTCAACGGCGGCTTATGTTCGTTCCGCGCGGTCGTGGTTTTCGCTAAGCGTGCTACTGACGCCTGGTGCACCCGCGGCGACGGCATAAGGGACGACATCGTGAGTCTGCCTGGGATTTCTCAACGGCGGCGGATGTTCGCTTCGCGTGGTCGTGGTTTTCGCTAAGGGTGGTACTGACGCCTGGTGCACCCGCGGCGACGGCCTCAGGGACGACATCGTGAGTCTGCCTGGGATTTCTCAACGGCGGCGGATGTTCGTTCCGCGCGGTCGTGGTTTTCGCTAAGGGTGGTACTGACGCCTGGTGCACCCGCGGCGACGGCATCAGGGACGACATCGTGAGTCTGCCTGGGATTTCTCAACGGCGGCGGATGTTCGCTTCGCGTGGTCGTGGTTTTCGCTAAGCGTGCTACTGACGCCTGGTGCACCCGCGACGACGGCATCAGGGACGACATTGTGAGTCTGCCTGGGATTTCTCAACGGCGGCGGATGTTCGCTTCGCGTGGTCGTGGTTTTCGCTAAGGGTGGTACTGACGCCTGGTGCACCCGCGGCGACGGCCTCAGGGACGACATCGTGAGTCTGCCTGGGATTTCTCAACGGCGGCGGATGTTCGTTCCGCGCGGTCGTGGTTTTCGCTAAGCGTGCTACTGACGCCTGGTGCACCCGCGGCGACGGCATCAGGGACGACATCGTGAGTCTGCCTGGGATTTCTCAACGGCGGCGGATGTTCGCTTCGCGTGGTCGTGGTTTTCGCTAAGCGTGCTACTGACGCCTGGTGCACCCGCGGCGACGGCATCAGGGACGACATCGTGAGTCTGCCTGGGATTTCCCAACGGCGGCTTATGTTCGTTCCGCGCGGTCGTGGTTTTCGCTAAGGGTGGTACTGACGCCTGGTGCACCCGCGGCGACGGCATCAGGGACGACATCGTGAGTCTGCCTGGGATTTCTCAACGGCGGCGGATGTTCGCTTCGCGTGGTCGTGGTTTTCGCTAAGCGTGCTACTGACGCCTGGTGCACCCGCGGCGACGGCCTCAGGGACGACCTCGTGAGTCTGCCTGGGATTTCTCAACGGCGGCTTATGTTCGTTCCGCGCGGTCGTGGTTTTCGCTAAGGGTGGTACTGACGGCTCGTGCACCCGCGGCGACGGCATCAGGGACGACATCGTGAGTGTGCCTGGGATTTCTCAACGGCGGCGGATGTTCGCTTCGCGTGGTCGCGGTTTTCGCTAAGCGTGCTACTGACGCCTGGTGCACCCGCGGCGACGGCCTCAGGGACGACCTCGTGAGTCTGCCTGGGATTTCTCAACGGCGGCTTATGTTCGTTCCGCGCGGTCGTGGTTTTCGCTAAGCGTGCTACTGACGCCTGGTGCACCCGCGGCGACGGCATCAGGGACGACATCGTGAGTCTGCCTGGGATTTCTCAACGGCGGCGGATGTTCGCTTCGCGTGGTCATGGTTTTCGCTAAGCGTGCTACTGACGCCTGGTGCACCCGCGGCGACGGCCTCAGGGACGACCTCGTGAGTCTGCCTGGGATTTCTCAACGGCGGCTTATGTTCGTTCCGCGCGGTCGTGGTTTTCGCTAAGGGTGGTACTGACGCCTGGTGCACCCGCGGCGACGGCATCAGGGACGACATCGTGAGTGTGCCTGGGATTTCTCAACGGCGGCGGATGTTCGTTCCGCGTGGTCGTCGTTTTTGCTAAGCGTGCTACTGACGCCTGGTGCACCCGCGGCGACGGCATCAGGGACGACCTCGTGAGTGTGCCTGGGATTTCTCAACGGCGGCGGATGTTCGTTCCGCGTGGTCGTCGTTTTCGCTAAGCGTGCTACTGACGCCTGGTGCACCCGCGGCGACGGCATCAGGGACGACATCGTGAGTGTGCCTGGGATTTCTCAACGGCGGCGGATGTTCGCTTCGGGTGGTCGCGGTTTTCGCTAAGCGTGCTACTGACGCCTGGTGCACCCGCGGCGACGGCCTCAGGGACGACCTCGTGAGTCTGCCTGGGATTTCTCAACGGCGGCTTATGTTCGTTCCGCGCGGTCGTGGTTTTCGCTAAGCGTGCTTCTGACGCCTGGTGCACCCGCGGCGACGGCATCAGGGCCGACATCGTGAGTCTGCCTGGGATTTCTCAACGGCGGCGGATGTTCGCTTCGCGTGGTCGTGGTTTTCGCTAAGGGTGGTACTGACGCCTGGTGCACCCGCGGCGACGGCCTCAGGGACGACATCGTGAGTCTGCCTGGGATTTCTCAACGGCGGCGGATGTTCGTTCCGCGCGGTCGTGGTTTTCGCTAAGGGTGGTACTGACGCCTGGTGCACCCGCGGCGACGGCATCAGGGACGACATCGTGAGTCTGCCTGGGATTTCTCAACGGCGGCGGATGTTCGCTTCGCGTGGTCGTGGTATTCGCTAAGCGTGCTACTGACGCCTGGTGCACCCGCGGCGACGGCATCAGGGACGACATCGTGAGTCTGCCTGGGATTTCTCAACGGCGGCGGATGTTCGCTTCGCGTGGTCGTGGTTTTCGCTAAGGGTGGTACTGACGCCTGGTGCACCCGCGGCGACGGCCTCAGGGACGACATCGTGAGTGTGCCTGGGATTTCTCAACGGCGGCGGATGTTCGTTCCGCGCGGTCGTGGTTTTCGCTAAGCGTGCTACTGACGCCTGGTGCACCCGCGGCGACGGCATCAGGGACGACATCGTGAGTCTGCCTGGGATTTCTCAACGGCGGCGGATGTTCGCTTCGCGTGGTCGTGGTTTTCGCTAAGCGTGCTACTGACGCCTGGTGCACCCGCGGCGACGGCATCAGGGACGACATCGTGAGTCTGCCTGGGATTTCTCAACGGCGGCTTATGTTCGTTCCGCGCGGTCGTGGTTTTCGCTAAGGGTGGTACTGACGCCTGGTGCGCCCGCGGCGACGGCATCAGGGACGACATCGTGAGTCTGCCTGGGATTTCTCAACGGCGGCGGATGTTCGCTTCGCGTGGTCGTGGTTTTCGCTAAGCGTGCTACTGACGCCTGGTGCACCCGCGGCGACGGCCTCAGGGACGACCTCGTGAGTCTGCCTGGGATTTCTCAACGGCGGCTTATGTTCGTTCCGCGCGGTCGTGGTTTTCGCTAAGGGTGGTACTGACGGCTCGTGCACCCGCGGCGACGGCATCAGGGACGACATCGTGAGTGTGCCTGGGATTTCTCAACGGCGGCGGATGTTCGCTTCGCGTGGTCGCGGTTTTCGCTAAGCGTGCTACTGACGCCTGGTGCACCCGCGGCGACGGCCTCAGGGACGACCTCGTGAGTCTGCCTGGGATTTCTCAACGGCGGCGGATGTTCGCTTCGCGTGGTCATGGTTTTCGCTAAGCGTGCTACTGACGCCTGGTGCACCCGCGGCGACGGCATCAGGGACGACCTCGTGAGTCTGCCTGGGATTTCTCAACGGCGGCGGATGTTCGTTCCGCGCGGTCGTGGTTTTCGCTAAGCGTGCGACTGACGCCTGGTGCACCCGCGGCGACGGCATCAGGGACGACATCGTGAGTCTGCCTGGGATTTCTCAACGGCGGCGGATGTTCGCTTCGCGTGGTCATGGTTTTCGCTAAGCGTGCTACTGACGCCTGGTGCACCCGCGGCGACGGCCTCAGGGACGACCTCGTGAGTCTGCCTGGGATTTCTCAACGGCGGCGGATGTTCGTTCCGCGCGGTCGTGGTTTTCGCTAAGCGTGCGACTGACGCCTGGTGCACCCGCGGCGACGGCATCAGGGACGACATCGTGAGTCTGCCTGGGATTTCTCAACGGCGGCGGATGTTCGCTTCGCGTGGTCATGGTTTTCGCTAAGCGTGCTACTGACGCCTGGTGCACCCGCGGCGACGGCCTCAGGGACGACCTCGTGAGTCTGCCTGGGATTTCTCAACGGCGGCGGATGTTCGTTCCGCGCGGTCGTGGTTTTCGCTAAGGGTGGTACTGACGCCTGGTGCACTCGCGGCGACGGCATCAGGGACGACATCGTGAGTCTGCCTGGGATTTCTCAACGGCGGCGGATGTTCGCTTCGCGTGGTCGTGGTTTTCGCTAAGCGTGCTACTGACGCCTGGTGCACCCGCGGCGACGGCCTCAGGGACGACCTCGTGAGTCTGCCTGGGATTTCTCAACGGCGGCTTATGTTCGTTCCGCGCGGTCGTGGTTTTCGCTAAGGGTGGTACTGACGGCTCGTGCACCCGCGGCGACGGCATCAGGGACGACATCGTGAGTGTGCCTGGGATTTCTCAACGGCGGCGGATGTTCGCTTCGCGTGGTCATGGTTTTCGCTAAGCGTGCTACTGACGCCTGGTGCACCCGCGGCGACGGCCTCAGGGACGACCTCGTGAGTCTGCCTGGGATTTCTCAACGGCGGCGGATGTTCGTTCCGCGCGGTCGTGGTTTTCGCTAAGCGTGCGACTGACGCCTGGTGCACCCGCGGCGACGGCATCAGGGACGACATCGTGAGTCTGCCTGGGATTTCTCAACGGCGGCGGATGTTCGCTTCGCGTGGTCATGGTTTTCGCTAAGCGTGCTACTGACGCCTGGTGCACCCGCGGCGACGGCCTCAGGGACGACCTCGTGAGTCTGCCTGGGATTTCTCAACGGCGGCGGATGTTCGCTTCGCGTGGTCATGGTTTTCGCTAAGGGTGGTACTGACGGCTCGTGCACCCGCGGCGACGGCCTCAGGGACGACCTCGTGAGTCTGCCTGGGATTTCTCAACGGCGGCGGATGTTCGTTCCGCGCGGTCGTGGTTTTCGCTAAGCGTGCGACTGACGCCTGGTGCACCCGCGGCGACGGCATCAGGGACGACATCGTGAGTCTGCCTGGGATTTCTCAACGGCGGCGGATGTTCGCTTCGCGTGGTCATGGTTTTCGCTAAGCGTGCTACTGACGCCTGGTGCACCCGCGGCGACGGCCTCAGGGACGACCTCGTGAGTCTGCCTGGGATTTCTCAACGGCGGCTTATGTTCGTTCCGCGCGGTCGTGGTTTTCGCTAAGGGTGGTACTGACGCCTGGTGCACTCGCGGCGACGGCATCAGGGACGACATCGTGAGTCTGCCTGGGATTTCTCAACGGCGGCGGATGTTCGCTTCGCGTGGTCGTGGTTTTCGCTAAGCGTGCTACTGACGCCTGGTGCACCCGCGGCGACGGCCTCAGGGACGACCTCGTGAGTCTGCCTGGGATTTCTCCACGGCGGCGGATGTTCGTTGCGCGCGGTCGTGGATTTCGCTAAGGGTGGTACTGACGCCTGGTGCACCCGCGGCGACGGCATCAGGGACGACATCGTGAGTGTGCCTGGGATTTCTCAACGGCGGCGGATGTTCGTTCCGCGTTGTCGTGGTTTTCGCTAAGCGTGCTACTGACGCCTGGTGCACCCGCAGCGACGGCATCAGGGACGACATCGTGAGTCTGCCTGGGATTTCTCAACGGCGGCGGATGTTCGTTCCGCGCGGTCGTGGTTTTCGCTAAGGGTGGTACTGACGCCTGGTGCACCCGCGGCGACGGCATCAGGGACGACATCGTGAGTGTGCCTGGGATTTCTCAACGGCGGCGGATGTTCGTTCCGCGCGGTCGTAGTTTTCACTAAGGGTGGTACTGACGGGTCGTGCACCCGCGGCGACAGCATCAGGGACGACATCGTGAGTGTGCCTGGGATTTCTCAACGGCGGCGGATGTTCGTTCCGCGCGGTCGTGGTTTTCACTAAGGGTGGTACTGACGGCTCGTGCACCCGCGGCGACGGCATCAGGGACGACATCGTGAGTGTGCCTGGGATTTCTCAACGGCGGCGGATGTTCGCTTCGCGTGGTCGCGGTTTTCGCTAAGCGTGCTACTGACGCCTGGTGCACCCGCGGCGACGGCCTCAGGGACGACCTCGTGAGTGTGCCCGGGATTTCTCAACGGCGGCTTATGTTCGTTCCGCGCGGTCGTGGTTTTCGCTAAGCGTGCTACTGACGCCTGGTGCACCCGCGGCGACGGCATCAGGGACGACATCGTGAGTGTGCCTGGGATTTCTCAACGGCGGCGGATGTTCGTTCCGCGTGGTCGTCGTTTTCGCTAAGCGTGCTACTGACGCCTGGTGCACCCGCGGCGACGGCATCAGGGACGACATCGTGAGTGTGCCTGGGATTTCTCAACGGCGGCGGATGTTCGTTCCGCGTGGTCGTCGTTTTCGCTAAGCGTGCTACTGACGCCTGGTGCACCCGCGGCGACGGCATCAGGGACGACATCGTGAGTGTGCCTGGGATTTCTCAACGGCGGCGGATGTTCGTTCCGCGTGGTCGTCGCTTTCGCTAAGCGTGCTTCTGACGCCTGGTGCACCCGCGGCGACGGCATCAGGGACGACATCGTGAGTGTGCCTGGGATTTCTCAACGGCGGCTTATGTTCGTCCCGCGCGGTCGTGGTTTTCGCTAAGCGTGCTACTGACGCCTGGTGCACCCGCGGCGACGGCATCAGGGACGACATCGTGAGTGTGCCTGGGATTTCTCAACGACGGCGGATGTTCGTTCCGCGTGGTCGTCGTTTTTGCTAAGCGTGCTACTGACGCCTGGTGCACCCGCGGCGACGGCATCAGGGACGACCTCGTGAGTGTGCCTGGGATTTCTCAACGGCGGCGGATGTTCGTTCCGCGTGGTCGTCGTTTTCGCTAAGCGTGCTACTGACGCCTGGTGCACCCGCGGCGACGGCATCAGGGACGACATCGTGAGTGTGCCTGGGATTTCTCAACGGCGGCGGATGTTGGCTTCGGGTGGTCGCGGTTTTCGCTAAGCGTGCTACTGACGCCTGGTGCACCCGCGGCGACGGCCTCAGGGACGACCTCGTGAGTCTGCCTGGGATTTCTCAACGGCGGCTTATGTTCGTTCCGCGCGGTCGTGGTTTTCGCTAAGCGTGCTACTGACGCCTGGTGCACCCGTGGCGACGGCATAAGGGACGACATCGTGAGTCTGCCTGGGATTTCTCAACGGCGGCGGATGTTCGCTTCGCGTGGTCGTGGTTTTCGCTAAGGGTGGTACTGACGCCTGGTGCACCCGCGGCGACGGCCTCAGGGACGACATCGTGAGTCTGCCTGGGATTTCTCAACGGCGGCGGATGTTCGTTCCGCGCGGTCGTGGTTTTCGCTAAGGGTGGTACTGACGCCTGGTGCACCCGCGGCGACGGCATCAGGGACGACATCGTGAGTCTGCCTGGGATTTCTCAACGGCGGCGGATGTTCGCTTCGCGTGGTCGTGGTTTTCGCTAAGCGTGCTACTGACGCCTGGTGCACCCGCGGCGACGGCATCAGGGACGACATCGTGAGTCTGCCTGGGATTTCTCAACGGCGGCGGATGTTCGCTTCGCGTGGTCGTGGTTTTCGCTAAGGGTGGTACTGACGCCTGGTGCACCCGCGGCGACGGCCTCAGGGACGACATCGTGAGTCTGCCTGGGATTTCTCAACGGCGGCGGATGTTCGTTCCGCGCGGTCGTGGTTTTCGCTAAGCGTGCTACTGACGCCTGGTGCACCCGCGGCGACGGCATCAGGGACGACATCGTGAGTCTGCCTGGGATTTCTCAACGGCGGCGGATGTTCGCTTCGCGTGGTCGTGGTTTTCGCTAAGCGTGCTACTGACGCCTGGTGCACCCGCGGCGACGGCATCAGGGACGACATCGTGAGTCTGCCTGGGATTTCCCAACGGCGGCTTATGCTCGTTCCGCGCGGTCGTGGTTTTCGCTAAGGGTGGTACTGACGCCTGGTGCACCCGCGGCGACGGCATCAGGGACGACATCGTGAGTCTGCCTGGGATTTCTCAACGGCGGCGGATGTTCGCTTCGCGTGGTCGTGGTTTTCGCTAAGCGTGCTACTGACGCCTGGTGCACCCGCGGCGACGGCCTCAGGGACGACCTCGTGAGTCTGCCTGGGATTTCTCAACGGCGGCTTATGTTCGTTCCGCGCGGTCGTGGTTTTCGCTAAGGGTGGTACTGACGGCTCGTGCACCCGCGGCGACGGCATCAGGGACGACATCGTGAGTGTGCCTGGGATTTCTCAATGGCGGCGGATGTTCGCTTCGCGTGGTCGCGGTTTTCGCTAAGCGTGCTACTGACGCCTGGTGCACCCGCGGCGACGGCCTCAGGGACGACCTCGTGAGTCTGCCTGGGATTTCTCAACGGCGGCTTATGTTCGTTCCGCGCGGTCGTGGTTTTCGCTAAGCGTGCTACTGACGCCTGGTGCACCCGCGGCGACGGCATCAGGGACGACATCGTGAGTCTGCCTGGGATTTCTCAACGGCGGCGGATGTTCGCTTCGCGTGGTTATGGTTTTCGCTAAGCGTGCTACTGACGCCTGGTGCACCCGCGGCGACGGCCTCAGGGACGACCTCGTGAGTCTGCCTGGGATTTCTCAACGGCGGCTTATGTTCGTTCCGCGCGGTCGTGGTTTTCGCTAAGGGTGGTACTGACGCCTGGTGCACCCGCGGCGACGGCATCAGGGACGACATCGTGAGTCTGCCTGGGATTTCTCAACGGCGGCGGATGTTCGCTTCGCGTGGTCGTGGTTTTCGCTAAGCGTGCTACTGACGCCTGGTGCACCCGCGGCGACGGCATCAGGGACGACATCGTGAGTGTGCCTGGGATTTCTCAACGGCGGCGGATGTTCGTTCCGCGTGGTCGTCGTTTTCGCTAAGCGTGCTACTGACGCCTGGTGCACCCGCGGCGACGGCATCAGGGACGACATCGTGAGTGTGCCTGGGATTTCTCAACGGCGGCGGATGTTCGTTCCGCGTGGTCGTCGCTTTCGCTAAGCGTGCTACTGACGCCTGGTGCAGCCGCGGCGACGGCATCAGGGACGACATCGTGAGTGTGCCTGGGATTTCTCAACGGCGGCGGATGTTCGTTCCGCGTGGTCGTCGTTTTTGCTAAGCGTGCTATTGACGCCTGGTGCACCCGCGGCGACGGCATCAGGGACGACCTCGTGAGTGTGCCTGGGATTTCTCAACGGCGGCGGATGTTCGTTCCGCGTGGTCGTCGTTTTCGCTAAGCGTGCTACTGACGCCTGGTGCACCCGCGGCGACGGCATCAGGGACGACATCGTGAGTGTGCCTGGGATTTCTCAACGGCGGCGGATGTTCGCTTCGGGTGGTCGCGGTTTTCGCTAAGCGTGCTACTGACGCCTGGTGCACCCGCGGCGACGGCCTCAGGGACGACCTCGTGAGTCTGCCTGGGATTTCTCAACGGCGGCTTATGTTCGTTCCGCGCGGTCGTGGGTTTCGCTAAGCGTGCTACTGACGCCTGGTGCACCCGCGGCGACGGCATCAGGGACGACATCGTGAGTCTGCCTGGGATTTCTCAACGGCGGCGGATGTTCGCTTCGCGTGGTCGTGGTTTTCGCTAAGGGTGGTACTGACGCCTGGTGCACCCGCGGCGACGGCCTCAGGGACGACATCGTGAGTGTGCCTGGGATTTCTCAACGGCGGCGGATGTTCGTTCCGCGCGGTCGTGGTTTTCGCTAAGCGTGCTACTGACGCCTGGTGCACCCGCGGCGACGGCATCAGGGACGACATCGTGAGTCTGCCTGGGATTTCTCAACGGCGGCGGATGTTCGCTTCGCGTGGTCGTGGTTTTCGCTAAGCGTGCTACTGACGCCTGGTGCACCCGCGGCGACGGCATCAGGGACGACATCGTGAGTCTGCCTGGGATTTCTCAACGGCGGCTTATGTTCGTTCCGCGCGGTCGTGGTTTTCGCTAAGGGTGGTACTGACGGCTCGTGCACCCGCGGCGACGGCATCAGGGACGACATCGTGAGTGTGCCTGGGATTTCTCAACGGCGGCGGATGTTCGCTTCGCGTGGTCGCGGTTTTCGCTAAGCGTGCTACTGACGCCTGGTGCACCCGCGGCGACGGCCTCAGGGACGACCTCGTGAGTCTGCCTGGGATTTCTCAACGGCGGCGGATGTTCGCTTCGCGTGGTCATGGTTTTCGCTAAGCGTGCTACTGACGCCTGGTGCACCCGCGGCGACGGCCTCAGGGACGACCTCGTGAGTCTGCCTGGGATTTCTCAACGGCGGCGGATGTTCGTTCCGCGCGGTCGTGGTTTTCGCTAAGCGTGCGACTGACGCCTGGTGCACCCGCGGCGACGGCATCAGGGACGACATCGTGAGTCTGCCTGGGATTTCTCAACGGCGGCGGATGTTCGCTTCGCGTGGTCATGGTTTTCGCTAAGCGTGCTACTGACGCCTGGTGCACCCGCGGCGACGGCCTCAGGGACGACCTCGTGAGTCTGCCTGGGATTTCTCAACGGCGGCTTATGTTCGTTCCGCGCGGTCGTGGGTTTCGCTAAGCGTGCTACTGACGCCTGGTGCACCCGCGGCGACGGCATCAGGGACGACATCGTGAGTCTGCCTGGGATTTCTCAACGGCGGCGGATGTTCGCTTCGCGTGGTCGTGGTTTTCGCTAAGGGTGGTACTGACGCCTGGTGCACCCGCGGCGACGGCCTCAGGGACGACATCGTGAGTGTGCCTGGGATTTCTCAACGGCGGCGGATGTTCGTTCCGCGCGGTCGTGGTTTTCGCTAAGCGTGCTACTGACGCCTGGTGCACCCGCGGCGACGGCATCAGGGACGACATCGTGAGTCTGCCTGGGATTTCTCAACGGCGGCGGATGTTCGCTTCGCGTGGTCGTGGTTTTCGCTAAGCGTGCTACTGACGCCTGGTGCACCCGCGGCGACGGCATCAGGGACGACATCGTGAGTCTGCCTGGGATTTCTCAACGGCGGCTTATGTTCGTTCCGCGCGGTCGTGGTTTTCGCTAAGGGTGGTACTGACGGCTCGTGCACCCGCGGCGACGGCATCAGGGACGACATCGTGAGTGTGCCTGGGATTTCTCAACGGCGGCGGATGTTCGCTTCGCGTGGTCGCGGTTTTCGCTAAGCGTGCTACTGACGCCTGGTGCACCCGCGGCGACGGCCTCAGGGACGACCTCGTGAGTCTGCCTGGGATTTCTCAACGGCGGCGGATGTTCGCTTCGCGTGGTCATGGTTTTCGCTAAGCGTGCTACTGACGCCTGGTGCACCCGCGGCGACGGCCTCAGGGACGACCTCGTGAGTCTGCCTGGGATTTCTCAACGGCGGCGGATGTTCGTTCCGCGCGGTCGTGGTTTTCGCTAAGCGTGCGACTGACGCCTGGTGCACCCGCGGCGACGGCATCAGGGACGACATCGTGAGTCTGCCTGGGATTTCTCAACGGCGGCGGATGTTCGCTTCGCGTGGTCATGGTTTTCGCTAAGCGTGCTACTGACGCCTGGTGCACCCGCGGCGACGGCCTCAGGGACGACCTCGTGAGTCTGCCTGGGATTTCTCAACGGCGGCTTATGTTCGTTCCGCGCGGTCGTGGGTTTCGCTAAGCGTGCTACTGACGCCTGGTGCACCCGCGGCGACGGCATCAGGGACGACATCGTGAGTCTGCCTGGGATTTCTCAACGGCGGCGGATGTTCGCTTCGCGTGGTCGTGGTTTTCGCTAAGGGTGGTACTGACGCCTGGTGCACCCGCGGCGACGGCCTCAGGGACGACATCGTGAGTGTGCCTGGGATTTCTCAACGGCGGCGGATGTTCGTTCCGCGCGGTCGTGGTTTTCGCTAAGCGTGCTACTGACGCCTGGTGCACCCGCGGCGACGGCATCAGGGACGACATCGTGAGTCTGCCTGGGATTTCTCAACGGCGGCGGATGTTCGCTTCGCGTGGTCGTGGTTTTCGCTAAGCGTGCTACTGACGCCTGGTGCACCCGCGGCGACGGCATCAGGGACGACATCGTGAGTCTGCCTGGGATTTCTCAACGGCGGCTTATGTTCGTTCCGCGCGGTCGTGGTTTTCGCTAAGGGTGGTACTGACGGCTCGTGCACCCGCGGCGACGGCATCAGGGACGACATCGTGAGTGTGCCTGGGATTTCTCAACGGCGGCGGATGTTCGCTTCGCGTGGTCGCGGTTTTCGCTAAGCGTGCTACTGACGCCTGGTGCACCCGCGGCGACGGCCTCAGGGACGACCTCGTGAGTCTGCCTGGGATTTCTCAACGGCGGCGGATGTTCGCTTCGCGTGGTCATGGTTTTCGCTAAGCGTGCTACTGACGCCTGGTGCACCCGCGGCGACGGCCTCAGGGACGACCTCGTGAGTCTGCCTGGGATTTCTCAACGGCGGCGGATGTTCGTTCCGCGCGGTCGTGGTTTTCGCTAAGCGTGCGACTGACGCCTGGTGCACCCGCGGCGACGGCATCAGGGACGACATCGTGAGTCTGCCTGGGATTTCTCAACGGCGGCGGATGTTCGCTTCGCGTGGTCATGGTTTTCGCTAAGCGTGCTACTGACGCCTGGTGCACCCGCGGCGACGGCCTCAGGGACGACCTCGTGAGTCTGCCTGGGATTTCTCAACGGCGGCGGATGTTCGCTTCGCGTGGTCATGGTTTTCGCTAAGGGTGGTACTGACGGCTCGTGCACCCGCGGCGACGGCCTCAGGGACGACCTCGTGAGTCTGCCTGGGATTTCTCAACGGCGGCGGATGTTCGTTCCGCGCGGTCGTGGTTTTCGCTAAGCGTGCGACTGACGCCTGGTGCACCCGCGGCGACGGCATCAGGGACGACATCGTGAGTCTGCCTGGGATTTCTCAACGGCGGCGGATGTTCGCTTCGCGTGGTCATGGTTTTCGCTAAGCGTGCTACTGACGCCTGGTGCACCCGCGGCGACGGCCTCAGGGACGACCTCGTGAGTCTGCCTGGGATTTCTCAACGGCGGCTTATCTTCGTTCCGCGCGGTCGTGGTTTTCGCTAAGGGTGGTACTGACGCCTGGTGCACCCGCGGCGACGGCATCAGGGACGACATCGTGAGTCTGCCTGGGATTTCTCAACGGCGGCGGATGTTCGCTTCGCGTGGTCGTGGTTTTCGCTAAGCGTGCTACTGACGCCTGGTGCACCCGCGGCGACGGCCTCAGGGACGACCTCGTGAGTCTGCCTGGGATTTCTCAACGGCGGCTTATGTTCGTTCCGCGCGGTCGTGGTTTTCGCTAAGGGTGGTACTGACGGCTCGTGCACCCGCGGCGACGGCATCAGGGACGACATCGTGAGTGTGCCTGGGATTTCTCAACGGCGGCTTATGTTCGTTCCGCGCGGTCGTGGTTTTCGCTAAGGGTGGTACTGACGCCTGGTGCACCCGCGGCGACGGCATCAGGGACGACCTCGTGAGTCTGCCTGGGATTTCTCAACGGCGGCTTATGTTCGTTCCGCGCGGTCGTGGTTTTCGCTAAGGGTGGTACTGACGGCTCGTGCACCCGCGGCGACGGCATCAGGGACGACCTCGTGAGTCTGCCTGGGATTTCTCAACGGCGGCTTATGTTCGTTCCGCGCGGTCGTGGTTTTCGCTAAGGGTGGTACTGACGGCTCGTGCACCCGCGGCGACGGCATCAGGGACGACATCGTGAGTCTGCCTGGGATTTCTCAACGGCGGCTTATGTTCGTTCCGCGCGGTCGTGGTTTTCGCTAAGGGTGGTACTGACGCCTGGTGCACCCGCGGCGACGGCATCAGGGACGACCTCGTGAGTCTGCCTGGGATTTCTCAACGGCGGCTTATGTTCGTTCCGCGCGGTCGTGGTTTTCGCTAAGGGTGGTACTGACGGCTCGTGCACCCGCGGCGACGGCATCAGGGACGACCTCGTGAGTCTGCCTGGGATTTCTCAACGGCGGCTTATGTTCGTTCCGCGCGGTCGTGGTTTTCGCTAAGGGTGGTACTGACGGCTCGTGCACCCGCGGCGACGGCATCAGGGACGACCTCGTGAGTCTGCCTGGGATTTCTCAACGGCGGCTTATGTTCGTTCCGCGCGGTCGTGGTTTTCGCTAAGGGTGGTACTGACGCCTGGTGCACCCGCGGCGACGGCATCAGGGACGACCTCGTGAGTCTGCCTGGGATTTCTCAACGGCGGCTTATGTTCGTTCCGCGCGGTCGTGGTTTTCGCTAAGGGTGGTACTGACGGCTCGTGCACCCGCGGCGACGGCATCAGGGACGACATCGTGAGTCTGCCTGGGATTTCTCAACGGCGGCTTATGTTCGTTCCGCGCGGTCGTGGTTTTCGCTAAGGGTGGTACTGACGCCTGGTGCACCCGCGGCGACGGCATCAGGGACGACCTCGTGAGTCTGCCTGGGATTTCTCAACGGCGGCTTATGTTCGTTCCGCGCGGTCGTGGTTTTCGCTAAGGGTGGTACTGACGGCTCGTGCACCCGCGGCGACGGCATCAGGGACGACCTCGTGAGTCTGCCTGGGATTTCTCAACGGCGGCTTATGTTCGTTCCGCGCGGTCGTGGTTTTCGCTAAGGGTGGTACTGACGGCTCGTGCACCCGCGGCGACGGCCTCAGGGACGACCTCGTGAGTCTGCCTGGGATTTCTCAACGGCGGCTTATGTTCGTTCCGCGCGGTCGTGGTTTTCGCTAAGGGTGGTACTGACGGCTCGTGCACCCGCGGCGACGGCATCAGGGACGACATCGTGAGTGTGCCTGGGATTTCTCAACGGCGGCGGATGTTCGCTTCGCGTGGTCGCGGTTTTCGCTAAGCGTGCTACTGACAACTGGTGCACCCGCGGCGACGGCCTCAGGGACGACCTCGTGAGTCTGCCTGGGATTTCTCAACGGCGGCTTATGTTCGTTCCGCGCGGTCGTGGTTTTCGCTAAGCGTGCTACTGACGCCTGGTGCACCCGCGGCGACGGCATCAGGGACGACATCGTGAGTCTGCCTGGGATTTCTCAACGGCGGCGGATGTTCGCTTCGCGTGGTCGTGGTTTTCGCTAAGCGTGCTACTGACGCCTGGTGCACCCGCGGCGACGGCATCAGGGACGACATCGTGAGTCTGCCTGGGATTTCTCAACGGCGGCGGATGTTCGCTTCGCGTGGTCGTGGTTTTCGCTAAGGGTGGTACTGACGCCTGGTGCACCCGCGGCGACGGCCTCAGGGACGACATCGTGAGTGTGCCTGGGATTTCTCAACGGCGGCGGATGTTCGTTCCGCGCGGTCGTGGTTTTCGCTAAGCGTGCTACTGACGCCTGGTGCACCCGCGGCGACGGCATCAGGGACGACATCGTGAGTCTGCCTGGGATTTCTCAACGGCGGCGGATGTTCGCTTCGCGTGGTCGTGGTTTTCGCTAAGCGTGCTACTGACGCCTGGTGCACCCGCGGCGACGGCATCAGGGACGACATCGTGAGTCTGCCTGGGATTTCTCAACGGCGGCTTATGTTCGTTCCGCGCGGTCGTGGTTTTCGCTAAGGGTGGTACCGACGCCTGGTGCGCCCGCGGCGACGGCATCAGGGACGACATCGTGAGTCTGCCTGGGATTTCTCAACGGCGGCGGATGTTCGCTTCGCGTGGTCGTGGTTTTCGCTAAGCGTGCTACTGACGCCTGGTGCACCCGCGGCGACGGCCTCAGGGACGACCTCGTGAGTCTGCCTGGGATTTCTCAACGGCGGCTTATGTTCGTTCCGCGCGGTCGTGGTTTTCGCTAAGGGTGGTACTGACGGCTCGTGCACCCGCGGCGACGGCATCAGGGACGACATCGTGAGTGTGCCTGGGATTTCTCAACGGCGGCGGATGTTCGCTTCGCGTGGTCGCGGTTTTCGCTAAGCGTGCTACTGACGCCTGGTGCACCCGCGGCGACGGCCTCAGGGACGACCTCGTGAGTCTGCCTGGGATTTCTCAACGGCGGCGGATGTTCGCTTCGCGTGGTCATGGTTTTCGCTAAGCGTGCTACTGACGCCTGGTGCACCCGCGGCGACGGCCTCAGGGACGACCTCGTGAGTCTGCCTGGGATTTCTCAACGGCGGCGGATGTTCGTTCCGCGCGGTCGTGGTTTTCGCTAAGCGTGCGACTGACGCCTGGTGCACCCGCGGCGACGGCATCAGGGACGACATCGTGAGTCTGCCTGGGATTTCTCAACGGCGGCGGATGTTCGCTTCGCGTGGTCATGGTTTTCGCTAAGCGTGCTACTGACGCCTGGTGCACCCGCGGCGACGGCCTCAGGGACGACCTCGTGAGTCTGCCTGGGATTTCTCAACGGCGGCGGATGTTCGCTTCGCGTGGTCATGGTTTTCGCTAAGGGTGGTACTGACGGCTCGTGCACCCGCGGCGACGGCCTCAGGGACGACCTCGTGAGTCTGCCTGGGATTTCTCAACGGCGGCGGATGTTCGTTCCGCGCGGTCGTGGTTTTCGCTAAGCGTGCGACTGACGCCTGGTGCACCCGCGGCGACGGCATCAGGGACGACATCGTGAGTCTGCCTGGGATTTCTCAACGGCGGCGGATGTTCGCTTCGCGTGGTCATGGTTTTCGCTAAGCGTGCTACTGACGCCTGGTGCACCCGCGGCGACGGCCTCAGGGACGACCTCGTGAGTCTGCCTGGGATTTCTCAACGGCGGCTTATGTTCGTTCCGCGCGGTCGTGGTTTTCGCTAAGGGTGGTACTGACGCCTGGTGCACCCGCGGCGACGGCATCAGGGACGACATCGTGAGTCTGCCTGGGATTTCTCAACGGCGGCGGATGTTCGCTTCGCGTGGTCGTGGTTTTCGCTAAGCGTGCTACTGACGCCTGGTGCACCCGCGGCGACGGCCTCAGGGACGACCTCGTGAGTCTGCCTGGGATTTCTCAACGGCGGCTTATGTTCGTTCCGCGCGGTCGTGGTTTTCGCTAAGGGTGGTACTGACGGCTCGTGCACCCGCGGCGACGGCATCAGGGACGACATCGTGAGTGTGCCTGGGATTTCTCAACGGCGGCTTATGTTCGTTCCGCGCGGTCGTGGTTTTCGCTAAGGGTGGTACTGACGCCTGGTGCACCCGCGGCGACGGCATCAGGGACGACCTCGTGAGTCTGCCTGGGATTTCTCAACGGCGGCTTATGTTCGTTCCGCGCGGTCGTGGTTTTCGCTAAGGGTGGTACTGACGGCTCGTGCACCCGCGGCGACGGCATCAGGGACGACCTCGTGAGTCTGCCTGGGATTTCTCAACGGCGGCTTATGTTCGTTCCGCGCGGTCGTGGTTTTCGCTAAGGGTGGTACTGACGGCTCGTGCACCCGCGGCGACGGCATCAGGGACGACATCGTGAGTCTGCCTGGGATTTCTCAACGGCGGCTTATGTTCGTTCCGCGCGGTCGTGGTTTTCGCTAAGGGTGGTACTGACGCCTGGTGCACCCGCGGCGACGGCATCAGGGACGACCTCGTGAGTCTGCCTGGGATTTCTCAACGGCGGCTTATGTTCGTTCCGCGCGGTCGTGGTTTTCGCTAAGGGTGGTACTGACGGCTCGTGCACCCGCGGCGACGGCATCAGGGACGACCTCGTGAGTCTGCCTGGGATTTCTCAACGGCGGCTTATGTTCGTTCCGCGCGGTCGTGGTTTTCGCTAAGGGTGGTACTGACGGCTCGTGCACCCGCGGCGACGGCATCAGGGACGACCTCGTGAGTCTGCCTGGGATTTCTCAACGGCGGCTTATGTTCGTTCCGCGCGGTCGTGGTTTTCGCTAAGGGTGGTACTGACGCCTGGTGCACCCGCGGCGACGGCATCAGGGACGACCTCGTGAGTCTGCCTGGGATTTCTCAACGGCGGCTTATGTTCGTTCCGCGCGGTCGTGGTTTTCGCTAAGGGTGGTACTGACGGCTCGTGCACCCGCGGCGACGGCATCAGGGACGACATCGTGAGTCTGCCTGGGATTTCTCAACGGCGGCTTATGTTCGTTCCGCGCGGTCGTGGTTTTCGCTAAGGGTGGTACTGACGCCTGGTGCACCCGCGGCGACGGCATCAGGGACGACCTCGTGAGTCTGCCTGGGATTTCTCAACGGCGGCTTATGTTCGTTCCGCGCGGTCGTGGTTTTCGCTAAGGGTGGTACTGACGGCTCGTGCACCCGCGGCGACGGCATCAGGGACGACCTCGTGAGTCTGCCTGGGATTTCTCAACGGCGGCTTATGTTCGTTCCGCGCGGTCGTGGTTTTCGCTAAGGGTGGTACTGATGGCTCGTGCACCCGCGGCGACGGCCTCAGGGACGACCTCGTGAGTCTGCCTGGGATTTCTCAACGGCGGCTTATGTTCGTTCCGCGCGGTCGTGGTTTTCGCTAAGGGTGGTACTGACGGCTCGTGCACCCGCGGCGACGGCATCAGGGACGACATCGTGAGTGTGCCTGGGATTTCTCAACGGCGGCGGATGTTCGCTTCGCGTGGTCGCGGTTTTCGCTAAGCGTGCTACTGACAACTGGTGCACCCGCGGCGACGGCCTCAGGGACGACCTCGTGAGTCTGCCTGGGATTTCTCAACGGCGGCTTATGTTCGTTCCGCGCGGTCGTGGTTTTCACTAAGGGTGGTACTGACGGCTCGTGCACCCGCGGCGACAGCATCAGGGACGACATCGTGAGTGTGCCTGGGATTTCTCAACGGCGGCGGATGTTCGTTCCGCGCGGTCGTGGTTTTCACTAAGGGTGGTACTGACGGCTCGTGCACCCGCGGCGACGGCATCAGGGACGACATCGTGAGTCTGCCTGGGATTTCTCAACGGCGGCGGATGTTCGCTTCGCGTGGTCGCGGTTTTCGCTAAGCGTGCTACTGACGCCTGGTGCACCCGCGGCGACGGCCTCAGGGACGACCTCGTGAGTCTGCCTGGGATTTCTCAACGGCGGCTTATGTTCGTTCCGCGTGGTCGTGGTTTTCGCTAAGCGTGCTACTGACGCCTGGTGCACCCGCGGCGACGGCATCAGGGACGACATTGTTAGTGTGCCTGGGATTTCTCAACGGCGACGGATGTTCGTTCCGCGCGGTCGTGGTTTTCACTAAGGGTGGTACTGACGGCTCGTGCACCCGCGGCGACGGCATAAGGGACGACATCGTGAGTGTGCCTGGGATTTCTCAACGGCGGCGGATGTTCGTTCCGCGCGGTCGTGGTTTTCACTAAGGGTGGTACTGACGGCTCGTGCACCCGCGGCGACAGCATCAGGGACGACATCGTGAGTGTGACTGGGATTTCTCAACGGCGGCGGATGTTCGTTCCGCGCGGTCGTGGTTTTCACTAAGGGTGGTACTGACGGCTCGTGCACCCGCGGCGACGGCATCAGGGACGACATCGTGAGTGTGCCTGGGATTTCTCAACGGCGGCGGATGTTCGCTTCGGGTGGTCGCGGTTTTCGCTAAGCGTGCTACTGACGCCTGGTGCACCCGCGGCGACGGCCTCAGGGACGACCTCGTGAGTCTGCCTGGGATTTCTCAACGGCGGCTTATGTTCGTTCCGCGCGGTCGTGGTTTTCGCTAAGCGTGCTACTGACGCCCGGTGCACCCGCGGCGACGGCATCAGGGACGACATCGTGAGTCTGCCTGGGATTTCTCAACGGCGGCGGATGTTCGCTTCGCGTGGTCATGGTTTTCGCTAAGCGTGCTTCTGACGCCTGGTGCACCCGCGGCGACGGCCTCAGGGACGACCTCGTGAGTCTGCCTGGGATTTCTCAACGGCGGCTTATGTTCGTTCCGCGCGGTCGTGGTTTTCGCTAAGGGTGGTACTGACGCCTGGTGCACCCGCGGCGACGGCATCAGGGACGACATCGTGAGTCTGCCTGGGATTTCTCAACGGCGGCGGATGTTCGCTTCGCGTGGTCGTGGTTTTCGCTAAGCGTGCTACTGACGCCTGGTGCACCCGCGGCGACGGCCTCAGGGACGACCTCGTGAGTCTGCCTGGGATTTCTCAACGGCGGCTTATGTTCGTTCCGCGCGGTCGTGGTTTTCGCTAAGGGTGGTACTGACGGCTCGTGCACCCGCGGCGACGGCATCAGGGACGACATCGTGAGTGTGCCTGGGATTTCTCAACGGCGGCGGATGTTCGCTTCGCGTGGTCGCGGTTTTCGCTAAGCGTGCTACTGACGCCTGGTGCACCCGCGGCGACGGCCTCAGGGACGACCTCGTGAGTCTGCCTGGGATTTCTCAACGGCGGCTTATGTTCGTTCCGCGCGGTCGTGGTTTTCGCTAAGCGTGCTACTGAAGCCTGGTGCACCCGCGGCGACGGCATCAGGGACGACATCGTGAGTCTGCCTGGGATTTCTCAACGGCGGCGGATGTTCGCTTCGCGTGGTCATGGTTTTCGCTAAGCGTGCTACTGACGCCTGGTGCACCCGCGGCGACGGCCTCAGGGACGACCTCGTGAGTCTGCCTGGGATTTCTCAAAGGCGGCTTATGTTCGTTCCGCGCGGTCGTGGTTTTCGCTAAGGGTGGTACTGACGCCTGGTGCACCCGCGGCGACGGCATCAGGGACGACATCGTGAGTGTGCCTGGGATTTCTCAACGGCGGCTTATGTTCGTTCCGCGCGGTCGTGGTTTTCGCTAAGCGTGCTACTGACGCCTGGTGCACCCGCGGCGACGGCATCAGGGACGACATCGTGAGTGTGCCTGGGATTTCTCAACGGCGGCGGATGTTCGTTCCGCGTGGTCGTCGTTTTTGCTAAGCGTGCTACTGACGCCTGGTGCACCCGCGGCGACGGCATCAGGGACGACCTCGTGAGTGTGCCTGGGATTTCTCAACGGCGGCGGATGTTCGTTCCGCGTGGTCGTCGTTTTCGCTAAGCGTGCTATTGACGCCTGGTGCACCCGCGGCGACGGCCTCAGGGACGACATCGTGAGTCTGCCTGGGATTTCTCAACGGCGGCGGATGTTCGTTCCGCGCGGTCGTGGTTTTCGCTAAGCGTGCTACTGACGCCTGGTGCACCCGCGGCGACGGCATCAGGGACGACATCGTGAGTCTGCCTGGGATTTCTCAACGGCGGCGGATGTTCGCTTCGCGTGGTCGTGGATTTCGCTAAGCGTGCTACTGACGCCTGGTGCACCCGCGGCGACGGCATCAGGGACGACATCGTGAGTCTGCCTGGGATTTCCCAACGGCGGCTTATGTTCGTTCCGCGCGGTCGTGGTTTTCGCTAAGGGTGGTACTGACGCCTGGTGCACCCGCGGCGACGGCATCAGGGACGACATCGTGAGTCTGCCTGGGATTTCTCAACGGCGGCGGATGTTCGCTTCGCGTGGTCGTGGTTTTCGCTAAGCGTGCTACTGACGCCTGGTGCACCCGCGGCGACGGCCTCAGGGACGACCTCGTGAGTCTGCCTGGGATTTCTCAACGGCGGCTTATGTTCGTTCCGCGCGGTCGTGGTTTTCGCTAAGGGTGGTACTGACGGCTCGTGCACCCGCGGCGACGGCATCAGGGACGACATCGTGAGTGTGCCTGGGATTTCTCAATGGCGGCGGATGTTCGCTTCGCGTGGTCGCGGTTTTCGCTAAGCGTGCTACTGACGCCTGGTGCACCCGCGGCGACGGCCTCAGGGACGACCTCGTGAGTCTGCCTGGGATTTCTCAACGGCGGCTTATGTTCGTTCCGCGCGGTCGTGGTTTTCGCTAAGCGTGCTACTGACGCCTGGTGCACCCGCGGCGACGGCATCAGGGACGACATCGTGAGTCTGCCTGGGATTTCTCAACGGCGGCGGATGTTCGCTTCGCGTGGTTATGGTTTTCGCTAAGCGTGCTACTGACGCCTGGTGCACCCGCGGCGACGGCCTCAGGGACGACCTCGTGAGTCTGCCTGGGATTTCTCAACGGCGGCTTATGTTCGTTCCGCGCGGTCGTGGTTTTCGCTAAGGGTGGTACTGACGCCTGGTGCACCCGCGGCGACGGCATCAGGGACGACATCGTGAGTCTGCCTGGGATTTCTCAACGGCGGCGGATGTTCGCTTCGCGTGGTCGTGGTTTTCGCTAAGCGTGCTACTGACGCCTGGTGCACCCGCGGCGACGGCATCAGGGACGACATCGTGAGTGTGCCTGGGATTTCTCAACGGCGGCGGATGTTCGTTCCGCGTGGTCGTCGTTTTCGCTAAGCGTGCTACTGACGCCTGGTGCACCCGCGGCGACGGCATCAGGGACGACATCGTGAGTGTGCCTGGGATTTCTCAACGGCGGCGGATGTTCGTTCCGCGTGGTCGTCGCTTTCGCTAAGCGTGCTACTGACGCCTGGTGCAGCCGCGGCGACGGCATCAGGGACGACATCGTGAGTGTGCCTGGGATTTCTCAACGGCGGCTTATGTTCGTTCCGCGCGGTCGTGGTTTTCGCTAAGCGTGCTACTGACGCCTGGTGCACCCGCGGCGACGGCATCAGGGACGACATCGTGAGTGTGCCTGGGATTTCTCAACGGCGGCGGATGTTCGTTCCGCGTGGTCGTCGTTTTTGCTAAGCGTGCTATTGACGCCTGGTGCACCCGCGGCGACGGCATCAGGGACGACCTCGTGAGTGTGCCTGGGATTTCTCAACGGCGGCGGATGTTCGTTCCGCGTGGTCGTCGTTTTCGCTAAGCGTGCTACTGACGCCTGGTGCACCCGCGGCGACGGCATCAGGGACGACATCGTGAGTGTGCCTGGGATTTCTCAACGGCGGCGGATGTTCGCTTCGGGTGGTCGCGGTTTTCGCTAAGCGTGCTACTGACGCCTGGTGCACCCGCGGCGACGGCCTCAGGGACGACCTCGTGAGTCTGCCTGGGATTTCTCAACGGCGGCTTATGTTCGTTCCGCGCGGTCGTGGTTTTCGCTAAGCGTGCTACTGACGCCTGGTGCACCCGCGGCGACGGCATCAGGGACGACATCGTGAGTCTGCCTGGGATTTCTCAACGGCGGCGGATGTTCGCTTCGCGTGGTCGTGGTTTTCGCTAAGGGTGGTACTGACGCCTGGTGCACCCGCGGCGACGGCCTCAGGGACGACATCGTGAGTGTGCCTGGGATTTCTCAACGGCGGCGGATGTTCGTTCCGCGCGGTCGTGGTTTTCGCTAAGCGTGCTACTGACGCCTGGTGCACCCGCGGCGACGGCATCAGGGACGACATCGTGAGTCTGCCTGGGATTTCTCAACGGCGGCGGATGTTCGCTTCGCGTGGTCGTGGTTTTCGCTAAGCGTGCTACTGACGCCTGGTGCACCCGCGGCGACGGCATCAGGGACGACATCGTGAGTCTGCCTGGGATTTCTCAACGGCGGCTTATGTTCGTTCCGCGCGGTCGTGGTTTTCGCTAAGGGTGGTACTGACGGCTCGTGCACCCGCGGCGACGGCATCAGGGACGACATCGTGAGTGTGCCTGGGATTTCTCAACGGCGGCGGATGTTCGCTTCGCGTGGTCGCGGTTTTCGCTAAGCGTGCTACTGACGCCTGGTGCACCCGCGGCGACGGCCTCAGGGACGACCTCGTGAGTCTGCCTGGGATTTCTCAACGGCGGCGGATGTTCGCTTCTCGTGGTCATGGTTTTCGCTAAGCGTGCTACTGACGCCTGGTGCACCCGCGGCGACGGCCTCAGGGACGACCTCGTGAGTCTGCCTGGGATTTCTCAACGGCGGCGGATGTTCGTTCCGCGCGGTCGTGGTTTTCGCTAAGCGTGCGACTGACGCCTGGTGCACCCGCGGCGACGGCATCAGGGACGACATCGTGAGTCTGCCTGGGATTTCTCAACGGCGGCGGATGTTCGCTTCGCGTGGTCATGGTTTTCGCTAAGCGTGCTACTGACGCCTGGTGCACCCGCGGCGACGGCCTCAGGGACGACCTCGTGAGTCTGCCTGGGATTTCTCAACGGCGGCGGATGTTCGCTTCGCGTGGTCATGGTTTTCGCTAAGGGTGGTACTGACGGCTCGTGCACCCGCGGCGACGGCCTCAGGGACGACCTCGTGAGTCTGCCTGGGATTTCTCAACGGCGGCGGATGTTCGTTCCGCGCGGTCGTGGTTTTCAATAAGCGTGCGACTGACGCCTGGTGCACCCGCGGCGACGGCATCAGGGACGACATCGTGAGTCTGCCTGGGATTTCTCAACGGCGGCGGATGTTCGCTTCGCGTGGTCATGGTTTTCGCTAAGCGTGCTACTGACGCCTGGTGAACCCGCGGCGACGGCCTCAGGGACGACCTCGTGAGTCTGCCTGGGATTTCTCAACGGCGGCTTATCTTCGTTCCGCGCGGTCGTGGTTTTCGCTAAGGGTGGTACTGACGCCTGGTGCACCCGCGGCGACGGCATCAGGGACGACATCGTGAGTCTGCCTGGGATTTCTCAACGGCGGCGGATGTTCGCTTCGCGTGGTCGTGGTTTTCGCTAAGCGTGCTACTGACGCCTGGTGCACCCGCGGCGACGGCCTCAGGGACGACCTCGTGAGTCTGCCTGGGATTTCTCAACGGCGGCTTATGTTCGTTCCGCGCGGTCGTGGTTTTCGCTAAGGGTGGTACTGACGGCTCGTGCACCCGCGGCGACGGCATCAGGGACGACATCGTGAGTGTGCCTGGGATTTCTCAACGGCGGCTTATGTTCGTTCCGCGCGGTCGTGGTTTTCGCTAAGGGTGGTACTGACGCCTGGTGCACCCGCGGCGACGGCATCAGGGACGACCTCGTGAGTCTGCCTGGGATTTCTCAACGGCGGCTTATGTTCGTTCCGCGCGGTCGTGGTTTTCGCTAAGGGTGGTACTGACGGCTCGTGCACCCGCGGCGACGGCATCAGGGACGACCTCGTGAGTCTGCCTGGGATTTCTCAACGGCGGCTTATGTTCGTTCCGCGCGGTCGTGGTTTTCGCTAAGGGTGGTACTGACGGCTCGTGCACCCGCGGCGACGGCATCAGGGACGACATCGTGAGTCTGCCTGGGATTTCTCAACGGCGGCTTATGTTCGTTCCGCGCGGTCGTGGTTTTCGCTAAGGGTGGTACTGACGCCTGGTGCACCCGCGGCGACGGCATCAGGGACGACCTCGTGAGTCTGCCTGGGATTTCTCAACGGCGGCTTATGTTCGTTCCGCGCGGTCGTGGTTTTCGCTAAGGGTGGTACTGACGGCTCGTGCACCCGCGGCGACGGCATCAGGGACGACCTCGTGAGTCTGCCTGGGATTTCTCAACGGCGGCTTATGTTCGTTCCGCGCGGTCGTGGTTTTCGCTAAGGGTGGTACTGACGGCTCGTGCACCCGCGGCGACGGCATCAGGGACGACCTCGTGAGTCTGCCTGGGATTTCTCAACGGCGGCTTATGTTCGTTCCGCGCGGTCGTGGTTTTCGCTAAGGGTGGTACTGACGCCTGGTGCACCCGCGGCGACGGCATCAGGGACGACCTCGTGAGTCTGCCTGGGATTTCTCAACGGCGGCTTATGTTCGTTCCGCGCGGTCGTGGTTTTCGCTAAGGGTGGTACTGACGGCTCGTGCACCCGCGGCGACGGCATCAGGGACGACATCGTGAGTCTGCCTGGGATTTCTCAACGGCGGCTTATGTTCGTTCCGCGCGGTCGTGGTTTTCGCTAAGGGTGGTACTGACGCCTGGTGCACCCGCGGCGACGGCATCAGGGACGACCTCGTGAGTCTGCCTGGGATTTCTCAACGGCGGCTTATGTTCGTTCCGCGCGGTCGTGGTTTTCGCTAAGGGTGGTACTGACGGCTCGTGCACCCGCGGCGACGGCATCAGGGACGACCTCGTGAGTCTGCCTGGGATTTCTCAACGGCGGCTTATGTTCGTTCCGCGCGGTCGTGGTTTTCGCTAAGGGTGGTACTGACGGCTCGTGCACCCGCGGCGACGGCCTCAGGGACGACCTCGTGAGTCTGCCTGGGATTTCTCAACGGCGGCTTATGTTCGTTCCGCGCGGTCGTGGTTTTCGCTAAGGGTGGTACTGACGGCTCGTGCACCCGCGGCGACGGCATCAGGGACGACATCGTGAGTGTGCCTGGGATTTCTCAACGGCGGCGGATGTTCGCTTCGCGTGGTCGCGGTTTTCGCTAAGCGTGCTACTGACAACTGGTGCACCCGCGGCGACGGCCTCAGGGACGACCTCGTGAGTCTGCCTGGGATTTCTCAACGGCGGCTTATGTTCGTTCCGCGCGGTCGTGGTTTTCGCTAAGCGTGCTACTGACGCCTGGTGCACCCGCGGCGACGGCATCAGGGACGACATCGTGAGTCTGCCTGGGATTTCTCAACGGCGGCGGATGTTCGCTTCGCGTGGTCGTGGTTTTCGCTAAGCGTGCTACTGACGCCTGGTGCACCCGCGGCGACGGCATCAGGGACGACATCGTGAGTCTGCCTGGGATTTCTCAACGGCGGCGGATGTTCGCTTCGCGTGGTCGTGGTTTTCGCTAAGGGTGGTACTGACGCCTGGTGCACCCGCGGCGACGGCCTCAGGGACGACATCGTGAGTGTGCCTGGGATTTCTCAACGGCGGCGGATGTTCGTTCCGCGCGGTCGTGGTTTTCGCTAAGCGTGCTACTGACGCCTGGTGCACCCGCGGCGACGGCATCAGGGACGACATCGTGAGTCTGCCTGGGATTTCTCAACGGCGGCGGATGTTCGCTTCGCGTGGTCGTGGTTTTCGCTAAGCGTGCTACTGACGCCTGGTGCACCCGCGGCGACGGCATCAGGGACGACATCGTGAGTCTGCCTGGGATTTCTCAACGGCGGCTTATGTTCGTTCCGCGCGGTCGTGGTTTTCGCTAAGGGTGGTACTGACGCCTGGTGCGCCCGCGGCGACGGCATCAGGGACGACATCGTGAGTCTGCCTGGGATTTCTCAACGGCGGCGGATGTTCGCTTCGCGTGGTCGTGGTTTTCGCTAAGCGTGCTACTGACGCCTGGTGCACCCGCGGCGACGGCCTCAGGGACGACCTCGTGAGTCTGCCTGGGATTTCTCAACGGCGGCTTATGTTCGTTCCGCGCGGTCGTGGTTTTCGCTAAGGGTGGTACTGACGGCTCGTGCACCCGCGGCGACGGCATCAGAGACGACATCGTGAGTGTGCCTGGGATTTCTCAACGGCGGCGGATGTTCGCTTCGCGTGGTCGCGGTTTTCGCTAAGCGTGCTACTGACGCCTGGTGCACCCGCGGCGACGGCCTCAGGGACGACCTCGTGAGTCTGCCTGGGATTTCTCAACGGCGGCGGATGTTCGCTTCGCGTGGTCATGGTTTTCGCTAAGCGTGCTACTGACGCCTGGTGCACCCGCGGCGACGGCCTCAGGGACGACCTCGTGAGTCTGCCTGGGATTTCTCAACGGCGGCGGATGTTCGTTCCGCGCGGTCGTGGTTTTCGCTAAGCGTGCGACTGACGCCTGGTGCACCCGCGGCGACGGCATCAGGGACGACATCGTGAGTCTGCCTGGGATTTCTCAACGGCGGCGGATGTTCGCTTCGCGTGGTCATGGTTTTCGCTAAGCGTGCTACTGACGCCTGGTGCACCCGCGGCGACGGCCTCAGGGACGACCTCGTGAGTCTGCCTGGGATTTCTCAACGGCGGCGGATGTTCGCTTCGCGTGGTCATGGTTTTCGCTAAGGGTGGTACTGACGGCTCGTGCACCCGCGGCGACGGCCTCAGGGACGACCTCGTGAGTCTGCCTGGGATTTCTCAACGGCGGCGGATGTTCGTTCCGCGCGGTCGTGGTTTTCGCTAAGGGTGGTACTGACGCCTGGTGCACCCGCGGCGACGGCCTCAGGGACGACCTCGTGAGTCTGCCTGGGATTTCTCAACGGCGGCGGATGTTCGCTTCGCGTGGTCATGGTTTTCGCTAAGCGTGCTACTGACGCCTGGTGCACCCGCGGCGACGGCCTCAGGGACGACCTCGTGAGTCTGCCTGGGATTTCTCAACGGCGGCTTATGTTCGTTCCGCGCGGTCGTGGTTTTCGCTAAGGGTGGTACTGACGCCTGGTGCACCCGCGGCGACGGCATCAGGGACGACATCGTGAGTCTGCCTGGGATTTCTCAACGGCGGCGGATGTTCGTTCCGCGCGGTCGTGGTTTTCGCTAAGGGTGGTACTGACGCCTGGTGCACCCGCGGCGACGGCATCAGGGACGACATCGTGAGTCTGCCTGGGATTTCTCAACGGCGGCTTATGTTCGTTCCGCGCGGTCGTGGTTTTCGCTAAGGGTGGTACTGACGCCTGGTGCACCCGCGGCGACGGCATCAGGGACGACATCGTGAGTCTGCCTGGGATTTCTCAACGGCGGCGGATGTTCGCTTCGCGTGGTCATGGTTTTCGCTAAGGGTGGTACTGACGGCTCGTGCACCCGCGGCGACGGCCTCAGGGACGACCTCGTGAGTCTGCCTGGGATTTCTCAACGGCGGCGGATGTTCGCTTCGCGTGGTCATGGTTTTCGCTAAGGGTGGTACTGACGGCTCGTGCACCCGCGGCGACGGCCTCAGGGACGACCTCGTGAGTCTGCCTGGGATTTCTCAACGGCGGCGGATGTTCGTTCCGCGCGGTCGTGGTTTTCGCTAAGGGTGGTACTGACGCCTGGTGCACCCGCGGCGACGGCCTCAGGGACGACCTCGTGAGTCTGCCTGGGATTTCTCAACGGCGGCGGATGTTCGCTTCGCGTGGTCATGGTTTTCGCTAAGCGTGCTACTGACGCCTGGTGCACCCGCGGCGACGGCCTCAGGGACGACCTCGTGAGTCTGCCTGGGATTTCTCAACGGCGGCTTATGTTCGTTCCGCGCGGTCGTGGTTTTCGCTAAGGGTGGTACTGACGCCTGGTGCACCCGCGGCGACGGCATCAGGGACGACATCGTGAGTCTGCCTGGGATTTCTCAACGGCGGCGGATGTTCGCTTCGCGTGGTCGTGGTTTTCGCTAAGCGTGCTACTGACGCCTGGTGCACCCGCGGCGACGGCCTCAGGGACGACCTCGTGAGTCTGCCTGGGATTTCTCAACGGCGGCTTATGTTCGTTCCGCGCGGTCGTGGTTTTCGCTAAGGGTGGTACTGACGGCTCGTGCACCCGCGGCGACGGCATCAGGGACGACATCGTGAGTGTGCCTGGGATTTCTCAACGGCGGCTTATGTTCGTTCCGCGCGGTCGTGGTTTTCGCTAAGGGTGGTACTGACGCCTGGTGCACCCGCGGCGACGGCATCAGGGACGACCTCGTGAGTCTGCCTGGGATTTCTCAACGGCGGCTTATGTTCGTTCCGCGCGGTCGTGGTTTTCGCTAAGGGTGGTACTGACGGCTCGTGCACCCGCGGCGACGGCATCAGGGACGACCTCGTGAGTCTGCCTGGGATTTCTCAACGGCGGCTTATGTTCGTTCCGCGCGGTCGTGGTTTTCGCTAAGGGTGGTACTGACGGCTCGTGCACCCGCGGCGACGGCATCAGGGACGACATCGTGAGTCTGCCTGGGATTTCTCAACGGCGGCTTATGTTCGTTCCGCGCGGTCGTGGTTTTCGCTAAGGGTGGTACTGACGCCTGGTGCACCCGCGGCGACGGCATCAGGGACGACATCGTGAGTCTGCCTGGGATTTCTCAACGGCGGCTTATGTTCGTTCCGCGCGGTCGTGGTTTTCGCTAAGGGTGGTACTGACGCCTGGTGCACCCGCGGCGACGGCATCAGGGACGACCTCGTGAGTCTGCCTGGGATTTCTCAACGGCGGCTTATGTTCGTTCCGCGTGGTCGTGGTTTTCGCTAAGCGTGCTACTGACGCCTGGTGCACCCGCGGCGACGGCATCAGGGACGACATTGTGAGTGTGCCTGGGATTTCTCAACGGCGACGGATGTTCGTTCCGCGCGGTCGTGGTTTTCACTAAGGGTGGTACTGACGGCTCGTGCACCCGCGGCGACGGCATAAGGGACGACATCGTGAGTGTGCCTGGGATTTCTCAACGGCGGCGGATGTTCGTTCCGCGCGGTCGTGGTTTTCACTAAGGGTGGTACTGACGGCTCGTGCACCCGCGGCGACAGCATCAGGGACGACATCGTGAGTGTGACTGGGATTTCTCAACGGCGGCGGATGTTCGTTCCGCGCGGTCGTGGTTTTCACTAAGGGTGGTACTGACGGCTCGTGCACCCGCGGCGACGGCATCAGGGACGACATCGTGAGTGTGCCTGGGATTTCTCAACGGCGGCGGATGTTCGCTTCGGGTGGTCGCGGTTTTCGCTAAGCGTGCTACTGACGCCTGGTGCACCCGCGGCGACGGCCTCAGGGACGACCTCGTGAGTCTGCCTGGGATTTCTCAACGGCGGCTTATGTTCGTTCCGCGCGGTCGTGGTTTTCGCTAAGCGTGCTACTGACGCCCGGTGCACCCGCGGCGACGGCATCAGGGACGACATCGTGAGTCTGCCTGGGATTTCTCAACGGCGGCGGATGTTCGCTTCGCGTGGTCATGGTTTTCGCTAAGCGTGCTTCTGACGCCTGGTGCACCCGCGGCGACGGCCTCAGGGACGACCTCGTGAGTCTGCCTGGGATTTCTCAACGGCGGCTTATGTTCGTTCCGCGCGGTCGTGGTTTTCGCTAAGGGTGGTACTGACGCCTGGTGCACCCGCGGCGACGGCATCAGGGACGACATCGTGAGTCTGCCTGGGATTTCTCAACGGCGGCGGATGTTCGCTTCGCGTGGTCGTGGTTTTCGCTAAGCGTGCTACTGACGCCTGGTGCACCCGCGGCGACGGCCTCAGGGACGACCTCGTGAGTCTGCCTGGGATTTCTCAACGGCGGCTTATGTTCGTTCCGCGCGGTCGTGGTTTTCGCTAAGGGTGGTACTGACGGCTCGTGCACCCGCGGCGACGGCATCAGGGACGACATCGTGAGTGTGCCTGGGATTTCTCAACGGCGGCGGATGTTCGCTTCGCGTGGTCGCGGTTTTCGCTAAGCGTGCTACTGACGCCTGGTGCACCCGCGGCGACGGCCTCAGGGACGACCTCGTGAGTCTGCCTGGGATTTCTCAACGGCGGCTTATGTTCGTTCCGCGCGGTCGTGGTTTTCGCTAAGCGTGCTACTGAAGCCTGCTGCACCCGCGGCGACGGCATCAGGGACGACATCGTGAGTCTGCCTGGGATTTCTCAACGGCGGCGGATGTTCGCTTCGCGTGGTCATGGTTTTCGCTAAGCGTGCTACTGACGCCTGGTGCACCCGCGGCGACGGCCTCAGGGACGACCTCGTGAGTCTGCCTGGGATTTCTCAACGGCGGCTTATGTTCGTTCCGCGCGGTCGTGGTTTTCGCTAAGGGTGGTACTGACGCCTGGTGCACCCGCGGCGACGGCATCAGGGACGACATCGTGAGTGTGCCTGGGATTTCTCAACGGCGGCTTATGTTCGTTCCGCGCGGTCGTGGTTTTCGCTAAGCGTGCTACTGACGCCTGGTGCACCCGCGGCGACGGCATCAGGGACGACATCGTGAGTGTGCCTGGGATTTCTCAACGGCGGCGGATGTTCGTTCCGCGTGGTCGTCGTTTTTGCTAAGCGTGCTACTGACGCCTGGTGCACCCGCGGCGACGGCATCAGGGACGACCTCGTGAGTGTGCCTGGGATTTCTCAACGGCGGCGGATGTTCGTTCCGCGTGGTCGTCGTTTTTGCTAAGCGTGCTACTGACGCCTGGTGCACCCGCGGCGACGGCATCAGGGACGACATCGTGAGTGTGCCTGGGATTTCTCAACGGCGGCGGTTGTTCGCTTCGGGTGGTCGCGGTTTTCGCTAAGCGTGCTACTGACGCCTGGTGCACCCGCGGCGACGGCCTCAGGGACGACCTCGTGAGTCTGCCTGGGATTTCTCAACGGCGGCTTATGTTCGTTCCGCGCGGTCGTGGTTTTCGCTAAGCGTGCTACTGACGCCCGGTGCACCCGCGGCGACGGCATCAGGGACGACATCGTGAGTCTGCCTGGGATTTCTCAACGGCGGCGGATGTTCGCTTCGCGTGGTCATGGTTTTCGCTAAGCGTGCTTCTGACGCCTGGTGCACCCGCGGCGACGGCCTCAGGGACGACCTCGTGAGTCTGCCTGGGATTTCTCAACGGCGGCTTATGTTCGTTCCGCGCGGTCGTGGTTTTCGCTAAGGGTGGTACTGACGCCTGGTGCACCCGCGGCGACGGCATCAGGGACGACATCGTGAGTCTGCCTGGGATTTCTCAACGGCGGCGGATGTTCGCTTCGCGTGGTCGTGGTTTTCGCTAAGCGTGCTACTGACGCCTGGTGCACCCGCGGCGACGGCCTCAGGGACGACCTCGTGAGTCTGCCTGGGATTTCTCAACGGCGGCTTATGTTCGTTCCGCGCGGTCGTGGTTTTCGCTAAGGGTGGTACTGACGGCTCGTGCACCCGCGGCGACGGCATCAGGGACGACATCGTGAGTGTGCCTGGGATTTCTCAACGGCGGCGGATGTTCGCTTCGCGTGGTCGCGGTTTTCGCTAAGCGTGCTACTGACGCCTGGTGCACCCGCGGCGACGGCCTCAGGGACGACCTCGTGAGTCTGCCTGGGATTTCTCAACGGCGGCTTATGTTCGTTCCGCGCGGTCGTGGTTTTCGCTAAGCGTGCTACTGAAGCCTGCTGCACCCGCGGCGACGGCATCAGGGACGACATCGTGAGTCTGCCTGGGATTTCTCAACGGCGGCGGATGTTCGCTTCGCGTGGTCATGGTTTTCGCTAAGCGTGCTACTGACGCCTGGTGCACCCGCGGCGACGGCCTCAGGGACGACCTCGTGAGTCTGCCTGGGATTTCTCAACGGCGGCTTATGTTCGTTCCGCGCGGTCGTGGTTTTCGCTAAGGGTGGTACTGACGCCTGGTGCACCCGCGGCGACGGCATCAGGGACGACATCGTGAGTGTGCCTGGGATTTCTCAACGGCGGCTTATGTTCGTTCCGCGCGGTCGTGGTTTTCGCTAAGCGTGCTACTGACGCCTGGTGCACCCGCGGCGACGGCATCAGGGACGACATCGTGAGTGTGCCTGGGATTTCTCAACGGCGGCGGATGTTCGTTCCGCGTGGTCGTCGTTTTTGCTAAGCGTGCTACTGACGCCTGGTGCACCCGCGGCGACGGCATCAGGGACGACCTCGTGAGTGTGCCTGGGATTTCTCAACGGCGGCGGATGTTCGTTCCGCGTGGTCGTCGTTTTTGCTAAGCGTGCTACTGACGCCTGGTGCACCCGCGGCGACGGCATCAGGGACGACATCGTGAGTGTGCCTGGGATTTCTCAACGGCGGCGGTTGTTCGCTTCGGGTGGTCGCGGTTTTCGCTAAGCGTGCTACTGACGCCTGGTGCACCCGCGGCGACGGCCTCAGGGACGACCTCGTGAGTCTGCCTGGGATTTCTCAACGGCGGCTTATGTTCGTTCCGCGCGGTCGTGGTTTTCGCTAAGCGTGCTACTGACGCCTGGTGCACCCGCGGCGACGGCATCAGGGACGACATCGTGAGTCTGCCTGGGATTTCTCAACGGCGGCGGATGTTCGCTTCGCGTGGTCGTGGTTTTCGCTAAGGGTGGTACTGACGCCTGGTGCACCCGCGGCGACGGCCTCAGGGACGACATCGTGAGTCTGCCTGGGATTTCTCAACGGCGGCGGATGTTCGTTCCGCGCGGTCGTGGTTTTCGCTAAGGGTGGTACTGACGCCTGGTGCACCCGCGGCGACGGCATCAGGGACGACATCGTGAGTCTGCCTGGGATTTCTCAACGGCGGCGGATGTTCGCTTCGCGTGGTCGTGGTTTTCGCTAAGCGTGCTACTGACGCCTGGTGCACCCGCGGCGACGGCATCAGGGACGACATCGTGAGTCTGCCTGGGATTTCTCAACGGCGGCGGATGTTCGCTTCGCGTGGTCGTGGTTTTCGCTAAGCGTGCTACTGACGCCTGGTGCACCCGCGGCGACGGCCTCAGGGACGACCTCGTGAGTCTGCCTGGGATTTCTCAACGGCGGCTTATGTTCGTTCCGCGCGGTCGTGGTTTTCGCTAAGCGTGCGACTGACGCCTGGTGCACCCGCGGCGACGGCATCAGGGACGACATCGTGAGTCTGCCTGGGATTTCTCAACGGCGGCGGATGTTCGCTTCGCGTGGTCATGGTTTTCGCTAAGCGTGCTACTGACGCCTGGTGCACCCGCGGCGACGGCCTCAGGGACGACCTCGTGAGTCTGCCTGGGATTTCTCAACGGCGGCTTATGTTCGTTCCGCGCGGTCGTGGTTTTCGCTAAGGGTGGTACTGACGCCTGGTGCACCCGCGGCGACGGCATCAGGGACGACATCGTGAGTCTGCCTGGGATTTCTCAACGGCGGCGGATGTTCGCTTCGCGTGGTCGTGGTTTTCGCTAAGCGTGCTACTGACGCCTGGTGCACCCGCGGCGACGGCCTCAGGGACGACCTCGTGAGTCTGCCTGGGATTTCTCAACGGCGGCTTATGTTCGTTCCGCGCGGTCGTGGTTTTCGCTAAGGGTGGTACTGACGGCTCGTGCACCCGCGGCGACGGCATCAGGGACGACATCGTGAGTGTGCCTGGGATTTCTCAACGGCGGCGGATGTTCGCTTCGCGTGGTCGCGGTTTTCGCTAAGCGTGCTACTGACAACTGGTGCACCCGCGGCGACGGCCTCAGGGACGACCTCGTGAGTCTGCCTGGGATTTCTCAACGGCGGCTTATGTTCGTTCCGCGCGGTCGTGGTTTTCGCTAAGCGTGCTACTGACGCCTGGTGCACCCGCGGCGACTGCATCAGGGACGACATCGTGAGTCTGCCTGGGATTTCTCAACGGCGGCGGATGTTCGCTTCGCGTGGTCGTGGTTTTCGCTAAGCGTGCTACTGACGCCTGGTGCACCCGCGGCGACGGCCTCAGGGACGACCTCGTGAGTCTGCCTGGGATTTCTCAACGGCGGCTTATGTTCGTTCCGCGTGGTCGTGGTTTTCGCTAAACGTGCTACTGACGCCTGGTGCACCCGCGGCGACGGCATCAGGGACGACATTGTGAGTGTGCCTGGGATTTCTCAACGGCGGCGGATGTTCGTTCCGCGCGGTCGTGGTTTTCACTAAGGGTGGTACTGACGGCTCGTGCACCCGCGGCGACGGCATAAGGGACGACATCGTGAGTGTGCCTGGGATTTCTCAACGGCGGCGGATGTTCGTTCCGCGCGGTCGTGGTTTTCACTAAGGGTGGTACTGACGGCTCGTGCACCCGCGGCGACAGCATCAGGGACGACATCGTGAGTGTGACTGGGATTTCTCAACGGCGGCGGATGTTCGTTCCGCGCGGTCGTGGTTTTCACTAAGGGTGGTACTGACGGCTCGTGCACCCGCGGCGACGGCATCAGGGACGACATCGTGAGTGTGCCTGGGATTTCTCAACGGCGGCGGATGTTCGCTTCGGGTGGTCGCGGTTTTCGCTAAGCGTGCTACTGACGCCTGGTGCACCCGCGGCGACGGCCTCAGGGACGACCTCGTGAGTCTGCCTGGGATTTCTCAACGGCGGCTTATGTTCGTTCCGCGCGGTCGTGGTTTTCGCTAAGGGTGGTACTGACGGCTCGTGCACCCGCGGCGACGGCATCAGGGACGACATCGTGAGTGTGCCTGGGATTTCTCAACGGCGGCGGATGTTCGCTTCGGGTGGTCGCGGTTTTCGCTAAGCGTGCTACTGACGCCTGGTGCACGCGCGGCGACGGCGTCAGGGACGACATCGTGAGTCTGCCTGGGATTTCTCAACGGCGGCTTATGTTCGTTCCGCGCGGTCGTGGTTTTCGCTAAGGGTGGTACTGACGGCTCGTGCACCCGCGGCGACAGCATCAGGGACGACATCGTGAGTGTGACTGGGATTTCTCAACGGCGGCTTATGTTCGTTCCGCGCGGTCGTGGTTTTCGCTAAGCGTGCTACTGACGCCTGGTGCACCCGCGGCGACGGCATCAGGGACGACATCGTGAGTCTGCCTGGGATTTCTCAACGGCGGCGGATGTTCGTTCCGCGCGGTCGTGGTTTTCACTAAGGGTGGTACTGACGGCTCGTGCACCCGCGGCGACAGCATCAGGGACGACATCGTGAGTGTGACTGGGATTTCTCAACGGCGGCTTATGTTCGTTCCGCGCGGTCGTGGTTTTCGCTAAGCGTGCTACTGACGCCTGGTGCACCCGCGGCGACGGCATCAGGGACGACATCGTGAGTCTGCCTGGGATTTCTCAACGGCGGCGGATGTTCGCTTCGCGTGGTCATGGTTTTCGCTAAGCGTGCTTCTGACGCCTGGTGCACCCGCGGCGACGGCCTCAGGGACGACCTCGTGAGTCTGCCTGGGATTTCTCAACGGCGGCTTATGTTCGTTCCGCGCGGTCGTGGTTTTCGCTAAGGGTGGTACTGACGGCTCGTGCACCCGCGGCGACGGCATCAGGGACGACATCGTGAGTGTGCCTGGGATTTCTCAACGGCGGCGGATGTTCGCTTCGGGTGGTCGCGGTTTTCGCTAAGCGTGCTACTGACGCCTGGTGCACCCGCGGCGACGGCATCAGGGACGACATCGTGAGTCTGCCTGGGATTTCTCAACGGCGGCTTATGTTCGTTCCGCGCGGTCGTGGTTTTCGCTAAGCGTGCTACTGACGCCTGGTGCACCCGCGGCGACGGCATCAGGGTCGACATCGTGAGTCTGCCTGGGATTTCTCAACGGCGGCGGATGTTCGCTTCGCGTGGTCGTGGTTTTCGCTAAGCGTGCTACTGACGCCTGGTGCACCCGCGGCGACGGCCTCAGGGACGACCTCGTGAGTCTGCCTGGGATTTCTCAACGGCGGCTTATGTTCGTTCCGCGCGGTCGTGGTTTTCGCTAAGGGTGGTACTGACGGCTCGTGCACCCGCGGCGACGGCATCAGGGACGACATCGTGAGTGTGCCTGGGATTTCTCAACGGCGGCGGATGTTCGCTTCGCGTGGTCGCGGTTTTCGCTAAGCGTGCTACTGACGCCTGGTGCACCCGCGGCGACGGCCTCAGGGGCGACCTCGTGAGTCTGCCTGGGATTTCTCAACGGCGGCTTATGTTCGTTCCGCGCGGTCGTGGTTTTCGCTAAGCGTGCTACTGACGCCTGGTGCACCCGCGGCGACGGCATCAGGGACGACATCGTGAGTCTGCCTGGGATTTCTCAACGGCGGCGGATGTTCGCTTCGCGTGGTCGTGGTTTTCGCAAAGCGTGCTACTGACGCCTGGTGCACCCGCGGCGACGGCCTCAGGGACGACCTCGTGAGTCTGCCTGGGATTTCTCAACGGCGGCTTATGTTCGTTCCGCGCGGTCGTGGTTTTCGCTAAGGGTGGTACTGACGCCTGGTGCACCCGCGGCGACGGCATCAGGGACGACATCGTGAGTGTGCCTGGGATTTCTCAACGGCGGCGGATGTTCGTTCCGCGCGGTCGTGGTTTTCACTAAGGGTGGTACTGACGGCTCGTGCACCCGTGGGGACAGCATCAGGGACGACATCGTGAGTGTGCCTGGGATTTCTCAACGGCGGCGGATGTTCGTTCCGCGCGGTCGTGGTTTTCACTAAGGGTGGTACTGACGGCTCGTGCACCCGCGGCGACGGCATCAGGGACGACCTCGTGAGTCTGCCTGGGATTTCTCAACGGCGGCTTATGTTCGTTCCGCGCGGTCGTGGTTTTCGCTAAGGGTGGTACTGACGCCTGGTGCACCCGCGGCGACGGCATCAGGGACGACATCGTGAGTCTGCCTGGGATTTCTCAACGGCGGCGGATGTTCGCTTCGCGTGGTCGTGGTTTTCGCTAAGCGTGCTACTGACGCCTGGTGCACCCGCGGCGACGGCCTCAGGGACGACCTCGTGAGTCTGCCTGGGATTTCTCAACGGCGGCTTATGTTCGTTCCGCGCGGTCGTGGTTTTCGCTAAGGGTGGTACTGACGGCTCGTGCACCCGCGGCGACGGCATCAGGGACGACATCGTGAGTGTGCCTGGGATTTCTCAACGGCGGCGGATGTTCGCTTCGCGTGGTCGCGGTTTTCGCTAAGCGTGCTACTGACGCCTGGTGCACCCGCGGCGACGGCCTCAGGGACGACCTCGTGAGTCTGCCTGGGATTTCTCAACGGCGGCTTATGTTCGTTCCGCGCGGTCGTGGTTTTCGCTAAGCGTGCTACTGAAGCCTGCTGCACCCGCGGCGACGGCATCAGGGACGACATCGTGAGTCTGCCTGGGATTTCTCAACGGCGGCGGATGTTCGCTTCGCGTGGTCATGGTTTTCGCTAAGCGTGCTACTGACGCCTGGTGCACCCGCGGCGACGGCCTCAGGGACGACCTCGTGAGTCTGCCTGGGATTTCTCAACGGCGGCTTATGTTCGTTCCGCGCGGTCGTGGTTTTCGCTAAGGGTGGTACTGACGCCTGGTGCACCCGCGGCGACGGCATCAGGGACGACATCGTGAGTGTGCCTGGGATTTCTCAACGGCGGCTTATGTTCGTTCCGCGCGGTCGTGGTTTTCGCTAAGCGTGCTACTGACGCCTGGTGCACCCGCGGCGACGGCATCAGGGACGACATCGTGAGTGTGCCTGGGATTTCTCAACGGCGGCGGATGTTCGTTCCGCGTGGTCGTCGTTTTTGCTAAGCGTGCTACTGACGCCTGGTGCACCCGCGGCGACGGCATCAGGGACGACCTCGTGAGTGTGCCTGGGATTTCTCAACGGCGGCGGATGTTCGTTCCGCGTGGTCGTCGTTTTTGCTAAGCGTGCTACTGACGCCTGGTGCACCCGCGGCGACGGCATCAGGGACGACATCGTGAGTGTGCCTGGGATTTCTCAACGGCGGCGGTTGTTCGCTTCGGGTGGTCGCGGTTTTCGCTAAGCGTGCTACTGACGCCTGGTGCACCCGCGGCGACGGCCTCAGGGACGACCTCGTGAGTCTGCCTGGGATTTCTCAACGGCGGCTTATGTTCGTTCCGCGCGGTCGTGGTTTTCGCTAAGCGTGCTACTGACGCCTGGTGCACCCGCGGCGACGGCATCAGGGACGACATCGTGAGTCTGCCTGGGATTTCTCAACGGCGGCGGATGTTCGCTTCGCGTGGTCGTGGTTTTCGCTAAGGGTGGTACTGACGCCTGGTGCACCCGCGGCGACGGCCTCAGGGACGACATCGTGAGTCTGCCTGGGATTTCTCAACGGCGGCGGATGTTCGTTCCGCGCGGTCGTGGTTTTCGCTAAGGGTGGTACTGACGCCTGGTGCACCCGCGGCGACGGCATCAGGGACGACATCGTGAGTCTGCCTGGGATTTCTCAACGGCGGCGGATGTTCGCTTCGCGTGGTCGTGGTTTTCGCTAAGCGTGCTACTGACGCCTGGTGCACCCGCGGCGACGGCATCAGGGACGACATCGTGAGTCTGCCTGGGATTTCTCAACGGCGGCGGATGTTCGCTTCGCGTGGTCGTGGTTTTCGCTAAGCGTGCTACTGACGCCTGGTGCACCCGCGGCGACGGCCTCAGGGACGACCTCGTGAGTCTGCCTGGGATTTCTCAACGGCGGCTTATGTTCGTTCCGCGCGGTCGTGGTTTTCGCTAAGCGTGCGACTGACGCCTGGTGCACCCGCGGCGACGGCATCAGGGACGACATCGTGAGTCTGCCTGGGATTTCTCAACGGCGGCGGATGTTCGCTTCGCGTGGTCATGGTTTTCGCTAAGCGTGCTACTGACGCCTGGTGCACCCGCGGCGACGGCCTCAGGGACGACCTCGTGAGTCTGCCTGGGATTTCTCAACGGCGGCTTATGTTCGTTCCGCGCGGTCGTGGTTTTCGCTAAGGGTGGTACTGACGCCTGGTGCACCCGCGGCGACGGCATCAGGGACGACATCGTGAGTCTGCCTGGGATTTCTCAACGGCGGCGGATGTTCGCTTCGCGTGGTCGTGGTTTTCGCTAAGCGTGCTACTGACGCCTGGTGCACCCGCGGCGACGGCCTCAGGGACGACCTCGTGAGTCTGCCTGGGATTTCTCAACGGCGGCTTATGTTCGTTCCGCGCGGTCGTGGTTTTCGCTAAGGGTGGTACTGACGGCTCGTGCACCCGCGGCGACGGCATCAGGGACGACATCGTGAGTGTGCCTGGGATTTCTCAACGGCGGCGGATGTTCGCTTCGCGTGGTCGCGGTTTTCGCTAAGCGTGCTACTGACAACTGGTGCACCCGCGGCGACGGCCTCAGGGACGACCTCGTGAGTCTGCCTGGGATTTCTCAACGGCGGCTTATGTTCGTTCCGCGCGGTCGTGGTTTTCGCTAAGCGTGCTACTGACGCCTGGTGCACCCGCGGCGACTGCATCAGGGACGACATCGTGAGTCTGCCTGGGATTTCTCAACGGCGGCGGATGTTCGCTTCGCGTGGTCGTGGTTTTCGCTAAGCGTGCTACTGACGCCTGGTGCACCCGCGGCGACGGCCTCAGGGACGACCTCGTGAGTCTGCCTGGGATTTCTCAACGGCGGCTTATGTTCGTTCCGCGTGGTCGTGGTTTTCGCTAAACGTGCTACTGACGCCTGGTGCACCCGCGGCGACGGCATCAGGGACGACATTGTGAGTGTGCCTGGGATTTCTCAACGGCGGCGGATGTTCGTTCCGCGCGGTCGTGGTTTTCACTAAGGGTGGTACTGACGGCTCGTGCACCCGCGGCGACGGCATAAGGGACGACATCGTGAGTGTGCCTGGGATTTCTCAACGGCGGCGGATGTTCGTTCCGCGCGGTCGTGGTTTTCACTAAGGGTGGTACTGACGGCTCGTGCACCCGCGGCGACAGCATCAGGGACGACATCGTGAGTGTGACTGGGATTTCTCAACGGCGGCGGATGTTCGTTCCGCGCGGTCGTGGTTTTCACTAAGGGTGGTACTGACGGCTCGTGCACCCGCGGCGACGGCATCAGGGACGACATCGTGAGTGTGCCTGGGATTTCTCAACGGCGGCGGATGTTCGCTTCGGGTGGTCGCGGTTTTCGCTAAGCGTGCTACTGACGCCTGGTGCACCCGCGGCGACGGCCTCAGGGACGACCTCGTGAGTCTGCCTGGGATTTCTCAACGGCGGCTTATGTTCGTTCCGCGCGGTCGTGGTTTTCGCTAAGGGTGGTACTGACGGCTCGTGCACCCGCGGCGACGGCATCAGGGACGACATCGTGAGTGTGCCTGGGATTTCTCAACGGCGGCGGATGTTCGCTTCGGGTGGTCGCGGTTTTCGCTAAGCGTGCTACTGACGCCTGGTGCACGCGCGGCGACGGCGTCAGGGACGACATCGTGAGTCTGCCTGGGATTTCTCAACGGCGGCTTATGTTCGTTCCGCGCGGTCGTGGTTTTCGCTAAGGGTGGTACTGACGGCTCGTGCACCCGCGGCGACAGCATCAGGGACGACATCGTGAGTGTGACTGGGATTTCTCAACGGCGGCTTATGTTCGTTCCGCGCGGTCGTGGTTTTCGCTAAGCGTGCTACTGACGCCTGGTGCACCCGCGGCGACGGCATCAGGGACGACATCGTGAGTCTGCCTGGGATTTCTCAACGGCGGCGGATGTTCGTTCCGCGCGGTCGTGGTTTTCACTAAGGGTGGTACTGACGGCTCGTGCACCCGCGGCGACAGCATCAGGGACGACATCGTGAGTGTGACTGGGATTTCTCAACGGCGGCTTATGTTCGTTCCGCGCGGTCGTGGTTTTCGCTAAGCGTGCTACTGACGCCTGGTGCACCCGCGGCGACGGCATCAGGGACGACATCGTGAGTCTGCCTGGGATTTCTCAACGGCGGCGGATGTTCGCTTCGCGTGGTCATGGTTTTCGCTAAGCGTGCTTCTGACGCCTGGTGCACCCGCGGCGACGGCCTCAGGGACGACCTCGTGAGTCTGCCTGGGATTTCTCAACGGCGGCTTATGTTCGTTCCGCGCGGTCGTGGTTTTCGCTAAGGGTGGTACTGACGGCTCGTGCACCCGCGGCGACGGCATCAGGGACGACATCGTGAGTGTGCCTGGGATTTCTCAACGGCGGCGGATGTTCGCTTCGGGTGGTCGCGGTTTTCGCTAAGCGTGCTACTGACGCCTGGTGCACCCGCGGCGACGGCATCAGGGACGACATCGTGAGTCTGCCTGGGATTTCTCAACGGCGGCTTATGTTCGTTCCGCGCGGTCGTGGTTTTCGCTAAGCGTGCTACTGACGCCTGGTGCACCCGCGGCGACGGCATCAGGGTCGACATCGTGAGTCTGCCTGGGATTTCTCAACGGCGGCGGATGTTCGCTTCGCGTGGTCGTGGTTTTCGCTAAGCGTGCTACTGACGCCTGGTGCACCCGCGGCGACGGCCTCAGGGACGACCTCGTGAGTCTGCCTGGGATTTCTCAACGGCGGCTTATGTTCGTTCCGCGCGGTCGTGGTTTTCGCTAAGGGTGGTACTGACGGCTCGTGCACCCGCGGCGACGGCATCAGGGACGACATCGTGAGTGTGCCTGGGATTTCTCAACGGCGGCGGATGTTCGCTTCGCGTGGTCGCGGTTTTCGCTAAGCGTGCTACTGACGCCTGGTGCACCCGCGGCGACGGCCTCAGGGGCGACCTCGTGAGTCTGCCTGGGATTTCTCAACGGCGGCTTATGTTCGTTCCGCGCGGTCGTGGTTTTCGCTAAGCGTGCTACTGACGCCTGGTGCACCCGCGGCGACGGCATCAGGGACGACATCGTGAGTCTGCCTGGGATTTCTCAACGGCGGCGGATGTTCGCTTCGCGTGGTCGTGGTTTTCGCAAAGCGTGCTACTGACGCCTGGTGCACCCGCGGCGACGGCCTCAGGGACGACCTCGTGAGTCTGCCTGGGATTTCTCAACGGCGGCTTATGTTCGTTCCGCGCGGTCGTGGTTTTCGCTAAGGGTGGTACTGACGCCTGGTGCACCCGCGGCGACGGCATCAGGGACGACATCGTGAGTGTGCCTGGGATTTCTCAACGGCGGCGGATGTTCGTTCCGCGCGGTCGTGGTTTTCACTAAGGGTGGTACTGACGGCTCGTGCACCCGTGGGGACAGCATCAGGGACGACATCGTGAGTGTGCCTGGGATTTCTCAACGGCGGCGGATGTTCGTTCCGCGCGGTCGTGGTTTTCACTAAGGGTGGTACTGACGGCTCGTGCACCCGCGGCGACGGCATCAGGGACGACATCGTGAGTCTGCCTGGGATTTCTCAACGGCGGCGGATGTTCGCTTCGCGTGGTCGCGGTTTTCGCTAAGCGTGCTACTGACGCCTGGTGCACCCGCGGCGACGGCCTCAGGGACGACCTCGTGAGTCTGCCTGGGATTTCTCAACGGCGGCTTATGTTCGTTCCGCGTGGTCGTGGTTTTCGCTAAGCGTGCTACTGACGCCTGGTGCACCCGCGGCGACGGCATCAGGGACGACATTGTGAGTGTGCCTGGGATTTCTCAACGGCGGCGGATGTTCGTTCCGCGCGGTCGTGGTTTTCACTAAGGGTGGTACTGACGGCTCGTGCACCCGCGGCGACGGCATAAGGGACGACATCGTGAGTGTGCCTGGGATTTCTCAACGGCGGCGGATGTTCGTTCCGCGCGGTCGTGGTTTTCACTAAGGGTGGTACTGACGGCTCGTGCACCCGCGGCGACAGCATAAGGGACGACATCGTGAGTGTGCCTGGTATTTCTCAACGGCGGCGGATGTTCGTTCCGCGCGGTCGTGGTTTTCACTAAGGGTGGTACTGACGGCTCGTGCACCCGCGGCGACGGCATCAGGGACGACATCGTGAGTGTGCCTGGGATTTCTCAACGGCGGCGGATGTTCGTTCCGCGCGGTCGTGGTTTTCACTAAGGGTGGTACTGACGGCTCGTGCACCCGCGGCGACGGCATAAGGGACGACATCGTGAGTGTGCCTGGGATTTTTCAACGGCGGCGGATGTTCGTTCCGCGCGGTCGTGGTTTTCACTAAGGGTGGTACTGACGGCTCGTGCACCCGCGGCGACGGCATCAGGGACGACATCGTGAGTGTGCCTGGGATTTTGTCAACGGCGGCGGATGTTCGTTCCGCGCGGTCGTGGTTTTCACTAAGGGTGGTACTGACGGCTCGTGCACCCGCGGCGACGGCATAAGGGACGACATCGTGAGTGTGCCTGGGATTTCTCAAGGGCGGCGGATGTTCGTTCCCCGTGGTCGTGGTTTTCGCTAAGCGTGCTACTGACGCCTGGTGCACCCGCGGCGACGGCATCAGGGACGTCATCGTGAGTGTGCCTGGGATTTCTCAACGGCGGCGGATGTTCGTTCCGCGCGGTCGTGGTTTTCGCTAAGCGTGGTACTTACGCCTGGTGCACCCGCGGCGACGGCATAACGGACGACATCGTGAGTGTGCCTCGGATTTCGCAACGGTGGCGGATGTTCGTTCCGCGTGGTCGTGGTTTTCGCTAAGCGTGGTACTGACGCCTGGTGCGCCCGCGGCGACGGCATCAGGAACGATATCGTGAGTGCGCCTGGGATTTCTCAACGGCGGCGGATGTTCGTTCCGCGTGGTCGTGGTTTTCGCTAAGCGTGGTACTGACGCCTGGTGCGCCCGCGGCGACGGCATCAGGAACGACATCGTGAGTGCGCCTGGGATTTCTCAACGGCGGCGGATGTTCGTTCCGCGTGGTCGTGGTTTTCGCTAAGCGTGCTACTGACGCCTGGTGCACCCGCGGCGACGGCATCAGGGACGACATCGTGAGTCTGCCTGGGATTTCTGAACGGCGGCGGATGTTCGTTCCGCGTGGTCGTGGTTTTCGCTAAGCATGCTACTGACGCCTGGTGCACCCGCGGCGACGGCATCAGGGACGACATCGTGAGTCTGCCTGGGATTTATCAACGCCGGCGGTTGTTCGCTCCGCGTCGTCGTGGTTTTCGCTAAGCATGCTACTGACGCCTAGAGCACCCGCGGCGACGGCATCAGGGACGACATCGTGAGTCTGCCTGGGATTTATCAACGGCGGCGGTTTTTCGCTCCGCGTGGTCGTGGTTTTCGCTAAGCGTGCTACTGACGCCTAGTGCACCCGCGGCGACGGCATCAGGGACGACATCGTGAGTCTGCCTGGGATTTATCAACGGCGGCGGTTGTTCGCTCCGCGTGGTCGTGGTTTTCGCTAAGCGTGCTACTGACGCCTGGTGCACCCGCGGCGACGGCATCAGGGACGACATCGGGAGTCTGCCTGGGATTTATCAAGGGCGGCGGTTGTTCGCTCCGCGTGGTCGTGGTTTTCGCTAAGCGTGCTACTGACGCCTGGTGCACCCGCGGCGACGGCATCAGGGACGACATCGTGAGTCTGCCTGGGATTTCTGAACGGCGGCGGATGTTCGTTCCGCGTGGTCGTGGTTTTCGCTAAGCGTGCTACTGACGCCTGGTGCACCCGCGGCGACGGCATCAGGGACGACATCGTGAGTCTGCCTGGGATTTATCAACGGCGGCGGTTGTTCGCTCCGCGTGGTCGTGGTTTTCGCTAAGCGTGCTACTGACGCCTAGTGCAAACGCGGTGACGGCATCAGGGACGACATCGTGAGTCTGCCTGGGATTTATCAACGGCGGCGGTTGTTCGCTCCGCGTGGTCGTGGTTTTCGCTAAGCGTGCTACTGACGCCTAGTGCACCCGCGGCGACGGCATCAGGGACGACATCGTGAGTCTGCCTGGGATTTATCAACGGCGGCGGTTGTTCGCTCCGCGTGGTCGTGGTTTTCGCTAAGCGTGCTACTGACGCCTAGTGCACCCGCGGCGACGGCATCAGGAACGACATCGTGAGTCTGCCTGGGATTTCTCAACGGCGGCGGATGTTCGCTTCGCGTGGTCATGGTTTTCGCTAAGCGTGCTTCTGACGCCTGGTGCACCCGCGGCGACGGCCTCAGGGACGACCTCGTGAGTCTGCCTGGGATTTCTCAACGGCGGCTTATGTTCGTTCCGCGCGGTCGTGGTTTTCGCTAAGGGTGGTACTGACGCCTGGTGCACCCGCGGCGACGGCATCAGGGACGACATCGTGAGTCTGCCTGGGATTTCTGAACGGCGGCGGTTGTTCGCTCCGCGTGGTCGTGGTTTTCGCTAAGCGTGCTACTGACGCCTGGTGCACCCGCGGCGACGGCATCAGGGACGACATCGTGAGTCTGCCTGGGATTTATCAACGGCGGCGGTTGTTCGCTCCGCGTGGTCGTGGTTTTCGCTAAGCGTGCTACTGACGCATGGTGCACCCGCGGCGACGGCATCAGGGACGACATCGTGAGTCTGCCTGGGATTTATAAACGGCGGCGGTTGTTCGCTCCGCGTGGTCGTGGTTTTCGCTAAGCGTGCTACTGACGCCTAGTGCACCCGCGGCGACGGCATCAGGGACGACATCGTGAGTCTGCCTGGGATTTATCAACGGCGGCGGTTGTTCGCTCCGCGTGGTCGTGGTTTTCGCTAAGCGTGCTACTGACGCCTGGTGCACCCGCGGCGACGGCATCAGGGACGACATCGTGAGTCTGCCTGGGATTTATAAACGGCGGCGGTTGTTCGCTCCGCGTGGTCGTGGTTTTCGCTAAGCGTGCTACTGACGCCTAGTGCACCCGCGGCGACGGCATCAGGGACGACATCGTGAGTCTGCCTGGGATTTATCAACGGCGGCGGTTGTTCGCTCCGCGTGGTCGTGGTTTTCGCTAAGCGTGCTACTGACGCCTGGTGCACCCGCGGCGACGGCATCAGGGACGACATCGTGAGTCTGCCTGGGATTTATAAACGGCGGCGGTTGTTCGCTCCGCGTGGTCGTGGTTTTCGCTAAGCGTGCTACTGACGCCTGGTGCACCCGCGGCGACGGAATCAGGGACGACATCGTGAGTCTGCCTGGGATTTATCAACGGCGGCGGTTGTTCGCTCCGCGTGGTCGTGGTTTTCGCTAAGCGTGCTACTGACGCCTGGTGCACCCGCGGCGACGGCATCAGGGACGACATCGTGAGTCTGCCTGGGATTTCTGAACGGCGGCGGATGTTCGTTCCGCGTGGTCGTGGTTTTCGCTACTGACGCCTGGTGCACCCGCGGCGACGGCATCAGGGACGACATCGTGAGTCTGCCTGGGATTTATCAACGGCGGCGGTTGTTCGCTCCGCGTGGTCGTGGTTTTCGCTAAGCGTGCTACTGACGCCTGGTGCACCCGCGGCGACGGCATCAGGGACGACATCGTGAGTCTGCCTGGGATTTCTGAACGGCGGCGGATGTTCGTTCCGCGTGGTCGTGGTTTTCGCTAAGCATGCTACTGACGCCTGGTGCACCCGCGGCGACGGCATCAGGGACGACATCGTGAGTCTGCCTGGGATTTATCAACGGCGGCGGTTGTTCGCTCCGCGTCGTCGTGGTTTTCGCTAAGCGTGCTACTGACGCCTGGTGCACCCGCGGCGACGGCATCAGGGACGACATCGTGAGTCTGCCTGGGATTTATCAACGGCGGCGGTTGTTCGCTCCGCGTGGTCGTGGTTTTCGCTAAGCGTGCTACTGACGCCTGGTGCACCCGCGGCGACGGCATCAGGGACGACATCGTGAGTCTGCCTGGGATTTCTGAACGGCGGCGGATGTTCGTTCCGCGTGGTCGTGGTTTTCGCTAAGCGTGCTACTGACGCCTGGTGCACCCGCGGCGACGGCATCAGGGACGACATCGTGAGTCTGCCTGGAATTTATCAACGGCGGCGGTTGTTCGCTCCGCGTGGTCGTGGTTTTCGCTAAGCGTGCTACTGACGCCTGGTGCACCCGCGGCGACGGCATCAGGGACGACATCGTGAGTCTGCCTGGGATTTCTGAACGGCGGCGGATGTTCGTTCCGCGTGGTCGTGGTTTTCGCTAAGCGTGCTACTGACGCCTGGTGCACCCGCGGTGACGGCATCAGGGACGACATCGTGAGTCTGCCTGGAATTTATCAACGGCGGCGGTTGTTCGCTCCGCGTGGTCGTGGTTTTCGCTAAGCGTGCTACTGACGCCTGGTGCACCCGCGGCGACGGCATCAGGGACGACATCGTGAGTCTGCCTGGGATTTCTGAACGGCGGCGGATGTTCGTTCCGCGTGGTCGTGGTTTTCGCTAAGCATGCTACTGACGCCTGGTGCACCCGCGGCGACGGCATCAGGGACGACATCGTGAGTCTGCCTGGGATTTATCAACGGCGGCGGTTGTTCGCTCCGCGTCGTCGTGGTTTTCGCTAAGCATGCTACTGACGCCTAGTGCACCCGCGGCGACGGCATCAGGGACGACATCGTGAGTCTGCCTGGGATTTATCAACGGCGGCGGTTTTTCGCTCCGCGTGGTCGTGGTTTTCGCTAAGCGTGCTACTGACGCCTGGTGCACCCGCGGCGACGGCATCAGGGACGACATCGTGAGTCTGCCTGGGATTTCTCAACGGCGGCGGTTGTTCGCTCCGCGTGGTCGTGGTTTTCGCTAAGCGTGCTACTGACGCCTGGTGCACCCGCGGCGAGGGCATCAGGGACGACATCGTGAGTCTGCCTGGGATTTCTCAACGGCGGCGGATGTTCGCTTCGCGTGGTCGTGGTTTTCGCAAAGCGTGCTACTGACGCCTGGTGCACCCGCGGCGACGGCCTCAGGGACGACCTCGTGAGTCTGCCTGGGATTTCTCAACGGCGGCTTATGTTCGTTCCGCGCGGTCGTGGTTTTCGCTAAGGGTGGTACTGACGCCTGGTGCACCCGCGGCGACGGCATCAGGGACGACATCGTGAGTGTGCCTGGGATTTCTCAACGGCGGCGGATGTTCGTTCCGAGCGGTCGTGGTTTTCACTAAGGGTGGTACTGACGGCTCGTGCACCCGTGGGGACAGCATCAGGGACGACATCGTGAGTGTGCCTGGGATTTCTCAACGGCGGCGGATGTTCGTTCCGCGCGGTCGTGGTTTTCACTAAGGGTGGTACTGACGGCTCGTGCACCCGCGGCGACGGCATCAGGGACGACATCGTGAGTCTGCCTGGGATTTCTCAACGGCGGCGGATGTTCGCTTCGCGTGGTCGCGGTTTTCGCTAAGCGTGCTACTGACGCCTGGTGCACCCGCGGCGACGGCCTCAGGGACGACCTCGTGAGTCTGCCTGGGATTTCTCAACGGCGGCTTATGTTCGTTCCGCGTGGTCGTGGTTTTCGCTAAGCGTGCTACTGACGCCTGGTGCACCCGCGGCGACGGCATCAGGGACGACATTGTGAGTGTGCCTGGGATTTCTCAACGGCGGCGGATGTTCGTTCCGCGCGGTCGTGGTTTTCACTAAGGGTGGTACTGACGGCTCGTGCACCCGCGGCGACGGCATAAGGGACGACATCGTGAGTGTGCCTGGGATTTCTCAACGGCGGCGGATGTTCGTTCCGCGCGGTCGTGGTTTTCACTAAGGGTGGTACTGACGGCTCGTGCACCCGCGGCGACAGCATAAGGGACGACATCGTGAGTGTGCCTGGGATTTCTCAACGGCGGCGGATGTTCGTTCCGCGCGGTCGTGGTTTTCACTAAGGGTGGTACTGACGGCTCGTGCACCCGCGGCGACGGCATCAGGGACGACATCGTGAGTGTGCCTGGGATTTCTCAACGGCGGCGGATGTTCGTTCCGCGCGGTCGTGGTTTTCACTAAGGGTGGTACTGACGGCTCGTGCACCCGCGGCGACGGCATAAGGGACGACATCGTGAGTGTGCCTGGGATTTCTCAAGGGCGGCGGATGTTCGTTCCCCGTGGTCGTGGTTTTCGCTAAGCGTGCTACTGACGCCTGGTGCACCCGCGGCGACGGCATCAGGGACGACATCGTGAGTGTGCCTGGGATTTCTCAACGGCGGCGGATGTTCGTTCCGCGCGGTCGTGGTTTTCACTAAGGGTGGTACTGACGGCTCGTGCACCCGCGGCGACGGCATAAGGGACGACATCGTGAGTGTGCCTGGGATTTCTCAAGGGCGGCGGATGTTCGTTCCCCGTGGTCGTGGTTTTCGCTAAGCGTGCTACTGACGCCTGGTGCACCCGCGGCGACGGCATCAGGGACGACATCGTGAGTGTGCCTGGGATTTCTCAACGGCGGCGGATGTTCGTTCCGCGCGGTCGTGGTTTTCGCTAAGCGTGGTACTTACGCCTGGTGCACCCGCGGCGACGGCATAACGGACGACATCGTGAGTGTGCCTCGGATTTCGCAACGGTGGCGGATGTTCGTTCCGCGTGGTCGTGGTTTTCGCTAAGCGTGGTACTGACGCCTGGTGCGCCCGCGGCGACGGCATCAGGAACGACATCGTGAGTGCGCCTGGGATTTCTCAACGGCGGCGGATGTTCGTTCCGCGTGGTCGTGGTTTTCGCTAAGCGTGGTACTGACGCCTGGTGCGCCCGCGGCGACGGCATCAGGAACGACATCGTGAGTGCGCCTGGGATTTCTCAACGGCGGCGGATGTTCGTTCCACGTGGTCGTGGTTTTCGCTAAGCGTGCTACTGACGCCTGGTGCACCCGCGGCGACGGCATCAGGGACGACATCGTGAGTCTGCCTGGGATTTCTGAACGGCGGCGGATGTTCGTTCCGCGTGGTCGTGGTTTTCGCTAAGCATGCTACTGACGCCTGGTGCACCCGCGGCGACGGCATCAGGGACGACATCGTGAGTCTGCCTGGGATTTATCAACGCCGGCGGTTGTTCGCTCCGCGTCGTCGTGGTTTTCGCTAAGCATGCTACTGACGCCTAGAGCACCCGCGGCGACGGCATCAGGGACGACATCGTGAGTCTGCCTGGGATTTATCAACGGCGGCGGTTTTTCGCTCCGCGTGGTCGTGGTTTTCGCTAAGCGTGCTACTGACGCCTGGTGCATCCGCGGCGACGGCATCAGGGACGACATCGTGAGTCTGCCTGGGATTTATCAACGGCGGCGGTTGTTCGCTCCGCGTGGTCGTGGTTTTCGCTAAGCGTGCTACTGACGCCTGGTGCACCCGCGGCGACGGCATCAGGGACGACATCGTGAGTCTGCCTGGGACTTATCAACGGCGGCGGTTGTTCGCTCCGCGTGGTTGTGGTTTTCGCTAAGCGTGCTACTGACGCCTGGTGCACCCGCGGCGACGGCATCAGGGACGACATCGTGAGTCTGCCTGGGATTTATCAACGGCGGCGGTTGTTCGCTCCGCGTGGTCGTGGTTTTCGCTAAGCGTGCTACTGACGCCTGGTGCACCCGCGGCGACGGCATCAGGGACGACATCGTGAGTCTGCCTGGGATTGCTGAACGGCGGCGGATTTTCGTTCCGCGTGGTCGTGGTTTTCGCTAAGCATGCTAATGACGCCTGGTGCATCCGCGGCGACGGCATCAGGGACGACATCGTGAGTCTGCCTGGGATTTATCAACGGCGGCGGTTGTTCGCTCCGCGTGGTTGTGGTTTTCGCTAAGCGTTCTACTGACGCCTAGTGCAAACGCGGTGACGGCATCAGGGACGACATCGTGAGTCTGCCTGGGATTTATCAACGGCGGCGGTTGTTCGCTCCGCGTGGTCGTGGTTTTCGCTAAGCGTGCTACTGACGCCTAGTGCACCCGCGGCGACGGCATCAGGGACGACATCGTGAGTCTGCCTGGGATTTATCAACGGCGGCGGTTGTTCGCTCCGCGTGGTCGTGGTTTTCGCTAAGCCTGCTACTGACGCCTGGTGCACCCGCGGCGACGGCATCAGGGACGACATCGTGAGTCTGCCTGGGATTTATCAACGGCGGCGGTTGTTCGCTCCGCGTGGTTGTGGTTTTCGCTAAGCGTGCTACTGACGCCTAGTGCACCCGCGGCGACGGCATCAGGGACGACATCGTGAGTCTGCCTGGGATTTATCAACGGCGGCGGTTGTTCGCTCCGCGTGGTCGTGGTTTTCGCTAAGCGTGCTACTGACGCCTGGTGCACCCGCGGCGACGGCATCAGGGACGACATCGTGAGTCTGCCTGGGATTTATCAACGGCGGCGGTTGTTCGCTCCGCGTGGTCGTGGTTTTCGCTAAGCGTGCTACTGACGCCTAGTGCACCCGCGGCGACGGCATCAGGGACGACATCGTGAGTCTGCCTGGGATTTATCAACGGCGGCGGTTGTTCGCTCCGCGTGGTCGTGGTTTTCGCTAAGCGTGCTACTGACGCCTAGTGCACCCGCGGCGACGGCATCAGGGACGACATCGTGAGTCTGCCTGGGATTTATCAACGGCGGCGGTTGTTCGCTCAGCGTGGTCGTGGTTTTCGCTAAGCGTGCTACTGACGCCTAGTGCACCCGCGGCGACGGCATCAGGGACGACATCGTGAGTCTGCCTGGGATTTATCAACGGCGGCGGTTGTTCGCTCCGCGTGGTCGTGGTTTTCGCTAAGCGTGCTACTGACGCCTGGTGCACCCGCGGCGACGGCATCAGGGACGACATCGTGAGTCTGCCTGGGATTTATCAACGGCGGCGGTTGTTCGCTCCGCGTGGTCGTGGTTTTCGCTAAGCGTGCTACTGACGCCTGGTGCACCCGCGGCGACGGCATCAGGGACGACATCGTGAGTCTGCCTGGGATTTCTGAACGGCGGCGGATGTTCGTTCCGCGTGGTCGTGGTTTTCGCTAAGCATGCTACTGACGCCTGGTGCACCCGCGGCGACGGCATCAGGGACGACATCGTGAGTCTGCCTGGGATTTATCAACGGCGGCGGTTGTTCGCTCCGCGTGGTCGTGGTTTTCGCTAAGCGTGCTACTGACGCCTAGTGCAAACGCGGTGACGGCATCAGGGACGACATCGTGAGTCTGCCTGGGATTTATCAACGGCGGCGGTTGTTCGCTCCGCGTGGTCGTGGTTTTCGCTAAGCGTGCTACTGACGCCTAGTGCACCCGCGGCGACGGCATCAGGGACGACATCGTGAGTCTGCCTGGGATTTATCAACGGCGGCGGTTGTTCGCTCCGCGTGGTCGTGGTTTTCGCTAAGCGTGCTACTGACGCCTAGTGCACCCGCGGCGACGGCATCAGGGACGACATCGTGAGTCTGCCTGGGATTTATCAACGGCGGCGGTTGTTCGCTCCGCGTGGTCGTGGTTTTCGCTAAGCGTGCTACTGACGCCTGGTGCACCCGCGGCGACGGCATCAGGGACGACATCGTGAGTCTGCCTGGGATTTATCAACGGCGGCGGTTGTTCGCTCCGCGTGGTCGTGGTTTTCGCTAAGCGTGCTACTGACGCCTGGTGCACCCGCGGCGACGGCATCAGGGACGACATCGTGAGTCTGCCTGGGATTTCTGAACGGCGGCGGATGTTCGTTCCGCGTGGTCGTGGTTTTCGCTAAGCGTGCTACTGACGCCTAGTGCACCCGCGGCGACGGCATCAGGGACGACATCGTGAGTCTGCCTGGGATTTATCAACGGCGGCGGTTGTTCGCTCCGCGTGGTCGTGGTTTTCGCTAAGCGTGCTACTGACGCCTGGTGCACCCGCGGCGACGGCATCAGGGACGACATCGTGAGTCTGCCTGGGATTTATAAACGGCGGCGGTTGTTCGCTCCGCGTGGTCGTGGTTTTCGCTAAGCGTGCTACTGACGCCTGGTGCACCCGCGGCGACGGCATCAGGGACGACATCGTGAGTCTGCCTGGGATATATCAACGGCGGCGGTTGTTCGCTCCGCGTGGTCGTGGTTTTCGCTAAGCGTGCTACTGACGCCTGGTGCACCCGCGGCGACGGCATCAGGGACGACATCGTGAGTCTGCCTGGGATTTCTGAACGGCGGCGGATGTTCGTTCCGCGTGGTCGTGGTTTTCGCTAAGCATGCTACTGACGCCTGGTGCACCCGCGGCGACGGCATCAGGGACGACATCGTGAGTCTGCCTGGGATTTATCAACGCCGGCGGTTGTTCGCTCCGCGTCGTCGTGGTTTTCGCTAAGCATGCTACTGACGCCTAGAGCACCCGCGGCGACGGCATCAGGGACGACATCGTGAGTCTGCCTGGGATTTATCAACGGCGGCGGTTTTTCGCTCCGCGTGGTCGTGGTTTTCGCTAAGCGTGCTACTGACGCCTGGTGCATCCGCGGCGACGGCATCAGGGACGACATCGTGAGTCTGCCTGGGATTTATCAACGGCGGCGGTTGTTCGCTCCGCGTGGTCGTGGTTTTCGCTAAGCGTGCTACTGACGCCTGGTGCACCCGCGGCGACGGCATCAGGGACGACATCGTGAGTCTGCCTGGGACTTATCAACGGCGGCGGTTGTTCGCTCCGCGTGGTTGTGGTTTTCGCTAAGCGTGCTACTGACGCCTGGTGCACCCGCGGCGACGGCATCAGGGACGACATCGTGAGTCTGCCTGGGATTTATCAACGGCGGCGGTTGTTCGCTCCGCGTGGTCGTGGTTTTCGCTAAGCGTGCTACTGACGCCTGGTGCACCCGCGGCGACGGCATCAGGGACGACATCGTGAGTCTGCCTGGGATTGCTGAACGGCGGCGGATTTTCGTTCCGCGTGGTCGTGGTTTTCGCTAAGCATGCTAATGACGCCTGGTGCATCCGCGGCGACGGCATCAGGGACGACATCGTGAGTCTGCCTGGGATTTATCAACGGCGGCGGTTGTTCGCTCCGCGTGGTTGTGGTTTTCGCTAAGCGTTCTACTGACGCCTAGTGCAAACGCGGTGACGGCATCAGGGACGACATCGTGAGTCTGCCTGGGATTTATCAACGGCGGCGGTTGTTCGCTCCGCGTGGTCGTGGTTTTCGCTAAGCGTGCTACTGACGCCTAGTGCACCCGCGGCGACGGCATCAGGGACGACATCGTGAGTCTGCCTGGGATTTATCAACGGCGGCGGTTGTTCGCTCCGCGTGGTCGTGGTTTTCGCTAAGCCTGCTACTGACGCCTGGTGCACCCGCGGCGACGGCATCAGGGACGACATCGTGAGTCTGCCTGGGATTTATCAACGGCGGCGGTTGTTCGCTCCGCGTGGTTGTGGTTTTCGCTAAGCGTGCTACTGACGCCTAGTGCACCCGCGGCGACGGCATCAGGGACGACATCGTGAGTCTGCCTGGGATTTATCAACGGCGGCGGTTGTTCGCTCCGCGTGGTCGTGGTTTTCGCTAAGCGTGCTACTGACGCCTGGTGCACCCGCGGCGACGGCATCAGGGACGACATCGTGAGTCTGCCTGGGATTTATCAACGGCGGCGGTTGTTCGCTCCGCGTGGTCGTGGTTTTCGCTAAGCGTGCTACTGACGCCTAGTGCACCCGCGGCGACGGCATCAGGGACGACATCGTGAGTCTGCCTGGGATTTATCAACGGCGGCGGTTGTTCGCTCCGCGTGGTCGTGGTTTTCGCTAAGCGTGCTACTGACGCCTAGTGCACCCGCGGCGACGGCATCAGGGACGACATCGTGAGTCTGCCTGGGATTTATCAACGGCGGCGGTTGTTCGCTCAGCGTGGTCGTGGTTTTCGCTAAGCGTGCTACTGACGCCTAGTGCACCCGCGGCGACGGCATCAGGGACGACATCGTGAGTCTGCCTGGGATTTATCAACGGCGGCGGTTGTTCGCTCCGCGTGGTCGTGGTTTTCGCTAAGCGTGCTACTGACGCCTGGTGCACCCGCGGCGACGGCATCAGGGACGACATCGTGAGTCTGCCTGGGATTTATCAACGGCGGCGGTTGTTCGCTCCGCGTGGTCGTGGTTTTCGCTAAGCGTGCTACTGACGCCTGGTGCACCCGCGGCGACGGCATCAGGGACGACATCGTGAGTCTGCCTGGGATTTCTGAACGGCGGCGGATGTTCGTTCCGCGTGGTCGTGGTTTTCGCTAAGCATGCTACTGACGCCTGGTGCACCCGCGGCGACGGCATCAGGGACGACATCGTGAGTCTGCCTGGGATTTATCAACGGCGGCGGTTGTTCGCTCCGCGTGGTCGTGGTTTTCGCTAAGCGTGCTACTGACGCCTAGTGCAAACGCGGTGACGGCATCAGGGACGACATCGTGAGTCTGCCTGGGATTTATCAACGGCGGCGGTTGTTCGCTCCGCGTGGTCGTGGTTTTCGCTAAGCGTGCTACTGACGCCTAGTGCACCCGCGGCGACGGCATCAGGGACGACATCGTGAGTCTGCCTGGGATTTATCAACGGCGGCGGTTGTTCGCTCCGCGTGGTCGTGGTTTTCGCTAAGCGTGCTACTGACGCCTAGTGCACCCGCGGCGACGGCATCAGGGACGACATCGTGAGTCTGCCTGGGATTTATCAACGGCGGCGGTTGTTCGCTCCGCGTGGTCGTGGTTTTCGCTAAGCGTGCTACTGACGCCTGGTGCACCCGCGGCGACGGCATCAGGGACGACATCGTGAGTCTGCCTGGGATTTATCAACGGCGGCGGTTGTTCGCTCCGCGTGGTCGTGGTTTTCGCTAAGCGTGCTACTGACGCCTGGTGCACCCGCGGCGACGGCATCAGGGACGACATCGTGAGTCTGCCTGGGATTTCTGAACGGCGGCGGATGTTCGTTCCGCGTGGTCGTGGTTTTCGCTAAGCGTGCTACTGACGCCTAGTGCACCCGCGGCGACGGCATCAGGGACGACATCGTGAGTCTGCCTGGGATTTATCAACGGCGGCGGTTGTTCGCTCCGCGTGGTCGTGGTTTTCGCTAAGCGTGCTACTGACGCCTGGTGCACCCGCGGCGACGGCATCAGGGACGACATCGTGAGTCTGCCTGGGATTTATAAACGGCGGCGGTTGTTCGCTCCGCGTGGTCGTGGTTTTCGCTAAGCGTGCTACTGACGCCTGGTGCACCCGCGGCGACGGCATCAGGGACGACATCGTGAGTCTGCCTGGGATATATCAACGGCGGCGGTTGTTCGCTCCGCGTGGTCGTGGTTTTCGCTAAGCGTGCTACTGACGCCTGGTGCACCCGCGGCGACGGCATCAGGGACGACATCGTGAGTCTGCCTGGGATTTCTGAACGGCGGCGGATGTTCGTTCCGCGTGGTCGTGGTTTTCGCTACTGACGCCTGGTGCACCCGCGGCGACGGCATCAGGGACGACATCGTGAGTCTGCCTGGGATTTATCAACGGCGGCGGTTGTTCGCTCCGCGTGGTCGTGGTTTTCGCTAAGCGTGCTACTGACGCCTGGTGCACCCGCGGCGACGGCATCAGGGACGACATCGTGAGTCTGCCTGGGATTTCTGAACGGCGGCGGATGTTCGTTCCGCGTGGTCGTGGTTTTCGCTAAGCATGCTACTGACGCCTGGTGCACCCGCGGCGACGGCATCAGGGACGACATCGTGAGTCTGCCTGGGATTTATCAACGGCGGCGGTTGTTCGCTCCGCGTCGTCGTCGTTTTCGCTAAGCGTGCTACTGACGCCTGGTGCACCCGCGGCGACGGCATCAGGGACGACATCGTGAGTCTGCCTGGGATTTATCAACGGCGGCGGTTGTTCGCTCCGCGTGGTCGTGGTTTTCGCTAAGCGTGCTACTGACGCCTGGTGCACCCGCGGCGACGGCATCAGGGACGACATCGTGAGTCTGCCTGGGATTTCTGAACGGCGGCGGATGTTCGTTCCGCGTGGTCGTGGTTTTCGCTAAGCGTGCTACTGACGCCTGGTGCACCCGCGGCGACGGCATCAGGGACGACATCGTGAGTCTGCCTGGAATTTATCAACGGCGGCGGTTGTTCGCTCCGCGTGGTCGTGGTTTTCGCTAAGCGTGCTACTGACGCCTGGTGCACCCGCGGCGACGGCATCAGGGACGACATCGTGAGTCTGCCTGGGATTTCTGAACGGCGGCGGATGTTCGTTCCGCGTGGTCGTGGTTTTCGCTAAGCGTGCTACTGACGCCTGGTGCACCCGCGGTGACGGCATCAGGGACGACATCGTGAGTCTGCCTGGAATTTATCAACGGCGGCGGTTGTTCGCTCCGCGTGGTCGTGGTTTTCGCTAAGCGTGCTACAGACGCCTGGTGCACCCGCGGCGACGGCATCAGGGACGACATCGTGAGTCTGCCTGGGATTTCTGAACGGCGGCGGATGTTCGTTCCGCGTGGTCGTGGTTTTCGCTAAGCATGCTACTGACGCCTGGTGCACCCGCGGCGACGGCATCAGGGACGACATCGTGAGTCTGCCTGGGATTTATCAACGGCGGCGGTTGTTCGCTCCGCGTCGTCGTGGTTTTCGCTAAGCATGCTACTGACGCCTAGTGCACCCGCGGCGACGGCATCAGGGACGACATCGTGAGTCTGCCTGGGATTTATCAACGGCGGCGGTTTTTCGCTCCGCGTGGTCGTGGTTTTCGCTAAGCGTGCTACTGACGCCTGGTGCACCCGCGGCGACGGCATCAGGGACGACATCGTGAGTCTGCCTGGGATTTATCAACGGCGGCGGTTGTTCGCTCCGCGTGGTCGTGGTTTTCGCTAAGCGTGCTACTGACGCCTGGTGCACCCGCGGCGACGGCATCAGGGACGACATCGTGAGTCTGCCTGGGATTTATCAACGGCGGCGGTTGTTCGCTCCGCGTGGTTGTGGTTTTCGCTAAGCGTGCTACTGATGCCTAGTGCACCCGCGGCGACGGCATCAGGGACGACATCGTGAGTCTGCCTGGGATTTATCAACGGCGGCGGTTGTTCGCTCCGCGTGGTCGTGGTTTTCGCTAAGCGTGCTACTGACGCCTGGTGCACCCGCGGCGACGGCATCAGGGACGACATCGTGAGTCTGCCTGGGATTTATCAACGGCGGCGGATGTTCGTTCCGCGTGGTCGTGGTTTTCGCTAAGCATGCTACTGATGCCTGGTGCATCCGCGGCGACGGCATCAGGGACGACATCGTGAGTCTGCCTGGGATTTATCAACGGCGGCGGTTGTTCGCTCCGCGTGGTCGTGGTTTTCGCTAAGCGTGCTACTGACGCCTGGTGCACCCGCGGCGACGGCATCAGGGACGACATCGTGAGTCTGCCTGGGATTTATCAACGGCGGCGGTTGTTCGCTCCGCGTGGTTGTGGTTTTCGCTAAGCGTGCTACTGACGCCTGGTGCACCCGCGGCGACGGCATCAGGGACGACATCGTGAGTCTGCCTGGGATTTATCAACGGCGGCGGTTGTTCGCTCCGCGTGGTCGTGGTTTTCGCTAAGCGTGCTACTGACGCCTGGTGCATCCGCGGCGACGGCATCAGGGACGACATCGTGAGTCTGCCTGGGATTTATCAACGGCGGCGGTTGTTCGCTCCGCGTGGTCGTGGTTTTCGCTAAGCGTGCTACTGACGCCTAGTGCACCCGCGGCGACGGCATCAGGGACGACATCGTGAGTCTGCCTGGGATTTATCAACGGCGGCGGTTGTTCGCTCCGCGTGGTTGTGGTTTTCGCTAAGCGTGCTACTGACGCCTAGTGCACCCGCGGCGACGGCATCAGGGACGACATCGTGAGTCTGCCTGGGATTTATCAACGGCGGCGGTTGTTCGCTCCGCGTGGTCGTGGTTTTCGCTAAGCGTGCTACTGACGCCTAGTGCACCCGCGGCGACGGCATCAGGGACGACATCGTGGGTCTGCCTGGGATTTATCAACGGCGGCGGTTGTTCGATCCGCGTGGTCGTGGTTTTCGCTAAGCGTGCTACTGACGCCTAGTGCACCCGCGGCGACGGCATCAGGGACGACATCGTGAGTCTGCCTGGGATTTATCAACGGCGGCGGTTGTTCGCTCCGCGTGGTCGTGGTTTTCGCTAAGCGTGCTACTGACGCCTAGTGCACCCGCGGCGACGGCATCAGGGACGACATCGTGAGTCTGCCTGGGATTTATCAACGGGTGCGGTTGTTCGCTCCGCGTGGTTGTGGTTTTCGCTAAGCGTGCTACTGACGCCTAGTGCACCCGCGGCGACGGCATCAGGGACGACATCGTGAGTCTGCCTGGGATTTATCAACGGCGGCGGTTGTTCGCTCCGCGTGGTCGTGGTTTTCGCTAAGCGTGCTACTGACGCCTAGTGCACCCGCGGCGACGGCATCAGGGACGACATCGTGAGTCTGCCTGGGATTTATCAACGGCGGCGGTTGTTCGCTCCGCGTGGTCGTGGTTTTCGCTAAGCGTGCTACTGACGCCTAGTGCACCCGCGGCGACGGCATCAGGGACGACATCGTGAGTCTGCCTGGGATTTATCAACGGCGGCGGTTGTTCGCTCCGCGTGGTCGTGGTTTTCGCTAAGCGTGCTACTGACGCCTAGTGCACCCGCGGCGACGGCATCAGGGACGACATCGTGAGTCTGCCTGGGATTTATCAACGGCGGCGGTTGTTCGCTCCGCGTGGTTGTGGTTTTCGCTAAGCGTGCTACTGACGCCTAGTGCACCCGCGGCGACGGCATCAGGGACGACATCGTGAGTCTGCCTGGGATTTATCAACGGCGGCGGTTGTTCGCTCCGCGTGGTCGTGGTTTTCGCTAAGCGTGCTACTGACGCCTAGTGCACCCGCGGCGACGGCATCAGGGACGACATCGTGAGTCTGCCTGGGATTTATCAACGGCGGCGGTTGTTCGCTCCGCGTGGTCGTGGTTTTCGCTAAGCGTGCTACTGACGCCTGGTGCACCCGCGGCGACGGCATCAGGGACGACATCGTGAGTCTGCCTGGGATTTCTCAACGGCGGCGGATGTTCGCTTCGCGTGGTTGTGGTTTTCGCTAAGGGTGGTACTGACGCCTGGTGCACCCGCGGCGACGGCATCAGGGACGACATCGTGAGTCTGCCTGGGATTTATCAACGGCGGCGGTTGTTCGCTCCGCGTGGTTGTGGTTTTCGCTAAGCGTGCTACTGACGCCTAGTGCACCCGCGGCGACGGCATCAGGGACGACATCGTGAGTCTGCCTGGGATTTATCAACGGCGGCGGTTGTTCGCTCCGCGTGGTCGTGGTTTTCGCTAAGCGTGCTACTGACGCCTAGTGCACCCGCGGCGACGGCATCAGGGACGACATCGTGAGTCTGCCTGGGATTTATCAACGGCGGCGGTTGTTCGCTCCGCGTGGTCGTGGTTTTCGCTAAGCGTGCTACTGACGCCTAGTGCACCCGCGGCGACGGCACCAGGGACGACATCGTGAGTCTGCCTGGGATTTATCAACGGCGGCGGTTGTTCGCTCCGCGTGGTCGTGGTTTTCGCTAAGCGTGCTACTGACGCCTGGTGCGCCCGCGGCGACGGCATCAGGGACGACATCGTGAGTCTGCCTGGGATTTATCAACGGCGGCGGTTGTTCGCTCCGCGTGGTCGTGGTTTTCGCTAAGCGTGCTACTGACGCCTGGTGCACCCGCGGCGACGGCATCAGGGACGACATCGTGAGTCTGCCTGGGATTTCTGAACGGCGGCGGATGTTCGTTCCGCGTGGTCGTGGTTTTCGCTAAGCATGCTACTGACGCCTGGTGCACCCGCGGCGACGGCATCAGGGACGACATCGTGAGTCTGCCTGGGATTTATCAACGGCGGCGGTTGTTCGCTCCGCGTCGTCGTCGTTTTCGCTAAGCGTGCTACTGACGCCTGGTGCACCCGCGGCGACGGCATCAGGGACGACATCGTGAGTCTGCCTGGGATTTATCAACGGCGGCGGTTGTTCGCTCCGCGTGGTCGTGGTTTTCGCTAAGCGTGCTACTGACGCCTGGTGCACCCGCGGCGACGGCATCAGGGACGACATCGTGAGTCTGCCTGGGATTTCTGAACGGCGGCGGATGTTCGTTCCGCGTGGTCGTGGTTTTCGCTAAGCGTGCTACTGACGCCTGGTGCACCCGCGGCGACGGCATCAGGGACGACATCGTGAGTCTGCCTGGAATTTATCAACGGCGGCGGTTGTTCGCTCCGCGTGGTCGTGGTTTTCGCTAAGCGTGCTACTGACGCCTGGTGCACCCGCGGCGACGGCATCAGGGACGACATCGTGAGTCTGCCTGGGATTTCTGAACGGCGGCGGATGTTCGTTCCGCGTGGTCGTGGTTTTCGCTAAGCGTGCTACTGACGCCTGGTGCACCCGCGGTGACGGCATCAGGGACGACATCGTGAGTCTGCCTGGAATTTATCAACGGCGGCGGTTGTTCGCTCCGCGTGGTCGTGGTTTTCGCTAAGCGTGCTACAGACGCCTGGTGCACCCGCGGCGACGGCATCAGGGACGACATCGTGAGTCTGCCTGGGATTTCTGAACGGCGGCGGATGTTCGTTCCGCGTGGTCGTGGTTTTCGCTAAGCATGCTACTGACGCCTGGTGCACCCGCGGCGACGGCATCAGGGACGACATCGTGAGTCTGCCTGGGATTTATCAACGGCGGCGGTTGTTCGCTCCGCGTCGTCGTGGTTTTCGCTAAGCATGCTACTGACGCCTAGTGCACCCGCGGCGACGGCATCAGGGACGACATCGTGAGTCTGCCTGGGATTTATCAACGGCGGCGGTTTTTCGCTCCGCGTGGTCGTGGTTTTCGCTAAGCGTGCTACTGACGCCTGGTGCACCCGCGGCGACGGCATCAGGGACGACATCGTGAGTCTGCCTGGGATTTATCAACGGCGGCGGTTGTTCGCTCCGCGTGGTCGTGGTTTTCGCTAAGCGTGCTACTGACGCCTGGTGCACCCGCGGCGACGGCATCAGGGACGACATCGTGAGTCTGCCTGGGATTTATCAACGGCGGCGGTTGTTCGCTCCGCGTGGTTGTGGTTTTCGCTAAGCGTGCTACTGATGCCTAGTGCACCCGCGGCAACGGCATCAGGGACGACATCGTGAGTCTGCCTGGGATTTATCAACGGCGGCGGTTGTTCGCTCCGCGTGGTCGTGGTTTTCGCTAAGCGTGCTACTGACGCCTGGTGCACCCGCGGCGACGGCATCAGGGACGACATCGTGAGTCTGCCTGGGATTTATCAACGGCGGCGGATGTTCGTTCCGCGTGGTCGTGGTTTTCGCTAAGCATGCTACTGATGCCTGGTGCATCCGCGGCGACGGCATCAGGGACGACATCGTGAGTCTGCCTGGGATTTATCAACGGCGGCGGTTGTTCGCTCCGCGTGGTCGTGGTTTTCGCTAAGCGTGCTACTGACGCCTGGTGCACCCGCGGCGACGGCATCAGGGACGACATCGTGAGTCTGCCTGGGATTTATCAACGGCGGCGGTTGTTCGCTCCGCGTGGTTGTGGTTTTCGCTAAGCGTGCTACTGATGCCTAGTGCACCCGCGGCGACGGCATCAGGGACGACATCGTGAGTCTGCCTGGGATTTATCAACGGCGGCGGTTGTTCGCTCCGCGTGGTCGTGGTTTTCGCTAAGCGTGCTACTGACGCCTGGTGCACCCGCGGCGACGGCATCAGGGACGACATCGTGAGTCTGCCTGGGATTTATCAACGGCGGCGGATGTTCGTTCCGCGTGGTCGTGGTTTTCGCTAAGCATGCTACTGATGCCTGGTGCATCCGCGGCGACGGCATCAGGGACGACATCGTGAGTCTGCCTGGGATTTATCAACGGCGGCGGTTGTTCGCTCCGCGTGGTCGTGGTTTTCGCTAAGCGTGCTACTGACGCCTGGTGCACCCGCGGCGACGGCATCAGGGACGACATCGTGAGTCTGCCTGGGATTTATCAACGGCGGCGGTTGTTCGCTCCGCGTGGTTGTGGTTTTCGCTAAGCGTGCTACTGACGCCTGGTGCACCCGCGGCGACGGCATCAGGGACGACATCGTGAGTCTGCCTGGGATTTATCAACGGCGGCGGTTGTTCGCTCCGCGTGGTCGTGGTTTTCGCTAAGCGTGCTACTGACGCCTGGTGCACCCGCGGCGACGGCATCAGGGACGACATCGTGAGTCTGCCTGGGATTTCTGAACGGCGGCGGATGTTCGTTCCGCGTGGTCGTGGTTTTCGCTAAGCGTGCTACTGACGCCTGGTGCACCCGCGGCGACGGCATCAGGGACGACATCGTGAGTCTGCCTGGAATTTATCAACGGCGGCGGTTGTTCGCTCCGCGTGGTCGTGGTTTTCGCTAAGCGTGCTACTGACGCCTGGTGCACCCGCGGCGACGGCATCAGGGACGACATCGTGAGTCTGCCTGGGATTTCTGAACGGCGGCGGATGTTCGTTCCGCGTGGTCGTGGTTTTCGCTAAGCGTGCTACTGACGCCTGGTGCACCCGCGGTGACGGCATCAGGGACGACATCGTGAGTCTGCCTGGAATTTATCAACGGCGGCGGTTGTTCGCTCCGCGTGGTCGTGGTTTTCGCTAAGCGTGCTACAGACGCCTGGTGCACCCGCGGCGACGGCATCAGGGACGACATCGTGAGTCTGCCTGGGATTTCTGAACGGCGGCGGATGTTCGTTCCGCGTGGTCGTGGTTTTCGCTAAGCATGCTACTGACGCCTGGTGCACCCGCGGCGACGGCATCAGGGACGACATCGTGAGTCTGCCTGGGATTTATCAACGGCGGCGGTTGTTCGCTCCGCGTCGTCGTGGTTTTCGCTAAGCATGCTACTGACGCCTAGTGCACCCGCGGCGACGGCATCAGGGACGACATCGTGAGTCTGCCTGGGATTTATCAACGGCGGCGGTTTTTCGCTCCGCGTGGTCGTGGTTTTCGCTAAGCGTGCTACTGACGCCTGGTGCACCCGCGGCGACGGCATCAGGGACGACATCGTGAGTCTGCCTGGGATTTATCAACGGCGGCGGTTGTTCGCTCCGCGTGGTCGTGGTTTTCGCTAAGCGTGCTACTGACGCCTGGTGCACCCGCGGCGACGGCATCAGGGACGACATCGTGAGTCTGCCTGGGATTTATCAACGGCGGCGGTTGTTCGCTCCGCGTGGTTGTGGTTTTCGCTAAGCGTGCTACTGATGCCTAGTGCACCCGCGGCGACGGCATCAGGGACGACATCGTGAGTCTGCCTGGGATTTATCAACGGCGGCGGTTGTTCGCTCCGCGTGGTCGTGGTTTTCGCTAAGCGTGCTACTGACGCCTGGTGCACCCGCGGCGACGGCATCAGGGACGACATCGTGAGTCTGCCTGGGATTTATCAACGGCGGCGGATGTTCGTTCCGCGTGGTCGTGGTTTTCGCTAAGCATGCTACTGATGCCTGGTGCATCCGCGGCGACGGCATCAGGGACGACATCGTGAGTCTGCCTGGGATTTATCAACGGCGGCGGTTGTTCGCTCCGCGTGGTCGTGGTTTTCGCTAAGCGTGCTACTGACGCCTGGTGCACCCGCGGCGACGGCATCAGGGACGACATCGTGAGTCTGCCTGGGATTTATCAACGGCGGCGGTTGTTCGCTCCGCGTGGTTGTGGTTTTCGCTAAGCGTGCTACTGACGCCTGGTGCACCCGCGGCGACGGCATCAGGGACGACATCGTGAGTCTGCCTGGGATTTATCAACGGCGGCGGTTGTTCGCTCCGCGTGGTCGTGGTTTTCGCTAAGCGTGCTACTGACGCCTGGTGCATCCGCGGCGACGGCATCAGGGACGACATCGTGAGTCTGCCTGGGATTTATCAACGGCGGCGGTTGTTCGCTCCGCGTGGTCGTGGTTTTCGCTAAGCGTGCTACTGACGCCTAGTGCACCCGCGGCGACGGCATCAGGGACGACATCGTGAGTCTGCCTGGGATTTATCAACGGCGGCGGTTGTTCGCTCCGCGTGGTTGTGGTTTTCGCTAAGCGTGCTACTGACGCCTAGTGCACCCGCGGCGACGGCATCAGGGACGACATCGTGAGTCTGCCTGGGATTTATCAACGGCGGCGGTTGTTCGCTCCGCGTGGTCGTGGTTTTCGCTAAGCGTGCTACTGACGCCTAGTGCACCCGCGGCGACGGCATCAGGGACGACATCGTGGGTCTGCCTGGGATTTATCAACGGCGGCGGTTGTTCGATCCGCGTGGTCGTGGTTTTCGCTAAGCGTGCTACTGACGCCTAGTGCACCCGCGGCGACGGCATCAGGGACGACATCGTGAGTCTGCCTGGGATTTATCAACGGCGGCGGTTGTTCGCTCCGCGTGGTCGTGGTTTTCGCTAAGCGTGCTACTGACGCCTAGTGCACCCGCGGCGACGGCATCAGGGACGACATCGTGAGTCTGCCTGGGATTTATCAACGGGTGCGGTTGTTCGCTCCGCGTGGTTGTGGTTTTCGCTAAGCGTGCTACTGACGCCTAGTGCACCCGCGGCGACGGCATCAGGGACGACATCGTGAGTCTGCCTGGGATTTATCAACGGCGGCGGTTGTTCGCTCCGCGTGGTCGTGGTTTTCGCTAAGCGTGCTACTGACGCCTAGTGCACCCGCGGCGACGGCATCAGGGACGACATCGTGAGTCTGCCTGGGATTTATCAACGGCGGCGGTTGTTCGCTCCGCGTGGTCGTGGTTTTCGCTAAGCGTGCTACTGACGCCTAGTGCACCCGCGGCGACGGCATCAGGGACGACATCGTGAGTCTGCCTGGGATTTATCAACGGCGGCGGTTGTTCGCTCCGCGTGGTCGTGGTTTTCGCTAAGCGTGCTACTGACGCCTAGTGCACCCGCGGCGACGGCATCAGGGACGACATCGTGAGTCTGCCTGGGATTTATCAACGGCGGCGGTTGTTCGCTCCGCGTGGTTGTGGTTTTCGCTAAGCGTGCTACTGACGCCTAGTGCACCCGCGGCGACGGCATCAGGGACGACATCGTGAGTCTGCCTGGGATTTATCAACGGCGGCGGTTGTTCGCTCCGCGTGGTCGTGGTTTTCGCTAAGCGTGCTACTGACGCCTAGTGCACCCGCGGCGACGGCATCAGGGACGACATCGTGAGTCTGCCTGGGATTTATCAACGGCGGCGGTTGTTCGCTCCGCGTGGTCGTGGTTTTCGCTAAGCGTGCTACTGACGCCTGGTGCACCCGCGGCGACGGCATCAGGGACGACATCGTGAGTCTGCCTGGGATTTCTCAACGGCGGCGGATGTTCGCTTCGCGTGGTCGTGGTTTTCGCTAAGGGTGGTACTGACGCCTGGTGCACCCGCGGCGACGGCATCAGGGACGACATCGTGAGTCTGCCTGGGATTTATCAACGGCGGCGGTTGTTCGCTCCGCGTGGTTGTGGTTTTCGCTAAGCGTGCTACTGACGCCTAGTGCACCCGCGGCGACGGCATCAGGGACGACATCGTGAGTCTGCCTGGGATTTATCAACGGCGGCGGTTGTTCGCTCCGCGTGGTCGTGGTTTTCGCTAAGCGTGCTACTGACGCCTAGTGCACCCGCGGCGACGGCATCAGGGACGACATCGTGAGTCTGCCTGGGATTTATCAACGGCGGCGGTTGTTCGCTCCGCGTGGTCGTGGTTTTCGCTAAGCGTGCTACTGACGCCTAGTGCACCCGCGGCGACGGCACCAGGGACGACATCGTGAGTCTGCCTGGGATTTATCAACGGCGGCGGTTGTTCGCTCCGCGTGGTCGTGGTTTTCGCTAAGCGTGCTACTGACGCCTGGTGCGCCCGCGGCGACGGCATCAGGGACGACATCGTGAGTCTGCCTGGGATTTATCAACGGCGGCGGTTGTTCGCTCCGCGTGGTCGTGGTTTTCGCTAAGCATGCTACTGACGCCTGGTGCGCCCGCGGCGACGGCATCAGGGACGACATCGTGAGTCTGCCTGGGATTTATCAACGGCGGCGGTTGTTCGCTCCGCGTGGTCGTGGTTTTCGCTAAGCGTGCTACTGACGCCTGGTGCATGGCGGCGACGGCATCAGGGACGACATCGTGAGTCTGCCTGGGATTTATCAACGGCGGCGGTTGTTCGCTCCGCGTGGTCGTGGTTTTCGCTAAGCGTGCTACTGACGCCTAGTGCACCCGCGGCGACGGCATCAGGGACGACATCGTGAGTCTGCCTGGGATTTATCAACGGCGGCGGTTGTTCGCTCCGCGTGGTTGTGGTTTTCGCTAAGCGTGCTACTGACGCCTAGTGCACCCGCGGCGACGGCATCAGGGACGACATCGTGAGTCTGCCTGGGATTTATCAACGGCGGCGGTTGTTCGCTCCGCGTGGTCGTGGTTTTCGCTAAGCGTGCTACTGACGCCTAGTGCACCCGCGGCGACGGCATCAGGGACGACATCGTGAGTCTGCCTGGGATTTATCAACGGCGGCGGTTGTTCGCTCCGCGTGGTTGTGGTTTTCGCTAAGCGTGCTACTGACGCCTAGTGCACCCGCGGCGACGGCATCAGGGACGACATCGTGAGTCTGCCTGGGATTTATCAACGGCGGCGGTTGTTCGCTCCGCGTGGTTGTGGTTTTCGCTAAGCGTGCTACTGACGCCTAGTGCACCCGCGGCGACGGCATCAGGGACGACATCGTGAGTCTGCCTGGGATTTATCAACGGGTGCGGTTGTTCGCTCCGCATGGTTGTGGTTTTCGCTAAGCGTGCTACTGATGCCTGGTGCACCCGCGGCGACGGCATCAGGGACGACATCGTGAGTCTGCCTGGGATTTATCAACGGCGGCGGTTGTTCGCTCCGCATGGTCGTGGTTTTCGCTAAGCGTGCTACTGACGCCTAGTGCACCCGCGGCGACGGCATCAGGGACGACATCGTGAGTCTGCCTGGGATTTATCAACGGCGGCGCTTGTTCGCTCCGCGTGGTCGTGGTTTTCGCTAAGCGTGCTACTGACGCCTAGTGCACCCGCGGCGACGGCATCAGGGACGACATCGTGAGTCTGCCTGGGATTTATCAACGGCGGCGGTTGTTCGCTCCGCGTGGTCGTGGTTTTCGCTAAGCGTGGTACTGACGGCTGGTGCACCCGCGGCGACGGCATCAGGGACGACATCGTGAGTCTGCCTGGGATTTATCAACGGCGGCGGTTGTTCGCTCCGCGTGGTCGTGGTTTTCGCTAAGCGTGCTAAAGACGCCTGGTGCACCCGCGGCGACAGCATCAGGGACGACATCGTGAGTCTGCCTGGGATTTATCAACGGCGGCGGTTGTTCGCTCCGCGTGGTCGTGGTTTTCGCTAAGCGTGCTACTGACGCCTGGTGCACCCGCGGCGACGGCATCAGGGACGACATCGTGAGTCTGCCTGGGATTTATCAACGGCGGCGGTTGTTCGCTCCGCGTGGTTGTGGTTTTCGCTAAGCGTGCTACTGACGCCTAGTGCACCCGCGGCGACGGCATCAGGGACGACATCGTGAGTCTGCCTGGGATTTATCAACGGGTGCGGTTGTTCGCTCCGCGTGGTTGTGGTTTTCGCTAAGCGTGCTACTGACGCCTAGTGCACCCGCGGCGACGGCATCAGGGACGACATCGTGAGTCTGCCTGGGATTTATCAACGGCGGCGGTTGTTCGCTCCGCGTGGTTGTGGTTTTCGCTAAGCGTGCTACTGACGCCTAGTGCACCCGCGGCGACGGCATCAGGGACGACATCGTGAGTCTGCCTGGGATTTATCAACGGCGGCGGTTGTTCGCTCCGCGTGGTTGTGGTTTTCGCTAAGCGTGCTACTGACGCCTAGTGCACCCGCGGCGACGGCATCAGGGACGACATCGTGAGTCTGCCTGGGATTTATCAACGGCGGCGGTTGTTCGCTCCGCGTGGTTGTGGTTTTCGCTAAGCGTGCTACTGACGCCTAGTGCACCCGCGGCGACGGCATCAGGGACGACATCGTGAGTCTGCCTGGGATTTATCAACGGGTGCGGTTGTTCGCTCCGCATGGTTGTGGTTTTCGCTAAGCGTGCTACTGACGCCTGGTGCACCCGCGGCGACGGCATCAGGGACGACATCGTGAGTCTGCCTGGGATTTATCAACGGCGGCGGTTGTTCGCTCCGCATGGTCGTGGTTTTCGCTAAGCGTGCTACTGACGCCTAGTGCACCCGCGGCGACGGCATCAGGGACGACATCGTGAGTCTGCCTGGGATTTATCAACGGCGGCGCTTGTTCGCTCCGCGTGGTCGTGGTTTTCGCTAAGCGTGATACTGACGCCTAGTGCACCCGCGGCGACGGCATCAGGGACGACATCGTGAGTCTGCCTGGGATTTATCAACGGCGGCGGTTGTTCGCTCCGCGTGGTCGTGGTTTTCGCTAAGCGTGGTACTGACGGCTGGTGCACCCGCGGCGATGGCATCAGGGACGACATCGTGAGTCTGCCTGGGATTTATCAACGGCGGCGGTTGTTCGCTCCGCGTGGTTGTGGTTTTCGCTAAGCGTGCTACTGACGCCTGGTGCACCCACGGCGACGGCATCAGGGACGACATCGTGAGTCTGCCTGGGATTTATCAACGGCGGCGGTTGTTCGCTCCGCGTGGTCGTGGTTTTCGCTAAGCGTGCTACTGACGCCTGGTGCACCCGCGGCGACGGCATCAGGGACGACATCGTGAGTCTGCCTGGGATTTATCAACGGCGGCGGTTGTTCGCTCCGCGTGGTTGTGGTTTTCGCTAAGCGTGCTACTGACGCCTGGTGCACCCGCGGCGACGGCATCAGGGACGACATCGTGAGTCTGCCTGGGATTTATCAACGGCGGCGGTTGTTCGCTCCGCGTGGTTGTGGTTTTCGCTAAGCGTGCTACTGACGCCTGGTGCACCCGCGGCGACGGCATCAGGGACGACATCGTGAGTCTGCCTGGGATTTATCAACGGCGGCGGTTGTTCGCTCCGCGTGGTCGTGGTTTTCGCTAAGCGTGCTACTGACGCCTGGTGCACCCGCGGCGACGGCATCAGGGACGACATCGTGAGTCTGCCTGGGATTTATCAACGGGTGCGGTTGTTCGCTCCGCGTGGTTGTGGTTTTCGCTAAGCGTGCTACTGACGCCTGGTGCACCCGCGGCGACGGCATCAGGGACGACATCGTGAGTCTGCCTGGGATTTATCAACGGCGGCGGTTGTTCGCTCCGCGTGGTCGTGGTTTTCGCTAAGCATGCTACTGACGCCTGGTGCACCCGCGGCGACGGCATCAGGGACGACATCGTGAGTCTGCCTGGGATTTATCAACGGCGGCGGTTGTTCGCTCCGCGTGGTCGTGGTTTTCGCTAAGCATGCTACTGACGCCTGGTGCACCCGCGGCGACGGCATCAGGGACGACATCGTGAGTCTGCCTGGGATTTATCAACGGCGGCGGTTGTTCGCTCCGCGTGGTCGTGGTTTTCGCTAAGCATGCTACTGACGCCTAGTGCACCCGCGGCGACGGCATCAGGGACGACATCGTGAGTCTGCCTGGGATTTATCAACGGCGGCGGTTGTTCGCTCCGCGTGGTCGTGGTTTTCGCTAAGCATGCTACTGACGCCTAGTGCACCCGCGGCGACGGCATCAGGGACGACATCGTGCGTCTGCCTGGGATTTATCAACGGCGGCGGTTGTTCGCTCCGCGTGGTCGTGGTTTTCGCTAAGCGTGCTACTGACGCCTAGTGCACCCGCGGCGACGGCATCAGGGACGACATCGTGAGTCTGCCTGGGATTTATCAACGGCGGCGGTTGTTCGCTCCGCGTGGTCGTGGTTTTCGCTAAGCATGCTACTGACGCCTGGTGCACCCGCGGCGACGGCATCAGGGACGACATCGTGAGTCTGCCTGGGATTTATCAACGGGTGCGGTTGTTCGCTCCGCGTGGTCGTGGTTTTCGCTAAGCGTGCTACTGACGCCTGGTGCACCCGCGGCGACGGCATCAGGGACGACATCATGAGTCTGCCTGGGATTTATCAACGGCGGCGGTTGTTCGCTCCGCGTGGTCGTGGTTTTCGCTAAGCGTGCTACTGACGCCTAGTGCACCAGCGGCGACGGCATCAGGGACGACATCGTGAGTCTGCCTGGGATTTATCAACGGCGGCGGTTGTTCGCTCCGCGTGGTCGTGGTTTTCGCTAAGCATGCTACTGACGCCTAGTGCACCCGCGGCGACGGCATCAGGGACGACATCGTGAGTCTGCCAGGGATTTATCAACGGCGGCGGTTGTTCGCTCCGCGTGGTCGTGGTTTTCGCTAAGCGTGCTACTGACGCCTGGTGCACCCGCGGCGACGGCATCAGGGACGACATCGTGAGTCTGCCTGGGATTTATCAGCGGCGGCGGTTGTTCGCTCCGCGTGGTCGTGGTTTTCGCTAAGCGTGCTACTGACGCCTGGTGCACCCGCGGCGACGGCATCAGGGACGACATCGTGAGTCTGCCTGGGATTTATCAACGGCGGCGGTTGTTCGCTCCGCGTGGTTGTGGTTTTCGCTAAGCGTGCTACTGACGCCTGGTGCACCCGCGGCGACGGCATCAGGGACGACATCGTGAGTCTGCCTGGGATTTATCAACGGCGGCGGTTGTTCGCTCCGCGTGGTCGTGGTTTTCGCTAAGCGTTCTACTGACGCCTGGTGCACCCGCGGCGACGGCATCAGGGACGACATCGTGAGTCTGCCTGGGATTTATCAACGGCGGCGGTTCGCTCCGCGTGGTCGTGGTTTTCGCTAAGCGTGCTACTGACGCCTGGTGCACCCGCGGCGACGGCATCAGGGACGACATCGTGAGTCTGCCTGGGATTTATCAACGGCGGCGGTTGTTCGCTCCGTGTGGTCGTGGTTTTCGCTAAGCGTGCTACTGACGCCTGGTGCACCCGCGGCGACGGCATCAGGGACGACATCGTGAGTCTGCCTGGGATTTATCCACGGCGGCGGTTCGCTCCGCGTGGTCGTGGTTTTCGCTAAGCGTGCTACTGACGCCTGGTGCACCCGCGGCGACGGCATCAGGGACGACATCGTGAGTCTGCCTGGGATTTATCAACGGCGGCGGTTGTTTGCTCCGCGTGGTCGTGGTTTTCGCTAAGCGTGCTACTGACGCCTGGTGCACCCGCGGCGACGGCATCAGGGACGACATCGTGAGTCTGCCTGGGATTTATCAACGGCGGCGGTTGTTCGCTCCGCGTGGTTGTGGTTTTCGCTAAGCGTGCTACTGACGCCTAGTGCACCCGCGGCGACGGCATCAGGGCCGACATCGTGAGTCTGCCTGGGATTTATCAACGGGTGCGGTTGTTCACTCCGCGTAGTTGTGGTTTTCGCTAAGCGTGCTACTGACGCCTGGTGCACCCGCGGCGACGGCATCAGGGACGACATCGTGAGTCTGCCTGGGATTTATCAACGGCGGCGGTTGTTCGCTCCGCGTGGTTGTGGTTTTCGCTAAGCGTGCTACTGACGCCTGGTGCACCCGCGGCGACGGCATCAGGGACGACATCGTGAGTCTGCCTGGGATTTATCAACGGGTGCGGTTGTTCGCTCCGTGTGGTTGTGGTTTTCGCTAAGCGTGCTACTGACGCCTGGTGCACCCGCGGCGACGGCATCAGGGACGACATCGTGAGTCTGCCTGGGATTTATCAACGGCGGCGGTTGTTCGCTCCGCGTGGTTGTGGTTTTCGCTAAGCGTGCTACTGACGCCTGGTGCACCCGCGGCGACGGCATCAGGGACGACATCGTGAGTCTGCCTGGGATTTATCAACGGGTGCGGTTGTTCGCTCCGCGTGGTCGTGGTTTTCGCTAAGCGTGCTACTGACGCCTGGTGCACCCGCGGCGACGGCATCAGGGACGACATCGTGAGTCTGCCTGGGATTTATCAACGGCGGCGGTTGTTCGCTCCGCGTGGTCGTGGTTTTCGCTAAGCGTGCTACTGACGCCTGGTGCACCCGCGGCGACGGCATCAGGGACGACATCGTGAGTCTGCCTGGGATTTATCAACGGGTGCGGTTGTTCGCTCCGCGTGGTCGTGGTTTTCGCTAAGCGTGCTACTGACGCCTGGTGCACCCGCGGCGACGGCATCAGGGACGACATCGTGAGTCTGCCCGGTATTTATCAACGGCGGCGGTTGTTCGCTCCGCGTGGTTGTGGTTTTCGCTAAGCGTGCTACTGACGCCTAGTGCACCCGCGGCGACGGCATCAGGGACGACATCGTGAGTCTGCCTGGGATTTATCAACGGCGGCGGTTGTTCGCTCCGCGTGGTTGTGGTTTTCGCTAAGCGTGCTACTGACGCCTGGTGCACCCGCGGCGACGGCATCAGGGACAACATCGTGAGTCTGCCTGGGATTTATCAACGGGTGCGGTTGTTCGCTCCGCGTGGTCGTGGTTTTCGCTAAGTGTGCTACTGACGCCTGGTGCACCCGCGGCGACGGCATCAGGGACGACATCGTGAGTCTGCCTGGGATTTATCAACGGGTGCGGTTGTTCGCTCCGCGTGGTTGTGGTTTTCGCTAAGCGTGCTACTGACGCCTAGTGCACCCGCGGCGACGGCATCAGGGACGACATCGTGAGTCTGCCTGGGATTTATCAACGGCGGCGGTTTGTTCGCTCCGCGTGGTCGTGGTTTTCGCTAAGCGTGCTACTGACGCCTGGTGCACCCGCGGCGACGGCATCAGGGACGACATCGTGAGTCTGCCTGGGATTTATCAACGGGTGCGGTTGTTCGCTCCGCGTGGTTGTGGTTTTCGCTAAGCGTGCTACTGACGCCTAGTGCACCCGCGGCGACGGCATCAGGGACGACATCGTGAGTCTGCCTGGGATTTATCAACGGCGGCGGTTGTTCGCTCCGCGTGGTTGTGGTTTTCGCTAAGCGTGCTACTGACGCCTAGTGCACCCGCGGCGACGGCATCAGGGACGACATCGTGAGTCTGCCTGGGATTTATCAACGGGTGCGGTTGTTCGCTCCGCGTGGTCGTGGTTTTCGCTAAGTGTGCTACTGACGCTTGGTGCACCCGCGGCGACGGCATCAGGGACGACATCGTGAGTCTGCCTGGGATTTATCAACGGGTGCGGTTGTTCGCTCTGCGTGGTTGTGGTTTTCGCTAAGCGTGCTACTGACGCCTAGTGCACCCGCGGCGACGGCATCAGGGACGACATCGTGAGTCTGCCTGGGATTTATCAACGGGTGCGGTTGTTCGCTCCGCGTGGTTGTGGTTTTCGCTAAGCGTGCTACTGACGCCTAGTGCACCCGCGGCGACGGCATCAGGGACGACATCGTGAGTCTGCCTGGGATTTATCAACGGGTGCGGTTGTTCGCTCCGCGTGGTCGTGGTTTTCGCTAAGCGTGCTACTGACGCCTGGTGCACCCGCGGCGACGGCATCAGGGACGACATCGTGAGTCTGCCTGGGATTTATCAACGGGTGCGGTTGTTCGCTCCGCGTGGTTGTGGTTTTCGCTAAGCGTGCTACTGACGCCTAGTGCACCCGCGGCGACGGCATCAGGGACGACATCGTGAGTCTGCCTGGGATTTATCAACGGGTGCGGTTGTTCGCTCCGCGTGGTTGTGGTTTTCGCTAAGCGTGCTACTGACGCCTAGTGCACCCGCGGCGACGGCATCAGGGACGACATCGTGAGTCTGCCTGGGATTTATCAACGGCGGCGGTTGTTCGCTCCGCGTGGTTGTGGTTTTCGCTAAGCGTGGTACTGACGCCTGGTGCACCCGCGGCGACGGCATCAGGGACGACATCGTGAGTCTGCCTGGGATTTACCAACGGGTGCGGTTGTTCGATCCGCGTGGTTGTGGTTTTCGCTAAGCGTGCTACTGACGCCTGGTGCACCCGCGGCGACGGCATCAGGGACGACATCGTGAGTCTGCCTGGGATTTATCAACGGCGGCGGTTGTTCGCTCCGCGTGGTTGTGGTTTTCGCTAAGCGTGCTACTGACGCCTGGTGCACCCGCGGCGACGGCATCAGGGACGACATCGTGAGTCTGCCTAGGATTTATCAACGGGTGCGGTTGTTCGCTCCGCGTGGTTGTGGTTTTCGCTAAGCGTGCTACTGACGCCTGGTGCACCCGCGGCGACGGCATCAGGGACGACATCGTGAGTCTGCCTGGGATTTATCAACGGGTGCGGTTGTTCGCTCCGCGTGGTTGTGGTTTTCGCTAAGCGTGCTACTGACGCCTGGTGCACCCGCGGCGACGGCATCAGGGACGACATCGTGAGTCTGCCTGGGATTTATCAACGGGTGCGGTTGTTCGCTCCGCGTGGTCGTGGTTTTCGCTAAGCGTGCTACTGACGCCTGGTGCACCCGCGGCGACGGCATCAGGGACGACATCGTGAGTCTGCCTGGGATTTATCAACGGCGGCGGTTGTTCGCTCCGCGTGGTTGTGGTTTTCGCTAAGCGTGCTACTGACGCCTAGTGCACCCGCGGCGACGGCATCAGGGACGACATCGTGAGTCTGCCTGGGATTTATCAACGGGTGCGGTTGTTCGCTCCGCGTGGTTGTGGTTTTCGCTAAGCGTGCTACTGACGCCTGGTGCACCCGCGGCGACGGCATCAGGGACGACATCGTGAGTCTGCCTGGGATTTATCAACGGGTGCGTTTGTTCGCTCCGCGTGGTTGTGGTTTTCGCTAAGCGTGCTACTGACGCCTGGTGCACCCGCGGCGACGGCATCAGGGACGACATCGTGAGTCTGCCTGGGATTTATCAACGGAGCGGTTGTTCGCTCCGCGCGGTTGTGGTTTTCGCTAAGCGTGCTACTGACGCCTGGTGCACCCGCGGCGACGGCATCAGGGACGACATCGTGAGTCTGCCTGGGATTTATCAACGGGTGCGGTTGTTCGCTCCGCGTGGTCGTGGTTTTCGCTAAGCGTGCTACTGACGCCTGGTGCACCCGCGGCGACGGCATCAGGGACGACATCGTGAGTCTGCCTGGGATTTATCAACGGGTGCGGTTGTTCGCTCCGCGTGGTCGTGGTTTTCGCTAAGTGTGCTACTGACGCTTGGTGCACCCGCGGCGACGGCATCAGGGACGACATCGTGAGTCTGCCTGGGATTTATCAACGGGTGCGGTTGTTCGCTCTGCGTGGTTGTGGTTTTCGCTAAGCGTGCTACTGACGCCTAGTGCACCCGCGGCGACGGCATCAGGGACGACATCGTGAGTCTGCCTGGGATTTATCAACGGGTGCGGTTGTTCGCTCCGCGTGGTTGTGGTTTTCGCTAAGCGTGCTACTGACGCCTAGTGCACCCGCGGCGACGGCATCAGGGACGACATCGTGAGTCTGCCTGGGATTTATCAACGGGTGCGGTTGTTCGCTCCGCGTGGTCGTGGTTTTCGCTAAGCGTGCTACTGACGCCTGGTGCACCCGCGGCGACGGCATCAGGGACGACATCGTGAGTCTGCCTGGGATTTATCAACGGGTGCGGTTGTTCGCTCCGCGTGGTTGTGGTTTTCGCTAAGCGTGCTACTGACGCCTAGTGCACCCGCGGCGACGGCATCAGGGACGACATCGTGAGTCTGCCTGGGATTTATCAACGGGTGCGGTTGTTCGCTCCGCGTGGTTGTGGTTTTCGCTAAGCGTGCTACTGACGCCTAGTGCACCCGCGGCGACGGCATCAGGGACGACATCGTGAGTCTGCCTGGGATTTATCAACGGCGGCGGTTGTTCGCTCCGCGTGGTTGTGGTTTTCGCTAAGCGTGCTACTGACGCCTGGTGCACCCGCGGCGACGGCATCAGGGACGACATCGTGAGTCTGCCTGGGATTTATCAACGGGTGCGGTTGTTCGATCCGCGTGGTTGTGGTTTTCGCTAAGCGTGCTACTGACGCCTGGTGCACCCGCGGCGACGGCATCAGGGACGACATCGTGAGTCTGCCTGGGATTTATCAACGGCGGCGGTTGTTCGCTCCGCGTGGTTGTGGTTTTCGCTAAGCGTGCTACTGACGCCTGGTGCACCCGCGGCGACGGCATCAGGGACGACATCGTGAGTCTGCCTGGGATTTATCAACGGCGGCGGTTGTTCGCTCCGCGTGGTCGTGGTTTTCGCTAAGCGTGCTACTGACGCCTGGTGCACCCGCGGCGACGGCATCAGGGACGACATCGTGAGTCTGCCTGGGATTTATCAACGGGTGCGGTTGTTCGCTCCGCGTGGTCGTGGTTTTCGCTAAGTGTGCTACTGACGCTTGGTGCACCCGCGGCGACGGCATCAGGGACGACATCGTGAGTCTGCCTGGGATTTATCAACGGGTGCGGTTGTTCGCTCTGCGTGGTTGTGGTTTTCGCTAAGCGTGCTACTGACGCCTAGTGCACCCGCGGCGACGGCATCAGGGACGACATCGTGAGTCTGCCTGGGATTTATCAACGGGTGCGGTTGTTCGCTCCGCGTGGTTGTGGTTTTCGCTAAGCGTGCTACTGACGCCTAGTGCACCCGCGGCGACGGCATCAGGGACGACATCGTGAGTCTGCCTGGGATTTATCAACGGGTGCGGTTGTTTGCTCCGCGTGGTCGTGGTTTTCGCTAAGCGTGCTACTGACGCCTGGTGCACCCGCGGCGACGGCATCAGGGACGACATCGTGAGTCTGCCTGGGATTTATCAACGGGTGCGGTTGTTCGCTCCGCGTGGTTGTGGTTTTCGCTAAGCGTGCTACTGACGCCTAGTGCACCCGCGGCGACGGCATCAGGGACGACATCGTGAGTCTGCCTGGGATTTATCAACGGGTGCGGTTGTTCGCTCCGCGTGGTTGTGGTTTTCGCTAAGCGTGCTACTGACGCCTAGTGCACCCGCGGCGACGGCATCAGGGACGACATCGTGAGTCTGCCTGGGATTTATCAACGGCGGCGGTTGTTCGCTCCGCGTGGTTGTGGTTTTCGCTAAGCGTGCTACTGACGCCTGGTGCACCCGCGGCGACGGCATCAGGGACGACATCGTGAGTCTGCCTGGGATTTATCAACGGGTGCGGTTGTTCGATCCGCGTGGTTGTGGTTTTCGCTAAGCGTGCTACTGACGCCTGGTGCACCCGCGGCGACGGCATCAGGGACGACATCGTGAGTCTGCCTGGGATTTATCAACGGCGGCGGTTGTTCGCTCCGCGTGGTTGTGGTTTTCGCTAAGCGTGCTACTGACGCCTGGTGCACCCGCGGCGACGGCATCAGGGACGACATCGTGAGTCTGCCTGGGATTTATCAACGGGTGCGGTTGTTCGCTCCGCGTGGTTGTGGTTTTCGCTAAGCGTGCTACTGACGCCTGGTGCACCCGCGGCGACGGCATCAGGGACGACATCGTGAGTCTGCCTGGGATTTATCAACGGTTGCGGTTGTTCGCTCCGCGTGGTCGTGGTTTTCGCTAAGCGTGCTACTGACGCCTGGTGCACCCGCGGCGACGGCATCAGGGACGACATCGTGAGTCTGCCTGGGATTTATCAACGGCGGAGGTTGTTCGCTCCGCGTGGTTGTGGTTTTCGCTAAGCGTGCTACTGACGCCAAGTGCACCCGCGGCGACGGCATCAGGGACGACATCGTGAGTCTGCCTGGGATTTATCAACGGGTGCGGTTGTTCGCTCCGCGTGGTTGTGGTTTTCGCTAAGCGTGCTACTGACGCCTGGTGCACCCGCGGCGACGGCATCAGGGACGACATCGTGAGTCTGCCTGGGATTTATCAACGGGTGCGGTTGTTCGCTCCGCGTGGTTGTGGTTTTCGCTAAGCGTGCTACTGACGCCTGTTGCACCCGCGGCGACGGCATCAGGGACGACATCGTGAGTCTGCCTGGGATTTATCAACGGCGGCGGTTGTTCGCTCCGCGTGGTTGTGGTTTTCGCTAAGCGTGCTACTGACGCCTGGTGCACCCGCGGCGACGGCATCAGGGACGACATCGTGAGTCTGCCTGGGATTTATCAACGGGTGCGGTTGTTCGCTCCGCGTGGTTGTGGTTTTCGCTAAGCGTGCTACTGACGCCTGGTGCACCCGCGGCGACGGCATCAGGGACGACATCGTGAGTCTGCCTGGGATTTATCAACGGGTGCGGTTGTTCGCTCCGCGTGGTTGTGGTTTTCGCTAAGCGTGCTACTGACGCCTGGTGCACCCGCGGCGACGGCATCAGGGACGACATCGTGAGTCTGCCTGGGATTTATCAACGGAGCGGTTGTTCGCTCCGCGCGGTTGTGGTTTTCGCTAAGCGTGCTACTGACGCCTGGTGCACCCGCGGCGACGGCATCAGGGACGACATCGTGAGTCTGCCTGGGATTTATCAACGGCGGCGGTTGTTCGCTCCGCGTGGTCGTGGTTTTCGCTAAGCGTGCTACTGACGCCTGGTGCACCCGCGGCGACGGCATCAGGGACGACATCGTGAGTGTGCCTGGGATTTATCAACGGGTGCGGTTGTTCGCTCCGCGTGGTTGTGGTTTTCGCTAAGCGTGCTACTGACGCCTAGTGCACCCGCGGCGACGGCATCAGGGACGACATCGTGAGTCTGCCTGGGATTTATCAACGGCGGCGGTTGTTCGCTCCGCGTGGTTGTGGTTTTCGCTAAGCGTGCTACTGACGCCTAGTGCACCCGCGGCGACGGCATCAGGGACGACATCGCGAGTCTGCCTGGGATTTATCAACGGCGGCGGTTGTTCGCTCCGCGTGGTTGTGGTTTTCGCTAAGCGTGCTACTGACGCCTAGTGCACCCGCGGCGACGGCATCAGGGACGACATCGTGAGTCTGCCTGGGATTTATCAACGGCGGCGGTTGTTCGCTCCGCGTGGTTGTGGTTTTCGCTAAGCGTGCTACTGACGCCTAGTGCACCCGCGGCGACGGCATCAGGGACGACATCGTGAGTGTGCCTGGGATTTATCAACGGGTGCGGTTGTTCGCTCCGCGTGGTTGTGGTTTTCGCTAAGCGTGCTACTGACGCCTAGTGCACCCGCGGCGACGGCATCAGGGACGACATCGTGAGTCTGCCTGGGATTTATCAACGGCGGCGGTTGTTCGCTCCGCGTGGTTGTGGTTTTCGCTAAGCGTGCTACTGACGCCTGGTGCACCCGCGGCGACGGCATCAGGGACGACATCGTGAGTGTGCCTGGGATTTATCAACGGGTGCGGTTGTTCGCTCCGCGTGGTTGTGGTTTTCGCTAAGCGTGCTACTGACGCCTAGTGCACCCGCGGCGACGGCATCAGGGACGACATCGTGAGTGTGCCTGGGATTTATCAACGGCGGCGGTTGTTCGCTCCGCGTGGTTGTGGTTTTCGCTAAGCGTGCTACTGACGCCTAGTGCACCCGCGGCGACGGCATCAGGGACGACATCGTGAGTCTGCCTGGGATTTATCAACGGCGGCGGGTGTTCGCTCCGCGTGGTTGTGGTTTTCGCTAAGCGTGCTACTGACGCCTAGTGCACCCGCGGCGACGGCATCAGGGACGACATCGTGAGTCTGCCTGGGATTTATCAACGGCGGCGGTTGTTCGCTCCGCGTGGTTGTGGTTTTCGCTAAGCGTGCTACTGACGCCTGGTGCACCCGCGGCGACGGCATCAGGGACGACATCGTGAGTCTGCCTGGGATTTATCAACGGCGGCGGTTGTTCGCTCCGCGTGGTTGTGGTTTTCGCTAAGCGTGCTACTGACGCCTAGTGCACCCGCGGCGACGGCATCAGGGACGACATCGTGAGTCTGCCTGGGATTTATCAACGGCGGCGGTTGTTCGCTCCGCGTGGTCGTGGTTTTCGCTAAGCGTGCTACTGACGCCTGGTGCACCCGCGGCGACGGCATCAGGGACGACATCGTGAGTGTGCCTGGGATTTATCAACGGCGGCGGTTGTTCGCTCCGCGTGGTTGTGGTTTTCGCTAAGCGTGCTACTGACGCCTAGTGCACCCGCGGCGACGGCATCAGGGACGACATCGTGAGTCTGCCTGGGATTTATCAACGGGTGCGGTTGTTCGCTCCGCGTGGTTGTGGTTTTCGCTAAGCGTGCTACTGACGCCTAGTGCACCGGCGGCGACGGCATCAGGGACGACATCGTGAGTCTGCCTGGTATTTATCAACGGGTGCGGTTCTTCGCTCCGCGTGGTTGTGGTTTTCGCTAAGCGTGCTACTGACGCCTGGTGCACCCGCGGCGACGGCATCAGGGACGACATCGTGAGTCTGCCTGGGATTTATCAACGGGTGTGGTTGTTCGCTCCGCGTGGTTGTGGTTTTCGCTAAGCGTGCTACTGACGCCTGGTGCACCCGCGGCGACGGCATCAGGGACGACATCGTGAGTCTGCCTGGGATTTATCAACGGGTGCGGTTGTTCGCTCCGCGTGGTCGTGGTTTTCGCTAAGCGTGCTACTGACGCCTAGTGCACCCGCGGCGACGGCATCAGGGACGACATCGTGAGTCTGCCTGGGATTTATCAACGGCGGCGGTTATTCGCTCCGCGTGGTTGTGGTTTTCGCTAAGCGTGCTACTGACGCCTGGTGCACCCGCGGCGACGGCATCAGGGACGACATCGTGAGTCTGCCTGGGATTTATCAACGGCGGCGGTTGTTCGCTCCGCGTGGTCGTGGTTTTCGCTAAGCGTGCTACTGACGCCTGGTGCACCCGCGGCGACGGCATCAGGGACGACATCGTGAGTCTGCCTGGGATTTATCAACGGGTGTGGTTGTTCGCTCCGCGTGGTTGTGGTTTTCGCTAAGCGTGCTACTGACGCCTAGTGCACCCGCGGCGACGGCATCAGGGACGACATCGTGAGTCTGCCTGGGATTTATCAACGGGTGTGGTTGTTCGCTCCGCGTGGTTGTGGTTTTCGCTAAGCGTGCTACTGACGCCTAGTGCACCCGCGGCGACGGCATCAGGGACGACATCGTGAGTCTGCCTGGTATTTATCAACGGGTGCGGTTCTTCGCTCCGCGTGGTTGTGGTTTTCGCTAAGCGTGTTACTGACGCCTGGTGCACCCGCGGCGACGGCATCAGGGACGACATCGTGAGTCTGCCTGGGATTTATCAACGGGTGCGGCTGTTCGCTCCGCGTGGTTGTGGTTTTCGCTAAGCGTGCTACTGACGCCTGGTGCACCCGCGGCGACGGCATCAGGGACGACATCGTGAGTCTGCCTGGGATTTATCAACGGGTGCGGTTGTTCGCTCCGCGTGGTCGTGGTTTTCGCTAAGCGTGCTACTGACGCCTAGTGCACCCGCGGCGACGGCATCAGGGACGACATCGTGAGTCTGCCTGGGATTTATCAACGGGTGCGGTTGTTCCCTCCGCGTGGTTGTGGTTTTCGCTAAGCGTGCTACTGACGCCTAGTGCACCCGCGGCGACGGCATCAGGGACGACATCGTGAGTCTGCCTGGGATTTATCAACGGCGGCGGTTATTCGCTCCGCGTGGTTGTGGTTTTCGCTAAGCGTGCTACTGACGCCTGGTGCACCCGCGGCGACGGCATCAGGGACGACATCGTGAGTCTGCCTGGGATTTATCAACGGCGGCGGTTGTTCGCTCCGCGTGGTCGTGGTTTTCGCTAAGCGTGCTACTGACGCCTGGTGCACCCGCGGCGACGGCATCAGGGACGACATCGTGAGTGTGCCTGGGATTTATCAACGGGTGCGGTTGTTCGCTCCGCGTGGTTGTGGTTTTCGCTAAGCGTGCTACTGACGCCTAGTGCACCCGCGGCGACGGCATCAGGGACGACATCGTGAGTCTGCCTGGGATTTATCAACGGGTGTGGTTGTTCGCTCCGCGTGGTTGTGGTTTTCGCTAAGCGTGCTACTGACGCCTAGTGCACCCGCGGCGACGGCATCAGGGACGACATCGTGAGTCTGCCTGGTATTTATCAACGGGTGCGGTTCTTCGCTCCGCGTGGTTGTGGTTTTCGCTAAGCGTGTTACTGACGCCTGGTGCACCCGCGGCGACGGCATCAGGGACGACATCGTGAGTCTGCCTGGGATTTATCAACGGGTGCGGTTGTTCGCTCCGCGTGGTTGTGGTTTTCGCTAAGCGTGCTACTGACGCCTGGTGCACCCGCGGCGACGGCATCAGGGACGACATCGTGAGTCTGCCTGGGATTTATCAACGGGTGCGGTTGTTCGCTCCGCGTGGTCGTGGTTTTCGCTAAGCGTGCTACTGACGCCTAGTGCACCCGCGGCGACGGCATCAGGGACGACATCGTGAGTCTGCCTGGGATTTCTCAACGGGTGCGGTTGTTCCCTCCGCGTGGTTGTGGTTTTCGCTAAGCGTGCTACTGACGCCTGGTGCACCCGCGGCGACGGCATCAGGGACGACATCGTGAGTCTGCCTGGGATTTCTCAACGGGTGCGGTTGTTCCCTCCGCGTGGTTGTGGTTTTCGCTAAGCGTGCTACTGACGCCTAGTGCACCCGCGGTGACGGCATCAGGGACGACATCGTGAGTCTGCCTGGGATTTATCAACGGAGCGGTTGTTCGCTCCGCGCGGTTGTGGTTTTCGCTAAGCGTGCTACTGACGCCTAGTGCACCCGCGGCGACGGCAACAGGGACGACATCGTGAGTCTGCCTGGGATTTATCAACGGGTGCGGTTGTTCGCTCCGCGTGGTTGTGGTTTTCGCTAAGCGTGCTACTGACGCCTAGTGCACCCGCGGCGACGGCATCAGGGACGACATCGTGAGTCTGCCTGGGATTTATCAACGGAGCGGTTGTTCGCTCCGCGCGGTTGTGGTTTTCGCTAAGCGTGCTACTGACGCCTAGTGCACCCGCGGCGACGGCATCAGGGACGACATCGTGAGTCTGCCTGGGATTTATCAACGGGTACGGTTGTTCGCTCCGCGTGGTTGTGGTTTTCGCTAAGCGTGCTACTGACGCCTGGTGCACCCGCGGCGACGGCATCAGGGACGACATCGTGAGTCTGCCTGGGATTTATCAACGGGTGCGGTTGTTCGCTCCGCGTGGTCGTGGTTTTCGCTAAGCGTGCTACTGACGCCTGGTGCACCCGCGGCGACGGCATCAGGGACGACATCGTGAGTCTGCCTGGGATTTATCAACGGGTGCGGTTGTTCGCTCCGCGCGGTTGTGGTTTTCGCTAAGCGTGCTACTGACGCCTGGTGCACCCGCGGCGACGGCATCAGGGACGACATCGTGAGTGTGCCTGGGATTTATCAACGGGTGCGGTTGTTCGCTCCGCGTGGTTGTGGTTTTCGCTAAGCGTGCTACTGACGCCTAGTGCACCCGCGGCGACGGCATCAGGGACGACATCGTGAGTCTGCCTGGGATTGATCAATGGGTGCGGTTGTTCGCTCCGCGTGGTTGTGGTTTTCGCTAAGCGTGCTACTGACGCCTAGTGCACCCGCGGTGACGGCATCAGGGACGACATCGTGAGTCTGCCTGGGATTTATCAACGGGTGCGGTTGTTCGCTCCGCGTGGTTGTGGTTTTCGCTAAGCGTGCTACTGACGCCTGGTGCACCCGCGGCGACGGCATCAGGGACGACAACGTGAGTCTGCCTGGGATTTATCAACGGGTGCGGTTGTTCGCTCCGCGTGGTTGTGGTTTTCGCTAAGCGTGCTACTGACGCCTGGTGCACCCGCGGCGACGGCATCAGGGACGACATCGTGAGTCTGCCTGGGATTTATCAACGGGTGCGGTTGTTCGCTCCGCGTGGTCGTGGTTTTCGCTAAGCGTGCTACTGACGCCTAGTGCACCCGCGGCGACGGCATCAGGGACGACATCGTGAGTCGGCCTGGGATTTATCAACGGGTGCGGTTGTTCGCTCCGCGTGGTCGTGGTTTTCGCTAAGCGTGCTACTGACGCCTAGTGCACCCGCGGCGACGGCATCAGGGACGACATCGTGAGTCTGCCTGGGATTTATCAACGGGTGCGGTTGTTCGCTCCGCGTGGTCGTGGTTTTCGCTAAGCGTGCTACTGACGCCTAGTGCACCCGCGGCGACGGCATCAGGGACGACATCGTGAGTCTGCCTGGGATTTATCAACGGGTGCGGTTGTTCGCTCCGCGTGGTCGTGGTTTTCGCTAAGCGTGCTACTGACGCCTAGTGCACCCGCGGCGACGGCATCAGGGACGACATCGTGAGTCTGCCTGGGATTTATCAACGGGTGCGGTTGTTCGCTCCGCGTGGTCGTGGTTTTCGCTAAGCGTGCTACTGACGCCTAGTGCACCCGCGGCGACGGCATCAGGGACGACATCGTGAGTCTGCCTGGGATTTATCAACGGGTGCGGTTGTTCGCTCCGCGTGGTCGTGGTTTTCGCTAAGCGTGCTACTGACGCCTAGTGCACCCGCGGCGACGGCATCAGGGACGACATCGTGAGTCTGCCTGGGATTTATCAACGGGTGCGGTTGTTCGCTACGCGTGGCCGTGGTTTTCGCTAAGCGTGCTACTGACGCCTAGTGCACCCGCGGCGACGGCATCAGGGACGACATCGTGAGTCTGCCTGGGATTTATCAACGGGTGCGGTTGTTCGCTCCGCGTGGTCGTGGTTTTCGCTAAGCGTGCTACTGACGCCTAGTGCACCCGCGGCGACGGCATCAGGGACGACATCGTGAGTCTGCCTGGGATTTATCAACGGGTGCGGTTGTTCGCTCCGCGTGGTCGTGGTTTTCGCTAAGCGTGCTACTGACGCCTAGTGCACCCGCGGCGACGGCATCAGGGACGACATCGTGAGTCTGCCTGGGATTTATCAACGGGTGCGGTTGTTCGCTCCGCGTGGTCGTGGTTTTCGCTAAGCGTGCTACTGACGCCTAGTGCACCCGCGGCGACGGCATCAGGGACGACATCGTGAGTCTGCCTGGGATTTATCAACGGGTGCGGTTGTTCGCTCCGCGTGGTCGTGGTTTTCGCTAAGCGTGCTACTGACGCCTAGTGCACCCGCGGCGACGGCATCAGGGACGACATCGTGAGTCTGCCTGGGATTTATCAACGGGTGCGGTTGTTCGCTCCGCGTGGTCGTGGTTTTCGCTAAGCGTGCTACTGACGCCTAGTGCACCCGCGGCGACGGCATCAGGGACGACATCGTGAGTCTGCCTGGGATTTATCAACGGGTGCGGTTGTTCGCTCCGCGTGGTCGTGGTTTTCGCTAAGCGTGCTACTGACGCCTAGTGCACCCGCGGCGACGGCATCAGGGACGACATCGTGAGTCTGCCTGGGATTTATCAACGGGTGCGGTTGTTCGCTCCGCGTGGTCGTGGTTTTCGCTAAGCGTGCTACTGACGCCTAGTGCACCCGCGGCGACGGCATCAGGGACGACATCGTGAGTCTGCCTGGGATTTATCAACGGGTGCGGTTGTTCGCTCCGCGTGGTCGTGGTTTTCGCTAAGCGTGCTACTGACGCCTAGTGCACCCGCGGCGACGGCATCAGGGACGACATCGTGAGTCTGCCTGGGATTTATCAACGGGTGCGGTTGTTCGCTACGCGTGGTCGTGGTTTTCGCTAAGCGTGCTACTGACGCCTAGTGCACCCGCGGCGACGGCATCAGGGACGACATCGTGAGTCTGCCTGGGATTTATCAACGGGTGCGGTTGTTCGCTACGCGTGGTCGTGGTTTTCGCTAAGCGTGCTACTGACGCCTAGTGCACCCGCGGCGACGGCATCAGGGACGACATCGTGAGTCTGCCTGGGATTTATCAACGGGTGCGGTTGTTCGCTCCGCGTGGTCGTGGTTTTCGCTAAGCGTGCTACTGACGCCTAGTGCACCCGCGGCGACGGCATCAGGGACGATATCGTGAGTCTGCCTGGGATTTATCAACGGGTGCGGTTGTTCGCTCCGCGTGGTCGTGGTTTTCGCTAAGCGTGCTACTGACGCCTAGTGCACCCGCGGCGACGGCATCAGGGACGACATCGTGAGTCTGCCTGGGATTTATCAACGGGTGCGGTTGTTCGCTACGCGTGGTCGTGGTTTTCGCTAAGCGTGCTACTGACGCCTAGGGAACCCGCGGCGACGGCATCAGGGACGACATCGTGAGTCTGCCTGGGATTTATCAACGGGTGCGGTTGTTCGCTCCGCGTGGTCGTGGTTTTCGCTAAGCGTGCTACTGACGCCTAGTGCACCCGCGGCGACGGCATCAGGGACGACATCGTGAGTCTGCCTGGGATTTATCAACGGGTGCGGTTGTTCGCTCCGCGTGGTCGTGGTTTTCGCTAAGCGTGCTACTGACGCCTAGTGCACCCGCGGCGACGGCATCAGGGACGACATCGTGAGTCTGCCTGGGATTTATCAACGGGTGCGGTTGTTCGCTACGCGTGGTCGTGGTTTTCGCTAAGCGTGCTACTGACGCCTAGTGCACCCGCGGCGACGGCATCAGGGACGACATCGTGAGTCTGCCTGGGATTTATCAACGGGTGCGGTTGTTCGCTCCGCGTGGTCGTGGTTTTCGCTAAGCGTGCTACTGACGCCTAGTGCACCCGCGGCGACGGCATCAGGGACGACATCGTGAGTCTGCCTGGGATTTATCAACGGGTGCGGTTGTTCGCTCCGCGTGGTCGTGGTTTTCGCTAAGCGTGCTACTGACGCCTAGTGCACCCGCGGCGACGGCATCAGGGACGACATCGTGAGTCTGCCTGGGATTTATCAACGGGTGCGTTTGTTCGCTACGCGTGGTCGTGGTTTTCGCTAAGCGTGCTACTGACGCCTAGTGCACCCGCGGCGACGGCATCAGGGACGACATCGTGAGTCTGCCTGGGATTTATCAACGAATGCGGTTGTTCGCTACGCGTGGCCGTGGTTTTCGATAAGCGTGCTACTGAGGCCTAGTGCACCCGCGGCGACGGCATCAGGGACGACATCGTGAGTCTGCCTGGGATTTATCAACGGCGGCGGTTGTTTGCTCCGCGTGGTTGTGGTTTTCGCTAAGCGTGCTACTGACGCCTAGTGCACCCGCGGCGACGGCATCAGGGACGACATCGTGAGTCTGCCTGGGATTTATCAACGGGTGCGGTTGTTCGCTACGCGTGGTCGTGGTTTTCGCTAAGCGTGCTACTGACGCCTAGTGCACCCGCGGCGACGGCATCAGGGACGACATCGTGAGTCTGCCTGGGATTTATCAACGGGTGCGGTTGTTCGCTCCGCGTGGTCGTGGTTTTCGCTAAGCGTGCTACTGACGCCTAGTGCACCCGCGGCGACGGCATCAGGGACGACATCGTGAGTCTGCCTGGGATTTATCAACGGGTGCGGTTGTTCGCTACGCGTGGCCGTGGTTTTCGCTAAGCGTGCTACTGACGCCTAGTGCACCCGCGGCGACGGCATCAGGGACGACATCGTGAGTCTGCCTGGGATTTATCAACGGGTGCGGTTGTTCGCTCCGCGTGGTCGTGGTTTTCGCTAAGCGTGCTACTGACGCCTAGTGCACCCGCGGCGACGGCATCAGGGACGACATCGTGAGTCTGCCTGGGATTTATCAACGGGTGCGGTTGTTCGCTCCGCGTGGTCGTGGTTTTCGCTAAGCGTGCTACTGACGCCTAGTGCACCCGCGGCGACGGCATCAGGGACGACATCGTGAGTCTGCCTGGGATTTATCAACGGGTGCGGTTGTTCGCTCCGCGTGGTCGTGGTTTTCGCTAAGCGTGCTACTGACGCCTAGTGCACCCGCGGCGACGGCATCAGGGACGACATCGTGAGTCTGCCTGGGATTTATCAACGGGTGCGGTTGTTCGCTACGCGTGGTCGTGGTTTTCGCTAAGCGTGCTACTGACGCCTAGTGCACCCGCGGCGACGGCATCAGGGACGACATCGTGAGTCTGCCTGGGATTTATCAACGGGTGCGGTTGTTCGCTACGCGTGGTCGTGGTTTTCGCTAAGCGTGCTACTGACGCCTGGTGCACCCGCGGCGACGGCATCAGGGACGACATCGTGAGTCTGCCTGGGATTTATCAACGGGGGCGGTTGTTCGCTCCGCGTGGTCGTGGTTTTCGCTAAGCGTGCTACTGACGCCTAGTGCACCCGCGGCGACGGCATCAGGGACGACATCGTGAGTCTGCCTGGGATTTATCAACGGGCGGTTGTTCGCTCCGCGTGGTCGTGGTTTTCGCTAAGCGTGCTACTGACGCCTGGTGCACCCGCGGCGACGGCATCAGGGACGACATCGTGAGTCTGCCTGGGATTTATCAACGGGTGCGGTTGTTCGCTCCGCGTGGTTGTGGTTTTCGCTAAGCGTGCTACTGACGCCTGGTGCACCCGCGGCGACGGCATCAGGGACGACATCGTGAGTCTGCCTGGGATTTATCAACGGGTGCGGTTGTTCGCTCCTCGTGGTCGTGGTTTTCGCTAAGCGTGCTACTGACGCCTGGTGCACCCGCGGCGACGGCATCAGGGACGACATCGTGAGTCTGCCTGGGATTTATCAACGGGTGCGGTTGTTCGCTCCGCGTGGTCGTGGTTTTCGCTAAGCGTGCTACTGACGCCTGGTGCACCCGCGGCGACGGCATCAGGGACGACATCGTGAGTCTGCCTGGGATTTATCAACGGGTGCGGTTGTTCGCTCCGCGTGGTTGTGGTTTTCGCTAAGCGTGCTACTGACGCCTGGTGCACCCGCGGCGACGGCATCAGGGACGACATCGTGAGTCTGCCTGGGATTTATCAACGGGTGCGGTTGTTCGCTCCGCGTGGTCGTGGTTTTCGCTAAGCGTGCTACTGACGCCTGGTGCACCCGCGGCGACGGCATCAGGGACGACATCGTGAGTCTGCCTGGGATTTATCAACGGGTGCGGTTGTTCGCTCCGCGTGGTTGTGGTTTTCGCTAAGCGTGCTACTGACGCCTGGTGCACCCGCGGCGACGGCATCAGGGACGACATCGTGAGTCTGCCTGGGATTTATCAACGGGTGCGGTTGTTCGCTCCGCGTGGTCGTGGTTTTCGCTAAGCGTGCTACTGACGCCTGGTGCACCCGCGGCGACGGCATCAGGGACGACATCGTGAGTCTGCCTGGGATTTATCAACGGGTGCGGTTGTTCGCTCCGCGTGGTCGTGGTTTGCGCTAAGCGTGCTACTGACGCCTAGTGCACCCGCGGCGACGCATCAGGGACGACATCGTGAGTCTGCCTGGGATTTATCAACGGGTGCGGTTGTTTGCTCCGCGTGGTCGTGGTTTTCGCTAAGCGTGCTACTGAGCCTGGTGCACCCGCGGCGACGGCATCAGGGACGACATCGTGAGTCTGCCTGGGATTTATCAACGGGTGCGGTTGTTCGCTCCGCGTGGTTGTGGTTTTCGCTAAGCGTGCTACTGACGCCTGGTGCACCCGCGGCGACGGCATCAGGGACGACATCGTGAGTCTGCCTGGGATTTATCAACGGGTGCGGTTGTTCGCGCCGCGTGGTTGTGATTTTCGCTAAGCGTGCTACTGACGCCTGGTGCACCCGCGGCGACGGCATCAGGGACGACATCGTGAGTCTGCCTGGGATTTATCAACGGGTGCGGTTGTTCGCTCCGCGTGGTCGTGGTTTTCGCTAAGCGTGCTACTGACGCCTGGTGCACCCGCGGCGACGGCATCAGGGACGACATCGTGAGTCTGCCTGGGATTTATCAACGGGTGCGGTTGTTCGCTCCGCGTGGTTGTGGTTTTCGCTAAGCGTGCTACTGACGCCTAGTGCACCCGCGGCGACGCATCAGGGACGACATCGTGAGTCTGCCTGGGATTTATCAACGGGTGCGGTTGTTCGCTCCGCGTGGTCGTGGTTTTCGCTAAGCGTGCTACTGACGCCTGGTGCACCCGCGGCGACGGCATCAGGGATGACATCGTGAGTCTGCCTGGGATTTATCAACGGGTGCGGTTGTTCGCTCCGCGTGGTCGTGGTTTTCGCTAAGCGTGCTACTGACGCCTGGTGCACCCGCGGCGACGGCATCAGGGACGACATCGTGAGTCTGCCTGGGATTTATCAACGGGTGCGTGTTTCGCTCCGCGTGGTCGTTGTTTTCGCTAAGCGTGCTACTGACGCCTAGTGCACCCGCGGCGACGGCATCAGGGACGACATCGTGAGTCTGCCTGGGATTCATCAACGGGTGCGGTTGTTCGCTTCGTGTGGTCGTGGTTTTCGCTAAGCGTGCTACTGACGCCTGGTGCACCCGCGGCGACGGCATCAGGGACGACATCGTGATTCTGCCTGGGATTTATCAACGGGTGCGGTTGTTCGCTCCGCGTGGTCGTGGTTTTCGCTAAGCGTGCTACTGACGCCTGGTGCACCCGCGGCTACGGCATCAGGGACGACATCGTGAGTCTGCCTGGGATTTATCAACGGGTGCGGTTGTTCGCTCCGCGTGGTCGTGGTTTTCGCTAAGCGTGGTACTGACGCCTGGTGCACCCGCGGCGACGGCATCAGGGACGACATCGTGAGTCTGCCTGGAATTTATCAACGGGTGCGGTTGTTCGCTCCGCGTGGTTGTGGTTTTCGCTAAGCGTGGTACTGACGCCTGGTGCACCCGCGGCGACGGCATCAGGGACGACATCGTGAGTCTGCCTGGGATTTATCAACGGGTGCGGTTGTTCGCTCCGTGTGGTTGTGGTTTTCGCTAAGCGTGCTACTGACGCCTGGTGCACCCGCGGCGACGGCATCAGGGACGACATCGTGACTCTGCCTGGGATTTATCAACGGGTGCGGTTGTTCGCTCCGCGTGGTCGTGGTTTTCGCTAAGCGTGGTACTGACGCCTGGTGCACCCGCGGCGACAGCATCAGGGACGACATCGTGAGTCTGCCTGGGATTTATCAACGGGTGCGGTTGTTCGCTCCGCGTGGTTGTGGTTTTCGCTAAGCGTGGTACTGACGAATGGTGCACCCGCGGCGACGGCATCAGGGACGACATCGTGAGTGTACCCGGAATTTCTCAACGGCGACGGATGTTCGTTCCGCGCGGTCGTGGATTTCTCTAAGCGTGGTACTGACGAATGGTGCACCCGCGGCGACGGCATCAGGGACGACATCGTGAGTGTACCCGGAATTTCTCAACGGCGGCGGATGTTCGTTCCGCGCGGTCGTGGATTTCTCTAAGCGTGGTACTGACGAATGGTGCACCCGCGGCGACGGCATCAGGGACGACATCGTAAGTGTGCCTGGGATTTCTCAACGGTGGCGGATGTTCTTTTTGCGCGGTCGTGGATTTCGCTAAGCGTGGTACTGACGAATGGTGCACCCGCGGCGGCGGCATCAGGGACGACATCGTGAGTGTGCCTGGGATTTCTCAACGGCGGCGGATGTTCGTTCCGCGCAGTCGTGGATTTCTCTAAGCGTGGTACTGACGAATGGTGCACCCGCGGCGACGGCATCAGGGAAGACATCGTGAGTGTGCCTGGGATTTCTCAACCGTGGCGGATGTTCGTTCCGCGCGGTCGAGGATTTCGCTAAGCGTGGTACTGACGAATCGTGTACCCGCGGCGACGGCATCAGGGACGACATCGTCAGTGTGCCTGGGATTTCTCAACGGCGGCGGATGTTCGTTCCGCGTGGTCGTGGATTTCGTTAAGCGTGGTTTCTGACGAATGGTGCACCCGCGGCGACGCATCAGGGACGACATCGTGAGTGTACCCGGGATTTCTGAACGGCGGCGGATGTTCGTTCCGCGCGGTCGTGGATTTCTCTAAGCGTGGTACTGACGCCTGGTGCACCCGCGGTGACGGCATCGTGACTACATCGTGAGTGTGCCTGGGATTTCTCAACGGCGGCGGATGTTCGTTCCGCGTGGTCGTGGATTTCGCTAAGCGTGGTACAGACGAATGGTGCACCCGCGCCGACGGCATCAGGGACGACATCGTGAGTGTGCCTGGGATTTCTCAATGGCGGCGGATGTTCGTTCCGCGCGGTCGTGCATTTCGCTAAGCGTGGTACTGACGCCTGGTGCACCCGCGGCGACGGCATCACAGACAACATCGTGAGTCTACCCGGGATTTCTCAACGGCGGCGGATGTTCGTTCCGCGCGGTCGTGGATTTCGCTATGCGTGGTACTGACGCCTGGTGCACCCGCGGCGACGGCATAAGGGACGACATCGTCAGTGTGCCTGGGATTTCACAACGGCGGAGGATGTTCGTTCCGCGTGGTCGTGGTTTTCGCTAAGCATGGTACTGACGAATGATGCACCCGCGGCGACGGCATCAGGGACGACATCGTGTGTGTGCCTGGGATTTCACAACGGCGGCGGATGTTCGTTCCGCGCGGTCGTGGATTTCGCTAAGCGTGGTACTGACGCCTGGTGCACCCGCGTCGACGGCATCAGGGACGACAGCGTGAGTGTGCCTGGGATTTCTCAACGGCGGCGGATGTTCGGTCCGCGGGGTCGTGGATTTCGCTAAGCGTGGTACTGACGAATGGTGCACCCGCGGCGACGGCATCAGGGACGATATCGTGAGTGTGCCTGGGATTTCTCAATGGCGGCGCATGTTCGTTCCGCGCGGTCGTGAATTTCGCTAAGCGTGGTACTGAAGAATGGTGCACCCGCGGCGACGGCATCAGGGACGACATCGTGAGTGTGCCAGGGATTTCTCAATGGCGGCGGATGTTCGTTCCGCGCGATCGTGGATTTCGCTATGCGTGGTACTGACGCCTGGTGCACCCGCGGCGACGGCATCAGGGACGACATCGTGAGTGTGCCTGGGATTTCTCAACGGCGGCGGGTGTTCGTTCCGCGCGGTCGTGGATTTCGCTAAGCGTGCTACTGACGCCTGATGCACCCGCGGCGACGGCATCAGGGACGACATCGTGAATGCGCCCGGGATTTCTCAACGGCGGCGAATGTTCGTTGCCGGCGGTCGTGGTTTTCGCTAAGGGCTCATTCACACTGGAAGCGGATCCGCGTTCGCAAAGCGGTTGCGAACGCGGTTGTATAAGGATTCAGTACAATTGCACGCGCACACGATGACATCAAATGCGCGTGCAATTGCACTGGATCTTTATACAACCGCTTTCGCAACCGCTTCGCGAACGCGGATCCGCTTCCAGTGTGAATGGGGGGTAAGGGTGGTACTGACGGCTGCTGCACCCGCGGCGACGCATAAGGCACGACATCGTGAGTGTGCCTGGGATTTCTCAACGGCGGCGGATGTTCGTTCCGCGTGGTCGTGGTTTTCGCTAAGCGTGCTACTGACGCCTGGTGCACCCGCGGCGACGGCATCAGGGACGACATCGTGAGTGTGCCTGGGATTTCTCAACGGCGGCGGATGTTCGTTCCTTGCGGTCGTGGTTTTCGCTAAGCGTGGTACTTACGCCTGGTGCACCCGCAGCGACGGCATAACGGACGACATCGTGAGTGTGCCTGGGATTTCTCAACGGCGGCGTATGTTCGCTCCGCGTGGTCGTGGTTTTCGCTAAGCGTGCTACTGACGCCTGGTGCACCCGCGGCGACGGCATCAGGGACGACATCGTGAGTCTGCCTGGGATTTCTCAACTATGGTGGATGTTCGCTCCGCGCGGTGGTGGTTTTCGCTAAGCGTGATACTGACGCCTGGTGCACCCGCGGCGACGGCATCAGGGACGACATTGTGAGTGCGCCTGGGATTTCTCAACGGTGGCGGATGTTCGTTCTGCGTGGTCGTGGTTTTCGCTAAGCGTGCTACTGACGCCTGGTGCACCCGCGGCGACGGCATCAGGGACGACATCGTGAGTCTGCCTGGGATTTCTCAACTATGGCGGATGTTCGCTCCGCGCGGTCGTGGTTTTCGCTAAGCGTGCTACTGACGCCTGGTGCACCCGCGGCGACGGCATCAAGGACGACATCGTGAGTCTGCCTGGGATTTCTCAACGGTGGCGGATGTTCGTTCCGCGCGGTCGTGGTTTTCGCTAAGCGTGCTGCTGACGCCTGGTGCACCCGCGGCGACGGCATCAGAACGACATCGTGAGTGCGCCTGGGATTTCTCAACGGCGGCGGATGTTTGTTCCGCGTGGTCGTGGTTTTCGCTAAGCGTGCTACTGACGCCTGGTGCACCCGCGGCGACGGCATCAAGGACGACATCGTGAGTCTGCCTGGGATTTCTCAACGGCGGCGGATGTTCGTTCCGCGTGGTCGTGGTTTTCGCTAAGCGTAGTACTGACGCCTGGTGCACCCGCGGCGACGGCATCAAGGACGACATCGTGAGTGTGCCTGGGATTTCTCAACGGTGGCGGATGTTCGTTCCGCGCGGTCGTGGTTTTCGCTAAGCGTGCTGCTGACGCCTGGTGCACCCGCGGCGACGGCATCAGGGACGACATCGTGAGTCTGCCTGGGATTTCTCAACTATGGTGGATGTTCGCTCCGCGCGGTGGTGGTTTTCGCTAAGCGTGATACTGACGCCTGGTGCACCCGCGGCGACGGCATCAGGGACGACATTGTGAGTGCGCCTGGGATTTCTCAACGGTGGCGGATGTTCGTTCTGCGTGGTCGTGGTTTTCGCTAAGCGTGCTACTGACGCCTGGTGCACCCGCGGCGACGGCATCAGGGACGACATCGTGAGTCTGCCTGGGATTTCTCAACTATGGCGGATGTTCGCACCGCGCGGTCTGGTTTTCGCTAAGCGTGCTACTGACGCCTGGTGCACCCGCGGCGACGGCATCAAGGACGACATCGTGAGTCTGCCTGGGATTTCTCAACGGTGGCGGATGTTCGTTCCGCGCGGTCGTGGTTTTCGCTAAGCGTGCTGCTGACGCCTGGTGCACCCGCGGCGACGGCATCAGAACGACATCATGAGTGCGCCTGGGATTTCTCAACGGCGGCGGATGTTCGTTGCGCGTGGTCGCGGTTTTCGCTAAGCGTGCTACTGACGCCTGGTGCACCCGCGGCGACGGCATCAAGGACGACATCGTGAGTCTGCCTGGGATTTCTCAACGGCGGCGGATGTTCGTTCCGCGTGGTCGTGGTTTTCGCTAAGCGTAGTACTGACGCCTGGTGCACCCGCGGCGACGGCATCAAGGACGACATCGTGAGTGTGCCTGGGATTTCTCAACGGTGGCGGATGTTCGTTCCGCGTGGTCGTGGTTTTCGCTAAGCGTGCTACTGACGCCTGGTGCACCCGCGGCGACGGCATCAAGGACGACATCGTGAGTCTGCCTGGGATTTCTCAACGGCGGCGGATGTTCGTTCCGCGTGGTCGTGGTTTTCGCTAAGCGTAGTACTGACGCCTGGTGCACCCGCGGCGACGGCATCAAGGACGACATCGTGAGTCTGCCTGGGATTTCTCAACGGAAGCGGATGTTCGTTCCGCGCGGTCGTGGTTTTCGCTAAGCGTGCTGCTGACGCCTGGTGCACCCGCGGCGACGGCATCAGAACGACATCGTGAGTGCGCCTGGGATTTCTCAACGGCGGCGGATGTTCGTTCCGCGTGGTCGTGGTTTTCGCTAAGCGTGCTACTGACGCCTGGTGCACCCGCGGCGACGGCATCAAGGACGACATCGTGAGTCTGCCTGGGATTTCTCAACGGCGGCGGATGTTCGTTCCGCGTGGTCGTGGTTTTCGCTAAGCGTGCTGCTGACGCCTGGTGCACCCGCGGCGATGGCATAAGGGACGACATCTTGAGTGTGCCTGGGATTTCTCAAAGGCGGCGGATATTCGTTCCGCGCGGTCGTGGATTTCGCTAAGCGTGGTACTGACGAATGGTGCACCCGCCGCGACGGCATCAAGAACGACCTCGTGGGTGTGCCTGGGATTTCTCAACGGCGGCGGATGTTCGTTCCGCGTGGTCGTGGATTTCGGTAAGCGTGGTACTGACGAATGGTGCACCCGCGGCGACGGCATCAGGGACGACATCGTGAGTGTACCCGGAATTTCTCAATGGCGGCGGATGTTCGTTCCGTGCGGTCGTGGATTTCTCCAAGCGTGGTACTGACGAATGGTGCACCCGCGGCGACGGCATCAGGGACGACATCGTGAGTGTGCCTGGGATTTCTCAACGGCGGCGGATGTTTGTTCCGCGTGGTCGTGGTTTTCGCTAAGCGTGCTACTGACGCCTGGTGCACCCGCGGCGACGGCATCAGGGACGACATCGGGAATGTGCCCGGGATTTCTCAACGGCGGCGGATGTTCGTTGCCGGCGGTCGTGGTTTTCGCTAAGGGTGGTACTGACGGCTGCTGCACCCGCGGCGACGCATAAGGGACGACATCGTGAGTGTGCCTGGGATTTCTCAACGGCGGCGGATGTTCGTTCCGCGTGGTCGTGGTTTTCGCTAAGCGTGCTACTGACGCCTGGTGCACCCGCGGCGATGGCATCAGGGACGACATCGTGAGTGTGCCTGGGATTTCTCAACGGCGGCGGATGTTCGTTCCTTGCGGTCGTGGTTTTCGCTAAGCGTGGTACTTACGCCTGGTGCACCCGCAGCGACGGCATAACGGACGACATCGTGAGTTGCTTGGGATTTCTCAACGGCGGCGTATGTTCGTTCCTTGCGGTCGTGGTTTTCGCTAAGCGTGGTACTTACGCCTGGTGCACCCGCTGCGACGGCATAACGGACGACATCGTGAGTTACCTGGGATTTCTCAACGGCGGCGTATGTTCGCTCCGCGTGGTCGTGGTTTTCGCTAAGCGTGCTACTGACGCCTGGTGCACCCGCGGCGACGGCATCAGGGACGACATCGTGATTCTGCCTGGGATTTCTCAACTATGGCGGATGTTCGCTCCGCGCGGTCGTGGTTTTCGCTAAGCGTGATACTGACGCCTGGTGCACCCGCGGCGACGGCATCAGGGACGACATCGTGAGTGCGCCTGGGATTTCTCAATGGTGGCGGATGTTCGTTCTGCGTGGTCGTGGTTTTCGCTAAGCGTGCTACTGACGCCTGGTGCACCCGCGGCGACGGCATCAGGGACGACATCGTGAGTCTGCCTGGGATTTCTCAACTATGGCGGATGTTCGTTCCGCGCGGTCGTGGTTTTCGCTAAGCGTGCTGCTGACGCCTGGTGCACCCGCGGCGACGGCATCAGGGACGACATCGTGAGTCTGCCTGGGATTTCTCAACTATGGCGGATGTTCGCTCCGCGCGGTCGTGGTTTTCGCTAAGCGTGCTACTGACGCCTGGTGCACCCGCGGCGACGGCATCAGGGACGACATCGTGAGTCTGCCTGGGATTTCTCAATTATGGCGGATGTTCGCTCCGCGCGGTCGTGGTTTTCGCTAAGCGTGATACTGACGCCTGTTGCACCCGCGGCGACGGCATCAGGGACGACATCGTGAGTCTGCCTGGGATTTCTCAACTATGGCGGATGTTCGTTCCGCGCGGTCGTGGTTTTCGCTAAGCGTGCTACTGACGCCTGGTGCACCCGCGGCGACGGCATCAGGGACGACATCGTGAGTCTGCCTGGGATTTCTCAACTATGGCGGATGTTCGCTCCGCGCGGTCGTGGTTTTCGCTAAGCGTGATACTGACGCCTGGTGCACCCGCGGCGACGGCATCAGGGACGACATCGTGAGTGCGCCTGGGATTTCTCAACGGTGGCGGATGTTCGTTCTGCGTGGTCGTGGTTTTCGCTAAGCGTGCTACTGACGCCTGGTGCACCCGCGGCGACGGCATCAAGGACGACATCGTGAGTCTGCCTGGGATTTCTCAACGGTGGCGGATGTTCGTTCCGCGCGGTCGTGGTTTTCGCTAAGCGTGCTGCTGACGCCTGGTGCACCCGCGGCGACGGCATCAGGGACGACATCGTGAGTGCGCCTGGGATTTCTCAACGGCGGCGGATGTTCGTTCCGCGTGGTCGTGGTTTTCGCTAAGCGTGCTACTGACGCCTGGTGCACCCGCGGCGACGGCATCAAGGACGACATCGTGAGTCTGCCTGGGATTTCTCAACGGCGGCGGATGTTCGTTCCGCGTGGTCGTGGTTTTCGCTAAGCGTGGTACTGACGAATGGTGCACCCGCGGCGACGGCATCAAGGACGACATCGTGGGTGTGCCTGGGATTTCTCAACGGCGGCGGATGTTCGTTCCGCGTGGTCGTGGATTTCGCTAAGCGTGTTACTGACGAATGGTGCACCCGCGGCGACGGCATCAGGGACGACATCGTGAGTGTACCCGGAATTTCTCAATGGCGGCGGATGTTCGTTCCGCGCGGTCGTGGATTTCTCTAAGCGTGGTACTGACGAATGGTGCACCCGCGGCGACGGCATCAGGGACGACATCGTAAGTGTGCCTGGGATTTCTCAACGGTGGCGGATGTTCTTTTCGCGCGGTCGTGGATTTCGCTAAGCGTGGTACTGACGAATGGTGCACCCGCGGCGACGGCATCAGGGACGACATCGTGAGTGTGCCTGGGATTTCTCAACGGCGGCGGATGTTCGTTCCGCGCAGTCGTGGATTTCTCTAAGCGTGGTACTGACGAACGGTGCACCCGCGGCGACGGCATCAGGGACGACATCGTGAGTGTGCCTGGGATTTCTCAACGGTGGCGGATGTTCGTTCCGCGCGGTCGTGGATTTCGTTAAGCGTGGTTTCTGACGAATGGTGCACCCGCGGCGACGCATCAGGGACGACATCGTGAGTGTACCCGGGACTTCTGAACGGCGGCGGATGTTCGTTCCGCGCGGTCGTGGATTTCTCTAAGCGTGGTACTGACGAATGGTGCACCCGCGGCGACGGCATCAGGGACGACATCGTAAGTGTGCCTGGGATTTCTCAACGGTGGCGGATGTTCTTTTCGCGCGGTCGTGGATTTCGCTAAGCGTGGTACTGACGAATGGTGCACCCGCGGCGACGGCATCAGGGACGACATCGTGAGTGTGCCTGGGATTTCTCAACGGCGGCGGATGTTCGTTCCGCGCAGTCGTGGATTTCTCTAAGCGTGGTGCTGACGAATGGTGCACCCGCGGTGACGGCATCAGGGACGACATCGTCAGTGTGCCTGGGATTTCTCAACGGCGGCGGATGTTCGTTCCGCGTGGTCGTGGATTTCGTTAAGCGTGGTTTCTGACGAATGGTGCACCCGCGGCGACGCATCAGGGACGACATCGTGAGTGTACCCGGGATTTCTGAACGGCGGCGGATGTTCGTTCCGAGCGGTCGTGGATTTCTCTAAGCGTGGTACTGACGAATGGTGCACCCGCGGCGACGGCATCAGGGACGACACCGTGAGTTTGCCTGGGATTTCTCAACGGCGGCGGATGTTCGTTCCGCGCGGTCGTGGATTTCGCTAAGCGTGGTACTGACGCCTGGTGCACCCGCGGTGACGGCATCATGACTACATCGTGAGTGTGCCTGGGATTTCTCAACGGCGTCGGATGTTCGTTCCGCGTGGTCGTGGATTTCGCTAAGCGTGGTACAGACGAATGGTGCACCCGCGGCGACGGCATCAGGGACGACATCGTGAGTGTGCCTGGGATTTCTCAATGGCGGCGGATGTTCGTTCCGCGCGGTCGTGGATTTCGCTAAGCGTGGTACTGACGCCTGGTGCACCCGCGGCGACGGCATCAGGGTCGACATCGTGAGTCTGCCTGGGATTTATCAACGGCGGCGGTTGTTCGCTCCGCGTGGTTGTGGTTTTCGCTAAGCGTGCTACTGACGCCTAGTGCACCCGCGGCGACGGCATCAGGGACGACATCGTGAGTCTGCCTGGGATATTTAAACGGGTGCGGTTGTTCGCTCCGCGTGGTCGTGGTTTTCGCTAAGCGTGCTACTGACGCCTGGTGCACCCGCGGCGACGGCATCAGGGACGACATCGTGAGTCTGCCTGGGATTTATCAACGGCGGCGGTTATTCGCTCCGCGTGGTTGTGGTTTTCGCTAAGCGTGCTACTGACGCCTGGTGCACCCGCGGCGACGGCATCAGGGACGACATCGTGAGTCTGCCTGGGATTTATCAACGGCGGCGGTTGTTCGCTCCGCGTGGTCGTGGTTTTCGCTAAGCGTGCTACTGACGCCTGGTGCACCCGCGGCGACGGCATCAGGGACGACATCGTGAGTGTGCCTGGGATTTATCAACGGGTGCGGTTGTTCGCTCCGCGTGGTTGTGGTTTTCGCTAAGCGTGCTACTGACGCCTAGTGCACCCGCGGCGACGGCATCAGGGACGACATCGTGAGTCTGCCTGGGATTTATCAACGGCGGCGGTTGTTCGCTCCGCGTGGTTGTGGTTTTCGCTAAGCGTGCTACTGACGCCTAGTGCACCCGCGGCGACGGCATCAGGGACGACATCGTGAGTGTGCCTGGGATTTATCAACGGGTGCGGTTGTTCGCTCCGCGTGGTTGTGGTTTTCGCTAAGCGTGCTACTGACGCCTAGTGCACCCGCGGCGACGGCATCAGGGACGACATCGTGAGTCTGCCTGGAATTTATCAACGGCGGCGGTTGTTCGCTCCGCGTGGTTGTGGTTTTCGCTAAGCGTGCTACTGACGCCTGGTGCACCCGCGGCGACGGCATCAGGGACGACATCGTGAGTGTGCCTGGGATTTATCAACGGGTGCGGTTGTTCGCTCCGCGTGGTTGTGGTTTTCGCTAAGCGTGCTACTGACGCCTAGTGCACCCGCGGCGACGGCATCAGGGACGACATCGTGAGTGTGCCTGGGATTTATCAACGGCGGCGGTTGTTCGCTCCGCGTGGTTGTGGTTTTCGCTAAGCGTGCTACTGACGCCTAGTGCACCCGCGGCGACGGCATCAGGGACGACATCGTGAGTCTGCCTGGGATTTATCAACGGGTGCGGTTGTTCGCTCCGCGTGGTTGTGGTTTTCGCTAAGCGTGCTACTGACGCCTGGTGCACCCGCGGCGACGGCATCAGGGACGACATCGTGAGTCTGCCTGGGATTTATCAACGGGTGCGGTTGTTCGCTCCGCGTGGCCGTGGTTTTCGCTAAGCGTGCTCTGACGCCTAGTGCACCCGCGGCGACGGCATCAGGGACGACATCGTGAGTCTGCCTGGGATTTATCAACGGGTGCGGTTGTTCGCTCCGCGTGGTTGTGGTTTTCGCTAAGCGTGCTACTGACGCCTGGTGCACCCGCGGCGACGGCATCAGGGACGACATCGTGAGTCTGCCTGGGATTTATCAACGGGTGCGGTTGTTCGCTCCGCGTGGTCGTGGTTTTCGCTAAGCGTGCTACTGACGCCTAGTGCACCCGCGGCGACGGCATCAGGGACGACATCGTGAGTCTGTCTGGGATTTATCAACGGGTGCGGTTGTTCGCTCCGCGTGGTCGTGGTTTTCGCTAAGCGTGCTACTGACGCCTGGTGCACCCGCGGCGACGGCATCAGGGACGACATCGTGAGTCTGCCTGGGATTTATCAACGGGTGCGGTTGTTCGCTCCGCGTGGTCGTGGTTTGCGCTAAGCGTGCTACTGACGCCTAGTGCACCCGCGGCGACGCATCAGGGACGACATCGTGAGTCTGCCTGGGATTTATCAACGGGTGCGGTTGTTCGCTCCGCGTGGTCGTGGTTTTCGCTAAGCGTGCTACTGACGCCTGGTGCACCCGCGGCGACGGCATCAGGGATGACATCGTGAGTCTGCCTGGGATTTATCAACGGGTGCGGTTGTTCGCTCCGCGTGGTCGTGGTTTTCGCTAAGCGTGCTACTGACGCCTGGTGCACCCGCGGCGACGGCATCAGGGACGACATCGTGAGTCTGCCTGGGATTTATCAACGGGTGCGGTTGTTCGCTCCGCGTGGTCGTTGTTTTCGCTAAGCGTGCTACTGACGCCTAGTGCACCCGCGGCGACGGCATCAGGGACGACATCGTGAGTCTGCCTGGGATTCATCAACGGGTGCGGTTGTTCGCTTCGTGTGGTCGTGGTTTTCACTAAGCGTGCTACTGACGCCTGGTGCACCCGCGGCGACGGCATCAGGGACGACATCGTGATTCTGCCTGGGATTTATCAACGGGTGCGGTTGTTCGCTCCGCGTGGTCGTGGTTTTCGCTAAGCGTGCTACTGACGCCTGGTGCACCCGCGGCGACGGCATCAGGGACGACATCGTGAGTCTGCCTGGGATTTATCAACGGGTGCGGTTGTTCGCTCCGCGTGGTCGTGGTTTTCGCTAAGCGTGGTACTGACGCCTGGTGCACCCGCGGCGACGGCATCAGGGACGACATCGTGAGTCTGCCTGGGATTTATCAACGGGTGCGGTTGTTCGCTCCGCGTGGTTGTGGTTTTCGCTAAGCGTGGTACTGACGCCTGGTGCACCCGCGGCGACGGCATCAGGGACGACATCGTGAGTCTGCCTGGGATTTATCAACGGGTGCGGTTGTTCGCTCCGTGTGGTTGTGGTTTTCGCTAAGCGTGCTACTGACGCCTGGTGCACCCGCGGCGACGGCATCAGGGACGACATCGTGAGTCTGCCTGGGATTTATCAACGGGTGCGGTTGTTCGCTCCGCGTGGTCGTGGTTTTCGCTAAGCGTGGTACTGACGCCTGGTGCACCCGGGGCGACGGCATCAGGGACGACATCGTGAGTCTGCCTGGGATTTATCAACGGGTGCGGTTGTTCGCTCCGCGTGGTTGTGGTTTTCGCTAAGCGTGGTACTGACGAATGGTGCACCCGCGGCGACGGCATCAGGGACGACATCGTGAGTGTACCCGGAATTTCTCAACGGCGGCGGATGTTCGTTCCGCGCGGTCGTGGATTTCTCTAAGCGTGGTACTGACGAATGGTGCACCCGCGGCGACGGCATCAGGGACGACATCGTGAGTGTACCCGGAATTTCTCAACGGCGGCGGATGTTCGTTCCGCGCGGTCGTGGATTTCTCTAAGCGTGGTACTGACGAATGGTGCACCCGCGGCGACGGCATCAGGGACGACATCGTAAGTGTGCCTGGGATTTCTCAACGGTGGCGGATGTTCTTTTTGCGCGGTCGTGGATTTCGCTAAGCATGGTACTGACGAATGGTGCACCCGCGGCGACGGCATCAGGGACGACATCGTGAGTGTGCCTGGGATTTCTCAACGGCGGCGGATGTTCGTTCCGCGCAGTCGTGGATTTCTCTAAGCGTGGTACTGACGAATGGTGCACCCGCGGCGACGGCATCAGGGAAGACATCGTGAGTGTGCCTGGGATTTCTCAACGGTGGCGGATGTTCGTTCCGCGCGGTCGAGGATTTCGCTAAGCGTGGTACTGACGAATCGTGTACCCGCGGCGACGGCATCAGGGACGACATCGTCAGTGTGCCTGGGATTTCTCAACGGCGGCGGATGTTCGTTCCGCGTGGTCGTGGATTTCGTTAAGCGTGGTTTCTGACGAATGGTGCACCCGCGGCGACGCATCAGGGACGACATCGTGAGTGTACCCGGGATTTCTGAACGGCGGCGGATGTTCGTTCCGCGCGGTCGTGGATTTCTCTAAGCGTGGTACTGACGAATGGTGCACCCGCGGCGACGGCATCAGGGACGACACCGTGAGTTTGCCTGGGATTTCTCAACGGCGGCGGATGTTCGTTCCGCGCGGTCGTGGATTTCGCTAAGCGTGGTACTGACGCCTGGTGCACCCGCGGTGACGGCATCGTGACTACATCGTGAGTGTGCCTGGGATTTCTCAACGGCGGCGGATGTTCGTTCCGCGTGGTCGTGGATTTCGCTAAGCGTGGTACAGACGAATGGTGCACCCGCGCCGACGGCATCAGGGACGACATCGTGAGTGTGCCTGGGATTTCTCAATGGCGGCGGATGTTCGTTCCGCGCGGTCGTGGATTTCGCTAAGCGTGGTACTGACGCCTGGTGCACCCGCGGCGACGGCATCACAGACAACATCGTGAGTCTACCCGGGATTTCTCAACGGCGGGTGATGTTCGTTCCGCGCGGTCGTGGATTTCGCTATGCGTGGTACTGACGCCTGGTGCACCCGCGGCGACGGCATAAGGGACGACATCGTCAGTGTGCCTGGGATTTCACAACGGCGGAGGATGTTCGTTCCGCGTGGTCGTGGTTTTCGCTAAGCATGGTACTGACGAATGATGCACCCGCGGCGACGGCATCAGGGACGACATCGTGTGTGTGCCTGGGATTTCACAACGGCGGCGGATGTTCGTTCCGCGCGGTCGTGGATTTCGCTAAGCGTGGTACTGACGCCTCGTGCACCCGCGTCGACGGCATCAGGGACGACAGCGTGAGTGCGCCTGGGATTTCTCAACGGCGGCGGATGTTCGTTCCGCGGGGTCGTGGATTTCGCTAAGCGTGGTACTGACGAATGGTGCACCCGCGGCGACGGCATCAGGGACGATATCGTGAGTGTGCCTGGGATTTCTCAATGGCGGCGCATGTTCGTTCCGCGCGGTCGTGGATTTCGCTAAGCGTGGTACTGAAGAATGGTGCACCCGTGGCGACGGCATCAGGGACGACATCGTGAGTGTGCCAGGGATTTCTCAATGGCGGCGGATGTTCGTTCCGCGCGATCGTGGATTTCGCTATGCGTGGTACTGACGCCTGGTGCACCCGCGGCGACGGCATCAGGGACGACATCGTGAGTGTGCCTGGGATTTCTCAACGGCGGCGGGTGTTCGTTCCGCGCGGTCGTGGATTTCGCTAAGCGTGCTACTGACGCCTGATGCACCCGCGGCGACGGCATCAGGGACGACATCGTGAATGTGCCCGGGATTCCTCAACGGCGGCGAATGTTCGTTGCCGGCGGTCGTGGTTTTCGCTAAGGGCTCATTCACACTGGAAGCGGATCCGCGTTCGCAAACCGGTTGCGAACGCGGTTGTATAAGGATTCAGTACAATTGCACGCGCACACGATGACATCAAATGCGCGTGCAATTGCACTGGATCTTTATACAACCGCTTTCGCAACCGCTTCGCGAACGCGGATCCGCTTCCAGTGTGAATGGGGGGTAAGGGTGGTACTGACGGCTGCTGCACCCGCGGCGACGCATAAGGGACGACATCGTGAGTGTGCCTGGGATTTCTCAACGGCGGCGGATGTTCGTTCCGCGTGGTCGTGGTTTTCGCTAAGCGTGCTACTGACGCCTGGTGCACCCGCGGCGACGGCATCAGGGACGACATCGTGAGTGTGCCTGGGATTTCTCAACGGCGGCGGATGTTCGTTCCTTGCGGTCGTGGTTTTCGCTAAGCGTGGTACTTACGCCTGGTGCACCCGCAGCGACGGCATAACGGACGACATCGTGAGTTGCCTGGGATTTCTCAACGGCGGCGTATATTCGTTCCTTGCGGTCGTGGTTTTCGCTAAGCGTGGTACTTACGCCTGGTGCACCCGCTGCGACGGCAAAACGGACGACATCGTGAGTTACCTGGGATTTCTCAACGGCGGCGTATGTTCGCTCCGCGTGGTCGTGGTTTTCGCTAAGCGTGCTACTGACGCCTGGTGCACCCGCGGCGACGGCATCAGGGACGACATCGTGAGTCTGCCTGGGATTTCTCAACTATGGTGGATGTTCGCTCCGCGCGGTGGTGGTTTTCGCTAAGCGTGATACTGACGCCTGGTGCACCCGCGGCGACGGCATCAGGGACGACATTGTGAGTGCGCCTGGGATTTCTCAACGGTGGCGGATGTTCGTTCTGCGTGGTCGTGGTTTTCGCTAAGCGTGCTACTGACGCCTGGTGCATCCGCGGCGACGGCATCAGGGACGACATCGTGAGTCTGCCTGGGATTTCTCAACTATGGCGGATGTTCACTCCGCGCGGTCGTGGTTTTCGCTAAGCGTGCTACTGACGCCTGGTGCACCCGCGGCGACGGCATCAAGGACGACATCGTGAGTCTGCCTGGGATTTCTCAACGGTGGCGGATGTTCGTTCCGCGCGGTCGTGGTTTTCGCTAAGCGTGCTGCTGACGCCTGGTGCACCCGCGGCGACGGCATCAGAACGACATCGTGAGTGCGCCTGGGATTTCTCAACGGCGGCGGATGTTCGTTCCGCGTGGTCGTGGTTTTCGCTAAGCGTGCTACTGACGCCTGGTGCACCCGCGGCGACGGCATCAAGGACGACATCGTGAGTCTGCCTGGGATTTCTCAACGGCGGCGGATGTTCGTTCCGCGTGGTCGTGGTTTTCGCTAAGCGTAGTACTGACGCCTGGTGCACCCGCGGCGACGGCATCAAGGACGACATCGTGAATGTGCCTGGGATTTCTCAACGGTGGCGGATGTTCGTTCCGCGCGGTCGTGGTTTTCGCTAAGCGTGGTGCTGACGCCTGGTGCACCCGCGGCGACGGCATCAGGGACGACATCGTGAGTCTGCCTGGGATTTCCCAACTATGGTGGATGTTCGCTCCGCGCGGTGGTGGTTTTCGCTAAGCGTGATAGTGACGCCTGGTGCACCCGCGGCGACGGCATCAGGGACGACATTGTGAGTGCGCCTGGGATTTCTCAACGGTGGCGGATGTTCGTTCTGCGTGGTCGTGGTTTTCGCTAAGCGTGCTACTGACGCCTGGTGCACCCGCGGCGACGGCATCAGGGACGACATCGTGAGTCTGCCTGGGATTTCTCAACGGTGGCGGATGTTCGTTCCGCGCGGTCGTGGTTTTCGCTAAGCGTGCTGCTGACGCCTGGTGCACCCGCGGCGACGGCATCAGAACGACATCGTGAGTGCGCCTGGGATTTCTCAACGGCGGCGGATGTTCGTTCCGCGTGGTCGTGGTTTTCGCTAAGCGTGCTACTGACGCCTGGTGCACCCGCGGCGACGGCATCAAGGACGACATCGTGAGTCTGCCTGGGATTTCTCAACGGCGGCGGATGTTCGTTCCGCGTGGTCGTGGTTTTCGCTAAGCGTAGTACTGACGCCTGGTGCACCCGCGGCGACGGCATCAAGGACGACATCGTGAGTGTGCCTGGGATTTCTCAACGGTGGCGGATGTTCGTTCCGCGCGGTCGTGGTTTTCGCTAAGCGTGCTGCTGACGCCTGGTGCACCCGCGGCGACGGCATCAGAACGACATCGTGAGTGCGCCTGGGATTTCTCAACGGCGGCGGATGTTCGTTCCGCGTGGTCGTGGTTTTCGCTAAGCGTGCTACTGACGCCTGGTGCACCCGCGGCGACGGCATCAAGGACGACATCGTGAGTCTGCCTGGGATTTCTCAACGGCGGCGGATGTTCGTTCCGCGTGGTCGTGGTTTTCGCTAAGCGTAGTACTGACGCCTGGTGCACCCGCGGCGACGGCATCAAGGACGACATCGTGAGTCTGCCTGGGATTTCTCAACGGTGGCAGATGTTCGTTCCGCGCGGTTGTGGTTTTCGCTAAGCGTGCTGCTGACGCCTGGTGCACCCGCGGCGACGGCATCAGAACGACATCGTGAGTGCGCCTGGGATTTCTCAACGGCGGCGGATGTTCGTTCCGCGTGGTCGTGGTTTTCGCTAAGCGTGCTACTGACGCCTGGTGCACCCGCGGCGACGGCATCAAGGACGACATCGTGAGTCTGCCTGGGATTTCTCAACGGCGGCGGATGTTCGTTCCGCGTGGTCGTGGTTTTCGCTAAGCGTGCTGCTGACGCCTGGTGCACCCGCGGCGATGGCATAAGGGACGACATCTTCAGTGTGCCTGGGATTTCTCAAAGGCGGCGGATATTCGTTCCGCGCGGTCGTGGATTTCGCTAAGCGTGGTACTGACGAATGGTGCACCCGCCGCGACGGCATCAAGAACGACCTCGTGGGTGTGCCTGGGATTTCTCAACGGCGGCGGATGTTCGTTCCGCGTGGTCGTGGATTTCGGTAAGCGTGGTACTGACGAATGGTGCACCCGCGGCGACGGCATCAGGGACGACATCGTGAGTGTACCCGGAATTTCTCAATGGCGGCGGATGTTCGTTCCGTGCGGTCGTGGATTTCTCCAAGCGTGGTACTGACGAATGGTGCACCCGCGGCGACGGCATCAGGGACGACATCGTAAGTGTGCCTGGGATTTCTCAACGGTGGCGGATGTTCTTTTCGCGCGGTCGTGGATTTCGCTAAGCGTGCTACTGACGCCTGATCCCTTACAAAAATCTGTAGTTAAATTCTTTTGAATTTTTGTTGAAAATTTTCTGGAGTCCTATTGAATTTCTTTTTAAACTTTTTGATGTTTTTTAGACTTTGTTTTGACAACTTATTTAATTCCTAGTTAAAATTGGCCACTTAAATTTTTTAGAATTCCTTCTTACATACATTCTTTTGAATTCCTTCTTACATAAATTTTGTTGAATTCCTTTTGACAAAGCCGCAGATCAACGTTTAAAAAAAACACTAAATTTTTAATATATTTTTTTAATTTCGTTAGGAAATAGTGTCTCTTTGATACATACACATCCCACAAATAAGCAATGCAAACAAACACAAACACCATCAAGCACTCAACTTTTTTTTTTTCCATCAAGCACTCAACACCAGAAACACAGTCCTGTTGACAGCACCAGAGCCTTATATAGCCTACATATTGAAGGTAATCATTTGGCCGGTGACCACCTCAGCACTTACTAAGTTTCCAAGTCTCCGGTCTCCTTCTCGAAACTCTGTCAAAGGAAAGACAGTGTTTCGAAGTTCGTGGACACTATCTCTTACTAAAAAGCATTGGTACAACTAATAATAATTTCGTGTAGTCGCTAAAACAACATCCACAAAAACGGCTCATAGAACAAATGCTTATCGCTTCTCTGCATAGCACCACTCGGGACGAAGCCAGTCAAGGCGGTTGCTCCACTTTAAAATAGTTATTTTGCTCTTCTTTACTAGTTGAATAGGGTCAATAATGCAACGATTGTCATTTACAAAGAGAGAACGGCAGGGCGTGTTTTTCGAACGCCTGCCCTCCAGCATGCGCCCCATGCCTTCCGTCGTGCTTTGACTGCGCAGTCGAGCTCGAGGGGCGCGAGACGTGGAAGAGTTGTCAAGGATAGAAGGCTCGCGCTGGAGGCAGGAGAACGGAAGCTCCTCCCTGTGGTTCTCAACTTGTCAGAGACTATTGAGAAACTTAGTGACTTTTGACATTTAGTCAAGATGTATTATGTTCAATAAATAGTCAACAGAAAGTCTGTAGCTTTTCTTTTGACACTGGCTACAGAAAGTCAACTGAATAATTTAAACACGAAGTAAATAGAACGTCTGCAGTATTTCTGATAACACTTTCAACAGGAAGTCAACAGAAAAAAGATCCAACGTAGAGTTAATAGAAAGTCAATAGAAAATCATAAAAAAAGTTTCAACACAAAATCAACAAACTTTTTGTTGACCATGTCAACAGGAAGTCAGTCGAAATAAAGTAATCAAAGTGAACATGAAGTCAACACATTTTCAATAAAAAGTTAAAAAAAAACAAAAAAACATCTGTCATATCGGACCCCGCACACGACCGTAGACCAAATAAAATAATAAAAAAATGTCTCTTTTTATAAAATATTATAAAGAAATAATGTCAATAGGTTTTCTTTTTATTTTTTAGAAAATAACCTACAAAAAACGTTGTTACAACTTCTTTTTATTTTTTTATAAATAAGTCTACAAAACAAGATCTATTGTTTTTCCTTTTGAATTTTTTTAGAAAATAATCTACGGAAAAACGTCTTTACAAGTTCTTTTAAATTTTTTTATAAATAAGTCTACAAAACAAAATCTATTGTTTTTCCTTTTGAATTTTTTTAGAAAATATCCTATAGAAAAACGTCTTTACAAGTTCTTTTTAATTTTTTTATACACAAGTCTACAAAAAAATTCAATATTTTTTCTTTTGAAAGTTTTTTGACAATAGTCAAAACAAAGTGCGTTTATAAAGGAATTCAGTAGGATCGCGGAAAGTCAATAAGAAGTCTAAAAAAATTAAAAAGAATGTTGAGACCCATTTTTGTAAGGGATGCACCCGCGGTGACGGCATCAGGGACGACATTGTGAGTGTGCCTGGGATTTCTGAACGGCGGCGGATGTTCGTTCCGCGCGGTCGTGGTTTTCGCTAAGCGTGGTACTGACGCCTGGTGCACCCGCGGCGACGGCATCAGGGACGACATCGTGAATGTGCCCGGGATTTCTCAACGGCGGCGGATGTTCGTTGCCGGCGGTCGTGGTTTTCGCTAAGGGCTCATTCACACTGGAAGCGTATCCGCGTTCGCAAAGCGGTTGCGAACGCGGTTGTATAAGGATTCAGTACAATTGCACGCGCACACGATGACATCAAATGCGCGTGCAATTGCACTGGATCTTTATACAACCGCTTTCGCAACCGCTTCGCGAACGCGGATCCGCTTCCAGTGTGAATGGGGGGTAAGGGTGGTACTGACGGCTGGTGCACCCGCGGCGACGGCATAAGGGACGACATCGTGAGTGTGCCTGGGATTCCTGAACGGCGGCGGATGTTCGTTCCGCGCGGTCGTGGTTTTCGCTAAGCGTGGTACTGACGCCTGGTGCACCCGCGGCGACGGCATCAGGGACGACATCGTGAGTGTGCCTGGGATTTCTCAACGGCGGCGGATGTTCGTTCCGCGTGGTCGTGGTTTTCGCTAAGCGTGCTACTGACGCCTGGTGCACCCGCGGCGACGGCATCAGGGACGACATCGGGAATGTGCCCGGGATTTCTCAACGGCGGCGGATGTTCGTTGCCGGCGGTCGTGGTTTTCGCTAAGGGTGGTACTGACGGCTGCTGCACCCGCGGCGACGCATAAGGGACGACATCGTGAGTGTGCCTGGGATTTCTCAACGGCTGCGGATGTTCGTTCCGCGTGGTCGTGGTTTTCGCTAAGCGTGCTACTGACGCCTGGTGCACCCGCGGCGATGGCATCAGGGACGACATCGTGAGTGTGCCTGGGATTTCTCAACGGCGGCGGATGTTCGTTCCTTGCGGTCGTGGTTTTCGCTAAGCGTGCTACTGACGCCTGGTGCACCCGCAGCGACGGCATAACGGACGACATCGTGAGTTGCTTGGGATTTCTCAACGGCGGCGGATGTTCGTTCCTTGCGGTCGTGGTTTTCGCTAAGCGTGGTACTTACGCCTGGTGCACCCGCAGCGACGGCATAACGGACGACATCGTGAGTTGCTTGGGATTTCTCAACGGCGGCGGATGTTCGTTCCTTGCGGTCGTGGTTTTCGCTAAGCGTGGTACTTACGCCTGGTGCACCCGCTGCGACGGCATAACGGACGACATCGTGAGTTACCTGGGATTTCTCAACGGCGGCGTATGTTCGCTCCGCGTGGTCGTGGTTTTCGCTAAGCGTGCTACTGACGCCTGGTGCACCCGCGGCGACGGCATCAGGGACGACATCGTGAGTGCGCCTGGGACTTCTCAACTATGGCGGATGTTCGCTCCGCGCGGTCGTGGTTTTCGCTAAGCGTGCTACTGACGCCTGGTGCACCCGCGGCGACGGCATCAGGGACGACATCGTGAGTCTGCCTGGGATTTCTCAACTATGGCGGATGTTCGCTCCGCGCGGTCGTGGTTTTCGCTAAGCGTGATCCTGACGCCTGGTGCACCCGCGGCGACGGCATCAGGGACGACATCGTGAGTGCGCCTGGGATTTCTCAATGGTGGCGGATGTTCGTTCTGCGTGGTCGTGGTTTTCGCTAAGCGTGCTACTGACGCCTGGTGCACCCGCGGCGACGGCATCAGGGACGACATCGTGAGTCTGCCTGGGATTTCTCAACTATGGCGGATGTTCGTTCCGCGCGGTCGTGGTTTTCGCTAAGCGTGCTGCTGACGCCTGGTGCACCCGCGGCGACGGCATCAGGGACGACATCGTGAGTCTGCCTGGGATTTCTCAACTATGGCGGATGTTCGCTCCGCGTGGTCGTGGTTTTCGCTAAGCGTGCTACTGACGCCTGGTGCACCCGCGGCGACGGCATCAGGGACGACATCGTGAGTCTGCCTGGGATTTCTCAACGGCGGCGTATGTTCGCTCCGCGTGGTCGTGGTTTTCGCTAAGCGTGCTACTGACGCCTGGTGCACCCGCGGCGACGGCATCAGGGACGACATCGTGAGTGCGCCTGGGACTTCTCAACTATGGCGGATGTTCGCTCCGCGTGGTCGTGGTTTTCGCTAAGCGTGCTACTGACGCCTGGTGCACCCGCGGCGACGGCATCAGGGACGACATCGTGAGTCTGCCTGGGATTTCTCAACTATGGCGGATGTTCGCTCCGCGCGGTCGTGGTTTTCGCTAAGCGTGATCCTGACGCCTGGTGCACCCGCGGCGACGGCATCAGGGACGACATCGTGAGTGCGCCTGGGATTTCTCAATGGTGGCGGATGTTCGTTCTGCGTGGTCGTGGTTTTCGCTAAGCGTGCTACTGACGCCTGGTGCACCCGCGGCGACGGCATCAGGGACGACATCGTGAGTCTGCCTGGGATTTCTCAACTATGGCGGATGTTCGTTCCGCGCGGTCGTGGTTTTCGCTAAGCGTGCTGCTGACGCCTGGTGCACCCGCGGCGACGGCATCAGGGACGACATCGTGAGTCTGCCTGGGATTTCTCAACTATGGCGGATGTTCGCTCCGCGCGGTCGTGGTTTTCGCTAAGCGTGCTACTGACGCCTGGTGCACCCGCGGCGACGGCATCAGGGACGACATCGTGAGTCTGCCTGGGATTTCTCAACTATGGCGGATGTTCGTTCCGCGCGGTCGTGGTTTTCGCTAAGCGTGCTACTGACGCCTGGTGCACCCGCGGCGACGGCATCAGGGACGACATCGTGAGTCTGCCTGGGATTTCTCAACTATGGCGGATGTTCGCTCCGCGCGGTCGTGGTTTTCGCTAAGCGTGATACTGACGCCTGGTGCACCCGCGGCGACGGCATCAGGGACGACATCGTGAGTGCGCCTGGGATTTCTCAACGGTGGCGGATGTTCGTTCTGCGTGGTCGTGGTTTTCGCTAAGCGTGCTACTGACGCCTGGTGCACCCGCGGCGACGGCATCAAGGACGACATCGTGAGTCTGCCTGGGATTTCTCAACGGCGGCGGATGTTCGTTCCGCGCGGTCGTGGTTTTCGCTAAGCGTGCTGCTGACGCCTGGTGCACCCGCGGCGACGGCATCAGGGACGACATCGTGCGTGCGCCTGGGATTTCTCAACGGCGGCGGATGTTCGTTCCGCGTGGTCGTGGTTTTCGCTAAGCGTGCTACTGACGCCTGGTGCACCCGCGGCGACGGCATCAAGGACGACATCGTGAGTCTGCCTGGGATTTCTCAACGGCGGCGGATGTTCGTTCCGCGTGGTCGTGGTTTTCGCTAAGCGTGGTACTGACGAATGGTGCACCCGCGGCGACGGCATCAAGGACGACATCGTGGGTGTGCCTGGGATTTCTCAACGGCGGCGGATGTTCGTTCCGCGTGGTCGTGGATTTCGCTAAGCGTGGTACTGACGAATGGTGCACCCGCGGCGACGGCATCAGGGACGACATCGTGAGTGTACCCGGAATTTCTCAATGGCGGCGGATGTTCGTTCCGCGCGGTCGTGGATTTCTCTAAGCGTGGTACTGACGAATGGTGCCCCCGCGGCGACGGCATCAGGGACGACATCGTAAGTGTGCCTGGGATTTCTCAACGGTGGCGGATGTTCTTTTCGCGCGGTCGTGGATTTCGCTAAGCGTGGTACTGACGAATGGTGCACCCGCGGCGACGGCATCAGGGACGACATCGTGAGTGTGCCTGGGATTTCTCAACGGCGGCGGATGTTCGTTCCGCGCAGTCGTGGATTTCTCTAAGCGTGGTACTGACGAATGGTGCACCCGCGGCGACGGCATCAGGGACGACATCGTAAGTGTGCCTGGGATTTCTCAACGGTGGGGGATGTTCTTTTCGCGCGGTCGTGGATTTCGCTAAGCGTGGTACTGACGAATGGTGCACCCGCGGCGACGGCATCAGGGACGACATCGTGAGTGTGCCTGGGATTTCTCAACGGCGGCGGATGTTCGTTCCGCGCAGTCGTGGATTTCTCTAAGCGTGGTGCTGACGAATGGTGCACCCGCGGTGACGGCATCAGGGACGACATCGTCAGTGTGCCTGGGATTTCTCAACGGCGGCGGATGTTCGTTCCGCGTGGTCGTGGATTTCGTTAAGCGTGGTTTCTGACGAATGGTGCACCCGCGGCGACGCATCAGGGACGACATCGTGAGTGTACCCGGGATTTCTGAACGGCGGCGGATGTTCGTTCCGCGCGGTCGTGGATTTCTCTAAGCGTGGTACTGACGAATGGTGCACCCGCGGCGACGGCATCAGGGACGACACCGTGAGTTTGCCTGGGATTTCTCAACGGCGGCGGATGTTCGTTCCGCGCGGTCGTGGATTTCGCTAAGCGTGGTACTGACGCCTGGTGCACCCGCGGTGACGGCATCATGACTACATCGTGAGTGTGCCTGGGATTTCTCAACGGCGGCGGATGTTCGTTCCGCGTGGTCGTGGATTTCGCTAAGCGTGGTACAGACGAATGGTGCACCCGCGGCGACGGCATCAGGGACGACATCGTGAGTGTGCCTGGGATTTCTCAATGGCGGCGGATGTTCGTTCCGCGCGGTCGTGGATTTCGCTAAGCGTGGTACTGACGCCTGGTGCACCCGCGGCGACGGCATCAGGGTCGACATCGTGAGTGTGCCCGGGATTTCTCAACGGCGGCGGACGTTTGTTCCGCGCATTCGTGGTTGTCGCTAAGCGTGCTACTCACGCCTGGTGCACCCGCGGTGACGGCATCTGGGACGACATTGTGAGTTTGCTCGGGATTTCTCATCGGCAGCTGATGTTCGTTGCGCGCGGTCGTGGTTTTCGTTAAGCGTGCTACTGACGCCTGGTGCACCCGCGGCGACGGCATCGAGGAAGACACCGTGAAAGGCGCCCGGGATTTTTTAACGGCGGCGGATGTTTGCTCCGCGCGTTCGTGGGTTTTGCTGAACGTGCTACTAACAGTATACGTGTGTGTTTCCGTGTGGTGCACCTGCGCGGTTTTATTAGTTGAACTATCGCGCGTCTAGGAATTTACCCAGCGGCATTGTGAGTACCTTGAAAGATACCTTTTGGCGCCAAAGAACTTGGTTGATCCTATTTGGTCTGATTGCTTTTGTCTACAGCTGTGTAAATTGTTTCACTGGTATCGACGCTGTTAAATAAATACATAGAACATTCAGTTCTACATATACTAACCACTTTATTGTTGCCGAATCGACCATCATCTGGAAAACATAACCAACCACGGTTCGCAGGCTTCCTCCTAAGTGCTTTCCGTTGACGTCCGAAAAAAGAAAGAAAAAACACGGTAAATTCCTGCCAATATGGTGATCTTCTGGTAAATTCTGGCTTTGCTGGAAGTGAAAAGAGTCTTATAATCCAGTGAATACATTTTTGCTGGAAATAAGCTTCCGGTAAAACTCCGGTGACATTCTGGTTTAAATATCTTGTGACATTGGGGTAAAAATTCGGTAACATTGATGTAAAACAACCGGTGGCATTCTGGGAAAAAATCCGGCAACATTCCGGTAAGCTACAACTGTACTGGAAGTGAAAACAGTCCCATAATCCAGTAAAATAGACATTTACTTGAAATAATAAAACCGGTAAAAAATATTTTTCAATTTGGGGCCATTTCTTTCAGAATCACGTGGCCAGGCGCCTGCGTGGAATTCCTTTGCCCAGCCCTTCGCCCAGCCTCTGCCCTGCTAACTACCGAGCCTGCCACCGACACTGCCGCCGAGTCTGCCTAGGCCTCCCTGGTTGCACAATTCTTTCAATCTTTTTATTCGATTTAAATAAATTATGAAGTGTCAAACGTTATGAACAATTCATTTGCATGTTTTAATGATTTCTACTGTGTCCAAATACGGTAAAATTGCTGCATTTATTAAATTTTAGCATCAGAAAGACGACAGTGCTTGAGGAAAAAGGGCAAGGTACTTGCTTGGTTCTGTGCACTGTTTTTGTGACGCTGGTTAGAGCACTGGCTGAAAAATGGCATCCAATGATGGCACAGACAATGGATGCAAAATATAGCCAATGTATTAGACTGGACGCCAATATTGGAATAGCCAATATTTAAGCCAATGTTGGAAGAGCCAGTGTGTATTCCCTATAGAAAAATATTTTTTTAACGGAATGCCATTTCCAGTAAAAGTCTGTTTTGCTGGATTATGGGACTGTTTTCACTTCCAGTAAAGTCGTTGTTTACCGGAATGTCACCAGGTTATTTTACTAGAATGTCACCGGATTTTTACCGGAAGTTTATTTCCAGAAAAAAAATATTTTTGTAGAAAACGCAGCCCCATGTTATTGTTTTCTACAAAAGTTTTCCTTGTGTATTTTGTAATCATGTTCATCACGTGCCAAGGCACGAGTGTATATTTTCTTTTTCTCTTGATCGTGTGGTTTTTCGCTTTGGCACGTGGCGTTCGATCCTCGTTTTTGTCTTCAGAGCACCGATAAACCTCGGAGTCGTTCAGCCACCACCGGACGCCTGTCTTACTCGCGACGGGCTCTGCCACGTCGTAACAGTGGCGACGAGTTTCGAGCACATGAACCAAGAGGCGGGTGATGAGCAGGCAACGGCAGGGACGGTATCCGGTGACGCAGGGCTTCCAAGGATAACCGGCAACGCTCCAAGCCTGGCCCACCATCTGATGCAATTTGACGATGAACAAGATAAGTGGAACGCTTACCTCGTGAAGATAGAGTCATATTTGGAAGGCAACGATGTGGTGGATGATGCTAAGAAAAGGGCTCTGCTGGTGTCAGCGCTGGGAACAAGTACGATACAAGTGCTTTGCGGAAGGGTGGCACCCAGGAAGCCAAATTCGCTAACGTATGACGAAGCGGTCCGTGCTCTGAGCGATTACTAGGACCCGAAACCAAATGAGATTTCGGAGAGTTTCAAGTTCTTCCATCGATGCCAAGAGGAAGGAGAATCAGTGCACGCATTCATCGTGGAAATAAGAAGAATTGCTAATAACTGCAACTTCGGGACGACATTAGACAGGATGTTACGGGAGCGAATCGTTTGCGGCGTCAGATCAAAGAATCTGCAGAAACAGTTGCTGGCCAAACGAGAGCTGAGCTTGCAGGACGCCGAAGCACTAGCCGTGGCAGCAGAAACTGCAGAAGCCGACGCACAAAAAATGTCGCGGGAAAGTGGGCCATCCGAAGTACACACACTGAAGGGTCAGCAGTAGATGCCTCCCGCTGCCAGGACATCGCTGCATTCACCAGTAGGTTGCCATCGTTGCGGTAATGCCAATCACAGCAGTGGCAACTGTAAATGGCAGAAAGCAAAATGTTTCCAGTGTGGCAAGCAAGGGCATTTGGCTCGCAAGTGTCGTAACCCCAAGAGTGCCAAGGGACAAAACAACCAACTACAAGCAGTAGAGTCCCTGGACGAAGATGACGACAGCCTGACTACACAAATTTGGAATCTGATAACCCTAAAAGAAAGGAAGCGTGTGCCGCCAGCGCGACGCACCTTCACGTGGGGTGGAATTGATCTGGTCATGGAAATTGACACGGGGTCACCTGTCTGCGTCATAACGAGAGAAATGTACGAAAGGCATCGGAAAACTTGGCCAAGACTTCAAAAGCCTTAAGTGAAGTTGGGTTGCTACATGGGATCAATTCCAGTTATCGGAGAGTTAACCATGAAAGTTGTATACCAGTCGACTACCGTACAGGGTATATTGACCGTCGTGGATTGCCGAGGTCCATGTTTGTGCGGACGAGACTTGATTCAGAAATTGAATCAACATGACGTACCTGTTTTGAGCCTGACAGCAATCCCGAAATTTCCCTGTGATCAGCAGCAATGTCTCCAGAGTCTACTGGACGAGTACGAAGACCTCTTCTCTCCAGAGCTTGGAGTCATTCAGGGACTACGTGCGCATCTGTACCTCAAGGACGGAGCAACTCCAAAGTTTTGCAAGGCAAGATCTATTCCGTTTGCCTTACGAGAGAAAGTATCCCTGGAGTTGGATAGGCTCGAACAGGCCGGCATTATTTCACCAGTTGCCTACTCTGAATGGGCTACGTCCATTGTGCCGGTTCTAAAAAAAGATGGGTCCGTACGTATTTGTGTGGATTTTAAGGTGACACCGAATCCTGTTTGTGCGTCAGAACAGTACCCGCTCCCTGTTATCGAGAACATGTTTGCTTGTCTGAATGGCGGTGACCGTTTCAGCACACTGGACTTGCGGGACGCGTATAACCAAGTGCCTCTCGATGAGGAATCGCGGAAGCTTGGGGTTATCAACACGCATCGTGGCCTCATTTGCTATAACCGATTACCATTTGGAATAGCCTCAGCGCCCGCTATCTTTCAACGCAACATAGAATGTGTCCTCCAAGGTCTTCCAGATGTGCAGGCCTACTTAGATGACGTCATACGTTCGGAACAAAGCTCTAACGATGGAACAAAACTGAAATGTCTTTTGCAGCGATTCCGAGAGCACGGGGTGAATTTGCGCAAGGAAAAGTGCAGATTCAAGCAGGAATCGGTCACTTACCTTGGCCATCAGATTGACGGAGAGGGACTGCACCCAACAGGAAAGAATCTTGAGGCCACCGCTGGGACTCCGTGTCCGAAAAACGTGAGTGAACTGCGCTCATTTATCGGCATGTTGACCTTCTACAGCAGATTTCTACCACAAATGTCTACACTGCTATCACCGCTGTATCAACTTTTAGAAAAGGGTTGTCGTTGGGTGTGGGGCCTGGCACAGGAAGAGGAATTTATGAAAGCAAGTAAAGCTTTAACAACAGGAAACGTGTTGACCCATTTCGACCCAGCGAAAGAACTGCGCCTGGAGTGTGACGCGCCACCATACGGTGTTGGGGCCGTGTTGTTTCACCGTGTAGGAAAGGAGGACAGGCCGATCGGTTTCCGCTCACGTACCTTAACTGCTGCGGAAAACAATTACTCCCAGTTTAAACGCGAGGCACTCGCTCTCATTTTTGGTGTGACCAGGTTCCGCGATTACCTTTTGGGCAGAGAGTTTACCTTGGTCACCGACCACCAGCCACTCCTGGGATTGCCAAAGCCGGGCCGGCCGACCCCTGCCATGGCTGCTGCAATGATCCAGCGTTGGGCACTGCTGCTTGGGGGCTAACAGTACAAGCTGGACTACCAGCCTGGTAAACTGATGTTCAACGCAGACGCTTTAAGACGGTTACCGCTACCGACATCTAAGGAATCATGCAGCTCAATGGAGCTTCCGGAATATGTTTTAGCACTACATAATTTTGACGAAGGGACCGTAACCACCAGAGAACTGAGAGACCTGACTGCCAGGGACGACGTGCTCCTAAAAGTTAAAAGACACATCTTAGATGGATGGCCAAGGAGCCGAAAGCACCTAGAAGTCGAATTACAGCCATTCTATGACAAGAAGCTCGAGCTATCAGTAGCACAGGACCTTGTGTACTGGGGTCACTGGGTCGCGATTCCAGCAAAGGCGAGGGCACGATTGTTAAGTCTGCTTCATGAAACCCACCAAGGAGCATCCTCAATGACAGCGGTCGCGCGGTCAAAGTTCTGGTGGCCTGGTCTTGACAGGGCAATTGAAAGCCAGGCGGCAGTTTGCAGGGAATGTGTTCAAGCTATGCCTATGCCAAGTGCGAAAGAGCCAGTTAATTGAACCGAGACCAAGGAAAATTGGCCAAGAATACATATTGATTATGCTGGGCCAATAAAGGGAAAAATGGTACTAATTGTTGTCGATTCACACAGCAAATGGATCGAAGCCGTACCATTGTCCCACGCGACCACTCAATCAACGATAGCAATGTTACGTATGTTGTTCAGTCGCTTTGGAATTCCGCGCACGTTGGTGTCAGATAACGGAACTCAGTTCACAAGTCAGGAGTTTAAGACGTTTGTCACGATGAACAACATTTCGCATCTTCGAACCGCTCCCTTCCACCCGCAATCCAACGGTCTGGCAGAAAGTGCCGTGCGCACCGTCAAAGACGGGATTAAGAAGATGCGAGGCGAGAACTTGGAAACTAACCTTGTTCGGATGCTGTTCAATTACAGAAGAACGCCACAAGCCTCCGGACGATCCCCGTCGGAAGTCCTGCTGGGCTATCAAATTCGATCGATATCGACACCTGCTTTCCATCGGTTGCACGGGACGCTACGAATGATGACCCTGGATGGAATTTTGCTCAAGGGGATCCTGTGTATTTTCGTAACTACGGGGATGGAGACAACTGGACGCCTGGTCAAGTCAAGTCCACCTCCGGGTCGCGAATGCTGACTGTCTCAACGCCATCAAAGGTGGTACATCGCCACGCTGACCGAGTACGGAGGAGGATACCGGAAGAGGTTCACCTGCTAGACCAGCAGTCCGGTACGCGGCCTCCGACAACATCATCATCTTCGGCGATCACAAACGATGAAAGCCACCATCCAGACGCGCCGACGGCAATCCCAGTGGAACTCCAGGAAGAAGCGATGTTACGGCGTTCCAGCAGGACCCGAAAGCCCGTCGACAGGTTTCACTTCTAAAGAAGAAAGAATTGTAGAAAACGCAGCCCCCTGTTATTGTCTTCTACGAAAGTTTTCCTTGTGTATTTTGTAATCATGTTCATCACGTGCCAGAGCACGTGTGTATATTTTCTTTTTCTTTTGATCGCGTGCTTTTTCGCTTTGGCACGTGGCGTTCGATCCTCGTTTTTGTCTTCAGAGCACCGATAAACCTCGGAGTCGTTCAGCCACCACCGGACGCCTGTCTTGCTCGCGACGGGCTCTGCCACGTTGTAACAATTTTACTGTATTATGAAACTCTTTTCACTTCCAGTAAAGCCCGAATTTACCAGAAGATCACCAGATTGGCCGGAATTTACCTTGTCTTTTCTTTCGTTTTTTGGACGTCAACGGAAGGCACTTTGAAGGAAGCCTTAAGAACCGCGGTTGGTGTATGTTTACCAGATGTTGGACGATTCGGTAACAATTAAAGTGGTTAGTCCATATAGACCTGAAGGTTCTATGTATTTATTCAACAGGGTCGATACCAGTGAAGCAATTTGCACAGCTGTGGACAAAAGCGATCAGACCAAATAGGAACAACCGAGTTCTTTGTCGCAAAGGATATCTTTCATGGTGCTCAAAATGCCGCTAGGTAAACTAATAGACGTACGGTAGTTCAACTAATAAAACCGAGCAGGTGCACCACACGGACACACATACGTATACTGTCAGTTGCACGTTTAGCGGAAAACATGAGCGCACGAAACGAACATCCGCCGCCGTTGAGAAATCATGGGCACAGCTAGTCTCTTTCGCACGCTGGATGTTTCTGAAGCCGGACGGACAAAGAGGCGTAAGAAACAGGTCACTGAAAAATATTTTCTGTTCATCTGCACACCCAGCTGCTTTGGAAGACACAGGTCGCACAAGACCGAGCGTTCGCTCCTGGCCGGCCGTTGCTCGTCGACGGACAAAGAGACCGGCTTTCCTAAAAAAAGTCAGCAAAACGACCCTCTTGCATTTTTCCTACCAACCCGATGCGAGGGCGAGAGGGTGCGTGAGGACTCGTCCTTCGTGCGAAGCGCCATAATTACACACCCAGTCCCCGGATCGTCTCGGCTTCTCCCTCTCCTCGCGTCGGCTTCGAGTGAAGTTCGGTTAACATGGAAGCAAGTCACCAGTTTCGGGTAAGATTTCTAGCAAGACCAGGTCGTCTGGTAAACGACGGTGGCTGCCGGTGACATTCCAGTGAAATCTGAAAACCCGATTCCAATGAAATTCCAGGGAAATCTGTTTGGGACAAATAACCTAGCAAAGACTGGTAAGCTGGTTTCGAATGAAAACGGGTGAAACTTTCCACCTTTTTGGATCCTCAAAACAGTTCGCTGCACGCACTTCTTGAGGATTGCAACGTCGTTCCGAGCTAAACCTTGCACTCACGAGAATGCCGCCCGAGTGGTGTCGTACCTGCTCTAGCCCCGACTTGTGCCTGTCGCAAATAGCAAGTTGCCGGAGAACGCTGCCCACCTTTTTGAATCGTCAAAACAGTTCGCTGCACGCAGTTCTTGCAGGATTGCAACGTCGTCTCGAGCTAAAACACGCACTCACGAGACTGCCACTACATATGCGGCCACCATTACAGACTCATTCCCCCTGCTCGCCTTGGCTTTTTTTGTCTTTAGCCGTTCCCCTTGTGTCGGCTTCCAGTGAAGTTCGATGTCCCTCGAACAAGCGTGGCTACTTGTAGGATTCTAGCGACGGGTAATCGAAAGTGCTTCTGTTAAACCTTTCAGCGAAAGTGACTACCGGTAATATTTCCACCAAAAAACTGGTAAACTTCGCTGGTTTCTGGTGAATATGAGTGGAAATTAATTCGCTTCCACCGAATGTCACTGGAAGCTTTTGCCGGATTTTCAATAGGGTAAGGCGCTGAATGCCAATGTTGTTTCAGTCAACGGTGAAGCCTCTATGCCAATATTGGATAAAAATGCGCAAACCACGTTGGTCCAACTTGGGCTAGAACGTTCGGAAACCAGTGGTCGAACTTTGGCACCAATGTTGGACCATCATTGGACGGGGTGGCGTTTTCGAAAATGCCAACGTCAGACCAATATTGGAACCATTTTTTGCCACCATTGGGCTAAGGGGAGTCTAAGAATGGTATGCTGCCTGGGCAATTGTAATAATTTGTATTATGTGTGATGATAGTTAGACTCCACAGTTGTACACAGGCAACGAAATTCATAATATTGATAGCTTATAGTTTAAGCCTTGGTGATTTGTTTACATTTTATGTATTTTCATTATATTGTGATACTCAAAGTGTTTACGACAAAGTTAGTGAACTGAAAGTGTTAAATAGGTCTTAATAGACTATCTATTTTATACAAAATGCTTTTTCGTTTACTTAATACCCCGCACGTCGACCATTTATTAGGCTAAAGATAAAAGGTTTCCTGCGGCGACTTCGGACGATGAGGTTCAGATTCGGACTGACTCAATCAGTCCGGGACATTCCTGCTGATGGAAGGGTTAATTAAGATGAAGACGTTGTTAATATTCGAGGTGATATATTTAACAGTTGTTTTTCAAGTTTATTTCATGTAAGCATGTGTGGTTTTGTTTATGAATCCAATCAATTTAGTAAATTTCTAGATTCATAAAATTTTCGTATTTCCTCTTCCAAGAGCTTATTTGAGCTATATCTATAATTATTCTTCACTACAAATACTTGCCTTAGCTGTTCCAGCATTGTTGTGTATAGGTTTCCGGATCTGTTTCCATACAAATAAATGCCCATAAAGAGGCGTCCTGGGGGTGTTGAAGAATTTTTCAGTTTGTCTTGCTGCTCTCGAATTGTCTGTAATAAAAATACGAACAGCTGTACCTTGCCTTGATATTTTTGATGAGCCTGGGCAGCTCAGAATGCACCCGTGCATGCATGACTCTCGGTTTCTATGTACTTTGTCATGCGTGCTTATGGATTCCTCCGGGTGGTTTCGGTAATGTGACAGGCACGACGGACTCGTGTACTTCCTTCTTATATCTAAACTATTGAGACAACTTTAAATGTACTTGGGAATCGTCTCGTGGCGACATTGCGTGCAGATCTGCGCTGCGTCATTCAGAAGCCTGCAGCGCCACCCAGCTGGCTGTCGGAAATGAATAGCGGGCAGTGGCCGAGCCCGGGCCCAGGGGACAGCGGCCCGGGCAGGGCAGGGCTCTTTAATATTGGCCGTGCAGAATTCTAGGATAGAATTTTCACAGAATACGGATGCCTTAAAAAAATCAGCCTCCGCCCAGGTGAGCTCATTCATATGCAAACAAAGTATGTTTGGCCCCGAGCGGGAGTCGACCACCCAAGTGCTCGTATTAGGGCCCGAAAACACGGTCCGGAAAAGGGGGAGCTGCTCTTAAGGTGTGACCTAGAAAACAAAAGCAAATATTTTAACTAGGGGCAATACAGGCCACTCCCCGCGAACACACTCGGCTCGGCGAGGACAGGATCGGGACGTCTGAAGGGACTGGTGTGAAGCAGCACAGTGGTTTTTGTTCCCTTTGAAAAAGCAGGCAATCAACGCTATCCCTCGGGTTGGGGTCGCTGCTACCGGCATCGTATTTGGTGTGCGTGCGGTTCGTTCGCATCATCCTGTTTTTTTTATATTCGTTAGTTCTTTTTGTTTTTAGTTTTTTTTTTAAGATTTATACAAGCAGATTTGGAGCTGCCGGAAGCGTTAATTATTGCGACACTGCCAGTGTGCGTAATTAGTCGTAATCACGCATTGCAGTGGTGCAGAATTAATGGTAATGAAACTGGAGACGCCTTCTAAACCTGCCTAAGGCACATTTGGAGGGCGTCTCCAATTTCATTGGAAGGTGTCTTCTGATTTAAAAGGCGCCTTCAAAATGTGCCAAGGCACATTTAGAAGGCAAGTAAGCTGTGTAAGTAGTTGGCAATATGAGAGTTTCTAGGGCGCCGAAGGGTGACAGATGTTAGTGATTTAATATTTGGGCTTAACATTTCCTAAGCGTTGGCGAGACATTCTGCTGCAACGAATATTTTTTACAGCGGAGCTGTTAAAGGGATACTTCAACAAAATTTGAAATATTCCCGTCGTGTTCGAAAATAGGTTGAATATGATCCACAATATCCGTAAATGACAATCGCACGTTTGTATTTCGAGCCTGGTAGCTGTATTTTTCGTTATAAACGGCCCACACTGGCAGGCGCTTGGAGTAGGCCCAGCGGAGACCACGTGACATCTAACGCAATCGTGACGTAGGTCGTCTCAGGACGAGCAAAGCTACGGCGAGGCGGACATCGAGAGGATGGCCTAGTCGTTCCAGCCACCGAAGCGGCTGCTTTTGTACGAATTTTGAGTGACGCGTTAATCTCCTGTAATCTTGTAGAGGGACAATAGCGACTTCTGCGACACACAAAAGGCATTCTCGGGAAGGGGCGAGTTCCTCCTGCCCCTCTTCTCTAGTCGTGGCCGGAGGCGAGACAACCTCCGTCACTAGCTGTCAAGGTTCCTGGACGAGCATTACAAGCGAGGCGTTAGCGACATCCACCAGGTGCTTTTTGCTGATCGTTTAATTCGTTTTAAAATTCCTATTCGTGACTTTTTTGACAAGATATTGGTATTTTTGATGTGATGCTGCTTCTTTGAATACATATAGACCAAAAAATGAGCGCAGAAATCTTGTTGTAGTATTCATTTAAGGTTTAGGTTCCCCAGGGCCCGTTTGCTCGAAGCTGGTTAACTAACCGCGGTTAACCGGATTTCCCTACGAGGGGGAATTTTGGGTCACGTGACTGGCAGAGTAAGGACAGCGGGGAAACATGGCGGTGCCCTGGTGAGTGAGCGCCGCTCGCTTTGGAACTAATACTTCTTACTAGCTGCAGTAGCGGGCGTGTTAGTCAGCAATGAATGGTGCAGGAGGTTTTCGCGTTGCCTTACCTCACTTAAAACGCAAAACATGAGCAATGGCCTCGCCGCATTTTTTAGATAGACTTTCGACTCTGGCCATTCCTAAGCCAGAGTCGAAAGTTACAGGTGTTTCGATTTATGACGGTGTTATATAGAGTTCTTACATGCTGGCCAATCATGCTGCCGGTGTACCGCCCACCTTTCACTGCTCACTTTTTTCTGATCGTTTCTAGGGCTCAACTTTGCCGTCCTCTTTCGTACTCGGAAGGAAATTTCAACGAGGCTTTTCTTCACTTCATACAGCCAAATATTTAGAAAATTTCCAAACAAGGGTTTCTTTAGGTTTACCTTGCCGATTATTTTACCACGAGCAATAAAAATTGTTTCTTAGGCTCAAATGTCAAATGCGCCCAGCGCGACGCGTCGCGGCGCGCCGCGCTGCGTCGCAAAAACGAGGCAGCGCGCATTTTTTGGGTCCCCCCATTTCGGGAACCTTTCCACGGAACCCACGTATATTTGCTAGAGCCAGTAGGTGACACCAGCTACGACCCATAATAAAACACGGAGCTATCGCTCATCCAGCCCTCGTCAAACTTGGCTAGGTACTTGTAGGTACCTAGTAGGGAAGGGCGGTTAACTTTTAACCACGGTTAAAGTTAACCGGCTTCGAGCAAACGGGCCCAGGATCGTGTCCGGTATGTCGACACAAACCTGCCTGAACAGCTACCGCCATCCATAAGCGACGGCGGTAAGCACACAACCAGTATGGTTTCCGCCGTCGCTCGTAGATGGCGCCAACCTTTCCAGTTATAACAGAAGAATGGATAGTTGGGCGCGTTGGTGGGAACTCATCGCAGGAAACAGCGGGAAAAACAGTCGACGACGAAGAAGCACACAGTGTATCGAGTACAGCTCCGCTGGTCTTCCTTCTTCACGAGAGTGGAAAGGCTGAACAATTTTTGTTTTGTTTTACGATCGCAAAAGGTATATAGTGTGTACGACATCGCAGGATGATGAATTCGCTTCCTAATGTTTTGCCCCCTCATTCTCGCGTAACGCAAAATGTCGCATACATTGTCGGCTGTTTTTTTAAGAAACACAGCTGACAATAGAAGCATAATTTAGAGGGCGACACCAGTGGATTTAGGAATGTTGAATTAATCTGTGATTTCACAATAAAAACACCAATAATAGGCACTCCGTCATTTTCTTTGTGAAAAACAAATAATAAATTGTCAAAAATGACTTTAAACATGTGCAGAAATCTGCTCCCTCTGGCAACATTGGCCTCTGGCCGCCGAAAACATGGCTTGCACGTCGTACGAAATGCCGTGTGATTCCTCTACGCAACGACGGGCGCTCCAACTGTGCCTACGGGCCACCGTTGGAGCGTGCCTGTGCAAGGCGCAAGTGTCGTCTACACCTCACTTTTACACCACGCGTTGGCGCCCACGACACTTGGCGACGCCTTTGCACAACTGCGGCATCCGTCTGCTCACGTAACGTGAACGGAATTCCGGAAGACAATGATCACAAAAGGTGAGAGTAAAAACTCAACGGCGGTTAGGACGCGGTAAGCGGCGGAAATGGCAGGACGGGCGGACAGACTGAAAAATCAAAGAAAAAAAAACAAAAAAAAAAGGCGAGTTAGGCTTCTCCGGAAACGCAACTTTAACTTTGAGCTTCGACATGGCGTGACGCCACGTTCGCGTTTGACTTGGTGCGCATTTAGGTTAACGTTTCCGCGTCGGCTGCATTCCAGGAACGATTTGTGTCGATGCACTGAAGTCGCTTTCAGGTAAACACGGTCTATCGCTGGCGTTTTGGTGCACACGTTTGTGAACCCCTTGGCTTCTTTCTTTCCATCTTGAACGCAGGGTGCAATTTATGTAAAAAACATGCAATATGCACCCATGGTATTCGCCCACTCGTAGACACGAAGTTCCAAGCGTTAGCAGCGACTACAAAGCAAGAAAGTTTAAGAATTATGCACCACTCCTCAAAGACGTCCGGGATCAGAGAACGCAGAATCTCCGCAGCGCGGCATTCATGTATGCACCGACACGCAAGGGCGTTACTGTAAGGCACAAGGTCCTTCCTCAGCACGTGACACGACATTCACACATAACTGTCGCTAGCGCATAATGTCCAGCCGTCAGTAGTCATGGCGATACATCCCACGTCCCGAAGTGTGGAATGCACACGTAGCAGCATCGTGCATTTTCGGCACGACAGTCCTCGAGAGCGTCGTTCCAGAAGGAACGACGCTCTCGAGGAACTGGTGCTTCCACTGATATAAAGCAAGCAAGCTGGACAAGAATCGTTGCTTTTCTCCAGCTCGCTTGCACCTGCGACTTTAAATGGCTTCATATTCATAACCTTAAAATGCGAGCCGTTCACTCTTGTCGGTGTTAGACTGGTCGCAGCTGATAAAACCCGTTTGCTTTACTGATGTCAAACTCCTGGTCAGTTCAGTTGGTAGAGCGCTCCGCTGAAAATGGAGAGGTCCCTAGTTCAATAGCAGGACCAGGCGGATTTTTTCGGTCGCGCAGCAGTCACCTAGCTGTGTTTGGAGATTTGTGTTTGTCCCTAGTTCCCCTTCTCCAGGGATTATTTTCGTCGTGGTTCTCATTCGACTGTACAAAGTAGTTGCAATGAAACAGCCAATTTGCTTTGTTAGTTATCTGGCAATAACGCTCTGTTTATTTGGGCGGGGCCAGAAAGCCGGAGTCATACTTGCATCTTTGGACTTAGGAGCAGAACTTTGCTTGACCGTAGCAGCTGCGCTTTAATACTCCTGGTGGGCCCCAGGATGACGCTTCAGGTGATTTAACAAAGGCGCCGTCGTGTTTCAATGATCGTGTCATAAAACACCAGTCCCTTCGATGAAGCGGCTCAGGAGCGGCCAAAAAAATTCCACACACCTCTGCGCTTACTCCTTGTACAACTTTCCGCTTCTAGCACTTATAATTCGGTGATACTGAGAGGCACCACCCTTGACACCATTTGTGGAACATCACTCCGAAACACTTTCCGAAAGCGTGCAAGAGCAGTCTCGTGCGAAAGCGGCCCTAATGAAGGCAACAGCAACGTACGAATAGAAAAAAAAAAAAAACTGCTGCCGCCGATGATGATGATAATCATTGTCTAGGAGAAGAGGGTACGTATTGCCATTTTGCGGCGCATGTGGTGGCGTGGCGACGCGATGTGGGACCCGGTGTCGCCATGCAAGAAAAACTTGCGGGGCGACACTGTGACGACTATTCGGAAATTATTAAAAGATATCCTAAACCTTTGAACATTGTGATGTGATTCGATTAACAAATCGATTAGGGAAATATTTGATTCGTTATACGGCAATTGCAAATATTCGCACACCTTTAAAACATAATAGTCCCCACATTTGCGGGTGACGGAACAAAGGCACTCCTTGTGTGACCTTTCTTGTTCAAGACTTGAGTAGCCAAAGGGTGTAGGACGAAATTGTCCCGGAAAAATATTCCAGGGGAAAATGATCCCGGACAAAATGTCTCCAGATACGATATGGGCAGTCAAAAAAGTCCCGAAAAAATGGTCCCAAATGCAAACCCGGACAGACCTGTCTCAAAAGATTTTTTGATATTTTGGGCACACCTCGAGTGTTTTAATGAACTGCCATTCTGAACGTGTCATCTTTATCTTAGTATAATCCAGCTTTTCGTGATATATTTTTGGAATCAACTAAAGGAGCCGGTAAGTTCCTTAACTTTGTATTATGGCTCACTTGGTTCTCTGGCTTCTATACGCAGTCAAAGCACTGTACATAGAGGAAGGCTGGAAGGCACTAAAAATGAACACGCCAGGTTTAAACAAGAAAGGTCGTGCGAAAGACGAAACACAAAAGATCCAGCCACTCAATGCGTTGTTTTATTTGGACTTAAAAGCGACCATATCCAACATACTTCGCCCTTTGCTCCATCAAGGCTTACATGAGCCTTTCAATCCCCCAAACAGCCTCGTGGTTACCATTCCAGACGACCTACATCTCACTTTACCTGAGCGCTCCTTGCTTTCCAAAGGTCTTTCTTTCGTTCCTAACATCCGGAGGTCTCCAAACCCTTTCACTCTTCACTCGGAATCCGAGCAGTTCTTCAACGCCTTCTTCTGGACGCTCACTTCTATCAAGAACCTTCTGCTTTTGGGTGTACACGTAGCATTTTCGAATTTATTGGCCCCAAGCCTAGTATTTGGACTCCCCCAGAGTCGTAGTACCCTGAGCTAGACAATATCATCCGCGCCTGCCGCAACATCCTACAACAGTCATCTTCTTCTCTGGTGTCCTTCGCTCGCAACATCAACCGTGAGGAAGAAACTGCCCTCCGCTCTCTCCAAAAACGTAAGGACATCGTGATCAAAGCAGCCGATGAAGGGTGTGGGATAGTCGGCTGGCAAGAAAACCTATACAGGGAGCAATCGCTGTATAGGAGCAAGCCCTGTATAGAAACTGGAAACTTTCTGTTTCCAGCTTCCACGAACCCCTTCCGTCTGACCCCACCGACCAGTACCAAGAATTAATTAAATCCACATTTCAACATGCTGTTGGCACCAACGCGTTGCCCTCTCCGGCCCGCCGCATTCTTGTGAATCATCCCCAACTCTCTGCTTTCTATCTTCTGCCGAAAATACACATGGTGGGCCCCCCCGGTCGCCCCACTGTTTCTGTCATATCTTGCCTACTTCCTAACTATCCGATTTTGTGGACTATATCCTGCAGCCTATCGTCCAGACTTTGCCTGGCTGTATAAAAGGCACCATGACATCTCCTATAACAGCTTTACACACTTACGTCAAACTCCGACACTGTCCTCTTCACTATGGATGTTACCTGCCATACTCCACCAGGACAGCCCTTCTGGCACTGAAACAATTTCATACCTTACTGCCATTCCCCACCAGGACAGCCTTTTGGCAGTACAACATTTTCTTGATCCAAGACAAAATCTAGACCCTCCCTCTCACATCATTCTCCGCCTTGCAGAACTGGTGTTAAGCCTTAACGCCTTCCGTTTCGACGGCTTTTTCTTCCGTCAGTAATGTGAGGTTGCAATGAGCTCAAAGATGGGCCCTTCGTTCGCTAACCTCTTTGTCTTTTATGTGGAAATGGCCCTCTTTGATTCCCTCCCCGATCCGCACCCCGATTTTTACGGCCGCTGCGTCGACGACACATTTGGCATTGGATCCCCGAGCACCGTCGCTAAGTTCATTGACAGCCTCTCGGAAGTGCACCCTTCTCTAAAATTTCAACATCAGTCTCCCAATTTGTGACTTCCCTGAACCTCCGCATATCAGTGGACAAGGGCTTCTTTGAAACCTCCGTCCAGTATAAGCCCACCGAAACCCACAGCTACCTGCTTTAGTCCTCCTGCCAGTCTCGCCAAAAAGATTCCCTCCCATTCTCACATTCCTCCGCCTGCGGCGCATATGCAGCAACTTTGTTGAATTTAAAAACAAAGTGACCGAATGATTTCTTTCTTCCTCGACCGCGGCTACCCTCTCCATTTGCTCGGGATGGCTAAACGATGGGTCTTCGGCATTTTCAGGCATGACGCCCTTTTTGTAGACTTTCGTCTTAAAGACAAAAATAACCATTTTATAGATACGTACCACCCCAAAGTCCAAAACTAGGACACAAACTTCTCTTTGCAACATCTCATCTGCACATCTCCCAACAAATTTCCAGGTCTGCTTCCGTCACTTCCCTCCGTCCACCGAACCTCCGCACTCTTCTCGTCAAAGGAAGTCTGAAGGCGAAAGCCAACACAGACCCAGTTGGCATCATACCTGGCACCAAACCCTGTAATGCTCCCGAATTCCTGACTTGCAAGCACCTTGGTTCGCCACAACATCTTAAAGTAAAGCTTCCCGACAACCAGACCTGCAAGTTAGCCAATGTAATCTACGCCATTTCCTGCACGAGCTGCCCTACCTTTCGTAGATCAGAGAGGCAGACTGAAGACTGCACGAATGATTCCGTAAACACCGCCGTCTCGTCACCAGAAGATTTTTAGGAAATCTTCCATCAGAGCAATCCACACATGCGGCTGAGCATTTCTCGACTTCTGGCCGTATGTACTGAGCTAAACATACGCGTTTGTGTCACCAAATAAGGCGTACTGTCCCCCCACGCGCGAAAGAGAGAGGAAAACCGTCTTATTTTCATCCTTAAAACGGAATTCCTCCTTGGTCTGAACACCAAACTTTCTTTCGCGTACTAAATATTTGTATTGATATATTTTTTTTTGTTTTCTGGTTCCACAGCTGAAGAGACAGGCGCGCTTGCACAACCGTATGCTCGGCACTTGCAGCGCGCGAGTGCATGATCGCTCGGAACTTTGACGGCGTAACCGCGGATGGTTGCCCCCAGGCGGTGTTGCCGCTTCTTCAAGGACAAAGTGGATTTCGCAGAATATATTTTCTGCCCTTGTCCTTCTGTTTTCTCTAGGTGCGTTATCGTTTGCTCTCGTGCATTCTTTCCTCTCGACAGTATAATTTTTAATTGCGTCACTTCGCCGTTCTGCCTTTTTTTAAACCAGCATCATGTTGTGCATAGTGGGAATATTTACAACCAGTCACAAAGCGTCTTTCATCACGAGGTTTGCTGCCGTGGGTGTTGGGGGGCAGGAAAAGGTGGAAACGGGAAAGGAAAAAAAAAAGGGGGGGGGGGGTTGGCTCAGAGGGTGTGCGAAATGCTTCAAAACGCCCGTTTTCTTTCTTTTTTTTTTGAGGGGGGGCAGAGGGGGGGGGGGGGGGTAGCTCTTGTGTTCGCGTCGGTTCGCGAACAGCCTTGCCGCGTAGGCGGTTTGTGGTATTGGGCGGTTTGGTAGACTCGAAGGCAAATGAATTAACACTCAAAACGAATACCAAGAAATTATCTCTCCTACTGTTAACAAAGCTGTATTTTTTTCTGAATCTTTCTGAAACAAACGGCGCCGAAGTTAACACGTGTCGCCCGACACGGGGTTAGGGGCTTCTTCGAACCGGTCCGAACCACGCGTCCGCCTGTCGCAGCCGCTGCGACCGTGTTTGTGGCGGCTGGGGACCCTCGAAGGCCATTCTGGGTCCGTGTTCTCGCGGAGGACGCCATAAGGCAATTTCAATATCCCGTGCTAGTTGCGCGTCCCTATTTTTTTTCTTCCTGGCGTCAGATGACAAAAGAAGAAGCGGTACTCCGTCTACTAACGGTTTCAACTTCCGCTCCCTCTCGGCCAACGTTCCTACCCCTATTTAGTAACGTGTATGACACTCGACTGTTTCTTGTCGTTGTCGCGTCTATCACACGAAAAAGGGCGTCCGCCCAAAACGTCGTGGCTACCTCCCTGTCCACGTATTTTTTCGAGTAGCACAGCCATATATTTGTGATTTCGTGTTTTAGCTCATTGTGCTTAGCAGCGCCCCCTTATCTAAAGAATAGAGCGCCGGCAAACCATAAAAACCAAGATAAAAAATCAAGCGGAACTTGTATAGGGGCTACTTCACCATATAGTTGTCGGCGAAAGCGCATACAGGCAAGTCACATTGGCTTGGCTTTCATAAAGTGTTTTCCCAAACCGGAGTTGTGGCGACATCTATAAATTCGCCATAGAGGTATGAACCTTGTGAACACGGGATTACGTTGTGCAGAGGAACCCACCCAAAACGATGACCAAACGCAAGAGATCCTATTGGACGAAAAGGAGAGCTTATTTGGCGCCAAGTCATTTCCCTCCAATAGCGTCTTTTGGTTTTGGTCATCGCTGGGGCCGTATTCCCCTGCACAGCTTCATGTCGCTTCCAGACGCTTCCTACCGCCGTGAGATTCGTAAATATCTTAAATCGAAGATGTAATTCTACTGTGATATCTTCTTAAATCCTAAAGAATGCTGTCCGCGAGTATGCGGACGGTACAAGTTCGGTGAGTCTGCAAACTTAGATTTCTCTAAGCCTAAATGAAGCGCACATATTCGCGTATGACCTACCTTCATCAGACGGAATATGTTGTGCAGTGTTGCAACGTTTGGAGTTAAGTCGTTATGCATCCGGACACTTGGCACACCATAATGATAGATTCTTTCACGCCAGAGATTTCGGAATTCATTCTGTCCCTTCGACGATTTGAGGTCCCCCTCGGCTCTGGCGGCTTGACTGTAATTAAAAGAGCATTTGTCACTTAACAAAAGAATTAAAACGAAAACTCTTGTGTCATTGGTGGGAAACTGAGTTTTTTGTTAATATCAAAGAATATTTTCCCTGGCGCGATCTAAACACAGTTTGGTAATTGACGTCACGTGATCTATACGTCGATTACGTTTTCCCGCTAAATTTAGAAGGGGGGAGGGAAATCGACGTCACACGACTTCATGTCGCATGACCTATATTCGGTTTCCCCACTGAGGTCTACGGGGAAATACCCGCGTTACGTGACATATTATACGAAATGTTTTAGTAGCAAAATACAGCACACTCCTCACTTGCAGTAGACAGACCGGTGGCCTCGGCGAATCATCCTCCGGCGGAGAAGGTCTCCGCCGGAGGATAATTCGCCTCTCCCTCCCCCCCTTTCGGCCCCAGAGCAGGTGACCAGGCGATGCCTCGAAATACGGTGCGGTTGATAGGGTTCCGGATGCCAAGACGGTACCGCTGCCACCGTCACACGTGTTTTTGCGGCTTTTTATTGCCGACTTCCTCGTTATATTCTCGGGGAGTGTCCTTTGTTTTCACTATACTCGGGAACAACTCTTTTGCCAGTGCACTCAAAGATCTTGGAACGTGTGCCCTCTCCCATTTAAAGTGCTGATGAGAGCTATTCCTGCCCTTGTCTCCCCACCTCAGAAAGGGCAAAAAAAAATTGCTCCCGATTTCAGTGAAGTATTTGCAAATGCCTCTCCAGCCTTCATTTTCCTTTTCTATCTCCATCCCTCCCCCTCCTAGGGTGTACTCCTCAACTGTGTTCTTTCCCTCGCTCCCTATCACTCTCTCGCACACCCCACCTACATGCGAGTACCTGTAACTTCCTTCCTCTCTTACTTTCCCTCTCATGCCATCCCTCCTCCATTTTAGAGCGCAGCTCTTGGGCGCCCGTTTCCGGCTTGAGCGGCGTCGTCGCCGCTTTCGGCGTCTCCGTCGCCGTCGCCGTCGGCGTTACCGCGCGGTGCATAATGGGTAAATTTGCGCAACATATAGTGCCAAATTGCATTGGCGGTTAATATTTGGGTCACTTTAAATGAAGGGTGGAGTGGAGAGATACGGATTATGGAGATTCTGCTGTGTTTGCCTGCCCCACCCCCTCGCACAGACACAAACAGTGTCGTTGTCCAAGGCGCCTCTGACTGTATGTTGCAAAACTTAATTTGTTTTTGATCTGTATAAAAGCAGAAATTAATTTACTGACAGGGTGATAGTGCTGGTGGGCCCAAATCTAATGTATTTGCAATCTAAACTGCTGATAATGTAGTTGCAGGCAGTGACAATCTGAATCTAGTGAAGTGAAGCAAGTCAATTGTTCAGGACTAGCTCTGCCCAGTACTGTTATGCACATGCTTCAGGCTCCTCCACTGTTGAGAAAATTGTGTTTCATCCTCTCTGCGCACAGTAGCAGAGAGATCAAAAGTCACTTTTTGGGGGGCAAGAAAACGCTGTCATACCCCTTTAGCCAGAATTTAACTCAACAAGTGGTTGATGACAGAATAGGACGACTTCATTTCATGACATCTTTATGCAGCGTAGCACGATACAGTCATTGCTTACCTGACATGCCAGTAGTTGCAACGACGAGAGTTGGTAAGGTTGCCAGTATCCCACGTGTATAAATACTATCTTAAAGGCGTGATTTCAAAATGTAGTCTTCATTTATTTAATGCATAAAGCAGCCTGGCTGTGGCAACATCACAATAAACAATACCACCTTAATGCTAGTGACCACAGCCCTTGTGTAACCTCACTAAAAGTACCGCAAGGAAGAGCTGACACAGCCTCCACAAGTTTGCGGCGTCACAAATCATAAATTAAGATAAAGCGATTGGCTGATGGTCTCAAAATCCTAAAACAAGTGAAAGCGATTTCCTAATGGAGTGAAATTGCGAAACATTTTGAGGCCATCCATTGCTGAATTCTCACCCTATTAGCAGCTGTAGCATACATTTGTTTGGGCATATGCATGCTTCCTGCTATTACTACAACAAAGAAATGGGGTTGAATGCTTCGACTAACATAGCTCCTTAGCATAGGGCTAGATTGATGTTGTAAAAGAATATTGTGCTCTATTTATACAGCATTTCACATCATGTTGGATATGTTGCATGGTTACCTTTTTCTTTAATACAGCTACAGTATGTCCTAAGCGTATAAGCAAATCAAGACCTTGATGTTACTCGCCTCTCTAACCTTTAATTTGCTCGAACTGCCAGTCGGCAGTTCGAGAAAGTTACTCGAGCTGCCACCACTCTTCGCGCCCGCCGCGCGCGTTCCGGGCCGCCATAGCCGACCTTCAGTTTCTCGCCGTTGCTCCGCGTTGTATGCTGCACCGGCCACCACCGAAGCTTTGTTTTCGTGGTCTTTACGTTCCGCGTTGAAATCGAGTGTTTTCTTTAGGTCTTTTCGATATTTCTGGCTTTCATTTAATCACTTGATATCTACATTTCAATATAGCTCTTGAATTTTCTTCTTATTTATGGAGTGAAATCGGACAGCGAATGGATCGACGATACAAGATTATGGTCTGGGCTTCAAAGACCATGTAAGTTCAACAAACTCTTACGTTTTTGTCGCTACTAAAGGGCAGTCAACACCATTGCGACCTATGCAAATTTCAACTGACGCAGTAATTAGGCTCTCGCAGTCGTGCTTCTCGCTGCATGTGCGCTCGTTTCCGTAAAGCCGAACGGCATGTAAGCGATCGAGCGTGCGACGAGTCGAGCGTAGGCGGCAAAGACGGGAGTCATCGACAAGCAACGAATATTTCTCACTGTCGCCCGTCACATCGCTCGGTTTTCGAATTTCTAGAGAACTTAGCGCTCACCGTCTTCGCCGCTTGCTCCCGTCGCTTCCATGCGGTTTGCCTCATCGCGCAACTGTCCGAGCGGCAGCGAAGCGGGTCGCCGTCGCTTGTGTTTTTGCTCGCCAGAGTCGCTTGCATGCGCTTTATACTTAATTAATTTCGCTGCACACAGCATTGAACCATTAGCGCCTAGATATTAGGTACAAAGCGCATGCAAGTGATTTGGCGAGCAACGAGAAAAGCGACGGCGGCCCACTTCGCTGTCTCTCGGTCAGTCACGCGACGAGGCAAACCACATAGAAGCGACGGGAGCAAGCGACGAAGACGATTAGCGCTAAGTTTTTTAGGAGTCACGTGAAGATGGCCGCGCCCATGAAATGTTGCTTGTAAGGGTCTATATCGAAGTGGTAGATGGTTTTTTGAGTTCGATATAGTTGGGTTTGATTGTACTATGTTGCCACAGGTAGGGGAAAGCAGATTAAACGCGGGAGGGCGGGCGGAGTGATAAATTGACTGATTATCAGGCTGGACACGACAGAACTTCCTTGTTTATTGTTGTAGTTATGAGTTTATTATTTTAAGGTTGTTATGAATAACTCATCGTGTATTTATTTTTATGCACTGCAAGTTTTATCATGCAATACCAACTTGTCCAAGCCATCACTTTAGCCATCCAGATGTGCTGGCAAAAACGGCATGGAAGAAAAGGGCCATGGACAGCCCTGTTTGCAAGGGAATGTGTGCGAGTGTTGCATGTCGAGAAAAAAATAAAATAGTAAGTTTCAATCTCTTTGTCTGTAGTTTTGTTTCATGGCAGAATGAACACCTAGACCTTCGAAATATTCGTATTCTTTTTGCACAATTTGATAGCTGTTGTCATCAGCAGTCGTTTCTCCATCTAAATGATATTGTGCACGCATGACCAGGTCACCCCAGAAGACATTAGATCGGCCGGGTCACATCAGAACACACTTGATAGGGTCACAGCAGAACACACTAGAACACTCCAAGACACTAGAACACGCCAGGACAATAGAACACGCCAGGACACTATGACATTTCAAGACACCTGAACACACCAAGACACCAGAAGACGCCAGGACCCGTGTGTGAATTTTCGCTGTGGTGTAAACGTCAGAAACACACCGAGACCCGGCTGTTGGATTTTTCAATAGGGTTCAAGTACCTTTCCCCTCCTGTTTCTTTCCCTTCTCCTTCCTCCCCATCTGTCCCCCCTCGCCCTCCACGTTCCCTGGTCTTGTTGACGTATAAATTAATTGTCACGAAAATCGGAATCCACTCCCGAAACGCCTGTTTAATGACTTCCAAATCATTCAAAGAATCGTCTCAAATAACTACGTTATTTGCATTAGAAGCAGCAATCAGTGCTGTATGAGTTTATCGTTCGTAAAATTCAAATAACGTTTCTCGGAGCTTTCCTTTTTTCGAAAATCCGTGGTGTAACAAAATTTAAATCTTTGATTCTCAATTTTTCTAAATTCTAAGTTCAATTTTACAGAGCTTTCTGTTAAAAATAAATACATATGTAACATCCGGGTGTAAATAGAAAAATAAAAAATAAAACGCTCTTGTATCAATTAATATTTCTACAGCAAATTTGGCGTTGGTATAATTGGCGGTGGCCATACCAATTCGTTTCACGACAAAAGTTGCACACAAATGTTCGTTCGATAAACATCCATATTTTAAAATTAATAAACTCCTAGCGGTAGTCGCAAGCAAGCTTTTATTAATCATATACTATTTATTCAAACTACCCTGCTGCCACGCAAGGTGCTGTGGTGAAGGGTGTAACATATAGAGGTATCAACTGCCTCTCTTCCCAATTTTATGAAATGATCTATAGCTTTCACTGATACAAAATATCCTCTCCTTCCTGTAGACAAAGGCGACAGAAACAATAACACACTTAAGACATAGGGACGATGGACACCCCTTTCAACTCGGAACAGCACAGATACAGGGAATCGCTTAGCGGGGTAGTTTTGAAGCAACCACTGCACAGAAGAAAGAAAATGAAAGATGGGCACCAAAGTCTTTAGATTTGTGGACGACTTCTTAAACATTCATAAATGCTCGAATCTCCCCAAGAGAATTGTTGAAGCCTTCACTTCCTGTTCGTCAGGGCTCATTTTTGCAAAGGAAGATTTTTCACCCGAGGGTTTGTAATACTTATATACTCGCCTCCACCTTCTTCCATTCGTGCTTTGCTGGGCATTTCAACCGAGAAGAAAGAGGCCGGCGCTACCCTTCAAATATGCCTATTCAAAAAGCTTGGCATTGTCAAGTCTCTTTTCTCCTCCTCTTTTACAAAATCATGCCCTTACCTATTCGAAAAAAAGCTTCAATTTACAACACCATATGCTTTCCAAGGATGGTTATCCAAGAGTGTTCTGAAAGGCGCCCTTAAAGATTCCTTCTTGGCCGTCACAGGCAAGACACTACAACTAGTTGCAAAAAGCGGGATAGTTTTGTGGTTATTCCACAGCTTCATAATCCATTGCATCGGCTAAAATTCATTGCTTCTAGGACAACATCAATGTAGAGTTTTCCTGCGGATGCGCCCCAAGCAGCTTTGCCAAAAAGCGAGCTCGAGCGAGAAGCCCGAAAGGATGCACAGTCAAGCATGCCAGCAAGTTCCTCCCATGCGAAGAGCAGAAGGTTTATTCTGTTCCATTGACGTGTGGAAAAGAAAACATAGGACAAACGAGCAGGCGCCTCAAACTCAGACTCCGCGAGCACCACCTAGAAGTTTAAAAGCTATGGTAGATTATTTTCACCCCACTGGCGTTCATTTCCTCATGCACAGTGGCTGTGTGCCGAGTTTCGAGCAAACCATGATTTTCGGAGGGAACACTAACAGGTTTGGCAAAAAAATTATAAAATACCTAAGCATAAATTGAGGTAATAACAATATTTCGGCGCCTTCAATCAATTTGACCAAGGACAAAATAGTATTCCGTACTCCAGAATTGGCCAAACTGCATTTCTCACTTTCATCCGACAGTAAAATTTTTCTGTCACAATTTTTCTGTCCTCGTTTATCCTATATTTACTATATCACTATCTTTTTTTTTTTCTTTTTTTTTCTTTAAGAAGGGGAGGGATCGAAAATCCTCCACTAGGAGATTCACTGTATGTGTGTAGTTGCGAGTTGAAAGAAAAAGTGTCCATCGTCCATTTTTTTAAGTCTTATTCTTTTTCTCGTATTTGTCATATAACCAACACACTCTCAAGTTTATAGCCTTTCCTCTAGAGCATAAATAGTGTGGCTCAAACTGGAGATCAAAACAGGGCTTTTGTCGTGACCCGAAATTGCATTGACCTGTTGTCCTCAATGAACCTTAAAGAGATAAGCGGTGAGATCTCTTTTGTCAATGGTCCGAGACTTGAAGGATAACTGTGGGGGTGTTTTCCGAGGATCATTGACCCTGTGCGCTGATCCATATTTTACCTTTTTGATTTTTATTTCATCCATAACAATGAAAACCAACACGGCCAAATGAGTTACTCTTATTTCCGGCGCTGAAAGAAGAATCGTTCGACTAAAGGACTCTGATCTAAAGAACGCATTATGGTAGCCGTTGGGGAAGCCACGATTGGACAAACGGGTATTTGGCCCGGTAAATCTGAGTTCACTCACGTGTGACAAAAAAAAAAGAGGATCATCCGCCCCATTTGCTCAAACAAAAATGATGGGTTTAAAGAACTTCTTGAAAAACGTCCAGAGGACGCCCATGGTATTATATATTGTGTTTGAGGAACCCGTAAAATTACAACAAAGATAGTATCTTCTTTGTTTGTCCGATCAATGGGCACTTAGCAAATGGCTGCGTTATATTGAAATTACACGAACGCTTTTTCGTGAAGGTTTTTGTGCGTCAAATATGTTGAATTTGTTAGCTTCTCTACCAGTTAAGTTTTAGAAGTCAAACGTAACTTGTTGTTCTAAAGAAGTGATCCCGAATCGGAATTCTGATTTGATGAAAGATTTAATACGGCTTCCACGTGCAAAATCCAAATTTATAGCGAACTTGAATCAAAGACCCGCCACGGCTGGAATGGTGAGCCAGCCATGAAATTGCACATGTCAAGCCGAATACCATTTTTACTAATGATTGAAAGAATGATAGGAAGTCTTTTCTAGATTAATTTAATACACCCTTTCAGCGTGTTTTACGCAGTAAAAAAACTCTGTAGCACAGGGCTGTGAACGCACGTGTGGTGTCTGATATCTTTCAAAAGAAAGCTAGTGCTCAAGTTCAGAGCACGTTCCACAGTACCGTAAATAAAAAAGGCAGCGCGCAAAAAGGGATAATTAGAATGGTCTATAAACCATAATATACAAGTATACTAACTGATCTACGTGCTTCGTTTTACTGCTTTATTTTGTGTTACTTCAATCGGGCACCAGTTGGGTTCTCATTTATAGAAGTGTGGACATTGTTATCTAACTGTTGGGAATGAACAACAATCGCTCTGGAACTTACGTGTAGTTTATGAAAAGTCCGAACTCAGTGCGGCTATTTTGTTGGTCTTTCGCCATCCGCAGGAACCGCGTCATACCTTCCGACGTAGGTTTGGAGAACGTTTCGTTATGGTCAGCTTTGTAGAGTGAGTCGAGGAACGTGTAGTCACAAACTCCTGGATTTGTATCCACGGTCCAACTTGGTAACCCCACGCCATATACGCATAAGATCGGTCTCTTCATCATGGGATTCCCTGTGGAGGTTGAAGGCATAATTATTTTTTTTCCACTTCGCGAGTAATGTTTTATACTATGCAAAAAAAAAAGAACTGCTTTTACTTTGATAAAAAAAGATAAACGAAAAGATATATATTTCGTACTATATACGCATTTACTTTTAGAATACACGCTTAGCTAATATATAGCATGGAAAGGCAAAAATTCGGCATTAGGTAGAGGCACCTAAGGGTGAATTTCATGGAGCAAATATTCTTTCATTTATTTTCAGTGTCCACTGACAGCTTTGTTGCGCACTTTCGTATTCCTCTCGAACTAAAGTAGAATATGTTTTAGGGTAAAACTAAACATTCACATCAATACTGTCAAAGTATATGTATGCTATATCAAAAAGTAGGTGTAGTACCGCATATATCTATTCAGTGTGGCTACTGTATATGTAAATTTAATGTGAGTCACGGGTGCTCCGAGATACGAATCAGGGGATAACAAAATCAGCGCAGTTTAGTAGACCTTCGAGAAACAAGTAAAGCGCAGCTCACACACTTGCAACCGAGTAAGGCGAAGAGAGACAAGAGCGTTTTTAAGCCTATTACGACGTCTTAAGACCAGTCCCACAGCAGCGCACTCGGCCCCTAGACGTCCCAAGAGGATTAGAAAGCGGTCTTCTCTCTCTCGGTTGCAAGTGTATGGACGAGCCTTGAAGGAGCTATGCAACAATTTCAGTGCTTTGCTGTAATAAATTGCAAGTTGGTGTCTCAAACTTTCTAAGTAAAATAAAAAAAAAAACTCAATTGCCCTGATGTACAAGTTTTTACTTTAATAGTTTCGGCACCTCTCAAGTCCTCCACCATCTTCCGAGTCACGTGCGCGTTGATGTGAATGGGGGACGCGCGGGGTTCCAGTGACGCACTCTCTCTAGAACCACCAGTAAACAGCGAGAACTCACCCGCTCGTGACCACGTGCTTGCGCAGCGCGGTCAACATGGCGAAAGGAGGAAAGTCTCATCCAGGTCCGGCCATCCCCGTCCGGCTCTGCCCCTGTCCCCCTTCGGCTTCTGGCGGCTCATCGCGGTAGCAAGTAGAGCTGACGGTTTTGTTGACCTCGGATATTTGGCGCCACTACAACTCCGTATGACAAAAATTTTGTCGATGATACCAGGTTTTTGGCGCTGTGAAGAACTTAAATATTGCACCCCTTAGGTATGAGCGGAAGTACCTCACAGCTTTGAGAATCACTAGTGCTTCTTCTCAGTAGTAGTCCAGTTGAATACAGGCTTTGAAAATGTGCAGCTGCAATAGCCAGCGACTCGCATTTGGCGATGACCTTGCTCTGTGATGTCCCGCTGGTATAGGACAGCTCCTCCTCCCTAAAGAGGGCGTCCCTGCTAAGTTCAAAGGGGAGTATGGAATCGGGTATACAAACAACCGGGTCAGAAGAAATGATCTGGACTAAGCTACGAAATGATGACTCACATTCGTCAGTGACATCGACATCTTTCTGCATCAGCGTGGTGAGGCACTTTGTTTTCAAGGCGTAGTCCTTAATAAATGCTCCAAAGTGTCCACCGAGTCCCAGAAAAAGTCTATAAAATGCACGTTGTATGGTGTGACCATTTTTGAAACTCTCATGACGGATTGGTCCTTGGTACTCTTCGTAGAACCATGAATACCCGGCCCAGAAATCTAACCTAGTTCTGGAAAACTCACTCTTTTTAAAAATAATTTTAGGCGGGCCTCACTTATTGCTGACAACACCTTTGACTGGTGTTCAACATACTCCTCCTTTGATTTGGAATAAATTAGGACATCATCGATGTACACCTATCAGAAGGTTTCGATGGAACCTTCTGCCAGAAGGTTCGGATAAACTATACGGGGGATTTTTTTAGCCAAATGGTAGTTGGTTATATTCATACAAACCAAAAGGCGTAGTGAAGGCAGTGTACAAGTTTGTATCTTCGGCCAAAGGTACCTGCCAGAAACGGTTACCGATGTTGATCCGCGTTAAATTCTGGCATCCGCCCGTTTCATCAATAATGATGTCAATTCCTGGCATCGGGAAAGGAATCAGGGCTGTCTGTTGGTTGATGGCGCGGTAGACCGTACACAACCTGAAGGACCAGTCTTTTTTAGAGGCGAGGGTAACTGGAGAGGCAAATGATGAAACCGAAGGTCGGATGATGTCCGCAACCAACATCTTCTGTAGTTCCTCTTTCAGCCATGGCTTCTTTTCTCTTGTCATGTTGTACGCCTTTTTACGAATAACGTTGTTGTCGGTGAGTACGAAAGGTACTCGAAATTCGGTGGTGGCAGCAGGATAGGTGGTGATACAAAACGATTCCGGATAGTTCTGGCTAACCCCTTGTTTTGTCCGCATAAGTTTCAGTTTTCGTCCTTGAGTTTCTGTGATTTCAATGTGTAACAAAGTCGAAGAAGACAAATAAACAGTCTCCAGGTTTGTCCTCAGGTATGTTTGTTCCCCCTCGTTTATTCGTTTTATTTTTCTTATTCCCCCGTGCGAGGTCAGTTTTCCATGGGGCCAGCCTGAGTTGCAACCACGGTGTGAGATAATACTTCAGGTGAGGACAGCGCGTTCCTCGCGACCGTGCCGATAAAGTTCGCTTTTCACTCTCTCTCTTTCTCTCTCTCACTATGGTTTAAAGCGGAGCTGGCAGATGACTCGTTGACCCGTGGGCAGGGTGTAAGACGCAGGAGGCAGGCAGCTGTACAGTGTACTAGAATACTTGGGTAGTGTTGGGACCGGAGCGGCTCGGCAACGGGAGCTCGTGAGGGCGCGTGTATTGAAAGTTTGCGGCGGCGCTGTAGTCGAGTTATCCGGAAAAAATCGCGCAGCCCGCCTTTTTTTTTCACTTTGAGCGGTGCACGTGTCAGTACCACTATTTTATACACTCCGTTTCACCTTATGTTGTACCGCAGCGAAGGCTAGAAGCGCGAGCTCATAGCGCTGGCAGCTGCCCTTGGTGCACGAGAGCTTGTGCCGTCGAGATGTGCCCTAGAGCAATTCGCTCGCGCTTGTACCCTTTCCTGCGGTACAACACAAGGTGAAACAGAGTATTTTGTAGGGCACAAAAGAAATCACTAATTTCAATTTTTTTTTCGGTAGGCAAAGGGTTAATGAACGGTTCAATGGGCAATGTTGCAATTGCGGCTTTAAAGGGAGCCATTATCAAAGGCCAACCTAATTTAGAAAGTTTGCGAACAAAGAACGAGCTTGAAGATATTCATCGCGAAAATGTTGCCTTTCTTTGTTTACTTAAAAAACCGCACGCAGCAAGCCCAAATGAGGTTGTGGTGATATTCATGCGTAGAAGAATGGCACAGTTGTTTGCGTACCCTCGTCACCAACTCGACAGCGTGTCTTCGGTGGACTCGCCGGCGCCACAGGTCAAGACGACTTAGTCACTGTTCTACGTATCATTTTCATAACGCAGTTTCTGAATCAAGCGAAGAAAGGCAAACTTTTGCGATAAATTTCGCAAACCTCGTTGCCTTTTCGCAAATTGTCGAAATTGTGGTTGCTTTTAATAATGACTCATTTGAAAACTGCAATTGCACCATGGCCAATTAAGCCGTTAATAAACAAGTTAACTGACAAATTTTGTTTAATTATTAAACATTGCAACGGTTATTCACCTATTTATTGTCCACCGAGCACTACAGATATAGCAAAAGACGGCATCCACATATCTGCCACATCCTTTTTTGTGAAATATGTAGTTATGTAAAGAGCAAAACAAAAACACCCTGTATGTCTGCGTGAACCGTGCCCGCTGTGAAGCCATGGGTCTTTCCCTTCGAATACTCAGCTCAGGCGAGACTTACCTGGTTGTCAGAAAGCAGCTGTCGGTTAAATGTATTGTTATGAGGGTGTAGGTTTCAGATGGTTTACCCTCAAGGGGATACTGCTCTGCATATTGTAACCATGTATGTGCTGCACACTGTAACCATTATTTCAATGCCTTCCTGTAAACTATTACAACTTTTTCCTTGCCTGATCTACGTGTGCTCATGTTTTCTGCATAAAATGATGTGAAATAGTTGCTTGTTTTCTTTGAATCTTATAAAGCAATACTTGTTGAGCCCACGTTGTCTCAGTTTTTGAACTTACATTCAATGTTAAAACGCGTGATAAAAATTGTCACGGCTTATAAGCCATTTCTCACAAGCGAACGTCACGTGGTTCTCGGATGGTCTTGGCAGCCATGAAGAAATAAGATTTTCACCCTTTTGTGACCGTCGCTTGAGTGGTTTGTCACAGAAATGAACAGAAGAATGAATGAGAAGTGAAGCGAGCTGATTAAGGTCAAGAAAAAGAACACGGGCAGAAAAGAAGACAGAGAAGTTTACCTGATATTAAAAACATACCAAAACAATCTCGGACGTTAGTAAGTGCCGTTTCGTCCCATTATAAAATAAGATAGAAAAGAAAACTGCTTCCGAGATTTAAATATCCCTTTCGAATATCTAATGTTCGGACCTTGCGACCAAGGAAATGTGCATTTCATTTAAAATGCTCACCATACGACAAATCGCAATTGGTTTTCTGTAAAGGATGGCTAATGTAGCTTGTACCGTCCGATACTTTGAAGCATCATGTTGCTAACGATCGTGCCGCAGCGTAATTGATGCCGCGGTACGACCACTGGCAGGTCGTAGCTGTATCAGAAGTCATATGTGCACTTCACCAAAGCGGCACCAAAGATTCATAATTTCGCGCGTGCAGCCGCGCATGCGCACACCTTTTGGATAACGCGCCGGTGTCGACACCTGTCGCGATCAATACCACGCGCTTCAGGCAAACCCCTCCGTTCCCAACACTACCCAAGTATTCTAGTACACTGTAGCAGCAGTGCACAAGACGGCTCGTGCCGCCTCATGCTCCACACGCGCAGAGCTCGAGGTTGTCGCACTTGCAGAAAGACTACGGTGTACCAGGCTGTCATGGCAATGAGATCATTTTTTTCGCTCTCACACAATTTCGCCGTTCGGCCACCGCCGACACTGTCAGCCGCGGGCACGGCGGCCGCAGAATGATGCAGTCTTTCGGACGCCCGTCGAACGAACGCACGGAGAGAACGCTACCCGATTCCTCGCGCGCGCATTCAGCACCGCCGTGTCCTCACCCAAAGAGTGTTTCTTACACCTTGGTGACAACCAGGTTCGTAGACCGTTACCAGTCGTAATTACGCCGCTGCGGACCATCGTGTACACCGTCGTGTTCTCTACCCATTAATTCTTGAGTCATACGACTGCTCTGATACTGATTCTTGTCACCCAGTGGGTTGGGCAGGTCCTGGAGACACTGGAGTAGTGCTTCAACCGACTCTGGTGATCTTACTTGAAGTTGTTTTTGCAGATCTCGTGGAAGCCAGCGGGTGATTAGGCTACTGTTTCAGGGGGCGCAGCCCTGGTTTAGCAAGTTCAAAAAGACTTCTCTTCCAGTAGAGAGCCGGATCGGAACTTGACGAAAATCGCGCGGTCCCATCCCGCTACCGCATTTTCTTTAAAACTCTTCAAAAAAGGTGTTTTCAGTCGCTCTTGCGTGCCGCGAGGTGCCCGCTAAGGTGCAGATCATATCACTTCTTGGCGATTCTATCAAGATAAAGACGGATGTTCTTAATCTTATCTTCTTCGGATACACAGTCGTTCTTTTCTGAGGCATATTAATAAAAATCTATTTAGGCCTCCGTACTTGAAGAGAAAAACTTCAAATATATCTGGCTTGACGAGCTCAAAAAGAGGTCGTTGTGGGACTTTCACTGCCGAGACGATGGCTCCCATTAGGTCGGTTTGCTGCGCCATTTCCTGTTGATAAAACTGTATTGTATCAAGAGTGGTATACAGTAGAAGCTGACGCGTCCGGGCGATCTGTGTAATGGAGGCAGAACCAAGATTTCAAATGCCAAAAGCCAGATATTCACCTTAGCCGACCCTTTGCTGATCAGTTCCTCGGGTGAGAGCCTTTTGAAGAACAAACTCGATGAGTTTCAGAGTGGTGACGTGTCCAGGAAGCCGTCGTTCATCTTCTTCTTCTTGGTAGCTTACGAACACCACTTGGTTGTCTGCCGATTTTATCCACGGTAAATGTTACCCCCATGTTGGCTCCTGCTTGAGAATACTTTCGACTCCGCCAATATGTAATAATACCTAGATTGATATAACAAACTCGTTGGTTAATCTAAACTATCTATTTATCCTACATTATTCCAATTGTTCCGACTATTCTCCATTATTCCGACTAGCGCGACGTCACATGCAGGGCCCCCGCGGCCTTCCTTCCCTAGGTGGCTTTGGCCTGGACACAGTTCACGTGGTTGCGGGAGGAACGACGGCGAAGGGGATGGCACCCTCTCCCCGCTATCACGTGGGTGTTTTGCCTTCGGACGTCGCCGTTTTTCGCCGGGGGCAGAACCGCCGCCGCTGTCAAAACTAGCGCGAAACACCGACTGGACACGAGTGCTGCGTCATCCTTCTGCTGGAACTCGCGTACCTGCTGATTTGATGCGAGCAGCAACCACACGCTCATGCGTATGCGCCCCATGCTGTTCTCCGGTAGACCGATGTGCCGTAATATACATTACTCCAACGAAAATAGCGTAATTAAATTAGTGTTTGCGGTAATTAATATTGTAAAATATTATATTCTCTATGCTGATAATTCAGTAACGTAGTGAATTACTTTCAGGTACTAATTTCGAGAAAGTTAGTCATTAGCTTTGCAATTACGCTTTCCCAGAATAAACAATGTCCGTTTGCGAGCTTTAAGAAGAAAGAAAAAAACCGAAAATATGTTTGCCGCATTAAATTTCACAAACGATTCAGCCACAAATATTATAGCAAATTAGATTAGTCTCATTTTAACCCAACACCCTGTGTTGGGTTAACCCTGTGTGCGGCGGTCAACGCGACAGTCGCGCATTAAGGGGATAATTGAAAAAGAAAACAGATGGATAAAGTATTTTGTTTTTATTTTAAGACATTGACCAAAGGCCATTATTCCCGAAACTCGAGACAAGGCAGATTCAAGGAACCACTTCACCAGGACAAAACAAAGCTATAATCACAAGAAAACACTCAACACATTTTAAAAACTGAGTCGACGGGACACATACACATTCCCAGCCTTGTTGCTCTTTCACCAAACAAGGCCAAACGTCGAGCCTTGGCCGTGGCTATCTGATGCACATACGACGGCAATCAATAGTTAATTAATCTGAAATGCCCTGTCAGTGACCCAGCACGATTTCTGCGTAAGCTTAGCCCTGGCAAATATGTTTTTGTAGTTGGAATAAACGGTGAGCACCACCTTGCTCAATAACACTTAATCGGCCGTTCAGAGAACTTTCCTTTCTACCGGCAAAACTATCCAAGCTGGAAGCCAGCGAAGCGGGAATCAAATAAAGTCGCCGTGACATTTTACTCACGTGTTGTTGTTGTTGTCGTTGTCGTTGTCGTCGTCGTCGTCGTCGTCGTTGTTGTTGTTGTGGTTGTTGATGTTGTTGTTGTTGGCATCCTGGTTGTCATGGTTTTTGATGTTGTGCGTGTTATAATCGTAGAAGTTCTCCTTGGGGTGACTGTCGTGGCAATCGGTGTCGTTACAATTTTTGATCCTGATAGTGTTGCAGTTGAGGTCGCTCGTGTGGCGACTGTCAAGACTTTCGAGGTACTGCTTGACGGCATAGCTGAGGTGCTCCTTGTCCTGGCGATAGCATCGCTCTCAGTGGAAGGGGGTGGGAATGCAAATGGACCAGAGCTATCGGATCCAGAGTCCTCCGGGTTTTGTGTTGAGTCATCCGTTCCAGATTCTGTTAAAGCAACTGTTGGAGCAACTATTATTGTGCGTGGCGCTTTTAGGAAACAAAATTACACCAGTCTGATCGCACTTACAATGGGAAGGGGAAAGAGAATGTGTTGGAAACTAGCACACCTCACGAGTCGTGTGGATTGTGCATGATGTCTGTTTTTGGTGGGAATAGAGCTGATCTGTGTGGGGCTAGCCCAACCATACGCATCCTGCACACGATAGCTCAAAAGATTATGCCAGCCCCGGTCTTAGCACAATTAATCTGGTGTAAATATTTGACTGTAAGTCAACTGTTAGATATACAAATACTCGAGCTCCGCTTAGCACGGTCGGGTAGTAGTTAGTCTAAAGACGAATCTCTATAGGGAGAATTCTTCTATCAGTACTTCATTGATGGCCCCCAAGTGCAGCCTCCTGCAATATAAAGGACCCCTGGGAGCGTGTGGCAGAGGCGACGGCGGGCGGAGGTACTGCGCTTGCTTCCGGCGATTCCATACTGGCTTACGGGGAAGCCACTCACTCTGTACTTAACCGGGCTTGAACACGATCAACAGTTTTTGTTTTCGGTTTATCGGAAGAGCGCGCTTCATTGGCGTCATGCCCAGAGATATGGTCACAAAGGCTAGAAACACGCCATATTTCGTTTCACCAAGGGTGCTAAACTCGTCGAACACAAAGTTTGGGCCGAAGTTCACGGAACGCACCGATTGGACGATCCCGACGATGACTCCGCGCTTTTTTCGGCGGCGTCCAATCGGCGCGCTCCGCTAACTTCGGGCTCGAACTTTTTGTTCCACGAGTTTAGGGCCCCTGATGTCCGAGCGCGGACGATGTTATAAGCCGAAGGGCAAATCAAGCAGCGCAAAAAGTGCAACGTCATGGGGCGCTCTTAGCGCTTGTTATGTCTAGCCGGCGGAGGAGCAGGCACAAAAAGACAGCGAATACCGTTTTTTCTTATCAATGCGGAGAACACGTCATGACGCTGTGCCTCTTTCGCTGTTTGATTAGCCCTTCGGCTCATAACATCTGCCCCGCTGAGGCCTAAGCTGAAACGAAGTATAGCTATCACTGTTTCTTTTTTTAAGTTGTTTCTGGTGTAAAATGTTAGAACAGGAGCAGCCAAATAATCACCCGAAGGAAAAATCCATCAATGTAACCCTGTTTGGCAGTCAATGTCTTGTAGTGGACCGCTGACTGTGCCTGACTGTACGTCAAGCATGTCTGATTGGCCAACAAGTTACTCTGACGGACAGTCACACTCCAATCAGACTCCACTTGTCGGCTTTCTGATGGTTTCCTGGTGGCAGTCGGCCGCCGCCAAATGCCATCAAAATGTCTTGATGGCGATTCTGATTGTACATCAATTGTCTCTGACTGTACGTCAAAAAGCTTTGACGTTCAGACAGACGTACGGTCAAAGGACGAAAAGTTCGTTCTGATACCACTATTTCGTCAAATCTATGAATGCGAAAAATAATTTATGCACGAGAAAACGATTTCGGGACGTGAGCCCATAAAACCGCTGATGTTAGAGATATGACACGAAACCGACCGACAACTTTGACCAGAAGCCCGCCGAAACGGTGAATACGCAAGTTTGCTTCGAGCATGGAGGCTTCGCGGAGCTTCCATAAACGACCGCTCTCGACTCGTTTTCTTTTCCCGCTTGCTCCAGCCTGTCGATCCTGCCCGGGCTCTACAATGTCTTATGTTTTAGTAGAATTTCTACTCGACAAGACCCAGCCTGTTGTGAGTTCCAACAATGTAAGGGACTTTAGCGGTGTAGTTAAAGACGACAAGGTGCACCAGGTCTACTGGGCCGGAGACGCGCGAACAAAAGGATCGTTCTACGACGCGAAAGTACTCTACTTGGCAGGTGAGTAGAACTGAAGTACGGCGAGTGATGTACGAGTGCTTTGCATAACATGCTGAAGGCTTAACTGCATTTGCAGCCGAAGCATCTCGTATAAAACAAATGGTGAAATCGAGTTTCTTAAGCGATGGCATGGCATAGGAGTTAAGGTGTCCGATTTGTACGCAAGTGGCCGCGGGTTCGATCCACGGTAATCCTGCTTATTTTTTCTTTTTTTTTTCGAACATTTTGTTTTATCGAGGCATTTGGCGATATTTATGAGTGCGTATAGCTTTACTTTTATATAATGCTGCCCTTGTTGATGAAATTCCCTGCGCAGTGGCAGTCAGGCGTCCTCTGATAGACCATCAGATGACGTCTGATGGTCCATCACGTTCCACCAAGGCTGCTGACTGGCAGTCAGTGTCCCAAATTACGTACCTTGATGGAATTTTCAATAGGGAAATAATAAATTTATAACTGAGTCCCATATTTTAAAGATATATTTCATTGAAGCGCCCATTAATTGGTTTGAAGGATGGCACAAATTTTGGGTTTTAAAAAATTTCGAATAATCGCCTTGACTCAGGCCGGCCTCTCTCAGGTACCATTTGTGCGTTCGGTAAACACGGCCATGGCGGCAATATGACAGAACAGAACACGACAAAACAGCACGCGACAAAAAAAAAAACAGCACCGACACAACAGCACCAGTCAAAACAGCTCGAGTCAAAAAAGCAGTGTGTCAAAAGAGCACAGTGACAGAAGAACACATGTGAAAAGAGCACGCGACACGTATCACATCGACAGAAGAGCACACATATAAATACATATGTTTATTTCGCTTGAAGACACATTATCATCAGCACGCACCGAAATTAAAAACTTGCTGTTGACGTATTCAGCTGAACAAGCCTATTAGAATATCCTGGCATTTTCTTGTAACATATTGTTATCTACCGTTATATGACATTATATCATTACATGCGCCGTTAGATTTGATTAGCTACGGATAGCTTTACGTGCATATTCAGTAATATATGCATTCCCCCGAAGTCAATAATGCGAAATTTCTAAATGCCTTTTTATTGACTGGTTGTCTGTTAAATCATTAACGCTTCATATCAATAAAAATACCGCGCCCTATTTACCCCCCAAAAAATGAGGGTCAGAATTCTGGAGTTCAATAAAACTGCAACTGTCTTTTTTTTTTTTTATTTATCCTTTTTTACATACTACATATTAGATGCATATGCAGTCATAAAAGCCACAACCCGAAAGATTGTCAATCAGGCGGTGTGTTTAAAACTGGGACGGATCGTTTCGTAGTCTTTGCGAGATTCTCGCGCATGGCTTTGAACCCGAAGGTTCGCATCAGTGTTGTACACGTTCCTCAAAAAGAGAAACGGAAGCTCGTTCCTCGTTCCTCTTGATTTTTGGAACGCGTTCCCGTTACAAGTTCCATCTGCGAGAAAGGAACTCGTTCCCGTTACAGTTTAAAAAAAAATGGAACGTGTCGTTACATATACGTTACATTTGTATTTTGCTAATTAAGATATTTAGTTAGATTAAACGAACGTTTTTTATCTATCCCATTAAACAGCAACCTACGATTTAGAATGCCGTGATGGAAGGACGCTAAGAAAAGAAAACAAGCGGAAGCAAGGTTTCATTTGTTGATATATTCACTTTTGAAAAATCTCAGCGTTTTGCCATAGTCACGTTTGTGGCGAACAATATAGACGAGCCAAATATACTGTTACCCCCCTTGCACTAGCGTTTTAAAACAACCTCACACGTTTCCATCTAACAAAGTCCCGAGTTTAAAGGAGCGGTGCAACGACATTCAATTGGAATGTTTTCCACTTCACAGAAGCTTACTGGCACTAGTGGGACTCAAGGATACTCTCGCGCAATGCCACTGGCCAAGAAACTCCTTTGTTGCGGTGTAATTTCAAGGACAAAATCGATCATTTTCATTCAATCTCTCCTTTGCAAAATTTGATGACGTAACGTGGGGATTGACGTACTCCCAAGTGACGATATTTGAATGCGGTTCATAGATTGGACACGACCATTGCGTAGGCACTTGATTTGGGCTCGTAATAATTACTAGCTCGAGAAGCATTCGGGTAGTTGCCCGTGTTCAATCGCTGCAACGACGACAGTGAGCCGAGCCATAACAATGTCTGGAACTCAGCGCATGTCCTGCGCTTTGCCAACCCCAGCGCGTGGGTATGATCAACATTGGCGGCATATAATCGGCTCCAGATCACGTGGCCGCTTGTTTTGGCTGCGAGTAATGGGGTGAACGCTGCACGTTTTTTTTTAATTTTTTTTTATGACTTCTATTGCGTGGGGTGAAAAACGAACGCGTGTTTCATAGGTCATTAACGTCAGGGATCCGTTTTAAGGGGTATTTGCGCCAAGTACAAAAATTGTTGCATCGCACCTTTAAACTTAACAACAGTTGCTTCTCGATGCTGTTGTGAGCAAGACGAGGAAATGGAGGAGAAGGTAGGGCATTTTGAAGGTCAGTCTTGAAACCTACCAGTCCTTCTTCGTGAAGGTTGGACTCGTTCAGTTTGAAGGAACGAGAAGAGAACAGAGAAGGAAGGTTAATTTATGTGCATCTGACCAATGTTTGGGATACAAGGGTGCGTTTGATGTATAGTAACCTGTTCTTTTGGTGTAATCAGTTTCTTTGTAGAAGTTCATTGATGGCTGCAGTCGGCCTTAGATTTCTGGGTGTCTGAGGATTCGTGAAAGCAAGGAAAGTAGCTGCGTTCGAGACGTCCCTTTTTCTCTCTCTTCCTTCGACGAAATGTTCTGATTCTTGTGCCGCAGTCTCGGGCACTGAAAAAATAAATCAATGGCCACCAGCTCTCCTGCACCCTACTGTTACCACAAGATGAACCATAAGTACCAAAAAACTGAACGAGATCCTCCTCTTCGTAAATATAATGTTTTGTACTTTTTTTCAAAAATCCCCTTTTACAAATAAACACAAATGACCCCACCGGACGAAGAAAAAGGAACGCCGTTCCTTCTTCCGTTCCCGTAAAAATGTAGCGCGTTCCCGTTCCAGTTCCATGGATGCAAAATGGAACGGTGGCGTTCCTTCGTTCCTCCTGAAAGGAACGCGTTCCAGGAACGCCGTTCCTTGGAACGCCCTTCCGTACAACACTGGTTCGCATCCTACTTGGCCGTCGATCATATTCTGCTGCGTGAGTCTTTGCTCGGTCCTTTAGGCCTCGATGATCTGGGGCGGGTCAGGATTTTGAAACTCGAGCGAAGGCTGAATGCTCCGGTGCCATGCTTTTAGGTTGTTGTAACGGCAATGTATATATTGAAGACAGAGCGCAGCCTCATCCTACAGAAGATAGATCGACGGACAAAGAGGATGCACCTGATTTGGTTCAAAGCCATACACCAGGTTCCCGCGTATGCCGTTTGTTTACTGCGTGTAAGCTATATGTAAAACAAGCGTGTACATCGAATAAGCTATTTCTTTGGAGTTGCATTGAACTCGACATCTGATATCTTCATTCTTCCTTTGGGAAAATAAGATGCCACATTCGCATGGATATATAAAATTTGGTTTAACAATCAATCAATCACTAAAATGACGGCCAGACATCTAGCTCACTTGGCTTGGTATGTGAAGGTTTTATATTCCTGACCGTGTAAGATAAGGTGTAAGTAGGGGAAAAATGAGGCGCAGGTAAATATATAAAGTCAAATAACGGTAGATAATGAAATGTAACGGCAATACACAAGTTCTGCTGAGCACGTTATGCTTCGTCTCCCCTTAGCATGGACTAGCTGCGAAGGCTGTGCAAACCCGAGCGGCTAGCATTCACTGCATTCAATGGATCCACAGTCATAGCCTCCTATATACTGACAAAGCCTGGCAGATCGCCACGAGAAGTGGCCGCCGAAGAGGAAAAGGTGGAGCGGCAGACAATGAATGAAAGGAGAGCCACGTGACTTGCGCCCCGCTGCGGGGGGACGCCGAAACACACTTCTTTAGAGCGAGTGAGTTTGTTTTAGGTCCTTGCCGCTGCAAAAGCTGTGCGTTGACATTCAGGTTCCCCTAAAGCCCGTCTATCCCGTGAAGAGCTGCGCCAGTCAGTGTTGTGGAAATGCTCGATACACGTGCCGCGCTCCACTTCTGGGAAATATGTAGCGTCTAGGGATGACGCGAAGTTTTTATCGAACCGAAGTTTCAATGATCGAATCAAGTGGTTCGAAATGTTCGGAAGATTTCGCACTTTCGAATTTTCTATATCGGTAAATGCGACTGAAGTCGTAATTTTGAACTTGTTAAGCTAAGACGTTCGACGCTTTTCGAACCGTCGAACTTATCACGCTAAAGATTTCGATCCTTTTCAAACCTTCGAGCTTATCAGGCTGCGAAATTCGATGCTTGTCAAACTTCCGAACTTAACTGACCAAAGAATTTGAGGATTTTCGAACTTTCGAATTTCTTGCACTAAAAAGTTCGAAGCTTTTCGACATTTCCAATTTTCTATGCTAAGGAATTCGATAATTTTCGAACTTTAGAACTTATTTATCAAGAGAATTCAAAACGTTTCGAGCTTTGAAATCCTGAGAAGTCAGAATTTCGACGAACTTTGAAAATTTAGGGTAAAAGTTCGACGTTCGTCGAACTTCAAAAGACCGGTGGACGGTCTCATTTGAATTCAAGTAGTGAGGTACATTCGTAAATGCTTTTTCGCGAAGTTTTACATGCGGTGCTGCGTTCCTTACGATAGACAACGCTCTTTATTTCAATGTTCTGGCATGCTTAGTTTTAAAGGAATAAATTCACAAATGGGCGAGGAAGGACGACCGGCTTTTGACGATTATCGTTTGTGCCAGATTTGAAGCGCGCTGTAGCCGAAGCTATTTATGGTAGAGACGTTGAACTTTTTATTAATTATCTATATATAGCCTAGGTAAGTGTCGTCTTAAGATGTGATTATTGTAATTCAAGGTGAGTTTCGAAGAAATGTCCAAACATGTATCCACATGCAATTATGCCCTAAACTTGCTATATTTTCGTCTAAGTTGTTTGAGGTATCACATTTAAATTAACGCCACAGACAGCACATATCGTTGCCATCTGCAAAATGCAAAACAAATGCATTTATTGTTTTTTGACGTAAAGGAATAAATTAACTCGTGGCAGAAGATTTCTAATATTGTTCAAGTTCAGCACGTCATTAAAAGAAAACTTTTTTTTTACGCTTCACGTTCCTGGGGCGTGTCTCTTTTAACGTGTATACACTTTGGAGGGAGAAACTTGTTTCGAAGTTTTCAACCTCTGAATATGTAAGAATACAACACTTCCGGTGAATTCTTTATAGTTTCTTTTTTCTCCAGCTTTTTATACCGGCATTTATTAATAAGTTTTTGTTTCGCACAGTTATTTAGGTCGAAAAGACATAGCTTTGAACTTCCGAACCACTAAGCGTTTGACGAGTAGTGCCTTCTGACAACGAGCTTCTAACAATGACCATCTACGCGATCTTTGATGCAGCGAAGAACGGCAGTAGCTATACATATGCATCAATAATTTCAGATTAAAATAAGCTAGACCACACCCTCTTTCCCCGTATTGTTTTCTTTAACAGTTCAAATCCTCTGGAAGGCCACTACGCACAGTTGCACTGTGCGTGAAGGCATTTCTAAAAGCACCTCCGTGAGCCCTGAACTTTGTTGCTTCTATGCCGAAGCCTTCTCGAGCAGGACCATGCCTGTGTCATTACTATGCCCTGGATTAGGAAAGCTATCCTCCGTCCACCCTTAAATTGAGACATCGCCTCCTATACTGAAAAAACGTGGCAGATTGCCACAAGAAGCGGCCGCCGAAATAAAAAGAAAAAAGATGGAGCGGCAGACAACGAATGAGAGGAGAGCCCCGTTACTGTTGGCTCGCTGCGGCGAAACGCCTAAACGCAGCGTCTCGCCGCTGCCGCGTGACGCTGCAGCGAGGCGTGAGGGCTCAAAACAGTGTTTCGGATCTTTGAAGCTGCAAAAGGTGTGCGCTAACGTCCAGGTTCCCCGAGTAATGGCTCTTTGATGCTATCTGCTACCAGATCCTCGCGCTTCCGCTCGAGGTAGACTGGAATCGCCCGCAAAGCGCAGAGCGCCCCCGCCAGCCACTGTCTTGGCCATGCGGTACCTGTGGGACTTTCATACGGCAAAAAACTTTATATAGTCATTTTTAAAGGCATTCAGCCTACTGTAATGCTGACGCGTGACGGTGAATTGTTCCAGTTTTTCATAAAAATAATCATATGATCGTATTGTGCGTAAAAAGTACGTTATTTATAACAACCTATTGCAGTTTGTAAAATTATAAAACTTGTTAAAACAAGAAAAACAATTGTTGTCCGGACAAGACGACCAACACGTTTCGAAGCGACATGCACAGGCATGGTAAATAACGCGCACATAATTGCGCATGAGAGGAGTGGGTTTAGTTCAGGGTGCCGATATTACACCGCAACTTTAAAACTTGTGGGACTACATGTACAAATCATCGCACTTCCTTGAACGATGATGGGCCCTATCCTGCCCGTTCACACAGTAGTTTGAGCATCCGAATTCTGCATATTGTGAGGCGATCGAATCGTCGCCTCCTGCCCTCAGCGTCGAGCAAAAAGGCTGGTATTTTTTCAACCAACTCAAAAAGGCAAGAAAGAAAGGACAAGAGGTGCACATACGTGGTGCCTTACATAAAAATCATGAATCGCTGCATACAAATGTGCTAACGCAAACATCAAAGAATACGCTGGATAGCACAGTGAATTGAAATCTTGAAGCATATACTAGCTCATGCTCAAAACAAAGTAGATACATTAGATAAGCTAGGCTTCGTATGTGGGCTTTCAGTTCCCTAATCTCCCTTAAGCGATGCCATTTTGTTGTTGAGTGGGTGACGCTGGCCATTGTTAAGACTCGAAGTCAATACTCTCTGAACTTTGAACAAGGTGTAAGGAAGTTCCGGCGAAATGTTTGTTTAGGACAATTTTACCATGGTCGTAGGACACGCAAGAGCGTTCTACGTGATTTCAGATGAAATTTAAAATATCTTGGAAACGTGTTTCTAAACAATACGGAGGCTGAAAAGTCGTTACTCTCAAGCGAAGTATATTTAGGGACCCTGGAAGGCAACAAATCCAGCTATTAGAACTGCGTCAGGAGGCAATCATTTAAACGGAGGAAGGACTCGAAGCACGACCAGCCATTTTCTCTATAAACCTGTTCCACGTAGTAGGGCTTTAGTAACGGCAAATGCTTAGCCCCCGCCAACTTACCTGAAATGAAATAAATGGCTATGAAAGCTCCAGCAATCAGGACGAAGAACAGGAGTAGGACGATGATTATACTGTTATTTTTTCTCCTAAAACAAAGTAAAACGGACATTTTATCTCCAGCACAACATCTACGATATTTAGCGCTGTGGTAAACCTTCACTACAAAACAACAACAGCAACAGTACCTTAACACTCTTTCGCCTCTTTTAAGCTCAGGTTTTGTTTGTACAAATGCAGCAGTCCCCCCCCCCCCCCCTTTTCTCTGTAAAGTTTAATATATGTACGCGAAAAGTTTAAACTTTACGTTTTTAATCGCGAGGAAGTTATAAGGTGTGAGCCATGCCGAAACAAACTTCAGTCGCGATAGTGAGCTTCTATAGAAAATTACATTTTCTAAACAAGAACTGCTTAGGACAAGCTTTAATAATACTGAAGCACGAGTTATTACATAAAATTACATAGAATACAAGCTGATAATATTAATCGGTGCTGCAAGAGGGTGTGCGATCCTAAGAGAATTATTGCTCTATTCAGTTGCTTCTTGCACTGAAACACGTACAATGTCAGAAATATGCTTTATAGCGATTCACTTTAACATTGTATAGCATTGAGCTGTAACTCTCAGATGTGAAACACAGATACAATTATCAACTTAATTCTTACGTAGGAAAATAATTCCTTCCAAATAACGATTCTTTATTGAACCTTATTAGGTACAATAATGTAAATGTGGCAGGACGTCACATTCTCCAGACATTTCTGCATCATAGAGGCTAACAGAAGAATAAATAAATAAATGTTCTGTTTTTATTTTATTGATCGCGCCCCAACACCCATTATTACAATGCAGCGCTATATAAACCCAGAGCGAGACCGATGAAAACACTTCTGTCGATCGATGGTGACATAATGACAAGGATCACGACCCGAGATCAGGTATTTTCTCCGCTTTGGTTTGCTTCGCTTGTGCGCTTTAGCGCATAGCTGCAGAGACTGTCTACTACGTGCATTTTGTTTCTGCTATAACGCCAAACGTGTGTAGGACGAAACCTAAGAACAAATCCGAATACGCCAAGCGAATTGATAGGGAAGTGTGCGTAAGTTACGATGGTAAAGGCGGCTCGATTAAGGCATTCAGGAAGCAACGACAGCAATCACAATGACTTCAGCGATCTTTCAAGTCGGCGGGAAATCCTAGGAAGATGGGTCGGAAGGCCCAGCAAGGCCCTCGTCGCTCCTTGGTTACGACCAGCGGCCTCGTTAAAAATATATGTACGCGCGACCTTTTTTTTTAATTGAATTTATTTTATATGTGAACCTTGACGTCCATCTTCCGGCTAAAAAGTAGGTATTATCTCTTCGTCCTTCTCTTTTCGTTTTTGGAGAGTTGCGTAGTGGTGGTGTTCGTTCTCGTCGCAGTGACACACTCAAATGTGTTTGCTGCTTTCTTCCACGTAAAGCTCGAAGACACATGCTATCGATTACTCTCGCATCATGTGGTGCCTCTCTTAAACCTCTCTTAAACCTCACGAACAAACTTTGAAGAAAAAGAAAACCGCGATCGGAGTGTTAACTTTGACGCCTGCACGGTCATCTACGCGAGTGCCGTCCCAGAATCTGCCTGTCTGGTCACTTGTCACTCTTCCAAGGCCACGACGATGAACGATTTGTGAATCTAACGGTTGCATTAAAAAAAACCGGCAATCTTTTTAACATGCCATGTGTATAGAAAACCAACACACACCGAACCATACCTAATTTTTTATCAGACCACCCCATATCTCACAATATTTCACTAGTTTCTGAATTATTTCGGCATGCCATTGCGGTGTGTTCGGCAGATAAGGTACCTAAAAAGAAAGTTTACATTATAAAACGGGACCTAAGAAAAAACGTATATCCTACAAGATTCGTCAACAATATCTAAAAAAAACTTCGTCACCCATCTGCATCCAAGAAAAACCATCCCCCCAGCCGCATGTTCGTCCCGTAACTCAGAGGCACGAGCGAAGTTCTCATACGTGCTCTCATACCTTGAAATTATAGTAGTGACACACAAGCCCGTCTCGACCAATTGCCGTCACCTTCCTCTTTCAAAAGATTGTCATCCGAAAGAAAAAGCCCAAGGCCTTCTTTACCGCAATCCTTGCGCCGACTGCAACGCCTCATATGTGGGAGAAACGAAGAACTTCCCCGAACGTCTACGCAGATACAAATAAGATGTAAAAAAGAAGGACATGAGAGGAAACGCTCTAGCGGAACATGCAGAAAAGAACAACCACATCATCAACTTCGACAGCAGTTACGGCCTCGAAGCCGAAAGGAACTGGAAAAAAAAAACTATTCTATTTAGAGTCATGGCATATTCAGCATATCAAGAACAACTTCAGCAGGTCGATCGGTACCCTCCCAAGCAGTTATAATGACGTACTTCGAGGAGTCACAAAAAGAAGACGACTTCGACAGCAAGGACAAGAAGAAGAGAGAAAGATGAACAACCAGACGAATAAGTCACCCGTGAACAAGCGACCGAGCAGGCCGTGAAATGTTGGGCTATTCAAACACAGTTGGTTACAGAACCTCCAGCTTTTTTTCTGCGTATAATTGAGAACGATAAATGCATTCATCCAACCACTTTCGAATTCATGTGGCTCGTAATATTTAAGCCTCTCGAAAGAATTGTGGATTATTTTATTCTTATTTGCTTGTTTTGATAACGATAAAAAGCTAACATTTAAAAATTCGTATAATATTTGATTTTTGTAATGTTTAATGTATTATTTCGCCCCATCATTGGTAAAATTATTATTGCTTGAACAAATATTTTAATGGTTTTGTTTTGCTTATTCACAGAACATAACGTACGCTGTGTATCAACAGCCTTTGGGATATCTCGAAGTCAAATACCTTGCCTTTCTTTTTTGGAACGTATAACACCCTTTTCATAAAGTAATACTCAAGCCAAAAATTTGTGGTTGTGTTTAGCCATTCTTTACAACTCTCGTTCTGGGAGCCGCCATCCAGCTGAGAATCCATTTGGAGTATCTTACGTAGGCAACAAATATTTATAATGCAAAAATGATTCTAGAAATGACCTATTATTTCTAGCTAATTTGGCAGTTGATGATTCGAATGGATATAAGATTTTCATCCCGGTTGTTTTGGTTGATTTGCAACTGAGAAGAAATAGTCGACATTTACTAGTTCTGTAACGGGGAATGGACTATCATAAAATAAATTAGAATCCCTCAACACTTTGTTCTATTGGTTTATTTTTTTTTTAAATTTAATGCAAGCATATAAATGAGTTCACTCTACTTCTATCTGGCATCAACTGGACTGAAAACCGATATATATGATAATATAAATATTCATCATTATTCGCGATATCTATTATTAAATAATGTTTTTTCCAAAGAATAGTCAAAATGCTGCTGGAAACGATGACCTATATTGGCACAATATAAGTTTATTTTGGTTAAGACACTTAGAATACCGGGCTAAACATGAGTAACAAGATTTAAAAAAATAACCTATCAGTGTTTGCCAATATTGGGGGAAAACTGGTATGTAACTGAATAAATACCTTAGCAAATTTGTTTGTCATTTGATTACATTATTAGAAAAGCAAGAATATTATTTATTAACAATACTGGAAGATAGCATACCGATATCGAAAATCTAGGCATATCATTCGACAACAATATCGGAAATATTTGCGTATCATTGCATAAAAATGTTGCGAATCTTTAGGTATTACTAGGAACCAACATTGGAAAGTATGAAGTAATGTTGGGTACACATATTGGTAAATAATTAGATAAATTGGAATGTCAAATTTGGCATGAAAATGAAAGCAACCCTAAATCATTACTGGTCCACTATAGAAATTTGCACTGGACCAACACTGGAGTGAGTTGCACTCTAATGTTTGATCAAATATTGGAATCCAAGCATTAAAGTATTGTGCCTACGCCTGGCCAAGAATAATTTCTCATGCACAAAAAATGGTTCGGTTCAATACACGCATTAAAAAAATAAGCTCGTAGAAGAGCACTAAAGAACCATACAAGACATTATGAGAAGCTATAAGAAACTGATAAGAAATTCCTTATAACTTCTTGTATAATCTAAACAAATTTTTTACGTTCTTATAACGTCCTTACATGCTGTTATATGATCTTATTTCATATGCGTCTTTGAAACCGAAAAATGTCTTATCAATATAATATTTTTCACTGGTTGAGTGGTAACTCTATGACATTCATGTGCTTCACTCGCGTTCAAGAGTTTTCTCAAATTTACTGATATAGAGGTTTTCGATGGAAAACTGGGAGGCACAATTTTATTCTTAATAATTAATGAGTTATTCAACAACTTTCACAAAATCATTTCATTCATCACGACAATGATCCTCCTATATTATGCCCCCAAGGTGTATAACTTGCCGGAAAAAAACGTATTATTCTAGATTTGACGGCTCTTTTTGAACCATATCTGTAAAGCTTAAAAAAACAGGTATAAAAAGTGGCACAATAAATATAGCGCCGTAAAATAAGCTGAAGAATTCAGCTTTTTCAAATTTAAAATGAAATTTAAATGCGTACTAGTTTTCCTCTAAAAAAGGAGAACAAGGTACCTTCCGAAGTAAACGTGGGGCAGGTTCGTAGACGGCCGAGTTAGCGACTTTGTTAAGTTGTGGTTTCATCTCCAGATAGGTAAAACTTTAAAATTGACCTATTCGCTTATTCACTGAAAGTTAAAGTTTTCTATGAGCAGGCGCATATTTTTCGGCTTCAACATTCTGTATTCTCCTGCAACCTCATGAACTAAGTTTTTGTGGACGAATTGGGTAAATACTTGAGTTTTTTTCATGTAATAATAAACAATTCTAATTATGAACACTTATTGGAAGAGGAACGAAGGTTTATATGTTGACGAGACATCGCGCAAAAGAGAGCATGTAGAATTCTGAGCGAAAGGTACAGAATGAATGTTCATTAAGACATCTAAACGTGAACGTGAGTCCGGACTGCCAAAAGATTCGTAACTTACGGTTCGTCTGAAATGAAAATAAACCAATGCATTTGAACTTATTATGAAGTCAATAACTAGTCTACCATGGTATTGTAAAAAGAATAAATGTGCAAACATACCGGTTCTCGAAATACCGGATTGGGTGGGCGACACTGCACTGTCATCTACCCCTAAAAAAAAGCAAAAAAAAAAAAAAGAACCGTGAAGATTACGGTACTCTACATAATTGGGAATATTACAAAATATTTTAGCGCAATCCTATCTCCCTAAGGTTGCTCTTCTTTCTTTAGCTTGTAGGCGTGAGCAGAAATGCCTGATGTCAATGACTGACTGCACTAGATGCGCTCGAGCGCATAGTAGAGGGAACTGGTGGGCCTTCTTGACCTTTGAGCGACGCCAAATAACTTGGAGAGCACTGATCATACAATAATAGTACAGGAAATTCGTGGTTGACCCTCATATATAGACCGAGACGCGGGCTTGACGTCACGGAGCTGCGGTGGCGCTGCGATTGCGCCGGAGCCGGGGGGTTTGGGCAAACCGGCGCACGTTTCGCATGGGCGTCATAGCATTTCAGGACGCCGCAAAGCTGTGTTGCCGTTAATTGCACCGACATGAACAAAAAAAGTAGCGGGGTGAGTTTCCAGAAGTTCCCGGCAGATTCTGAAAGGCATAGAAGGTTGATAATCTATGTGGATCGAAAAGAACGGTCGCCTCGCGCGAACGACTGTGTGTGCGGCAATCACTTTCTTGACTGCAAGTGCGGCTTCCATTTCAATCTTCGTCCCGAGCCTTGCTTATGTGCAGGGAAACCGTTGTCTTATCGAGACCTCCTGGATTTGTGTTCCCGTGGTGTTCGCGCACAAAGCACCGGCTAAGCGGTCGTCGGAAGCTCGCTACGCTCGTGCTACCCAGCAGATGGGGATCAGTGACAGAACGGCAGTGTTGCAGGCGTTACCTAAAGAAAGGAATGAAATACGTTACTCGTTACTTGCAAATAAAAGGTACGCGTTACTGGGCTAAATTACCTAAAAATAAAAGGAACGTGTTACCGCTACCGATAAAAAATAAAGCACGTTACTTCTGCGTTACATTTATGATTTAACACGTTTTACGGTTTTTACGATACAGGTATGCATAAGCTCATATATCAAGAAACATTATGTTCATGCAGAAACTGAACATAATTACTTTACCTCTTTTACGGTTTCGCCTAAATACTCACGAGAAAAAAAAAAACAAAAAAAAAAACATGGCTTGACTCCTCAAAACACGGAAAAAATTGGAGTGTATTCTCTTTAAGACTTGGGAAGTAGTAACGAGTAACGTCACTACGTTACTTGAAAGAGTAACGTAAGTACGTTACCTGTTACTGTGTTGAAAAAGTAACCAGTAGGTTACTGCGTTACTGAACAAAGTAACACGCTCCTGCTAACGCCGTTACTTGTATCGTGTTACCGCCAAGACTGCAGAACGGACAATGCGTTACTGCTTGTCATGCTTTGTGGTCATGAGGGTAGGAAAAATATCATACCTTTACTTAAGACGCTGGGTGTATTTATTTAATTGATAAATACACTTCGGCAGACCCCCAGTCTGCTGATCCCGCCGGCAGTGCAGAAACCGACTCGAAGTAATCGTAGGCCTCGAGAGACTTGTACCCCTGCACCGTGTCAGCCGTGAACTGGCTTGACGAAAAAACTAAATAAACGGCGACGTGAGCCGTCGACTTCGGTGGCAGCAACTTCACGTCGGAAGTCCAGCAGGCCTTGTTTACGGCGTACGGATCCTCGTAGGAAACGCCGTCCACGCACAGCTTGTTTCGATACCGCTGCCGTTCAGGCTCGGGTAGCGAGCTCAAATAGTACGGCACAGCATACGACATCATTGCCAGGAAATACGACTCAGAAATAAAGCTAGAAGCGTCCCTACAACGTCAAGAACGATCGCGCGCCACAGAACGCAATGGCGAAAACATGGAGAGCAGGGCCGCTTTTCCCACATAGCTACCTCGCACGCGCGGCCTTGCGGCCGTTTTAGTAAACAGAGCCTCTCCGCGTGTCGGTCTATGCTATTCAAGCTGCACTTCTTTTGACGGCGTGGGGCTGTCACGAGCCTGACGTAGATAACCTTGTTACTTACCACTTCTGCTGGAGCACCCAGCGACATCACGCGTGAGCCATCGCGATCCCGGCATAAATACGTCCTTTATAAGAATAAACGTTGTTGTAGGTTTGTCTACTTGATGTGACATGATGCAAAAAACGCCAAGGTACCCTTCTAAAGATATTGTAAAACCCATCCTCTTCACGTGAAGATGGAGCCCAAGCAAAGCTGTTATCCTTACAACATATTTACGACAACTTTACAACAGCTCTACGATTTACATATGATTGCAGTGATGACACGTACATGGCTTCGTTATTGAATTGTCTTTATTTGTTTTCCAAGTGAGCCCGAGTCTCTTTATCAGCATTGTGGGAGCGAAAGAAAAGAAGGTTAGATCGGGGTGTCCTGCCCTGAGCCTTGCCACAGCGCACTCTTAGGTGAGATAAGTCGGTGACCGCAGATGATAAGAATGGAGCAGAATATCACTATCTAATAATGCCAGGGAAGATTGAATTACGTGGTTTGCCCCCTCTTTTGATTTATACTTGCCACGACCAATCGGAGCGAAGGAGCGCCGTTAAACGAGAGTTGTTTGTTAACATCCATGGACGGATTTTTTTCCTAGATCCTAGCACATAACAGGTTCGCTGTAAAACAGGGTCGGAGGAAAACCAGACCGAACGCTTCATGGCGTCATCAATTTTCCAGTCATCTAAACCACTAAAGTCAACGCAGACGAATGGCACCAGGCAGTCATGTTCTCGATGACTGTAGGTATAGAGGCGCGTGAAGTGTACTCTAGCACCGATTTTTAAGAGGGTGAGGGGGTGGGAGGATGTCGAAGTTCTGAAGAAAAGTATTGAGAATTACCACCAGCCCGCCACCAACTAGGATGTACAAGAAGTTTTCTTTCGGAACACGCGACCAGCAGAAAGGGGAATCGTTCAACGAGTGGTTAACAGAGCTTCGGTTGCTGGCGAGTCGCTGCGTGTTCGGTACCTCTATATAAGGAATGTTTCGCAGGCGTAAAATGCTGAGCATGAACGATTAAAAAACTGCATCAGATATCATTCTCCGAAAACCCCTCTTACGCTAAACCCTTCAAAGTATGCCGGGCCGGAGAAGAAGGGCAGGACCTCTATGAAAAGATGCAGTGCTTACAGGAACCGAAGAAAGCAGCCGTCGCAAATAGCGGGGACGTTAAATCATGTTCAACTTGCTAAATTTTTGTTCATGAAAGCGAAAAGTTCCCCGCACTGGGAAAGCGATGTAGGAAATCTGGCGGTTATAACGATCTCGCAAAAGTGTGCAGGAAACTGACAACGAACCGCTAAAACTTCCAGGCTTAAAAGTACGTAAAAAGATATCACGCAAACAGCGAGGTTTCTATTAGGTTTTTATGAAGTCTTTGCAAATCGTAACCACCTCAAGAAAAGGTGCTTCGTCCACGCAAGTCTACGCTCTAGGCAAGACACGCGCGAGCAAGCTTGATGGGCCGCATTGATGGCCGCGTCATAGCGGAGGCTTTAACAACTCACTGGTAAGCAAACACAGAAATGCATCGCGGAATAGCCTCCTCTATACTGACAAAGCCTGGTAGATCGTCACGTGACGCGGCCGCCGAAAGTGAAAAGGTAGAGCGGCATAGAGGAGTCATGTAGCGGGCGCACCGGTGCGGCGAGACTCCGAAACACACTTGTCCCGAGGGGTGGAATGTTCGCTCGACCTTCCCGCGTTCCTCGGGCTACCGCTTTGTTTCTCGTCGTGTTTGAAAACATGTTTCGGGCACTCGCCGCTCCAAAAGGTGTGCGCTGAATACCAGACTCCTCGAGAACTGCTCTGTGCTACCAGATCATCGCGCTCCAAATCTGCGACCGGGGACCTTATCGCTCCGCCATCGAATTGCCAGGATTTGTGAGTATTGAGGAGGCATTGATCGGTGGCTCTGAAGACATATTTCGGTTATGCTTGATTCGCTCATCAAATTCTCACGCTGGAGCTGCAGGTTAAGACCTCAAAGGTGCAGTCGGCATCAAGTTGGCGGGACACGGGAGTGCCGGCCGAAACGACTTGATGCTCCTTCTCACGGGCGTTCTGAAGACTCGCTCTTTGAACCTCCACTCCGTTTTGGGATAGCAGTCGTGCCTTTTTTTTCCGTACAACGCGCACGAGATAACCGGGACCTGCGCAAGGTACCGCTTCGCAAGCCTTGATGATGCGCGTCTGCCTCAGCCATCACGATAGGTGACAGAGCCTGTCCGCTACAGATAACATATCGCGGTACCTTACGCCAGTCCCTATTATTTCATGCGCGTCAGTCAAAAACAAGTGAAAAACTTGAGTGCGAACATGAAAAGAAGGGCGTGCGCGTAGCGTGAGCTTTGAGAAAGGCTACGCGCCGTCAAAAGCTGCAGGCAGTCATTTTGGCTGGAGGTTTCCTGCCCAGAAAAGGTTTACTGCCGACTGTAAATCTTGGTTCGTTTTCATAGTACACGATGTTCCTGCCGCACTTCACGAATTAGTGGCAAAGCACCGGGGAATAATCGAGCGGACCGTTACCATAGCCTCCGGTGTGATGTGAGAAGCAGTAAAACCGTTTGCTCGCGTCTTCCCAGGCCACTTGAGGAACGCAAAATGCAGGACGATATTGGAGCAGGGAAACCAAAGGGTTGAGAATTCGCCACAAAACATTCCATATAGCGCTAAAAAACTGCGTCGAGACCGAGCGGGAACGCATGCAAGGCAGGAGTAATCACAAAAGCGACAGCCGATACTATGGTGCAACAAAATGGTTGTAGCAAAGGTCAACGAAAAACGCAAATGCTTAGACCAATTCGATTCAAGCAATCTGACAATTTTAATGTCAGACATTCTGAACTCCGCAAATTTGCACACTGCTGTTTTTTTTTCTGTTTTTTTTTTTTGTTTTTTTTTTCACTGTGTATGTTTCGTTTAGTTTTTTGCAAATACACTCGATCGTGACAGTTCCTACTTGTGTGCTTCGAGCACACCATACGGGCGCTACAGGTCGTTAAGAATGTTGTTCGGCATCTCAACAGCTCCAAAAATGTTACAGAAAGCCAGGCATAAAATACATGAAGGCCTCGAACGTGTTGCAGCAGTTGTGGATGACACTCTAGTTTGGGGAGCCACAAGCGAACAACAAGACAAGAACCTCGAAAGGCTACGAGAAAAATTTCGGGACATGAACCTAAAGGTAAACCAAAAGAAATGTCGCTTTCTTTATGAAGGAATTCGCTAAATTGGCACTTCCAGAAAAGGAACGACTTCAAGTAGTCTCCCAGCGCGTGCGGGGCAGTTTTGCTGTTTCATTTCCAACTAACCTCAAGACATTGCTAATTTTTCCTCGGAATTATAATTTCCTTTTAGAGCTGATACCAAAATTATATATTTAATTACACCACCACTGAGAGAGCTTTTAGGAAAAGACGTCGCTTGGGAGTGCACAGACTGCCAAGAGAAAAGTTTGAAAATCCTGAGGCAGGCACTTATGAAAGCTCAAATTCTTGCCCACTTCAAACAAGGCAAGTCAGTAAGCTTGTCGGCAGATGGTTTTCATCTTGGAGTCGCAGCCGTCGTTTTGCAGGAAAGATACCCTGAAGCGTAGTTGTCTAGATTCCTCACGGGCGCACAAAGTAAGTACGCGGAATTCAGAAAACAGTCGTTAGCCATTCTAAAGGACTCCAGAATATTCTGCGACTACTTTATTGGCCAAACGACGTCACAGTTGAGTGAGACAACAAGCCATTGGAGTTATTGATCATGCCATCATGCGGGTAGTGTGGAGGTGGTTCAAAAAACCACCTTCACACTACCCGCTAAGAAATACAACGATTGCGTCTAACATTGCTGAGATATTACATAAGACTCAAGTACACACCAGAGAGACCTTTCGAATGGCTAATGTGCTCTCGCCTTTACCAGTGAGGGGCCATGAAGGACAAAGTATTTCAATTATACCGGAACGCACCCGCCAAACTTCTTTTATAAAACGCCTAGCTGAATGGAACGCTCAAGGGCACCGAGAAGATTTCGGTAATGTTCGAAAATGAAGAATACGCCTTCACAACTTTTCCGGGCTTGAAAATTGGCATACCACTCGCATTAAAGGTATGTTTTAACTGCCATTCTAAGGCCAACGAAGGAGACAGTTTGGTATAGGAGATTAACAAAATAATCGCTCCGAGGAAAAAGAGGGGAAGTACGATGTATCTCACTCTCGGCGCACTGCGGCGAAGAAAAAAAGAACAACATCGGGGCAAGGAATGCTGCTTAGAGTCCCAACATTACTGAACGTATTACATCACTGGCAAGGTTGTGCGCATTGTGTGAGGAGCCGGAAGCAAGAAACTTCAAAATGTCAACGCTCTGTCACGACTTACCAACCCTCCCCTGGCAGATGATAGACACGAATCTATTTTTACGGCAGCCAAGAATGTCTGATTCTGGTTGAATACTAATCATTTCGTTAGGCCGTTTTTTTTTTGCCAGAGCAGTAACCAACGTTATCGTCGCCTGCGGGAACATCTGCGCCACTCAGAATTACCGATTAAGGTATACAGCGATAATGGGCCACCATTAAGTAGCAACATGTAAGACTTTTTTGCAAGGCTGCTGGCCCGCCAGGGTCACGTCAAGTTCATGTCTTCCACGCTTGAAAGGAATGCTTGAGCGTTCAGTTTAGGAACCAAAGATTCTGTTATGAACGTGTTCTCGAAGCAAGACCAGCTTTTTCATAGCGCTACTGGAATGCAGCAACACACCTAGAAATTCTTACCTAAACTTCTTTGTTAACGCCTAATGGGTAGAAAAACTGCAACACGTTACCGTTGCTACAAGAAACATGAAGCCTGAGACTACCAGTGGATGTTGTAACATGTGACATCAAGGAGGTTCGCGACAGACAAAAGGCAGCATTCGATCGGACATATCGTCGAATTCAAGACCTCCATGCAGGGTAAACTATAAAAGTGTACGACAGTTTGCGAACAACTTGAAATTCTGCCGTGATAACCGGCCCAGCGGATGCCACACCGTCACCCCAAAGACTGCTACACTACAAGGCGAACGAGTGAGGACCAATTGCTTTCGACCGCAAAGAGCAGCACGGCCACCAGTACGTACAGTCATTGCGTCGAGTCCGGTGGCTGGATCAACGAGACAACACCCGCGATTCTGTCCCATAAAGTGCGTCACCAACTGTGGAGGAGAAAGCGGAACTACATGATCGAATCACCAGCCCAAAAACTGCGCAGAAGCACCCGGCCTTGGAGGAAACTTTAGCGTTACCCATCACCGCAGCACAAAATTCCTGAACAAAGAGAGGAGATATCACGAGCCCGGCGTAGATAACCCCGTTACCTGCCACCAATAATGGCGCATTGCACGGCGTCACGTAAATCATCGCGCCAGGTCATAAATACGCCCCTTATCTGAATAAACGTTGTTGTTTGTTATACGACTCGTAGCAGTTGGAAGAAGGCAGTTCTTGTTTGGCTTTCAAATTATTGGCAATAAACAAATCGCACCGCCTAAAATTTTGAATGCCCGCTTCTGTCTACATGAATCCAAGCAACATACCGCTCTGCTTTGTTTCATGTATACCTGGGGTTAGCATTTCAAAAAGGGGAAAAAAATGTCACGAATGAGGATGTGACGAAACAAAGGATAAGTGAAGAAAATGAAATATTTAATGGGGGGAACTTCTGCCCAAAACAAGAAGAAGACAGAATATTACAACATTACGTCGCGGCTGTAGAAACCGGCGTAACAGCAGGATCGAACTCTGGGGCGAGACTGACTGCGGCTCGTCAGGCCCTTTTGTACACGTGTGGGCTTCTGGAACAATCAACGTAGAAGGTTCGCGCATAGAAATGTCTAACCTAGAATCAAAAAGTGGGATCTCGAATTTAGTAGAATATCACATTAGAGAGTCAATATGTATTCGCTGCCAGGAATCAAACCTTGGCTTTTTGCGTGGAAGGCAAGCGCGATAACCATAGAGTAACACAGTAAACGAAAAGAGTGTCCACTTGAGCCGATTCGCGGCCCAGGAGCTAGGGACTACGACGACCGTTAAGTGGCACCGCAGTCACACACTAATTTAGGCAGTTATTATATTTTCACACTTGATAAATAACTCAACTCTATAACCTAATATTTCAAAAGTAATAGCAGTTCCAAAAACTTCCCGAAAGCAATTTGAACAGCTGCGGCTTTGGCTGCGGCTCAGTGGATAGCTTCGGGGCCGTCAACTCGGCGGACGGTGGCTTTCCGGTCACGTCGCGCAAAAGGTCGGTTTGGCTGCGCCTGAATGGCTCGTGCGGGCTTCTTGTTGTTCTTTCTTTGTTAGAAAGGTGAGTCGTTTTACTGACACCGCATTTTGCTTGCTTTGGCTATAGTTAGACGCACGGGCTAAAGCGCGAGCTAATTGCTCTGGATAAAGTTGCACGTGCGCGCGTGCGCTCGTGCAGCGAGAGCGTCAGTCAAAGCACTCAAGGCGTACACAATTTCATACCTCAAGTGCATCGCTGTCAGTGCTGGTGGCGCGAGCGCGTGGTTTTCGCGCCAGCAGCTTTGACAGCGTTGAAAGCGTTGTACCTGGCGCCAGGTATGAAGCAGGGTACAGGTAGCCTTTATGCACGGTTTGCTTAGGGCTAGGGCATCCTAAGCAAAGCGCGCTCACGAGGAAAATACAAAGCAATTGGGTGTGACAATACCGTGAAGGCTTTTCTTGATCACCACTTTTTATTGTCGCTTCAACAATTTTGGTTTCCAAATTGCTACAAAATGAAGGCACTAAATTCGCGTAAGCTCAAGTTGACTTATGCTATTTTCGTTTCCAGCTGATGCTGCCAGAATTTATGGCTACGGCAGCTACTGTTGCCTAGCCTGGTGCGGAAGAACGGAAGGACGCTCAAGAAGTCAGGAACAGTTCTTCCGAGTTTCACAAAACGACAGGTTGTTGGTGATTTTAAGTTTTGCACTCGAGAATGTCGTGCACGGTTTTTGAAAATATTTTGCAGGATTCTATTGTGCTGCCATGTCCGTTTCGTAAACAGAAGTTTGGATAAAGTTCGCTTTCATTCTAGCGTTTCTGGTGTACAGCTTGAAAAGTTCCGTGGGTAGAACTTCATTCTGATGATGTGTATCAGCCTTTGTGTTGCATTTCATAAAATGTTTACAAGGTAAAATTAATTTTATTGAGATTTTATTGGGCCGTGCGGACTGCACACTAGCCATTTGTTGTAATTATTTGCAGCAAGTAGGTTGCACTCTACTCCTCTACTGGTCTATTCTAGTGACTGCTTTATTAGATGGTCATGTTTGTTTTTTCCTATTATGGTCATGTGGAAGGTGTAAGTTCCCATTTTGATCTTTATTAATACTCTCTTAGGCCACTCATCTTGAATGCAACTTCCTTTTTTTTTGGACATTGTTTCTGCTTTACACATATGTGAAGCGTGAAGGAGATTGAAATCAGGGTGTCTACCGACCTGGCAAGCCTGAAATTCTCAGGGAATTTTGGATCACCTGGAGAAGTCAGGGAATTATCAGGGAAACTGTCAAAAGTTTGGCTAAATCAGGGAAAGTGATCAGTGAAAGTGGCACGGTGGTGCTGAACGAAGCCCGGTGATCATGTGTCGCCACGGTCTGCTGAATAGCATTGCCCAAAAAGTATTCCTTCGAAGGAAGGAACTGCCAGGGTATTTCATCGAAATAGTCAAGGAAAACCTGGAAAAATCATTGACTTTGGAAGAAGTCATTTGGCAGACACCCTGTAAGATGTACTTAATTAGGCAGTGCAGATTGCATGCCAAGTTTTGGTGGAATAATTTGTGATGAGTGGGTCGCAGGTACACCGTGCACCAGTCTGCTTGTAGCAGTCTTTTGTCCACCATTTCATGTGTGCTTTTTAGGGTAGTGGTCATTCTAAAACTTACATTTAAATGTGACATGGTAAGCATTACGTGAACGTAAAACCTGTATTAGTCCGCCGGTTGGCTCTCAGTTCTTATTTTGGTCATTATTGTTTCTTAGATCAGCAGAAGCAAGGTATGTTTAATTGTGCAGTGCAGCCTGTGTTAGGGTTATTTAATGACTATGTCACTAACTAAGTGGGTCTACAGTGGTGGCAATCTCCTGTAGGCATTTACTTGTCTGTTCTTTCTCATGTGGTCATCGTGCACCTCAGAATTTTTTCGCTGAACTATTAACTTGCATACACATTGCATTGGAGCTTTGATACTGCATGGCCATTTTTTTAGTGTTTGTTGCTGATGCTACATGTTATATGTATGTGTGCGCCTTCCATAGAACTTGCTTGAGAATACGAAACAGGCTTTCAATCCAATTGCAGTTTTAATTCCAGTTGTTTGATAATATTTTTATGCATGCCATAATATGCTTGTCGTTTTTTGTAAAATGTACTGTTTGTGAATCCTTGATACACGGTGCTTGTGTTTTGTAGTTTTTGTAGTTATATACAAGGCACAAACTGCCCATCATATTTTTTTGTTGAGAAATAAACTTTGTCGATTACTCCCTGGTGGTGTTCTTCTGTGCAGCACAAACCTACATGGGTTTCCTGGCTTGTAAAGCCAGTGTTAAGTGTATAAAGTATTGTACATTAGTTGTCACCATCAGAATTCGCACATACGTCTGAAGTAATTATAGGTGATATTTGTCATGCGGGAATAGTACGAAAAACATAACTCGCGGCATACCAGATGGCGCAGGCTACCGCTCAACACACTACGCCAAACTAGATCTCTATTCATCTGGTATTTTTTTTATTGTAACTCTATTCATTCAGTTGGGGACTACGACGGCCGCTGAGCGCGCTCCCTGCCAGCTAAATGGGCCGCTGGGGCCTATGGAAGTGTCCGCTCTTTAACTTGTGTAGATTACTCTAGGCGATAACCGTTAGGCCACGAGCGCGCTGCCTGCTTGGTCAGTTGCGGGCGCTGCATTATACCCCCTTTAAAAAAATGCATCGTCCCGATGCAGCATAAAATACAAACCCAAAGCAAAAGGATAGCAAAGTCGCCATTTACAGTTCAGAGTTCACTTTTTGACGGAAGTCCAAAGTTCAATCGTTCGTAATACGGCTTGAGCCGGACGACGTGCACCACGTCGGTTCGTGGCTAGCGTCTTGCAAATGGGCGCGTTCCGTCGGGAAAACTTCGTAGTTCAAATCGTCAAGGGGTCTGATGATCGTGTCGAGTGCGAATAGCGTTTCAGAAGCTTCTCGCTGAGTCCGCGGCGCCGTATTGGTGTCCAAACCCATACCCAGTCTCCGGGTTGAAAGTGGACGTCCCGGCGAAGACGGTCATACCGGCGTGCGTCGTCTCGCTGTTTATTTTGAAATTGATCCTTACCAGTTGACGAAATTCCTCCGCGCGTTAAGAGATCAGTTGAGCCTCGTCGTTGCCATCATCGGTTGGCACGTGAGGCAGCATGGCGTTGACCATCGTGGTAACCGCCCAGCCGTCTACCAGTTGAAACGGCGTCGCTCCCGTGGTTTCTTGAACCGCTGAGTTGTACGTAAACCTAACAAACGGCGACACCTCGTCCCACGTTTTGTGCTCGACGTCGACATACATTGAGATCATGTCGGTTATTGTCTCTTTTGCCGCTCTGTTAGTACGTTGGTTTCCGGATGATAAGCGGTATTCCGTCTATGGCTGGTGAGCCTGAGCCGAAGAACCTCTTGAGTCGGCTGAGCCATGAAAGATGACCCTCGATCTGTGATCAGCACTTCAGGTGCGCCATGTTGAAGGAGGATGGACTCGACGAAAAACTTAGCGACTTCCACCGCTGTTCCCAATGACAGGGCTTCTGTTTTGGGGTATCGTGTAAGATAATCGGTCGAGACGATAATCCACTGATTTACAAGCGTCGATGTTGGGAACGGCCCATGTATATCTATTCCGATGTGCTGGAGGGGCGTAGTCGGGGCAGAGATCGGCTGCAGGAGTAATGCCGGCTTCGTCGGAGGTCTCTTACGTCGTTGGCTCTCATGGCACGACCGTGTGTACAGATGTGCTGTTTTCGGGAGTCTCGGTCAGTAGTACTCGTCACGAATCCGGGCGAACGTCCTGCTGTAGCCGACGTGTCCAGCCGACGGGTCGTCGTGGCATCCTTAAAAGATTCCTTCGTGGAGGCTGGCACAATGAACCAACAGCCAGGCAGGGTTGCTCGTTCCGACGTTCTTCTTGAAGAACACGCCTCGCCCAAGAACAAAGCTTGACAAGTCTTGCGTCAAGACTCGCGGAACTTACCTTCCTTGCCCTTCAAGGTGGTCGATCACTGCGCGAAGTTCCGGGTCGGCTCTTTCAAGGGCTCGCATGTCGGTATTCGTAACTGCGCCGAGAAAACAGGCGTCATCGTCTTCGTCAGTGCTTTCGCGAGCAGATTCGATGGGGGCCCCAGACAAACAGTCCGCGTCGTTATGCTCGCGGCCATTCTTATGCAAAATGGTTACGTCGAATTTTTGCAGTCTAAGACTTCAGCGAGCGAAACGTCTTGACGGGCCGTTGAGGTTGGCGATCCAACGGAGAGCGTGGTGCTCTGTCACAACGCGGAACGGAATCCCATACAGCTACGGGCGGAACTTGGTCAAGGCCCAGATGATAGCGAGCTATTTCTTGTTTGTCGAAGTGTAATCTTTCCTTGCATTGAACACTGCCCGGGTTGCGCAAGAGATCACCCACTCTGCTCTGTCTTGTCTTTGAACCAGTACCGCGCCGATTCCGGCATTGGTGGCGTTCGTGTTAACTTCCGTTTTCGCTGATGGACCGAAGTGTCCGAGGAAAGGGGGCGACTGAAGTTTTTTTTTTCCCAGCTCGTCCAACACTTGTTCTTTTTCCTCCTTCCACTGGAACTTCACGTCGTCTTTCGTCTGATGTGTGAGCGACGCAGAAATCTTGGCGAAATCGCGAACGAAACGTCTGTGCTAAGCGCACAACCTAAGAAATGTTTTTATGGGTTTCTTTTCTGATGGCTTCGGAAATTCGCCAACAGCGGATGCCTTTGCAGGATTAGGGCTTACGCCCTGAGCACTAAAGACATGGCGCAGGAATTTCAGCTTGCCATAACCGAACCGACATTTTGGCGGCTTTACTGTCAGACCAGCATACTGAATAGCCAGTAGCACGGCTCGCAAACGAGTCAGGTGCTCGTCGAAGTCACTTGCGAATACCACGAAGTCGTCAAGATAGACGAGGCAGCTTTGCCATTTTAAGCAGGAAAGAATGGTGTCCATTACGCGCTGGAACGTCGCCGGTACTGCGCACAGTCAAAATAATCCAGCGTGACGAAGGCAGTCTTTTCACGATCCCAATCATCGACCTAGATCCATCGACGAAAAATATTGGGCGTGGGGCAGTCGGTTCAGAGTGTCATCGATGCGTGGCAGTGGGTAGACGTCCTTTTTTGTTGCGGCGTTCAGTCAACAATAGTCTACGGAGAACCGAAAAGTTATGTCTTTCTTTTTCTCCAGGACTACCCGTGAAGCCAACGGACTGTTTCAGGGCTCGTCGTCGTCGAGCATATCTTGAACCTGATTCTGGATGACTCCTCTCTCTTTCACAGAGACACGATACGGCGACGGATGAAAAGGAAGCGCGTCGTCACCACTCGATTCACCATTCGATATTTCGCAACCGTCGTTTTGCGCACCTTTGCCGACATAAAGAAACACTCACTGAACCCGGCACGAAGGTCAACGAGTTTGCCTCGTTGTGGGGTAGACAGGGTTGGGTCGATGTCGAACTGTGGATGCGGCGTCGTCTTGTGTGGCTACGAAGAGAGGTCTTCTACTATTGAGGCGATTGCGGCTGAGTCCGGGAGCTCCTTGGCGTGACACACGGTGATGCCTTTCGTAAGGTGCTGAGCTTCCTATCGGAAATTTGTTACGAGTGCAACAGTGTGTCCATCTTGGAGTTGGGCGACGCTTCTTGCGACGCCGCTCTCCCTTTTTAGAAGCGACTGGAGGCTTCCCTCGAGCCGAACGTCGCCGCAAAAAGCCTCATTTGTTCCGACGGGTACGCAAACACTCGACCGCAGTGGTATGTTCACGTGGTTTGCGAGGACTCGGACCGCGGATACCGTCGCTATGGGTTCCTTCTGTGACGGAGCAGGTTTTCGTAGCGTCAGCCGGTTTGCTTCTATGTCGATGATGGCGCCATACTCGCTGAGGAAGTCCATTCCGAGGATAACGTCGGTCAAACAGTCTTCCAGAATGACGAACTTGACAGGGCACGTTTCACCGTGGATCCCGACGCGAGCAGTGCAAATCCCGACTGGTGTGATGAGGTGCCCACCGGAGGTCCGTATCTACTGGCCACCCCATGGTGTCGTCACTTTCCGAAGGCGTTGGGAGAGCCTCCCACTCAGGACGAGGTAGTCTGCTCCGGTATCGACGAGAGGCGACACGTCGTGGCCTTAAATAACGACGTTTAGCTTATTCTTTATCATTGCAGGAGAGTCGTTTTGGTCGCTGGCGACATTGAAGTGGGGGCCCTCCGACGTTCGTGGAGTATCTTGGCATCAGTCGTCTTCGGCGTCTACACCTCCAGGGACCGCGGCGCCTAGTTTCCCCGGGGAGCAGCGGGGGGCGACAGGCTTTCACGTCGGGGTCGGTACATCGGCGAAGCTGGACGTCGCGGCGACAGTGACCGGAACTCTTGGCGGGACGCAGGCTCGGGGGATTGAGGTCGTCGCATGTACTCGTCGATCTCCTGAGGGCGTTCACCATAACGGGGGCGCGGGTCGCTCGGGTGGGCCTCGCGCAGCCCGAGTCGTCAGTATGGGCATCGGCGGTAGGTGTGGTCTGCTTCCCTGTATTGGAAGCACAGTGGGCGTCGGTCTGGCGTTCGCCACACGTCGGTCTTCCGTGGTGCGCGGGGCTCCTGGCAGGCGTACTGGACCTGGTAGTCGTGGCGTCGTTTGTGCTGCGCCGCAGGAGACTGACGTCGGGGTGACGCGACATAGATGCGAAGAGGAGGCGGTGGCCTTCGGGCCACACCGGCGTAAGTCACCGAGGGTTCCTTGGAAACTGCCACGACGACGCGAGCCTCTGGTTGGATGGCTCTGTGGAATTCTTCCCGCACAACCTCGGCGATGAAGAGCGAGGCCGGGCGTGCGGCAGCGGGCAGCAGCTCCTTCAGGTATTTTTGGACGACTTCAAAGATAATGACACGTATGCAGGGGAGGTTGGTACCAAGGTGGGATCCGGATGTCGCCAAAGTAGTTACGGCAGTGTGTCGCTGGTAGCGTCTGGCGCGTGCTAGCAGGGCTAGTTCCATATTTGTCGCCTCCGTGACGAACTCGTCGACTGTTGTCGGTGGATTCCAGATAAGACCGCCGAATATTTCGCTCTTCACACCCCTCATCAGGTGTCGCAGCTTCCTCTCTGCAGGCGGGGGGTCGGCGCGGGCGCTCAAGCGAAGATCCTCGACGTAGCAGGTAATGCTCTCCCTTGGGCCTCTGGCTCTTGTTCGAAAGATGTCTTCCGCCCTCTCGTGTCGCTGTTGGCTGGTAAACGTCTTCTTCAGTTCTTGCTTACACACCTCCCACGAAGTTGAATAAACCTCGTGGTTCCCCAGCCAGTACCTCGCAGTCCCTTCCGGCGAGAAGCGGGCGTTTTGCAAGCACTGTTCCGCTGTCCACCTGTTATGGCAGGCCACACTTTCATAGTGTTGCAGCCTGTGCTCGATGTCATCGGCGGCGTCTCCGTGGAAAGGTGTCAGAGTTCTGCGTGCGACGGGCAGGTATACGACGACAGAAGCGGCTGGGGTCTGTGACTGGTCGGCCATCGTCATCTCCATCGGCTTCGGCTTATCCAGCAAGAAACTGTATTCAGGATACACTTCCTTGGCGCGGCGGCTGGTGCGAGTTTTATTTTCGCGTAGAGCGGTCTTCTTACCGAGCTTGGAATCGGACTTGCACTGCGGGGCTCTTGGAGGGGTAGGCTGCACGGAGATACGTTACCCCGCACTTCCACCGAAGTGTCACGAATGACGAGGTGACGAAACAAAGGTTAACTGAGAAAATTGATATGTTTAAGGGGGCGAACGTGTACCTAAAACAAACAAAAAAACTGAAGATAACAAAAGAGCGTCGCTGCCGTCGAAGTCCCTGCAAAAGCGGGATAACACTCTGGGGCGAGAGTGACTGCGGATTGCTACACGGAGTCCCTTTCGTACACGCGTGGGCTTGTGGTACGATGGACCTAAAAGGTTCGCGTATAGAACTTTCTAACCTCGAATAAACAACGGGGTTCTTGAATTCACCAGAACATCACATTACATTACAGAGTCAATAAAAATGTGTATTCGCGGCCAGGATTCGAACCTCAGCTTTTTGCGTGGAAGGCAAGCGCAATAACGGTTAGGACACGAGCGCGGTTCCTGCTTGGATAGCTGTGGGCGCGGCAACATGCAACAGGTCTACAAGGACAATAACACCTGCAAGTAATGAGGCAGAATATTGGTAATTGCAAGTTACTTTCTAATATCAATCAGAAGTAATTTCCATAGAGTTTTGCTGAAGCTTGCAGCTCCCCTGATGAGCCCATTTTTCTCGCAACCTCAGAAACGAAAACCGGGCAAATTTATACGGCTGACAAAATTAAAAACAATTCTGCCTCATTAGTCTTCTTAAGCCCTCCGATGCTCCATATGCAATATACGGAATTGTACAGACGTCTCGCCAATATCTGCTCACTGTTATCATTGGTGCGTCCTAATACCTCTGTTGTTTGTCAATTTTGCAGCGTTGTTGGTAGGAGTCGAGGCCTACTGCTCACCGTCATCGATCCTCACCCACACATATGAGCTGACGATTAGTGTTGTTTTACGCTCTTCTTGCGCCTGTGCTTGCTTGTTGCCCCGCAGGTCGCTAGTTTTTTGCCACAACCAACATGGCGGACGTACACTTCAAGGGGCACTGACACCCCAAAGGTCGTATTTGTTTTTATTGTCTAAGACGATGCAAGTTGCAGTCATAGACACGCAAAAAAAACCGCATCGCGAAAAAAAATTTTCCCGCGCGCGCGCGCCCCTTTTTATTTTTGGCGTTTGATTTTCCCGCCTCTCGCCTCCTCGCTTCTTTTGATCGGTGACGTCAAAAATCAGGAAATTTAGAAGCTTTGTAGGCGACATCTCTATAACATTTAATTACGGCAATCCTAAAACATGTTTTTTAACGCAATTGCGAACGCACTACGGCCCTTCTTTTTGAAATACCAAAAATCGGGAGTTCGTTGTGGTGCCGTCTCCTGGATTTCTATCCTCCAACGGAAAACAGGCGACACCGCTCAAAACCGGTCCGCCGCAACGCCTGCGCTGGCTCCTTTCCTCCTCGCTTTGGGTCGCCATGGCAACAGCAGGGAGCGGTGACAGGAAAGTCGACTCTCAGGTCTCCGCAATTTTTGACGTCAAGGCACCGGCGCCGATCGCGCGGGAACTTCGAATTCGGCATTTGGAAATTGTTTTTTTACTTCACGAATACTGAATTCCCAAATCTCAAATTTTGAGGGTAATGTCCCGGCATCGTTTTCAATCGTTTCGGATAATAAAAAAAAATATGATTTTGATGTGTCAGTGCCCCTTTCAGCTCTACATTTCACTTCGAGTACCGGCCAAGACACGGGCGCGGGCGTCTGGTTTCCGAAGCCTCTTTCTCTGTGCGAGTGCTTGGGAAGGATTCTCCGAAGCTACACTCATACGCCTTGGCCTTTGCCTGCACCGAAGCCAACTGCTGAGACGGAGCATGTTCTTCGGCGCCCCCCCCCCCAAAATGGCGCTGTGCGTTTCCCATATTGTGGTTAAAAGGCCTCTGACAAGCCAAAAAAAATTTTTTTTCATGCTAGGCGTTTCAAAGGCATGTCAGGACATTACAAAAAAAAATTTCACTATAGAGTTGCGTAGTTTGTTTATAAAAAATAGAAATAGGAGGCCCAATTCAAAGTTACCGCCAGTGCACTGTGACGTAACAGTGTACCGCAAGGTGTCGGGGCGTTCAGAAGGGAGGCATCGACCTAGGTCACTAAAAGTGGGTTCGCCTGAAGTCACGTGAGTTTCACTCCTCGTGCTCTCCGCGACCGTGCCTAAGACTTTTTTTTTCTGCTCTTTGTACGAGCGATTGCAGAAAACGAAGTTTCAGTTCCACTAGCTCTTTATCGCTGCACAGTTGGTTAGTTTGCGTGCTGTAAAATTTCAGGACGAAGAGTCATTGGATCGACCTGATGGAGGTCAATGATGAAAGCGTTGCAAGTACTAGCCAGTGTACGAGTGCATGCCGTCAGTCTGATGACAAAGAGCTATACTGAGCCCAAAAGAAGCTATCAAGTCAAAAAAAAAATTAGAACGCTCACAGAAATTAGGATTGCTAGCGTACGACACGCCCATTTGCATTGCTGAAGGTTCGGACACAGAGGTCGTCGAATCATCGTATACTCTCTAGGCTGAAGATGCCTGCCGTCTCTCGGAAATGCTTGCAGTGTGATCTCTTCTTGAGTTGCTGAAATACCGGGACACTCCCTCACACAGCACCTTCTAGGCATTGTAGTTCATCACGTCAATTCACTGACTCCTCTTCTTCTAACTTTACAGCAACATTAAACGATGAAAAGCAAATAAAAGAAACCTTGTCTGCTTGGATCGCTCGGGGAGGTGCGGAGAATAACAAAAATACTTAAAAAATATCACACGCGCTCGCAGTAAGCACGACGAGGGATACAACTCACGTGACTTCCGGCGATGCCTCCCTTCTGACCGCCCCGACAACTTGCGGTACACTGTTACGCCACAGTGCTCTGGCGGGAACTTTGAATTGGGCCTCGCATTTCTATTTTTTATAAAAAAAACTACGCATCTCTATAGTGAAACAATTTTTTTGTAATGTCCTGACATGCCATTTCAATGCCTAGAAAGAAACAAAAACATTTGGCGTGTCAGAGGCCCTTTAATTACGCTTGCGTGTATGATCATTCCGTACGCAGATGGCAATCGGCTTTCTCTAAAAATGAGAGGAGACAGAACAGAGCCTTGTCGTTGCGAACTCATCTCTTTTGCTGAAATAGTCATTGGCGGTGCCACAACTAGATACAAAACAATACCACCGATTACGAATGACAGTACTCAAAGTTATAACGCAGCTTACCTGTATCCGATGAGTTAGTAATAGTTAACGAGCAGATATAAAGGAAAATACACTTTTTGCGGATCTGAAACGTCAGTGACTATGTCTAAAGACTTTTTTCACACAGCACTGTTTTTTACGTTTCGTAGCTTTGGTATGCTCCCGTCGGGATACGACCGCAAGTGAGCCGCACATTTATGCTTCGTATTGCGTCTCCCGACATCTTCTTCTGATAGTATTCTGAATAAATATGCGAGCTGTTCTAAGGTACGCATAATCAAAACCGAAGACGAATGAAATAAAATGACAGAACAACGACTGGTCCCAAGACGTGGTGCTGTCGTGTCATTTTTTTCGCGCGTCTCTGGTTTTAAAAATGTCCTACTCGTTTAACTGGTTGCAACGGTTCGCACGAAGCGAGGTTACGCCGGTAACTCTCGGTCATAGCTCGTAAATTACTTACGTAAGCGTAAGTAATTTTGCTGTGTGAACCAGTCTTAAAGGGCACTAAAGAGCTCTTTGTTATCCTCGTTTTATTGACGTAACTCACTCTAATAGTTCTCATAAACTAGAACAAAAAAAAAAAAAAAGCGGTACAATATTTGCGTCCGGTCGGTTCGCGTATTTAAGAAGTTGTAACTTCCCGACACTTGACGTCGGCGCAAAATTACAGATGGCGCTACCGAACCCGGGTGAATACGGTCGAAAAACGGACGGCGCCTTTCAGACACGGGAGAGCGATGGGTTCCCGCTTAGACAAGCGAGACTGGTCGGCCGCTCGTCCACGCATGAGCTCACCGCTCACGAGTGGTTCAAAGACGCCGTCCGTCGTACGACCATATTCAGCAAGGTTCGGTAACGCCACCTCTCGTTCTGCGCCAATAGTAAATACCGGAAACTGGTCACCTTTTAATATACAAAATGGCCATGAAAATGTAATTTCGTACTTTCTTATGATACTTAGAGATCGTAGATTGAGTTATGACCATAAAACGAGAGTGGTTCGCTTTCGTCTGCTGCCGGCACCCCCACCAGTGGCAGCTTACTTTTCACGTTGTATAGTTCATCGCCTACTGCTAACAGCGATAACGTCAGTATAGTCCGCCGTTAAGACGCATTTACGAAAAAATTATATTTTTTTAAATTGTTCTTTGAACACTAACTGCAAGAACGTTTTCATCCCTAAAAAAAAGAAGCTTTGATTTCTGCTTCGACTTCGCAACCACTCGTCCTGCCTGTGCACGTTTAAAATCCATATTTAAAAAAAGGTATACAGTTAATGTAAAAAAAAATAATTGGGATTTCATCTTTTTTACGCGGTTTAAGTTTTATTATTAACGAGCATATATTTTTTTTTAGGCAAAGAGAAATACTTTTGAATCAAAGAACCCTTATGCTCTAGATTAACTTCACGAATTTCTGGAAGACGAACCCAAAGAGTTCGATGGCTATCTAGAAGAAGCGAAGGATGAAGAAGGTGCGGTTGAAAGAACTGCATGACCGGGCATCGCGACAAGTGCTCCCCTACCCGGGCTCCCTGCAAATGCCATCTACTCTCTGCGACCGTGGGTGGCAGTCGGTATAGTGTACTTTTGGAGAACCTGAGCTCCTCCGCAGTTCCTCCAAACACATGAACATCTCTCGCATAATAACAATTGTGATCATTTGCTTCCCTCAAAACATGATTTAATCGCATATTTGTTCTATATAGATGATGACAGAAAAAATAATAATTACGCGCATGCTTAAGGTTTCGCAGTATATTAATGTGGAAAATGTTTCGGCAATTCAAACCAGCGGAAGCACATTTTCATGACAACCTTATAAATCAACGAATCTTTTCACAAAGTTTTTCAATAGAATCTATACATCCTAGCGAGCGACTGACAGTATATCCAATGTCCCATTAGTGTAAGTTAATTTATAAGAACTAATAAATATTTTCACACTTTGCTTGACCTTAATGTCTTTTATTAACAAAACGCCTCGTGAGACAGTGTGCTCGACATTGCTTTAACCTCCAATAGCTGAGTTAAATGAATTTACTTCGTTTGTCCAACATCAAATTGACAATACAATCCACAGAAGTTCAAGTTTTCGGCGCACATAGTTACCTCGAACCAGCACGAAAATTATTAGATTTCCCTACGCAACGAGTTAGTTAAAAAAAAAATATATATTTAATTATTTTCTAATGTATCTTGATTTTGTCCAGATATTGATGTTACATGACATGCGGGATTGTCAAAGAAGCTGTCTACAGCTTACTTACCTGACATGAACGTTGATTCCTGAGTGCTTGCTGATGCAGAAAAAAGTAAAGCAAGATTTTTTTAGAAAACAATATTGGGAAATGAAACTATAACAGCATGTATGTATAACACATCTATGGGTCATGCAACACGACTGGGTTAGGTTGTTTTTATTTTACAGACATCTACTAATGCAGCACTACTAGGAACGCGTCTTGGACTTATGTGTTACGCGTCCTATTCCACTGATGCATCAAAAGTAGTCCCGAAGTCTCAACGAATGGCGTCACAGAAGCCGTCGTGTCACGCTGTCCGATGCCCCGATGCTGGCAAAACGTAGAAGAGCATTTGAGGTCACATCATTGAAAGAAAACCCGAGACTGATACAAATAAGAAAACGGAGAGCACCTCACCGTCTCTGGTTTTCTTTCATTGATGCTTCCCAACAGTCAACGTTAATAAACAACTAAGTTGGGAAACTGCCATAGAGACTGCTTTGAAAAGGTGGCCCTGATTTGTTCTCGTACACAGAGCTAATACCGAACACAACGCCACCATTTCTGCCGCAGCGGCCACTCGAGAAACCGCACGTGACGTCTATTTTGGCTTTAATCGGCCATTTTGGCGACGAAACAGATACAGTGGAAGAGGTAACAGGAGTGCCACCCCCGCCTCGCCAGCGGACCCGCCGCGTCTTATTACCGAAGTTAAAATGCGCCTAGGTCGGGACGCACTACCTGAAAGCACCGCTGAGGCATGGTTGTATAAAAACAACATTAATTGCGTCGCAAAACCTTGCTAACTAAAGATTTTAAAAACGTCACTCATTTTGTACTAAACTACAATAGCTTTCATACAAAAAGAGTCTTTTTCCGTTTGTTTTTACGCAGATACATGCTTTCTAAAAGCTCAAGGTGACCACAGTACAGACGGATGTCAATGAGTGGCGCTGTTCTCGTGTTTAGCTCGGTCTCTTTCGACTCCAGTAACCCAGGTTTCGACGGCGAGTTTCCCAACTGAGTGCTTTAGTAACGTTGCCAACAATCTAGCCTGCGCACTTTGCTTCCTTGCATTTGAGGCGATTCTTCAACATATATTCTAGTTTTTTGTTTAAGCTTTCTTTTTGTGTACCATGAATTTTATGGTATAGTCACTTTCGACAAAAAATAGCCTAACTATTTTAGGTGCCTTTTGCATTTTTATTTTATTTTATTATTTATTTATTTTATTTATTGATACCCTTCAGGGCCCGAAGGCATTACAGAAGGGGGGTGGGCATAGCAACAATATACAAACAAAAGAAATATACCTAACTAGTGAGTTAAACAGGACAAAAATATAATTTGAAACAATATATACACAAACAAATTCACTTAACAAGGGAGTTATAGAGGATGCAAAAAATAATTGTAGACAGCAATTCGAAAATCAGAGCTCTCGGCAATCTCGACTACAGCTGCGGGAAGGCGATTCCAGTCCAGTGACGTTTTGGGCAAAAAAGACTGAAAAAAACGTGATGTGTGACAGTGAGCAATGCCAACTTTATATCGATGGTCGACGCGCGATGAGATATAAGACGGTTGTATTAACAAAAGCTGGCGCATTGACGTGTTAAGATAATGGATCTTGTGAAATAAGCACAAGCGTGACACTTTCCTGCGAAGAGAGAGATCAGGTAAGCAGAGATTGAATTTCATTGCTGATACGCTGGATGTTCGGTGATAGTTATGCAGTATGAATCGAGCAGAACGGTTTTGAATGGCTTCAAGTGATGACGCAAGTGTTATACCAGGGTCCCATATAGCTGCGGCGTATTCAAGTTTACTTCGAACCAAAGACTTGTAAAGAAGTAGTTTTAAAGAGGTGGAAGCAAGAGAGAAGTTTCTTTTAAGATAACCTAACATGCGGTTTGCATTGTTGATTACGTATTGAATGTGAGTATCCCAGGAGAGGTTATTTGTTATATGCACACCGAGATATTTATATGATAAGACAGAATCAAGGACAACGCCGCTAATATTGTAAGAATGGCATGTGTTCATTTGATGTGATACTCTCATGGATTTGCATTTGTTAATGTTAAGTTTCATATTCCATGAGTCACACCACCGGGAAATGCTGTCAAGGTCTGACTGAAGAGAATGAATATCAGAATCATTGGTTATTTCCCTGTAGATGACACAGTCATCTGCAAATAAGCCAATGGATGAAGAAACATGAGTAGGTAAATCATTAATATAAATAAGAAATAAAAGAGGACCTAGTACGGAACCTTGGGGAACGCCTGAACTTACTGGTGAATGATCTGAGTTGCAGCCATTAACATGAACAAATTGTGAGCGGTTAGTTAAAACAGACTCAATCCAAGCAAGAATATGGGGTTCTATGTTAAGGACAGTGAGTTTATGAAGAAGAAGCCGGTGTGAAACTTTGTCGAATGCTTTTGAGAAGTCTAAAAATACACAATCTACCGCGGAAGAACGATCAAGAGCGACATGAAGATTGTGAGTAAGTGTTAACAATTGAGATTCGCACGAAAATAGTTTCCTAAATCCATGTTGAGCCGGGGTGAAAAAAGACTTAGAATTAAGGAAAGCAACAAGATGAGAATAAATTATGTGTTCCAGAAGTTTGCAGGGGATGCTCGTTAATGAAATCGGACGATAATTACTCAGGCTAGATTTATCGCCACTTTTATGGACCGGAATCACCTTCCCCACCTTCCAGTCCTCGGGAAGAGTACCAAGATTGAGAGATTGATGGAAAAGCTTAGTTAGAATAACAGAAGAGTACATTTTAGTGTTTTTTAAAAATTTTGAGTTTATATTGTCACTGCCAGATGATGAGGATAGTTTAAGGCCATCAATAATTTTGACAATGCCACCACACTCTATAGTAATGGAATCCATAGTGCAAAAGTTTGATGGGAGCAAATCAGGGTAGTCAAGAACGTTGGGGCTGGAAAAGGAGTCGACGAACATTTCATTTAGCGCGGATGCACACTCCCTCTCTGGTATCTCTTCCCCGTCCGAGTTGGTAAGCCTTACACCAGGTTTTTCGCAGGGGTTCACAACATTCCAAAACTGACGAGGATTGTTGAGCAACATTGCTGGCAAAGTACTTCCGAAGAAATGCTGTTTGGCTTCACTGACGGTAGTTTTATATAAAGCAGCGACGGAGCGATATGCCGCCCAGCGTACATCAGCAATTGATGAAGCGGATAACTTCGCAGAGCGAAACAACCGTTTCTTTTTGTTTGAAAGCCTTCTGAGCGCTCCATTGAACCATGGGGATCGAGTGGAAGAACGAATAGTTCGCACAGGAATGTACATGTTCGTAAGGGAATTCACTTTGTCTTTAAATAAACACCAATTAGCCTCGACGGAACGCTCGGAAAAGTTGCACAGATATTCCGCCAAAAACGAACCCATATCGTTGTTGATGGCTGTAAAATCAGCATGAGCATAGTCAAATATGCGTTTAACACTTTTCGACGATTTACACTTTGGGATATTTAAGGAGAATAGCAACAAAGAATGATCACTAAGACCGGGTAAATAAGTGAGAGGGGAAATAAGTTCACTTGACGTGGTTAACACTAGATCTAATATAGTGGCTGTAGAATTAGTAACCCGTGTAGGCTGCACTACTGTCTGCGAAAAGCTAAAATCGGTACAGAAGTTTAAAAAATCATTACTCTCTGTAGAAAATGGGTTAAGGAAAGGGCTGTCGCTTGTCCATACAATGTTTGGGTAATTGAAGTCTCCCAAGAGTATTACAGGAACATTTGGGAAGCGTACATGGACCGCGTTAACGACATCGTGAAGCTCGGCAACAAAATTGGCGCTCTTTGTGGGAGGGCGATAGCAGACACCCAAAACATACTTGTTATAATTTATACAAACAGAAACCCAAATTATCTCGAGGTCGGAGACCACATTAATGCAGGATGACGAAATAGAATCGGCGACAGCAATAAGAACACCGCCTCCAGCCCTACTCCTTCTATCTTGGCGATATATATTAAAGTGTTTTTTACAGGGAAAAATTTCAGAGTTCCGGATTTTGCTTGTTAACCAGGTTTCAGTAAGAACAACTATGTCAGCACTAGATGAGTCGATAATCGAACACAAGTCCTCTTTTTTGGGAACAACACTCCTGATATTGGTAAACAGAACGGAAACGTTATCACGAGGCAAGGGTTGAAGATAACCACCACCCCGCGCGGCATGCTATTGCAGATTTGATATCGGGGAAGGATTTCCATTTACTTGGTCATCGGAGACAAGTGCGATGGAATTGCTTTTAGTTGTTAAATGAATACTGTTGGTTAAGTGATCATAACTGTAGCACTCTCCGTTAACTAAAAGTTTGTTATACCTCAGCTTGAAGGTTGAGTTTAGAGAGATACCGAACTCCACAAGTTTTTTCCTAGCCTGGCGCGTCGCGGGGCAGAAGTCCTCACTGACCGGTGTTCCTGCAGATTTTAGTTTGGAGCGGGAGACTAAAATTTTTTCTCTCAGCTTATACGAAGAAAACTTCACAATGACAGGTCTACATTTTTCAACCGTGAAAGAGCCGAGTCTATGCGTTCGCTCAAAGTCTCCTGGGGCAATTTGAAGGTCAACCGTACGTTGAAGTATGCCAACTATTTTATTTTCCGTTTCCGCCCATGTCTCTGACCTTGAATCGTCCACACCATAGAACAGCAGGTTTTCACGCCGTGATCTATCCTCAAAGTCGTCCAAACGGTTACGCAGGGAGGTGTTTTCTTGTTGTACAGAGGAAACCATTTTCCGTGTTTCAACCAGTTCTTTCTGAGTTGACTCGAGGGCAGATGTTTCTGATTCAACCACTTCAAGTCTTTTGCCAAAATCTGCGATTTTTTTTCAATCGAAGCTTGGTTCAGCTTTATTTCATTAACTGTTTGGATAAGGTTAGACTGACCATTTTCAATTTTAACTGAACGCTTGCCTAGGTCTTGTAGCAAAGTAAACATCTGGTTAAATTGTATCACTTGGGCCTCCGACATCGGTCCCGGGTTAAGCTCCACATCACCGGCCAACTCTAACAGCACCGTGCGAAAGGAATAAAGACAGTCGGCCAGAATACACAGAATTGTGCCAGGGCACGGCAGCACTAAAAAAACAACATAATGTCTCTTAAATACGTCAATGAGATAGCACTTTTTACTAACCTGCACGATAACGGGAAGAAGTTTAGCCGACATGCCTCGGCTCGCGCTGCCGTGCCCACTGGTGAAGTCGTGATGGGCAGATTCTTTTGTAGACGATGGCCCTGGCGTCGATGTCACGAAGCCGAAAAGAATGTGGTCCATGTGACGAAAGTGGGGTACTGCGCCGAATCCATGTTGTGTAGATGACGCATCAGGAATGGGAGCGCGTCCGTCGGCGATCAGTAGAAGCTGCACGATAACAGGAAGAAGTTTAGCCGACATGCCTCGGCTCGCGCTGCCGTGCCCACTGGTGAAGTCGTGATGGGCAGATTCTTTTGTAGACGATGGCCCTGGCGTCGATGTCACGAAGCCGAAAAGAATGTGGTCCATGTGACGAAAGTGGGGTACTGCGCCGAATCCATGTTGTGTAGATGACGCATCAGGAATGGGAGCGCGTCCGTCGGCGATCAGTAGAAGCTGCACGATAACAGGAAGAAGTTTAGCCGACATGCCTCGGCTCGCGCTGCCGTGCCCACTTTTTGCCCACTGCGCCTCAATTTTTTTTATACATATAAAAAATAAGTCCAGAATAAAACCAAATTGTTCACCACTTAAAAAAAAATTCTCAGCATTTGTTTGATTATTTTTGAAAATCAATAATTCATAGTAAGAAAAAAACCGTTTCCAATTGTTTTAAACACAAAGAAAAAAAAACGTTTAGTTGGGTCTATGTTGCAGTCAGTTACCGTTGGAGGGTTTCTGTCTCAACAATTTCTGCTACTCGAGCACATCTACAGTGTTCTTACTTTGTCGCCATATCCCTGACATCATGCATAAAAAATTTGAGTTTTTTTATTTATTTATTTGTTTTTTTATTTTTGATGCGGCTGATATTGTTTATGTCAAATTTATGAGGTGTTCGGTGTTCAGGGAGTAAACTTTGGCGATTGCGCCGTGCTGCACTACCTTTCCATGGTAATACTTCAATGTTCAACTCCGACCTTGGTTGGTATGATTCTGAACCAACAGATGGCGGTGGGATCGGCTTGCAAACCTATATATCAATGCGAGAAATTGTGTGTGGCGGCGCTTTGGTACAGTGGGGTGTTTTTCTATATCCTGAATTTGACATCCCTGGTCCTTTGCTTTGTTTTCTCTGCGCGAGCTTTCTTCGCAACGCGCACCGCTGCGCCAGTTTTCGTACAAGGAGGCCAGTTGCCAACGCTCCGAGCTGACGTCTCCAGCAAAAGTTGTCAGATCCAAGCGCGAAAGTCCTCCTGGGCCAAATAGCGAGACCGATGCCCAACAAAACAACCGTCACGTTGAAAAAATATAAAATTGCCTGTGCGCCTTTAGCACACCGCGGGGATTTCGAAGGACATTTACACATATTTCAATGTAATCAGATTTATTTATATGACGGGCCGGCACTTTTGTCGTGCTTGTGTCTGGCTCTTTGTGGATTTACGGAAAAAACGTGATGACGTTATTGACTTGCGTTCCCGAAATTCGAGCTTGAGGAGTTAAATACTTAAATTCAAAGCAAATGAACTATTTCTGGGGGAGGATCAGTTGTCTCGTTTAGGTAGATGTGTGTTTATTTTGACCAAAGCCACGAAACTGGAAAATACAAGAAATGACACTCAAGTTCAGATATTGAGCTTGGTAAACCCAAAGTAGGACTAGTGCGAGAGTCATGATAAAAGAATGTTAATGTTAAAAATTAACTTGCCGCAATAAATGATAAGATTTAGACATTTTGAAATAAAACAGCGCAAAACATACAAAAAATAAGAGACTAATCGGGCAGGACAGCGCTCTGCTTCCTTTCGTATTTGTTGTTAACTAGTTTCAGTTTGCATATATTAATCTCAGTGTTTCCCACGCTGACTACCAGGTGTGACTGTCTGTATATATTTTTATGTCAGGTGCATCCCGTGACGCGTATGCTTGGGTCTGGAACATAAAGATGTCTCCGATGTCTCCGATGTCTCCTTGAGTACCCGGCCTCACAATACTTGAGAAGATACAACGTTTGGCGAGGAGGAGATGGGATCATAAGAATGACGACGATGACGTCGACTCCTTCAACTAGTGTGGAAAGATTCCGGAGTTTTGCCCAGACTCAGGTGACATCGATGTGTACCTTCAGTGGTCCGAGCTGTATGCAGCCTCGAACGATGTTGCAAAAGGCAAGAAGTTGCTCGTTCTTCTTACCGTACTAGGCGTGAAAGCCTACGCTCCGCTGCGTGCCTTACTTCTACCGAAAACGCCGATGGAAGCCGGATATGACGAGGCAGTTGCGGGGTTACGAAAGCACTATGCCCTCAAACGATCGGTCGTCACGGAACGTTACCGATTTCATCAACGTGACCAGGGTCCCGCAGAAAGAATTTGGGGCTTTGTCGTTGCACTGAATACATTAGCAGCCACTTGCGCCTTCGGCATTTTCCTGGAGGAGGCGCTAGGAGACCGCTTGATTGCCGGGCTTCGAAACGAAGCCATTAGCAGCCGTCTGCTTGCCATAGACGGCAAGGGCGCCAAGTGGGAGCACGTTTTCAACGTGGCAAATGCCATGGAAGTCGCAAACAAGGAAACAAAGGAGATGCTAGCAGCATCCACACTCAGTACCGCCGACGTGAACCGGCAACGCCGGTTCGACAAGCCAAGCAAGCAAGGCTGTACCAAGCAGCAGAACAGCGGACGCAGAATCAACCACAAGGTAGCTTGTAAAAAGAATGAACAAAAGATTGCCTGTACCAATTGCTATCGATGCATAGATTCGCATCTTCCCGAAACGTGCCCATTCTTGAACAGTACGTGTTTTTGACGTTCTAAGACAAGCCAAGTTGCTAAAATGTGCAAAACGAAAGCAGTGCGTGATTTTTCATGCAAAAAGTCAAAACCTGAAGGATCAGGTAAGACGGAGACAGACCTTTCATTTGTCCTAGCCCTCAACCGAGTAACAAAAAGTCCTGCGTTTGTTGTATATGTCAACATGAATGATAAAGAAGTTCCAATGCAACTGGACACGGGGTTGGTTGTAGCACTAATGGCAGACAGGGAGTTTATCAAACACTTCCCGGGTGTAGAGTGCTCTGATGTGGATTGGATGTGCGACTTATTACGTACAACAGAACGCCAGTGGCTGTGAAAGGTAGCGTAAATGTCATAATACAGTGCAACGGTCAGACGTACCACTTCCCGATAGTGATAGCTGAGAACCAGTGTGAAGGACGAATGCCGACTCTTTTTGGCCGAGATTGGCTTGCCAAAATCAGACTAAACCGACCCAAGCTCGTGCAGGTGAAATCACTAAACGAGGAAAAATCTCTCAAAAAAGAAAAGTCCTTGAAAGCAAAGTTCCCTGATGTGTTTGAACCAGTCTATGGAGCGATTAAGGGTTTTCAGGGTAGCATTGTTGTGCACGATGATGCTAACCCCGTGTTCTGTAAGGCGAGACTAGTCCCCGACGCTCTGTCGGAGGTGGTTGTGAAAAAAATAAAAGACATAGAAAAATCTGGTGTCATCTTTAAATAGAGGCACAGTGCCTGGTCTACGCCCTTGCTCATAGTGCCAAGATAAACAGCACTGCTGTTGGGCTTTATGGTGAATATCGGCTGAGCGTGAACCTTAACATAAGAAAAGACCACTACCCGTTGCCTGCTGCTGAGGACATATTTGTGTCCTGGGGAAGAGTGGCACTGTTTTAAAAGTACTGGACCTTTCAAGGCATTTGTGCTACTCAAGCTCGACGAGAAAGCACAAGAGTTGCGAACTGTAAACACGTGAACACTCACATGGGCCTGCTCAGGTTCCGGAGATTGCCGTGCGGGCTAGCAAGTGCACCCGTCATGTTTCAGGCGGTCATCGATCAGATCCTACAAGTTATACCTGATACCGCCTGCTACTTGGATAACGTGCTCGTTGCTGGCAGAGACCAAAAAGAAAGCTACACCAGCCTAAAGCAGGTGCTGCAGAATCTGAGCACTCACGACATCCGAATGAATGTTGAAAAATGCAAGTTCTTTCAGAGCCAAGTTCAGTACTTGGGAAACATGCTGGATAGTAGGGGATTACATCCAAAAGAAGAAAAGGTGGAGGCGACTCGAAAAAATCCCGAACCAACGAACCTGACCCAGCTTAAGGCATTTTAGGCCTTGTAAACTCTTACGCAAATGTTTTTGCCAAATTTGGCTACTAGACTTGAGCCTATGCACGCCCTTATCCGACGAAGCAATTAGTGGGAACGGTCAAGCCAATGTGCTAACAACTTTATCACGTGTAAAAAGCTTTTTTGTGAGAGTGAAATGTTAGAGCTGTATAATCTGCACAATAATAATCAGCTGACATCAGACGTTTCGGCGTATCGTCTTGGCGCCGTGTTGTCCCACATTGTGGATGGTGTCAAAAAAACAATTGCATTTGCATCTAGATCGATGTCGCCTGCAGAGTGTAACTATGCCCAAATCAAGAAAGAGGCGCTTGCAATTGTATTTTGAGTTTAAATGTTTCAGAACTACTTGTATGGGCACACCTTTGAGGCTTTAACAGACCACCAGCCCTTGACGGTACTTTTTGACACTAAGCGACCCGCTAGTGCAGTGGCTATGGCCCGCATTCATCGCTGGCTGACATCATTGGCGGACTACAGTTACCGCATTATTTACTAGTCCGGGAAAGCAATGAATAACGTTGATGGCCGGTCAAGGTTACCCCTGCGCAGTGCGACTGACAACTCAGTTGTAACCTCGTAGCCAGTAACCTCGAAAAATGTTGATTGGGAAATGACAACAAATCCTTAAGTGCTGAACGAGTGATGACATTTCGAGGTTGGCCTCAAAAGTATCTGATGAGTATCATAAATTTTTGTTCGAAGGTTTGAACTCTCTGTTGACATGGCTTGTCTTGTGTGGAACAACAGAGTAATTGTCCCACACTCCCTCCAAGAGGACATGCTTAGCTTGTTGTATGAGCAACACATGGGCATCACAAATATGAAAGCAGTCGCAGGAGCCACGGTCTGGTGGTCAGGCATGGACGAATCTCTCGAAGATGTAGCGATGCGGTGTGGTGTGTGCCAGTGCGTTGTGTCGATTGGACAGCCTGCCCCCCTGCAGCCATGGATATTGTGTACTAACAAGTGGGAAAGGCTACATTTAGACTTTGCACAGAAGGAAGGCAAGACTTGGTTCCTTGCGGTGGACTTAGTTGTCAGAAGTTAATATAATGACATCAACAATCGCGCAACAAACCATCGACACAGTCAATGGATGGTTTGCAGCCCACGGAGACCAGTACGTAGAGATTCTCACTGACAATGGGCTGCAATTTCGCACGAAAGAGTTCCCCGATTTTCTGCGTAGCAATGGTGTGAAGCAGACCCTCACCCCACCCTATCATTTACAATCAAACGGCGCAGCAAAGCGGGCTGTTCACACAGTAAAGAAAACACTTGAAAAAAGTGAAAGCCGTTTACTACTCCCTGTAACGCCGAATTGGAGCGTAGCTCTTGAGGAGCAGGAGGGAAGGGTACTGAGGGGAGGGTAGACCCCTCTTTCTCCTCCTCCTTCTCCTTCTCCTCCCCTCATTCTTTAATATGCTCCGGGGGGTCACCTGACCTCGGGGGGAAGGGGTCACGTGACCTTGGGGGGAGGGGGTCACGTAACATCAGGGGGGATGTCACGTGACTTCCTGTGGGGAGGGGGGTCACGTGACCTCGGGGAGTGGGCCACGTTAGCTTGGGGGGGGGGTGTCACGTGACCTGGGGGGGTCACGTGACTTTGGGTTGACCTTGGGGGGTCATGTGGTCATGTTGGGGGTCACGTGGCCTTGAGGAGACCTAGGGAAGGGTCACGTGACCTTGGGGGGGGGTTAACGTGACCTTGGGGGGTCACGTGACCTTGGGGTGACCTTGGGGGGTCACGTGACCTTGGGGTGACCTTGGGAGGGGTCACCTGACCTGGGGACCACGTGACCTTGAGGTGACCTTGGGGTGGCCTTGGTTACGCCGACGGCGACGCCGGTGGCGACGCCGATGCCGCTCAAGCCGGAAACGGGCGCTTTAGAGCTGCGCTCTAAAAACTTCTAGAAGACCAGCAGCCTAGTCAGAAAAAGGTCTATGCGACATCGCCTTGACAACTTCCTCTTTGCGTATAGAACTTCTCCACACAACTTCAAAGAGAAAACTCCCGCTGAGTGGTTCTTGGGGAGGAAACTAAGGACGAGGTTGTCTCTTGTAAAACCAGACATGAAAATGGCGATGCAGGAAAAGGTTGAGAAAACCAAGTGCGCCGCTGATAAGAGAAGGTATGCACCGAAAGTGTTCTGGATGGGTGATCGCGTGTTCGGGAGAACGATGCGTGGTGAAACTGTGAAGTTGTGTCAGGGAATAATCAAGAGTGTGGTCTCGAATGACTTATCTAGTGTTGGTGAACGGACAATTGCAATTTGTGCATGTTTACCATCTGAGGCGGTCGTTCCAAAAATACCGCCCTGTAATGCCATATGAGGCGTGTGTTTCATTGCCTCATGATGCTGATGTGTGTGATGCTTCTGTTCCTTGTGAGAGCCCATGGTTCAATCCGGTGATGCGGACACTCAGAGCTGAGATGTGGTCAGTAGTACATCACCAGATTCAGCTTACTCAGGGCCGCCTACTCATGTCGGTGCAGCACTCAGGCGTAGTACCAGAACTAGGCGTCCGCCTGGTCATTTTGGACATAAGTGATTCTAATCCTAAGTGGGAGGGAGCTGTTGTAAACTAGTTTTGGTTTGTATACGTTAATCTGAGTGGTTCCCACGCTGACGGCCAGGTGTGACCGTCTGTATATATTTTTATGTCACGTGCATCGCGTGACATGTATGCTTGAGTTCTGGAACATAAAGATGCCTCCGATGTCTCCTTGAGTACCCGGCCTCCCATTTCATAAGAAGATACAACAGTCTCTCTTGCGCTTTTTTATTCCATTATGTGCAACGATTATCAACTAGCCCAGCTATTAACCTTATTGCAGGATAATAGATAATTTTAATACGAGTTCAAGACTAAATGCAATGACTGGCCAGGCAAAGACTATGGGTCTGTGGATAGCTTTTGCACATAATTTAAGCATTGTACAGCTCTTAATTTTCTGATGTATGCGCGCAAGCAGTGGTGTGCAAAATTGAAAAAAAGTGCAAACGGGCAAATTTAGACGTTGTATAAATATAATGTGAGCACGCACATGGTACGCTTATTAAGACTGAAACAACGCTACATTTTACTCTAGTGTTGAGCGTATCGTACGTTAAGGGTGCATCAAAAGATAAAGCTTGAACACATATCCTGCACAGGCAGTAATTTTTTAATGTTGTTGTTTGGGGGTTTTATGGCGCAACAGCTACAGGGGCCATACTGCGCCAAACAAAATTAAAAAAAGCATCTGTTCTTGGTAATGTGCTAGAGAATAATAATTGCCGATGTAGGGTTAGATCTTATTAATAAAACCTGCGCTATGATAAAAGGCCACACACGGTCGAATGGGATGAGGGGATATTCTCCCAGCAAAAAAGCAGGATGGAATGGGATTTGGAGGTGAAACAATTCAGGAAAGTGAGTACTACGTTCCTTGTCCAAAGCTGAACACAGTCACAAGATATGCATGATGGTAAGCGTATCCCTATAATGTTCACACACCGGTGGGTCCTCTCCACTAAGAGATATTTGTGCGTTACGTAAGAATGCCCGATTCGAAGACCACACAGTATTGCTTCATGGAATCGGCTCTTGTGAGAAGAGCTCTCCCAGAGCCCAAGAACCGCCTTCGTAATATGAAGTTTATTATTGCACTCCATGTTCCATTCAGACTGCCACAAACGAAGAAGGGATGACCTTGTTAGAGGTTTAATGTCTCGGTGTGGCAAACAGGCATAAGATGGGGGGAGATTACCTGAGAATGTAGCTAGTCTGTCTGCTTCTTCATTACCTTTTATATCCATATGACTCGGCACCCAACAGAATTTTATATCAAGGCCTCAATGTGCCGCTTTATTAAGCTTATTTTGAAGTTGCTGCACCAGCGTATTCTTGGTCTCTCAGAGAGCATATTGCGGTAACACCACTCTGAGTGTCTACAAATAGGACAGCCTGTTTTATTTTAGCCCGGAAAATATAATCTATGGCCATAAATATTGCATAAACTTCAGCGGTAAAAAGGCTGGAGAAAGTATTTAAGCGTTTAACTTTAATAAAACAATCAGAATGCACGGCGCTGCCAACAAATGAAGACGTCTTGGCGCCATCGGTGTAAAAATGAGTGTAACCTTCATACTTCTTCTCAAGCTCAGAAAATTCCTGTTGGATAATAAGGGTAGAGACGCCATGTTTAATAAACCTTGCGAGAGTCCAGTCACAAGCAAATGGCACTACGTCCCAGGGGGCAGCACAGTCTATATTCTGCAAAAGATTAACTTCGTGCAAACAGAGATCAAGTGAGGAACATAACTGCTCTACTCGGGAACTCAAGGGCCTTACAATGCTTGGCTTATTCTCAAAGAGGCGGCAAAATCTAGATTTTTGTAGGGAGTGGTAGGTCGGATGATTAGGGTTAGCAAGGTATCTTGTAGTAATAAGTTAAGCTTAGATGTTGGCATCTTTTCTCGAGTGACATCTCATTTGATTCAGCACACAGGCTGAGGACGGGGGACGTCCGAAGAGCACCTGTTGCGAGTCGCAGTCCATGGTGATCGACAGTATCCAACATCTTGATCGCGGACGGTCGTGCAGAACCGTAAACTGGAGCCTTATAGTCAAGACGGGATCGAACAAATTTTTTTTTTTAATGTTCATAGTACCTTATTGCTTTCAGATTCTGGTAAGCTGTCTGCTGATTTCTTACAAGAGAAAGTAGAAAACACTATTCTGGGTAAACAGAACAACTCCACCTACTCAGAGTTACCAATCATCTCGGCGCCGATGATGAGCATTCACTGCATGCCAAAGGTCCCGTGCTTAGAACGAGTTTGTCCCACGTGATTTCATACAATCGAAATTTTTCTTGACAAACAACATCGTTTACTCACGCAAGTGGCCACATGTGAATTTGAGAGTATATTGTATTGATTGCGGCACACGTAACAAGTAGGATAGTTTTTTTTTTTTTTTTTTGCAACCCGCGAATTAGAATGCTTGTGGGTCACCTTGGTCTCTAATGCATGTAGCACACACACAAAAAAGCAGGAGTTGAATCGCAGTGCGAAACCAAACAAAAAAAAATAACGATAAACAGTGTGTAATCAAGTGAAGACTGAGGTCATTGCACATATCCAGAAAGTAAGCTTTGTCTTACTATATACATTACCAGGAAAATAATCATCGTGCGAGCGAGGCGGAAAATACAAGCGCGAACACGCTGTCCTGAACTACTCTTCCAGTTAACAAACGCACCGCTCAAGGCTTGAAGCTTGCTTTTGTAGATTTTCGTGCGCTCAAACTTTTTAAAATAGAAATTTAATCAAATTTATTATTTTATTTTTTATTAGGTGCGCCTATGTTTTTTTTTGTTTTTTTTTTGTCTTTTGCAATAATATGCTATTTTCTTAGTTATATAATATTTCTAGAATTCCGACAACTGTAGTCTGTCTCTTCTGAGAAGTCCGACAACTGCAGTCTGTTTGATCATAAGTAAGCGCCGCGTAATACAAAATGTATACAAAAAAAAGAAAGAACGTGAACATGCAAACTCACATTAAAAATACAATCTAACGACGCATTCGAAATTAGTCGGGAGTTTTTTAGAGAGCAGGAGCGCAGAGCGGCATTGTTACCCGTTGTAGATTATAAATTTAGCCAGGGCTTTCAACTCTTAGCTCGGGGTCTTTAAGGTGCATCACATAGTATATGGGATACACGATCGCACAACGCTCACAGGCAGATGGGCGACAGAACCCAGGGTCCCGCTGAAGCCCCTTGTTAAAGGCGTTCTTTTACACATACCGCCACCCATTGTTGTGGAAACGCGCAAGACACGTGCCACGAGCGGGTGGTCTTCCGCGATTCGCATCCAAGAGCCAGTCATGTATTGCTGCGCCGCCATTTGCCTCCAAGGGCCGCTCGAGACACGGGCCTCGTGCACAGGCACGTTTGAGATGAGGGAGTTTTAGTAGATCGTTTTCGAAGGCTCGCTACCGCTGCGAGCGCGCGCTTCGGAGCATGCATCGAAGTGGCAGCGCGAGCTCCCGCTATGATTAGCGTGGCGTGAAAACATGATCTACTAAAACTCTCTATGACCAGAAAGACCAAAGCAAACAGATCAAGGAGTTTTAGTCCCTACAGGTTCTGCAGCGTGAGCTCCATGCTTTGAACGGAGCTCGCGCTCTCGCATTTCTCCACGTGCTCTGATATGCGGTGTCACAACACACTTTGCCAACGACCCAATACCGCACTTGGTTTAGCCTGGTGAGCTAAACCAAATGAGCTACGCTTAAGGTGCAACCCCACCTTTGGTTAGTGTGATTTTGAATTAACACATGACGGTGGGATCGCCTCCCAGGCCTGCACATCAATGCGAGAAACCGTGTTTCGTGGCGGTTCGATACAGTGGGGCATTTTTCTATATCCTGAATTTGACATCCCTGGTCCATCGCCTGTTTTCTTTTTTTTGAAGGGCACGAGCTTTCTTTAAGCGCAAACGGCTGCGCCAGTTCTCGTTCAAAGAGGCCAGGTTTCGACGCTCCGAGCTCACTCCTGGAGCATATGTGGTCAAAAGAAAAACGCGAAAACCGTCCTTAGCCAAATGGTGACGCAAGTACACGCATCAACGAAACAACCGACGCGTTGAAAAATATAAAATTGCCTGTGCGCCGTTAGCACGCCGTGGGGATTTCCAAGGCCAATTACAGATATTTCAATGTGATCGGATTTATGACAGGCCCACCCTTTTATCGTCTATATGTTTGGCTCTTTCTGGATTTCCAGGAAAACGAGATGACGTTATTGACCTGGGTTTCCGAAATTTTAGCTTGAGAAATTATATACCTCAATATCTAAATGGAAAGGATGCAAGCGGGTAGAGTTTGACATTGTATACAATAAAGTGTAAGCACGCACATGGTACGCTGATCAAGACTGCAAGAGCGCTACATTTTACACCAGCGTTGAGCTTATCGGAAGTTCAGGGTGCATCCAAAGCTAAAGTTTGTACATATATTCTGCTCAAGCCGTTATGTTTCAATGTTCATAGTACTTTACTATTCTCAGTTTAGGTGCAAGTTTTCTCCTGGTTGCGTATAACAGAATGAAGGAAACATTCTGTCTCTAGGTTGATAGAAAAACTTCATTTGCTGAGTGCTACCAATTATCTCGGCGTCGGTTATGAGTATTCACGGCATGCCAGTGGTCGCGTGCTTATAAACGAGTTTTTCCCAGGTGATTTCATACAATGGCAATTATCCTTGACAAAGAACATTGTTTACCGCCGCAAGTGGCCGCATGTGAAGTTTAAAATATTTTGTATCGATTGTGGCACACGAGGCAAATAGCATACATTTTTTTACAATTCGCGAATTAGAAAGTTCCTGGGTTCCCCTGTAAAAAATGATTTTAGACTTTTATTGAAAACGCGTTGATTTCTTGTTGGTTCTGATTACTTTCTTTCACCTTGACTTCCTATTGACATGGTCAACAGAATGTTCTTTGCTTTTTGTTGAAACGGTTTTTTATGATTTTCTTCAGCTTGAGTCAAAAGAAAATCTGTTAATTTTCCATTAGGCTTATCTTGATTTTTTTCTTCTGACGTCCTTTTGACAGTATCATCTGAATGACTGCAGACGTTCTGTTTATTTCGTGTTGAAAATGATCAGTTGACTCTCTGTAGCCAGTGGCAATAAAAAAACTACAGACTGTCTGTTGACTTTTTATTAAACAATGTACACCTCGACTAGATATCAAAGGTCACAAAGTTTCTATATCGTCCATGACAAGGTGAGAACGGTGGGGAGCAGCTTCAGTTGTCCCGCCTCCAGCGCGAGCCTCCTACCCTTGACAACGCTTCGGCGTTCGTGCACTTCGAGCGCGCACGTCCAGCCAAAGCACGACGGAAGGCATGGGTCACGTGCTGGAGGCCAGGTGTTCGGAAGACATGCCCTGCCGTTCTCACTTTGTAAGCGACAATAATGACTTTAATGACATACTTCTGGACCATATTACATTGTCAACAAGTAAAGAAAAGCAATACTACTATTTTAAAGTTGAGAAACTGTCTTGACTCGCTTCGCTCTAAGTGGTGGTATGCAGAGAAGCAATAACATTTCTTCTAGAAGCCATTTTTCTGGATGTTGGTTTAGAGGCTGTGCCAAATAATTATTTGTTTTACCAATACTTTTTAGTACGAGATGTCGTCCACGAACTTCGAAACACTGTTTTCTTTTTGACAGACTTGCGAGGATAAGATCGAATACTTGGGACCTTAATCAGTGCTGGGGTTGTCACCGGCCAAATGATTACCTTCAATATCTAGGCAATTTAAGGCTCTGGAGCAGCCAACAGGACGGTGATTCAGGTGTTGAGTTCTTCATGGTGTTTGTGTGTGTGTTCGTTTCTAATGTGCTTTTGTGGGTTGTGTGTAGTAGTGCCATCAAATATCACAGGGACACCATTTACTAACCAAATAAAAAATATAATATAATTCGCGTTTTTTTTTTGTTTATTTTGTCGCAGACAATTTAGAGCACAGTGGAAAGTGTTGGTAAGCTACGGCTGTAGTTTTTCATTCAAAAGCTGTAGGTTTTCAAGTGAAAAGCTGCAGAAAAAGCATCTTGGAGGCGACAGAAAGTTTGTTGACTCTTTGACTACAAAGTGAAAAAATATTCAAAAGAAGGTCAACAGAAAAGCTAGAGAAAGTCGGATGAAAAACTGGTACCATTTTATATCCTCTGATGACTTTTTTTAAACAGCTTTCAACAGAAACGCCTAACAGTATTTTTTGTGAAGATTAACTGGGTCTCTAATGGCAGTAGCACACGAAAGATCACAAGCTGAAACGCAGTGGAAAACGAAAACAACCATGATAAATGAAAACTGAGGGCATTGCACATATGCAGAAGGTAGGCTTTGTTCTGCTAAATATATTACCAGTAAAGTATATAGTTTTATCATGCGAGTGAAACGGAACATGCAAGCGCGAACATGCTGCCCTGAACTACTCTTACAGAGAGCTAGCGCTCCGTTCAAAACACGGAGCTCGCTCTTCTACATTTTGGAGCTCTAAAAAGCTTTTAAAACACAAGCATAATCAATTCTATTATTTCATTTCTTTTATATTAAGTACGGCTATGTCTTTTTTTAGACTTTTGCGTTAACGTGTCATTATTTTAGTTGTATTACAATTTTCCAGAAGTCCGACAACTATAGTCTGTTTCATCATAAAAAAGAGCCGCATAATCGAAGATATAGACAAAAAGATAAGAAAAGAGAACGCGAACACGCGAACACATAATCAAAATGCAATGTATCGGCGCATTCAAAATTAGTCGTTAGTTTTTTAGAGAGCAATTGTTAATTGTTACTCGCTGTAGATTATAAAAAGTGCAGTACAACTGTTAGCTCTGGGTCTTTAACGCGCATTACGCACTATATGTGATACAGGATCGGACGATGGTAGGATGAAGATGGGCGACAGAACCCAGGGTACCTGCTAAAGCCGCTAGATAAAGGTGTTTCTTACAAGTACCGCCAACCTTCGTTGTGGAAACGCGCAAAACACGTACCACGAGCGGGTGCTCCGCCGCCATTCACTTTCAAGGGCCAGTCATTTTAGTGCTGCGCCGCCATTTGCCTGAGAGGCCCTCTCGAGACCCGGGCCTCGTGCACTGGCATATTTGACGTTACTTAAAAGACCAACAGAAACACATCGAGGGACTGTGATCTGCGTACTTTGAACGGAGCTCGCACTCGCGCATTTCACCATGTGCTCTTATCTACGGTGCCACAACACCCTCGGCCAAGGATCCCCTACCTTACTTGGTTTAGCATGTGAACTAAGTCAAATGAGCTACGCTAAGTATCGGCACTCTTTTCCCCGATAATGTTGTGGGCACCGCCATATTGGTGGTTAGTAAAAAGCAAACGCAACTACTGATCGTCATTATTGAAACGTGCGACATCCTGATTTTTTTTCGGTGTTAGAAAGCTCACGTAATATTGATTTTCTTTCTCGCAAACTGTTTAAACATTCGTGGACGACGGAAAAGCGTCTCCTGTGATTTCAGATAAAGCTTTAGATCATAATTCATCATCATCAACTATCATTTTAAGTACTAAGATTTGTTTGAACCATAGCTTATTGAGTGGCTCTAATTTAGCCCAACCGCACAGGCACAGAAAAAGAACGAACTGCTTGACCTCGCAATCTTGGCGCTGCTTCGTGGCTTCATCAGACCTAGAGCTTATTTAGAGGCACTAATCAGCTCGTAGCGTTGGCTTTGATCCGAGCTAAGGTGAAACGAAGCAAATATTGAGATATTAGGGTGTTACAGACCAAACAAAGAAAAATCACGTAACACGCCCAATAAAAAAAAAATGTGATTCGAGATCTTTCGACGTGCAACCGAAACTCAGATTTGCCTCCGTCAGATCGCGGACACCTCGGCCGGTATTTAAACCCGACAAATATAGGCCAGCACGTTCGCTCAGAGGTACTGAGAGGTTTTAATATCATTGAATAATAATATTAATTAATATTAATTAATGTATTAATGTCGTGTTAATATCATTGAAACTTAAGAGCCACCGAAGTGGTCTTCGAAAAAAAAATGTAGTCGAACCATTCTGATAAGCATAGTCTGATTGCGAAAAAGCTTGTTGCAAGTGATAAAAAACATTCAAATGTTTTCGCATACGTCGCGGAATTCCTTTCATGACGCCCATTTCATTTCTATCGCGTCAGGCATGTGTACCGACGCGCAGCAAAACTCGAGCAAAAGCAGCTGTGGCGCAGCCACAGCCTCGCGCTTGTTCTGATATCTCTGGCTCGCTAACTGCGAGAATCCAGGCATCTCAAACCCTGACGTCTGGCGCTTTTTCTGACTTTCACGTGGCGTTCCAAGCGGCACACGACGGAAAATGCACATCAAGCCGCTCTTGAACACGTGTCGACATCTGTATGTCTTATTAAAGGGGCACTCAAACGGTTTTTGAGTTCGTGTTTTGATGGTGACAACTGAATCTAGACGCCCTAATTATTCCTAAAATCCAAAAAAATATAGTCATACGGTGATTATTTCTTTAACCAAAATGTAATTGAAGGCCGCCAAACCTCGGATACACTTGAAAACGAAACCACTCTCATTGGTCACCGCTCACATATCAAAACGATCTCGGGCCAATGGCTTTGGACGACGCTCCGTCGCGCAGCGATCCCGAGGTAGCCGCACCGGCCGAACTTTTTTGTCATTCGAGCTCCAATCCATGGCGGAGTTCTATACGCTCGAGGACCTGACGCCGTTAGAGGTTGAAATTCTTCGGCGGACAGCCGACCTGGGGATGATTTCCTATGACGCCACTTCGACGCGCGATGTGGACGATTGCAGCGCTTCGGAGTCGTGTTCGGGTTCCAACGACGACAAAACGCAGACGTTTTCGGGCGTTTTTCGATTTGCGGTTGGGGCAAGCCTTAACCAAAGAAACGTTTGGCATCGCAGCGATGTCAAAAGATGTCGCGTTTACTTTTGCCTCGGAAGGACGGGGAGGAAGGCTGGTTCAGACATGTGCAACGAGCGTGTTCTACGACTGCGTCTGTTGTAACCGGAGCGACCGGAACGACCGCTCTGCTTTGCGCGTACACACACCTGCGACCACTGCAACAAGCGCACCGGGTCGTCAGCACGGCGACCGCTTCTGTGCCGCCGTCAGCTGTTTCAGCGGCACCTCTAAAAAGAGGACGCACTGCCACTCAATGCCCTAACGGAACATAGAGAGACAGTTTTCTATAGCCTAAAGCTTTCTTGTTATTTGTTTCATGATAAGCTTGCAGGGTACAGTGGATGAAAAAAAGAAAAGAAAAAGATGCAGTTCGCCGTCTTGGACGATCATGACTCTAATACACGACTTTGCCAATAGTACAAATATTGCCAGACGACTTTTCTACGATTAACAAAACGATGTAATCTTAGCAGCGATATAGCAACGTAGAAATATGATTTCGTGATCAGATGGATGTTGCGAGCGTTCAGGATTCCTAACAGTAATTACTTTTCTCCGGTGATGAAAACGCGTGAAAATTCGCATCCTTTATACGGTACGCGCCAGTAATACCTTGAACTTGAGCACACGCATGAAATGCGCCAAATAAGAAGTCCGGGCGATGTCCGAGGACACAAATGCTTAGAAAGCACCACTGAAGTCGAAGTAAACAAACACGACGGCACGGACGTTTTTACTGTCTTGAAAGTGCCGCCACGACATCGCCGCACGAGTAGGTGGATCCTCCCTCCTAGTACGTGCTGGGTTATCATAGCGACACACGACGAAAATTCACAGCGCTTTTACGCGGAACGATGAGCTTTCACCACGCCGTCCACGTCGACGATCATGAACGGGCCTGGAGACACGAACGCACTTCTGAAAACACGGAGGGAAACAGCTCATCATACGTGCGCTTTCGCGCAACCCGACGGAACGGGAAATTCACCCCCCGCGGTGGAAGGCAAAGAGAAAACGTAGTCCCTTGTTTGTGAAATGATAATTGCAGTATCGCGTATTCTAAACTGGGACTATTTTACGTCTTGTGAAATTATCATGCACAACATATATAAATATACTGAAAATTGTTTCTTTACGAAACTTTACAAAGGCCGCCAAAATTTTCAAACATACGATAATTTCATCGGTCGGCGCAGGAACGGAAAAGAGTCCGCAAGCATTTTATTCCTGCGTGATTAATAGGCGGTTCTGCCTTCTAAAACTGAAGATATTCATTCACCGACACTTCCTGAGCGCCATCGCACCAAAAAGTAGCTTCCCCAATAACCACTTGAGTGCCCCTTTAAGAAACTGCAATTCGCCGTAACTGAACGGGAAAGTTTGAGTTCTAATAGCATTCTTAACGTGTAATATATCAACATAGAAGCTTCGGAAAATGTAAAATCGAAGGAGGCTTTCTACTTTACTGTCTCGTACTTTGACTATTGGACGTGATTGCGTTTTTATAGCATCATAAGATAAGACCATTTTAAACTTTATTTCCTATTTTAAAATATAAATTATCCGTGCAGTTCATTGCTTCCTTTTTTTAATTCATGATATCCAACCGAACGCTCACGTACAATATCTTGAAAGGTGGGACGTTATAACTCGAGAAATATTTTTTTCCTTTATTAGAAACGGTGGTTTATTAAAAGCCAAATAATTAACTAATCACTAAAGATATTCGTAAAATTGAGACATTAAAGTATTGTTGAAAAACAGCTCTTTACTTTAACATTACTGTATTATCGTAGGATACATAGAAAGAAAGTTCTAAACCGTCAAAAGTGCACCAGAACGTCATGCACAGTGGGGTTGCACCTTAAGGTATCGGCACTGTTTTCCTTGATATTGTTGCGGGCGCCGCCATCTTTGTGGTTAGTACAAAGCAAACACAACTGCCGATTGTCATGATTGAAAAGTGCGACTTCCTCCGGTCACGTAATATTGCTGTGCTTTGTCGCGAACTGTTTATACATTTGTGGAGGACGGAAAGCGTTTCTGGTGCTTTCGGATAAAGCTCAGATAATTGACAACCATCATTCTAAGCACCAGGAGGTGTATAAAGCCTAGCTTATTTAGGGGCTATAGTTTAGCCCGACCGCACAAGCACACAAAGAGAACGAACTGCTTGACGTCGCGCTCTTAGCGCTGCTTCAGTAACTTCATCAGCCCGTAGCGTTGGCTGCGCTCCTAAGTAAGGTAAAGCAAACAAATATTCAAATCTTAGGGCTTTACAAGCCAAACCAACAAAATAACCTAACGCGCCAAACTAAAGAAAAAAAAGATTGCGAGTTTATTTCGTCTAACAGGAGATTTTTTGACGCGAAACGGAAACCTCAGATTGGTTCCCGTCAGATTGCGTGCACCTTGGTCAATATTTAAACCCGACAAATATGGTTGCATGGGCGTTTTTTTATGGTTTGTGTTTTGTTTTAATATCATTGCAACTTTAGAGTCACCGAGCTGGTTTTTGAAACAAAATATGTCGAACCGTTCCTAGAAGCATAGTTTAGTTGCGAAAATTATTTTTGTAAGTGATGAAACCATAAAATATTTTTGCATACGTGGGGGAATCCCCAATGGCGGAATTTCTTTCATGGCGCCAATTTCATTTAGATCGCGTTAGACATCTGTACAGACAACGGTGTTACAAACGCACATTAGAACGCGCGCAAAAGCAGCTGTGGTGCACCCGCAGCGTCGCGCCTGTTGTCCTGACATTACTGGCCCGCTCACTGTGGGCGTCCAGGCATCTGGCACCCTGACATCCGACGCTTTTTCTGTCTTTCACGTGGCGTTCCAAGCGGCACACAATGGCAAATGCACATCAAGCTATCTTTGAACACGTGTCGCCATCTCTATTTTATACTAAAGGGGCTGTGCAGCGACATTGGGTAGGAACATTTCTTACTTTACACCTGCTTCCTGGCACTAGTGGAACCCAAGAAAACTCGAACGCAACACCACTAATCAAGAAGTGTCTTCGTCGCGGCTGAATTTAAAGGATGAAAGCGGAGCTCTTCTTTCAGTCACTCCTTCCAAAGCCACCTTCTGCTCCTTCGGTAAATTTGATGACGGAGCTGTGGGGACAATGGCAACAGTACGATCCCCGGGAATGCGTCATCGAGCTTTGCGGTGACGATATTCAAATGCTGCTCACAGACTGGACGCGAAGACTGCGTGCGCATTCGATCTAGGCTCGTGATAATCCATGCCGCGACATGCATTCCGGTAGTGGCCCGTGTCCGATCGCAGCAACAGCGACAATAGCAGAGCTATAACAATGTCTGGAACTCAGCGCGTGTCCTGTGCTTTGCCAACCCCAGCGCGTGGCTATGATCAACATTAGCGGCATATAATCGGTTCCAGATCACGTGGCCGCTTGTTCAGGCCGCGGCTTGAGGGGGTGAACGGTGATCGTTTTTCTTTAATTTTTTTCTGGAACTACCATTGGCGTGGGGTGAAAAACGAATGCTTTTTTCATAGGTCATTAACGACAGGGATCCGCTTTAAGCGGTGTTTGCACCAAGTACACAAATTGTTGCATCGCCCCTTTAAGAAAGTGCAATTTGTCGTAGCTGAATGGAAACGTTTGAGGTCTGATAACATTCGTAACGTGTAGTATATCAATATGGAAGTTGTGGAAAATGTATAATATCAAAGGATGCTTCGTATTTTAATGCCTCGTAATTTTGCTTAGGTGAGGTTATTACGTTTTATAGCACCATAAAGAAATATCATTTTAAACTTAATTTTTTTTATTTTAAAATTTACATGATCTGTGCAGTTTGTTGCTTACTTTTGTAATTAATCATATCCAACCGAACGCCCACGTAAACGATTGTGGACGATGGGACGTTTTAAATCCGGAAATACTTTTTCCAATATGAAAGACTGCGGTGTATTAAAAGCTGAATATTTAACTAACAACAGAAAATAATTGGAATATCGACACACTAAAGTATTGTTGGAAAATAGTTACTCAATATGAAACAAACTTCACAATAGTAGGATGCATAGAAAGGAAGATAAAACATCAAAAAAGCACGAAAACCTGATGCATGCTGGGGTTGCACCTTAAAGGGGCCCCGCAATCATCAATAAGAGTCTACCTTTTTTTGCGGTTTTCAAGTCTCTTGAAGTTCGGGCAAGCCAGCGGGCACGGAGAGAGTAGCTAAATATCAGTGCGTCATATTTTAACCCGACGACGCGGAAACCTCCTCCACCGACGAGGGCGACCCGCGGTACCGAAAGCGCGCAAAATGTGACGTCTTTACTCCTGGGCTTGCTACTGGTCAGAGCCGCTAAAAGCTTCTTTTTAGTCGAAACACAAAATGTAAGTGGCGCGAACCGTTACAGTTATTTAGAAAAGTAGTTTTTGCTCAGTACTTTAGATGAGAAAAGAAACGAATGCAGTTTATAAAGTACGGAAGGAAGAAACGACCCGCCGACATACCCGCCACCGGCGCGCGCATACTAGAAAGGAGTAGTGGGATCAGGCGCCGACGCAGAAAAATCCCGGACGTACGGAGCGGCGCTGCGGTCGTATCGACAGGAGGATCCGACCGGCTCCGAGCGTTCCGAAGGCCTTCGGTACCTTCGTCGAGAAGCTTTGTCTTGCGGTTTGGACGTTCCGCGGTATGGCAGCGCGAAGTGGCTCCCATTCTGAACTGATCTTTACCCCGCTTTTGCTGTCGTTTATGGCCAATGAAGTGTCATGCCGAATTAATGTTTAATCCCTCAGCAAATGCAATGAGAGCCGCTCTGGCTGCCCGCTGCATACAGCCTATCCAGAACACGCTTTAGAGGCGCCCTCTCGCGCCGTCGACACGGAGTGCGGCAGCCGTGAGCGCTCGCGATGAGCCCACTAGGCCTCCTCTAGTTCACGGACACTCAAGCAACCAAGGACGTCATGAGGGAGGTTATTTTTTTATTGTTTTTGTAATTTTAATTTGCCAATAACTTTTAAAATAAAGCGAATTTCAAGAAAAGAAAACTTTCACTAAGTTACTACGTTCAGTGCGCTTAGGTTCGGTGCAAATTAAAAACCAGTAAAAAGGCCCTTGCAGGGCCCCTTTAGGGGGGTAGTCTGCTGAGAGAATGGTTTGAGCTATTTCTCTCCGACATAAGTATATATTCCGATTCCAATAACAATGGACTGTAGCGGATGTCACTGGTCACCTTAGCCAACGCCACATATCAAAAGGCAATGCGTTACTGCAACTTTCTCGAAGGTCACGTGACGTGTTCCCTAAAATCTTCCTTGACTCTCTTGCAATTTTGTACTTTTACTAATGCCCCTAGACCTCTCTCTTTCCGTTCCTTTCTTTTCTCATCCTATCTACAGGTACTCCGGCGTAAAAAGTGATAACTTCAGGTCTTCAAATATGTCTCCGCAAGCACGTATACTCTGAAATTTTGCTTTTGGAGTTGGTCTTTATTTTCTAGCCACTTCACCCTATTCCTGCCACCTTGCATGTTTATGAACCGTCATTCTATTTTATCTTTTGCTCCTGCGAGTCTCAGCCCTTCCCTTCCTTCTTGCCTCCTCCCTGGGGCACGTCTGCACCCATAAAAAAATCCTCGCTCTATGTGCCGTCCTCTACATCACCTGCCTCACAGAGATTACACGGCAATAGATACCACCCAAGGACAAAGGGTGGCGTGCTCCAGTCTCATAGATAACCTGGTTGCCATCCATCACGTCGTACCTAAGGGCCGTCCTAATCTTCTGTATAACACCGTTCGCCACAATAATCTGACTGGCTACCTTCGCCCCTTTAACTTGACCTCTGGGATGGTTCGAAATACAGTACGCACCCTCTTCGACACGGCCCAGAGTTTGGCCACCTCCGCCTCAATAAGCTTCCCCAGATTCCGCCACTTCATGTTGAGTACGTCATTTACACCTGTTTGCACGACAACTAGGTTCTTTTTATTCATGTTGTCCAAAATCCTGTCCTTGGCCCTATCCATTACCTCGTTAAATCTGCTGCCTAGATGTCCTTACCCTGCACCCTCTCATTCACACTTCACCGTCTTTAGAACCGCCTCTTTGCATCCGGGCACATTCAAACTTCTGACCACCCACACCATCCTGCGCTGTCTCCTTTTCCTCCTCTCCTGTCTCTTCCCTGCTTGTGCCATCTGAAGCTGTGCTTTTCTGTCTTCCAGCGGCCCAACTTGTTCGAAGTATCTCGCTGAAAGTCTGCATCGACTGCTCATTTTGGGCATCGTTCTGACTCATGGCTACCACTTAGACCCCCTGCTGGGTAGGGCACCCCCCGTCAGCACTAGGCTCTCCCACCTGTCTCGCACCCACTGAGAGACTCTGCGTTTTAGCCCTTCCCGTTCCGCCTCAACTGCTTTCCGATTCTTTCCTTCGGCCTTTACCCTTATATCTTTCTTCTCTATCCGCCCTTCATACTGCCTTGCTACGCTCTCGCTCTACGCCAATAAGCTCTCCCAAAGCTCCGTGAGCTCGACCTTCAGCGCCACCCTACACTCTAGTTCTTTCCGCCGTTCCTTCATCAGCTCCTCTACCGTCCCTCCCCAGTATGACGTTTGGGCACAAGGTTGATAGTGCCCAAAGGGGGTATTGCTCGCTGATGAGCTGGGTATAGCCCTCTTGATTGCTGCTTTAGAGTGGATCGCTGTCTGCCAATAGCGTAACACTTGACAGCGCGCTTATGTAATCTCCGTAAATCGATATCAGCCATTCAATTTTATTTCTGCTTCTGACTGGGTTTGCCCCCTGAGATGTTGGTCGTAATTCAAGCAAGCCGACGCTGGCCCCGACCAACCTTAGTAGATCTACGTCAGCTTACAAGCTTCATAAAAACGTCTTGCACCTTTTCGTGGCGCCTGCGCTTGGTGGCGCTCGTTACAGTGTAAGCTCGCCCAATGGAGAGAAGCTGAGGAATCGGTGGACCGTTTGGCGGAGATTACCTGCGATGGAATTGACTCCTAATGGTGTTTTTATGACAAATATAAAGTTTTCGCAAAACTCGGCGGGATATCAGCCTAGACTAAAAATGATCCTTCGCTGTCCATGGAGTCTTTGAAGCCGGTGGCGCTAGGAGCACAATTCGACCACACCTGCTCGGGGGCAGGCAACAAAGAAGTACCATTTTCCAACGCCGCTCTTTCGAGGTGCTTGTCAACTGGCAGATCTAAGAACGTATGGCTGCACCACGGTGGTCCGAACGAGGGTGCCTAATGTTCTTCTGTTAAGGCTGATGATATCCTTTGTAGTAACCGATGCCGACGGCATGCGCTCACAAAAAATACAATTGACGGAAACAAAATGACACCGTAGCACAGTTGACGCTAGCAGGGAGTCCAGGGGTGCTATGTTGCGCTTTTTTGACTCCCAGGAGACTTGGAAGAAGGAAGTGACCTCAACGACTAGAGCAAACGCAGATTGGATGTTGAAAGAAGAAAACGAAATCAACACCCAATCTGCGTTTGCTGTGTCGTTGACGTCACTTCCTTCTCCCTAGTCTCTTGGGAGTCCAAAAAGCGCAGCATAGCTCCCCAGGGAAACACTCTTTCACGCGCTCCAAAATAAAAAAAGAAATAAAAATAAGCCTTCCTAATAAATCGCCACATATCAGACACCCTAAACAAAGCGCGCATGAAGGCACCTTAGTCCGGAAGTAGCGATGTATTCGTTCTTTCGCATCCCGCAATGCATATTTAATATTTACGGATAAAAAATTAAGGAATTTATTTATTAGGACATCTTGTTTTGATGAGAAATAGACTCACCCATCGGAGATCTTGGTATGGAGGAGGGTCTAAGACTTATGAAAGAAGAGCTGGCTGCTTCAATTGAAGGCCTGGATCGCTAGGTTGGACATTTGAGAAAAGGTACATGGAAGTGACGTAATGCAAAGGAGGAGCGTATCCTAGCAACACTCACGTGGCGGCTCTGCCCACTTTGACGCCGCTACGTCATCGCAAACTTGACACCCGTCACCCGTTTCAGCGACGTCCGGAGCCAACCACCGACGAGCGGAAGTAGCTACGCATTCCCTGAGGCGTCCCTACGCGCGGGATACGGGGTAGGATTTACTACGACGCGGGGAGCAGTTCCTGCGTTTAGCGAAGGAACGGCAACCAATCCTGTGCGTCGCTGGCCGTCGCATCTGTTCTAGTACAGGTAAAAGTATTGAAAAACAATCAAAACCTTTTGGGCGTTGTTAAAACAAACCGCTTTTTTCTACCCTTTTGCAATACATTTAAGAATTAATTGGAGAGAAAGTTGTTCCAATATTATGCGGGATGTGCGCTACGCGCCTTCTTCAAACTAAAATTGCTAAAATGTCGAACCACGAGGAGCCGGGTGTGCCGGGGGCAGCGGAGGGGTCAGGCGGAACCAACGGGGAGCGCGCGAGTGACGGCTGCTTTAGTCAGAAACAATTTTTTTATCTTTCGAGAACTTGCTATTGCTGTGCTCAAATAAGAATGTTTGGCGCAACATCTGTGATAATTCTTTCAAAGTGGTCCAGTGTTTATATGGTGGTATGCTAGTCAGAGAATATATATATTTTTTTTCCTTTCGAAATTTAACTATTGTGCTCAAATAAGACCAGTGTGTTCAGCAAGATATCTGTGATATATACTTAAGATTGCCCAATTGCTTACATGGTTCCAGTCGATGCTCAGTTTTACTTCCAAGAATGAAATATTACATTCCATGTTATCATACTTTTATTCATGAAGTCACAGGTTTTTCTTTAAGAAATAAAGCAATTTTCAAAACAAACTACATGTGCACTGTCTTGAGATAACACAATCACCTAACTTTGATGAAGTACCATAAAAGAGATAATAAAATAGAGCAGAAGGCAAGACGCTTTGAAGCATTTGTAAAATGAAACAATGTCCATGACAACAATATCCCTGGTTCAATCAGCAACTAAGAAAGCAATCTCTGCAAAAGCAAGCATTTCTTTCTAGAGGTAGTCTAAATTACTTCTGAGTTCTTTGCAGGGGCAATCCAGATGATTTGTTGGTCTGGCAATTAAACCTCCGAACCTTTTCTGTCACTGTCGACTGCGTCTCGTGCCTTCTGCTCATAAGAATAAAAAAAAGGCTGTATCGATTTCACCGCGATGCACTCGACACGTATCCGGAGGCAGAACGCTGGCTGTGCGACGAACTTCACAAGGTGTAGGAGCTGAAGAGAGTATGTAGCTTGTGGACGGCCATGACTGTGGAGCAGGAAGCGAAGTGTGCACTTTACGGCTTCCACGCGTAGGGCTTCACTGAGGGCAAGGATGTGACGGGGTCCTTGGTGGTCAGGACCTCAGTCGTGGTGGCGAGAGGTTCCCTGTCGCTGGCGGCGTCCGTGCTGGGCACCACAGCAGCGAGGGCGCTGAGGGGCTTCCCGACGGTGTCCCTGGTGGTCGGGACTACCGTCGTAGCGGCGGACCCCTTGCGTGTGGCGCTCCGCACGGGCACGTCTGCGGCGGGTTCCGAACCGGGCAACAAGGCGCTGCCTCAGAGCCTTCCCCCTGTCCGAGAGGCCGACCGGAAGGCCGACCGGAGGGTCGGCAGGAGCCAGCCTCTCGGGAGCCGACGCTGACCTATCCGAGCTCGGCTCAGAACCGTCCGAGCTCGGCTCAGACTCCAACTCTGACTCTTCAGGGTCGGAGTCTGACTCCGGTTCTGGCTCGCTCGATGCAAGGCAGGTGTTGTGGAGCACTGCACATGCCGAAATAATGGCGGTGGCTGTTGAAGGGTGGTAATACAGAGCCCGGTGCCGTTGCAGACACCGGAATCTGTTTTTCAACAGCCCGATGCAGCGTTCCACAACAGACCTGATCGAGGAATGCGCCTTATTAAACCGGCCGCAAGCGGTGGAGGTCGCGTGGTTCCCGGGGACAGGGGTGATGAGCCAAGGCTCCAAGGGGTAGCCGCTGTCACCTGCACATGTAGAGGATGGAACATATTACATTCTTTACTTTTTAAAATAAAAGGCAAGAAAACAACTGTGTGCAACTATGTCAATTATAATGTAACTTAAGTGGGACTTAAAACTGTGTTAATATTTCTGCACTACAGTATCAGTTTACATTATGATTAATTAGCACCAGCTTGCCTGCAAACTCCCTGTTATTTCATGTAACTATGTGTTTTCCTGGTGGGTTGTATGGGATGTGTGCACGATTCCTTAGGGGTGCTGTGTTGTATGCAAGTGCATTATTAGGCCCTTGCATCCGACAGATAAAAGCTCTGTACTTTTGGGAGTGTGGCCGTGACCTTAGGCACGGGCAGAGCAGAACACGCTGGCCTTGTCTTTGGCAAGCAAGGGGATAAGGCGCCAGTTCGACGAACCTCTTTCCTAATCCTCGGTGGAGTTGGAGATGGGGAAAAGAGAGGGGGTGGTTAGATTGGAAAGGAGTCAGATCCTGTTGGGACACGGAGGGTCTAATAGGAGGAGCTATATAAGCAGACCGAAGAAGAAGGGTCAGGGAAAAGAATCCAGTGTGTGGGACAGAGACGACCCGAGGACAGATTTGGCGAGCCCCAAGTGGCCAAGGAGGAATTGATGCCATTCCGTACAAACTGACGACCGTCAAAGCGGCCAGGCGAGCCCCCAGGTATCAGTGAAAGAGCTCCAACTTCATGCAAAAGCCAACCAGCAAGAGGGTACAGGCAGACAGTAACAGTGAGTGGGCCGAACCGGACAGCGACTCGCACTGCGGTCGCATGCCTTGCATAGTCTATCACTGTCGTGAGATTGGTGTAGTGTGGCTTTCGTAGCCTGCAGAGTGTGAGAGTTATGTGGACATAAACAGAGATTAATGGCCAAACTTTGGGTGTTGTCTCACTTCAAGGAGTTTCAGCAACTGTGTCTGTGTGCCTCACAACAAGCACAGTATGTGTGGTACTGTGGCTTTCAAGCAGTGGGAGCCACCGTGTGCGTAAGGAATGAATTTAGTATGCTCACCAAGCAGGAACCGGCCGTCGCGTGGCACCTGCCCTTGCTCGAGTTGGTTTCGGAGTCAGGAAAATTGCCACACGAAGGAGTCGTGCACCGACCCGGGATACCGCGGGTCGATGCACATTATCCCGCAGTCGGCGTCACACACCTGAAAGTGAGAGAGATATTGACATGTAATTACCTGAATCCACAAGTAGTAGATTGTACTTATGGTTCACAAAGCAGTCGCAATTTCATCACCTTTTAAGTTATTTTGTCTGACACATGCATGTCAACACACCTTCCTGGATGCAAGGTACAACTAACTACCTTGAAACAAAAATAATGTGTTTTTTTTTTTTTTTAGGGACGCTTGCACGTTTTAACAGACAAGTATTATTTTTGGGAGAAGAGTCTCACGGCTCACATGCTACGTAGAGCACACGCTCGCGCAGTCGTGAGACCCCACAGCCCGCAGTCATAAAACGGCATACTTAAACCGTATCGGCAATACGTTTTTTTTTTTCTACAGATTTCGGGCGCGTTTTGACAACGTAACATGAGTGTACTTACCACCATCACGTTGAGGGCGTAGAAGTACTTGCGGCACCAGTACGCCGCCTTCGTGACGGTGGGGTCGTTCTTGGACGGGCCGACGATGGAGACCATGGTCCCGTCCACGCAACCGATGACGCCGGGTATCCTGCCGAGCAGCCTGAAGCCCTTCTCCGCGTCGAACCTCTCGCTCGGCGTCTCGGGGAAGTGGATCCAGCCACGCTGGACCCAGAGACGACGCACGATAGCGACGGACACGGCGCGGACCGCAACGCTGACTGTCTTTTGGTCCCGCGCTACGTGTTCGTTGCTCGCCACCATGCCTTGGAAGCTCCCCGTGCCGTAGAAGCGCAGTGCACACAACACTTGAAGCTCCACAGTCATGACGTGGTACGCACTCTCCTCACCTCCGGTTCCTCGCGAAGTTCGTCGCACAACCACCGCACCACGATCTTGGGCAGGCGGTATTGCTTCCGAAAGATCTCCTCCGGGAGCTCGAATGCATCGCGGTGTTCCCGATACAGCCTTTCTGGCGAAAACAAAAGCTCTATTAAAGAAAAAGTCGAAGTGACGAGATGGCGACACCTCGCCACCGAAAACATGCTGCCAATGACACCTAGTTCCGAGCAAGTACCTTTTGAAACGTACTCGGTACAAAACGAAACGTCATTTTGTTGTCACGTCCGGTAGCCGACTCCGCCCAGTTTTGCCGACTCCGCCCACATTTTTCTAGGGAAATTACGTCACTTTTGTTTCCAACCAATCAGACGTGATGACGTCACTTCCGTGTACTAAAAAAAGGTACATGTACAATGTCGAACCTAGCTATCCTGGACCGGGAGCTAAGCCTAGTCGGGTTGGGGGACGAGCTTCAGAACGATCCTGTTCTCTTTAGAACCTATCTGCATATATGGAGCAAAACGAGCTAGTTTAGGAACAGCAGATTCAGCAATTGTCCCAAATGAACAAACATTACCTGCGGCAGAAGGCAGGCAGAGTTGCAGATGTGGGTGTCACAGAGCAGCCGATCTTCACAATGAGTGAACAAAGCGAGTTCTTCGTTTTCTTCTTCCCTTGACCATGCGCGTGAGAACGCCCAGCATAAGACTAAAAGCAAATTTGACCTGCTTGCATTCGCACGTGCAGTCTAAAATAAGCACGAAAAAGTGGTGGTTAAACAGTATGAAAATAAGATTAGAAAAGTTAAAAAATAAATAAAAACAGCTATAGCTGGAAAAAAGGAAAAAAGGTGAAGGTGAAAACTTGAAGATGTTTTCCTGGACGAGCTGTTTTTAGCAGGTTACTCCATGCTGGGGCTGGGGAAACACCGATTAGATGATATAGCATTTCGCACCGTCTTATACTGCGTAGACGTTTCTTTATTAAACTGCAGAGAAATTGCTTAGGGCATTCTAGGAATATTTTTCGTGCAACAACAGACTAAGCATGCGATGACCATCTTATGCAGGAACGCCTGTGTTGAATTTAGATGGATATATCTTTACAATAGATTAGATTTATGTCGTTCTATCAATAAGTAAGTCTTGTTAAGACAACCCCGTTTTCTTACGTTACGGAACTAGGGTGCCTCAATGTCATTCTTTTTAGGGCCATGCCACCCTTCGTAGTACACTCTTAGAAAAAAGGGTCAGTATAGTCCTCCCTAAAGGGAGGAACGCTCTTGACACATATGTTCCTTCAGAAAGGGAGAAACTTTCGTCCCTTAAGCAGGGGAGGAAAAGTTTCTCCGTCGACTGCATCTCATTATGGCGGCCACGAATCGAGCAAATCGAGCTCGGTAAGGCTTAACGAGAACACTTAGTCTATTGCACGAAGCGAGAGGAGCAGGAAATAAAAACGTAACACGAGCTTTCCGCGAACTGTATTTATTTCCGAAGTTTCTTTACCCCTGCAGGTAAAGAAACTTACGTTTCGAAAGCATGCAGTCACTTAGTCTTCTCATCGTCAGCACTGCGATGTTCAACGGAGACAACCGGCACTCAGTTCGCGCACTTTATGTCCTACCTTTGCTATTCCTCGAGTCACAATTCCTTCGTCAACCGTTGCGTCAACCGCACATCACGGAGGAGTGAAAATCATTCGCCCGCAAAACCAGAAGCCGCTCTCAAAAAAAAGCAAATCCGAAGCAACCTCTTGGCTTATCTCAGCACGGTAACACGAAATTATGGCGTAGCCGCGTAGCGTAAAAGGATGTTAAATCGCTTGCCACCAGATGGCAGGGTCAAGTAGAGTAATCGCACGTAGCTAGGCTAGGTGGCGCTAGGTACCGCCCAATTCATGTTTTACAAAAAAAATCTTTATTTCCTTACGCCACAATTGCGTTTCCTTTTCTTCGGAATCTCTAACACATGTAGACACGTTGCGCACACTAGAAACATCAAGTCAACATACATCGAACGCATACACAGGCATCGCACATACAAACATCAATACAACAGCACACTACTCCGATTACTACTACCGAGGCCTGCGTTTCCGTCTTTTATAGTGGTCGTTTTGAACGTACGGAATTTTTCGGTGACTCCCTAAGCAAAAAAAAATATTCCGAACATGTTCATTTTTTTCCAGCAATGTCATACATCTGAGGCTATTTTTAATGGCTCAGGGGATGAATCTCTTAATAAAAAGAAGACGCTCGATCATGCCATAATTATTTGAAAGCCGATAAATCGAGCCGCTCCAATGTGGTTCCAAGCCATGAGTTTGTTTTCCCGCATGGCCCTTCGTAGCCAGTACTTATATTGTAGTGTTCGTTTTTCTATTTGTGCTGTTCGCGCAAAGCTGCAATTGCCGTCTTGAATTAATCTCTCTAGAGCGGATATCCACTCAGCTGGAAGTGATGCTTCACGGGCACAGAAATCGCTTTTCGATCAACTTGAATGCAGTCAAAGCCGCGGCTTGCGACAACTGTTAAGTGTCCCGAGCTGCGGCGTTGCGAGCTCGAAAACTTTCCGTCATACTTTCGTAGTGTTGTCTTTTCCCCAGAGCGCAATCGCTCTCGGGGACCGACAGTCACATTGGCCACTGTACGATAGGAGCTTACCGTTCAGACCAGCGTTCCAACATGACTATCCACACGTCGATCGACTGCACCTAATCCCTCAAGTGGTTTTAAATTCTTTAATGTAAAGCGGAATGTCATCCTGCGACACCCCGGCCCCTCCGATAACGGCCCGACCAGCGGCATCAATGCCCGACAGTTTACGTCATCTCATCTTGTTGTTACACCACTGATACAGAACACACGGTCACATCGGCGATAATTCCAGTCTTCTGTTAACAACCCACAACACTGCCATCACGATGTTGCTGACACGAAGAAATACAGAACCACGTTGACGATGTTGCTGACACGCAGAAGAATCACGTTGAACACCGGTTGGCACTCGGCACGGGACAACGGAACCGAACTCAGCACGGGAGGCACCCAGGCAGCCGACAGGAAAACCTGCCTTCTTTGGACGCAGTTCCCGCGATTTCCATAACGTCGAAAACGTCGACACAGTTCCTCGTGGTTTCGCTGCTGTAGTTCCGCGTGTGTCCCGCAAATTGGAGACGGCCGTCTTACCCAGTGTATGTAGCTCTGCTGGCACTGCTCCGGAACTTCGCTGTTTCTAGCGGCTTCGTTAGCTCGTTTGATAAAATTAGTGGTAAAAACGTCAATGCAACCGAAATGTTCTGCACGTTTGGACTAGAAGACGGAATTACAGGCGGCCTTCGCTGCCGCTGAAGCTCAATCAACTCAACATTAATTTATTAAACAACGTGTGCGATGTGCTCGAAAAACGAAACCGAAAGAAGATGGGTCGGGAGGGCGAAAGCTTTCTCCGGTCTGCCTGGAGGAGGAAAACGTCTCGGAGAATAATAAGGACTTTAATTTTCCTTTCATCGGTCTGGGTTTGTTTATGTGTGTTTTGGTAAACAAAAATAATTAAAAAACTAAAAAAAAAAAAAAAACACTCTTCTGGGAATTGAACCGTTGACCACTCGGTCAGTAGCGCGATGTTCTACCCCTGCGCCAACTGAACAAGGAGGAACTCGCCCTCCTCCTTTCATCTGAACTGCCGCTCCTCCCTTCTCTGGGCAACTTGTCACAAACGCGTGCAGGGACACGTTCTTTCACGCGCTTCTGAACAAAAAATAAAAATAAACATGTGTTACAAAATGCCCAGAAGCCACCACCCTAAGCAAAGCGCACATGAAGACACCCTATACGTAACGCTTACGTCGGCTTTCACCGAGAGTCACAACGAGATATGTGCTTCATAAAGCATGGCTTCCAATTCAAGCAGGTTGGCTGCCACGCGACATCTTATCAATGGCGCTCGTTACAGCACCGACCGGGGAATAATATACCGCACGTTCTTAATTTTAATTCCTGACAACTCCTGTAGTATGAAATCGTCGCGATTAGTGTCACTAAATAAGCTCACAAAGATTAGGTTCTGTTTCTGCGAATACAGCCTAGAAGTTGGTCTGCCTCAACGGGCGACGAGTCTTCCGGCTGTAGATGAGCAATTTAGCCAGTGCAGTACAACCGCTAGCCTGGGGGGCTATGTTGCACGTTTTGGACTCCCAGGAGACTAGGGAGAAGGAAGAGACGTAGATGTGAATGAACGTATCTTAGCAGCACCACGCAACGCATCATCAGCGACTCCATCAATCAACATCCAAAGAACGTTGTTGACGTCAGCTCCTTCTCCCTACTCTCCTGGGAGTCCGAACCCTGCAACATAGCCCCTTTGGGGTTCTTAATGAGCACCACGCAGTAGTGATACACGACAGCACGCCTGTACGATGCTCATTCATATCAGAGAGTTTTAGCAAATACGATATAGCTTTGCCAATACTGGAAACTCCTCCGAAAACCTACGGGAGCGGCGGCGAACGTGACAGTGGCGCCTCTAGCGGACTCAGAGTCTACGGAAGCCGACGAAGCAATGGAAAAGTATGGGCTCCGCGTCGTCTTCGAGCTTTGCGAGCACCGTTTCTTCTCCCCAACAGCTAAAACAATTCATTACTGTCAACCCGTTTGCAAAGCGGAATCCACTGATAGCAACTGCAAGGACAAACAAATAACCACGCGCGCATAAACGAAGATAGAGCAGTTTATTTAGAGGTCTCAAACGCCACTCGGGGGATTACAAGCGTTTGAAGCGCATCTGGGAAGCGAAACAAAAAGGCGTTTAGCCGCTCGAATTACGTCGCAAGAAGTTACTGTTTATCCGTTACAAACTGCGTTGTCACAATTTCTTACCTGAATAGGTGATTATTAGAACGTGCGCAAACAACGTTAAAATTACCAAAGCAAGCGCACCAGCCCCTGAAGCATTACAAAAACAAAATGTAACGAGTAAAATGACCGTGCAAACACTTTCCGAATTTGCAGAAAAGATGAGGTCCCCATTCCAGACGAAAATAAAAAGAAATGAAGAACAGTCGCGAACAGCGTCCGGCGATTGCAACGAAAAAGTTAGCAGACGACACAAAAATACAAATCACCCAGCAAAGACCTCCGGCAGTTTGATACTTTAGACCCATGTTCCGGATGAAAAAAACAGGACGCGGGATGGCCAAAAAAACCTGCTTTTCGTGCAAGGCTCGTCAAATTATGAGGCGCTGGAGAAATGCAGCCTTCTGCGTTAAGTCCATATTTCGAACTCTTTTTGTTCGCCTTCCGCCCATTGAAAAGCATGCGGGAAGGGCCTTAGAACGCACCTGGTATCGCTACGCCGCAGCGTTCTTCCGCATCAAAAAGTTCGTCTGCTTTCCTCGCCGTCACCATGGCAACGAACGCCGAATGAATAGAAGCACGCACGGTACCGCCGCGTGAAGCTAGCAACAGCTGACGCCATTTTTACGAATGCCGTCTGCTAGCCAAAGCCGAACGCGGTGTGTCAGATCAACCGCCTCCGCCGGTGCGCCGCTAGCAAAGACGACGAAGCTGAGACACGCCGACGGCGATCGAGCAAGCAACAACACCGCGGGACGGCTGCAGCGGCGGCATTTATTCGGATCAAAGGCCGCCTTTGCCGGTGCGCCGCTAGCAAAGACAACGAAGCTGAGGCACGCCGACGGCGAATGGGCGAGCAACAGCACCGCGGGACGACTGCAACGGCGGCATTTATTGGGATCAAAGGCGCGAAATAAGCAAGAACAATTTTTATTTGAATCATAACACCCGATATCCAAGTTGGGGACCACATACCTTTGCTGGGTCTTTCCTGTGAACTTTTTACAGAGACAGGGGGTGCCGCATTCAAAACACAGCTCCGTTTGCAAAATATGGGGGCCCTGAAGAGGACCGTTGAGACCGCTACCAGAACCTATAACTGACGTAACGAGCACTTGACGAGCGGTTGGCGCATAAGTCGTCTTTACGCATGCAGGCGGGTGACGGGCTCAGCGCAGCGGATCCCTCGAAGTCACCGGGGCCGTCAGAATCCTCGCCCTGTCTGCGTCGGGGCTCTAGATTTTGGCGGCCGCGGCGACGAACGACTGGAATCTATCAGTGTTTCCGCGCCTTCTCTCTCCTCCAAAACATGAACTTTGCAAGGTGACCAGTGAAATGGTGGCTCTCGCGCCGTCCACGTGGAAGAGAGTTTTTGACGTGGGCCCAGGTGCCCTCCACCGTATTGGTGTGCGCACCAGTGTTCGGGTCGACAAAGTGCAGCTTGTGGTTAACGGTGAGGTGTGTGAAGCGAGCGTCATCTGCAAGCTTGCGATAGCCAGCCCAACAATCTGTGATTATTCTTGTTCCAGGGCGGACCCACTTGGCTATTAGCCCTTGCAGGGTTTTAGCGTCACGGGTCTCCACGGGAACAAAAAAGCAGCACCCGCTGCAACGCGCCACACCACCGAAAACCCACTGGCCAGGCCTTAAATACCTGCGATGGTACTTGTGCCGACCGATCATACTCTCGTCTAGTTCTACAGTCACGCCTTCGCCACCAATCATGTCTGAATGCTTACAGACGGCATTTACCACAACCTCCCGACAAAGGCTCGCCCAATCAGTTATTGTCTTACTTGCGATATCAGCCTCCCGCTGAATGACGGCGCACGGTAGGTTCTGGCATCCGGAGGATGATTTTCATGAGTTGGAGAAACGTGAGGTGCGTGCGATCCTTCGAAAAAGGAACCGCTCCGTACCGAGACCTCGCCCCGGCACTGAACTTTGACCGGCTTCCTCTTGGGCACCTCACGAGTCATCCACACACCGCAACCCCCCCCCCCTCCCCCCCCCCCCCCCCCCCCCCCCGTGTAGCCATCCGCAGATCTAGCGCGGACTTGCAGCTTGTCATCGCAGCTTCGCACTTTGGACACGCACGAAAACCCAGGAGCCAGGAGCAGGCCAACGCGCTGAAGCAAATTAATTGCTTCAAGAGGGTCTTTCATGGCGCCAAGAAGACGGCACAAGTTGAACGCCATGGCACTGCGATGCTCGCCTCTTGAAGAATAAAGCGCCGAAGGGGAACTGCGCGCTTCTTTGCATTTATTATATTTATTTCATCCGCCATTTTATACCTCGTGACACAATTCTAACAAACTCATTGGTTGATCTGTCGGACCACACCATCGCGTGACATAAAAAAAAGAAAAAAAGAAACGCCAAACGTATGTCCACGGACGGCATCGTCACAGAGAAGGGAGCAGTCGAACCCAACAACAAAATGAAGTAACAAAGTGAATAAAAATAAAAATAAAAAAAATAAGAAGGGAGTCGTTGGAGTTTCGGACGGCGTCTTCTTTGATGAGAGGAGCTGCTCTGTCCAGAGCGGCCAGAGCAGCCGTGGTGCTCTGGCTGCTCGGAATGTTCCTTTTTTATTCTTTTGCTTACTCTACTGGGTGCCACGACCCTTATTTGAAGCTGATTTGTTCAAATAATAACAAACAACGCGTTGGAACGGAGGAGGTAGAGAGTCTTGGCGTCAGAATTTGACGTGGTAGAAAAGAAAAGAAAATAACGAATGCACAATACATACCGTATGCCAAGACCGTTATACTCCGCACTTGGCGAGGCCTTATGACGCAGCCGACGACCGTTAGGCTATTTATTTTGTTTCTTTAGATTTTTTATCGTGACGACTACTCCACTGTGCCTCGGAGTCTCCAGCGGAGATCCGCCAGTTTTTAATTATTATTATTATTATCGTTTGAAGGGTACTCTTTCTACGCTGCTTCGTTCCTGACGCCATAAAACTATGGGGCGGGATTACTTTGCACCACGTATAAAAAAATTAAAAAAATGCATAAAGACGACTTATGCGCCAACCGCTCGTCAAGTGCTCGTTACGTCAGTTATAGGTTCTGGTAGCGGTCTCAACGGTCCTTTTCAGGGCCCCCATATTTTGCAAACGGAGCTGTGTTTTGAATGCGGCACCCCCTGTCTCTGTAAAAAGTTCAAAGAAGAGACCCAGCAAAGGTATGTGGTCCCCAACTTGGATATCGGGTGTTATGATTCAAATAAAAATTGTTCTTGCTTATTTCGCGCCTTTGATCCCAATAAATGCCGCCGTTGCAGTCGTCCCGCGGTGCGGTTGCTCGCCCATTCGCCGTCGGCGTGCCTCAGCTTCGTCGTCTTTGCTAACGGCGCACTGGCGGAGGCGGTTGATCTGACACACCGCGTTCGGATGTGGCTAGCAGACGGCGTTCGTAAAATGGCGTCAGCTGTTGCTGGCTTCACGCGGCGGTACCGTGCGTGCTTCTATTCATTCGGCGTTCGTTGCCATGGTGACGGCGAGGAAAGCAGACGAACTTTTTGATGCGGAAGAACGCTGCGGCGTAGCGATACCAGGTGCGTTCTAAGGCCCTTCCCGCATGCTTTTCAAAGGGCGGAAGGCGAACAAAAAGAGTTCGAAATATGGACTTAACGCAGAAGGCTGCATTTCTCCAGCGCCTCATAATTTGACGAGCCTTGCACGAAAAGCATGTTTTTAGACCGGAGTTTGGAGATAGTTTTTTTTACAACAACATGGGTCTAAAGTATCAATGTGCCAGACCTCCTTCAACGACGACGATCGCACGAGGCGTCGGTTGAAAATTAGCAGGTGGTCCTCGCCCTCAGTTTTGAGTCCACAACCACGGCCACTCGATTAGAACTCCCCACTGATCTCTATTATAGTAGGCTGGATCGCGGACCGCGGCCTCTGCAGCCGGGGGCCGAGTGTCGCCACCGGCGGCCATTGATTGACACCAGCCAATGCATAGGACTCTATGGGAAGCACGAGGAAAAGTGACGTCTTTCACCGTTTCTTAGCTGTTGTCGGCACTAAAACTTTTTGGATGCTTTTCGATAAGCCCGGCAAATAGCTTGGCTACAAACATTAAAACTGACAGCCCCTCGCAGTTCTTATAAATAAATATTTTGTATATTAACGGCATTAGCGCACACGTATGAGGAAGAGAGAAGGGACAGAAAAGAGCGCTACTCACAACTGTATTTACAACGATGAAGAAAAGAAAGAACATCGTCCAGCTCCCCATAAAGATGAAAAAGGAAGAAGAGGAAGCAGCAATATAAAACAGGAATATAAAACACAAAGTCGGGTGTTCCCTCGCGCGCACAGGCTTGATACACTGGTTCTTTGATTAAACCCTAAAACCTTTTTTTTTTTTTTTTTTTTTTTTTTTTTTTTTTTTGGCTGTGCCTTCGTTGTCGTGGTGCAGGGTGTGTTTGCATGTCTTCGCTCGCGCCTGGTCACCCGTGTCAGGGGGGAAGACGACCACATCATCCATGGTCGGCTGCCGCTGGGTCGTCGTGCCTGATGTCTCGCGGCACCCGTGACTCATGCGAGTTCTGCATTGTCCGTCTTAAAAAGTCAGTTTCCTTGCTTGTCAAGGCTACCGATGCAACACTAATGCATTTAGTAGCTGCGGATATGATGTAGAAGGCTTCTACCACTTCGCGGGTCATTTTATCCTTGTGCCTGTCTAGGGTTATTGTTTCCCCGAACAGCGGATTACAATTGCACTCCTTGCAATGTGTTGCAAGATGGCCTCCCACTGTGGCTCTCAAAGAATAATCATGCTCGCGAAGTCGGTCGTTAAGACACCTGCCTGTTTGCCCTACGTAGACCTTGCCGCACGAGAGTGGAATCTTGTATACCACGCCTGAAGTGCACGGAACAAAAGGTTTAGCATGTTTTTTTGTGCACCTCTGTCTTGTGGCACCTTCGGCTTGCGAGTTGACTATGGAGCAAATTTTGCTCATTTTTTGCGGGGCTGAAAATACCACTCGGACCCCATACCGACCTGCCACGTTCTTTAAATTGTGTGACGTCTTGTGAAGGTACGGGATTACCACCGGTCTTGTCTTTTCTACATCTTGTTTGTTGGCTTGGAGGCCTTTTGCCCTTTTCAACAAGGTGTCCGCTACATTAGCCAGTAGTGGTAACGGATAGCTGGCTTTTCTGAGTCTTTCAACCTGCATCAAGAAGCTGGCTTCCATTGTGTGGCAACATGATTTCTTGAGCGCGGATCCCAAACATGTCAGAGCAATGCCCCTCTTGACGATCTTAGAGTGAGCCGAACTGAATTCCAAAATTCGTTTCTTGGAGCGTGGAGAGTACGTCCAGCACACATGCGTATCACCTAAGTGAAGCGAAAGGTCTAAAAACTGGAGAACGTTTTCTTGAGGGACCTCATACGTGAACCTGAGGCCCCCTCCATACTCAGTGAAGGTCGCCAAAATATTGGTCACCTGTGTGTGCACATCGGTGTTATCTTGAAGAACAACCAGGAAGTCATCCACATAGCGGGCTACCTTGTTAACTCCTCGACTTCCAAGCTCCCTTTCAATGGCACAGTCTACTGCTCCCAGGTAAATGTCACTGAGGACTGGGGCTACACAGGAGCCAATACAAACTCCTGACTTTTGTACATAGCACCCATCTCGCCACCCAACAATCATGGACGTTAGATAAAAATATAAAAGCTCTAAAAAGCTCTCCGTTGAAATTCCACATGAGCCCCTGAAGGAGAGCTCTCCATTGGCTTCAATACATGTCTTCACAGACTCCAATAATTGTGCATGTGGCAATGAGTAAAACAGGTTCTCCACATCTATACTGAAGGCCGTACCGATCTCATTGCTCTTTAACCGGAGAAATTCGACGATTTCTTCAGAATTCACTACTTTGAAGGGGTCCTGTATTTTTAAAGATGACAGATGTTTTTGGAGATAGGACGCGACTTGTCTTTGCCAGGAACCCTTTTCGGTGACAATCGCTCTAAATGGGCTTCCTTCTTTATGCGTCTTTACTGAGAAGAAGACTTCAAGATGAAACTTGTCAACCTTCCCGATTCTCGCTGCTAACTGAGTTAGAGACAGACGTTCACAAAGACGCTTTGCTGCATCCCGAGTTTTCTTGGTGTCCACTTCTACCCGTTTGAAATTTTTTGTGATTGCTGTTGAGGCTCGATCATTGTACATGTTTTCTGGTAGAACCACAAACTGTCCTTCTTTGTCTGATAGTAAGACACGTAGTCCATTGTCACCCATAAAATCCACCAGGGGCTTAAAACGCCCAACAGGTTTTTTCTTCTGCTGAGGGTGAAGACTGTCAACGCACTCAGAGATGCACCGTGGTCTGTCCGTTTCCACTGTCCTATGGGCGATTTGCTTTGCTAGTGTTATCAGCTCCGGTGGGCTTACCACAGGTTCGAAACAGTACTTAGGGCCTACCCCTAGACGCTTGCCAATATCCGGTGGCATCCTTACCTCCCCCAGTGTTGTGTAGAGACCCACCGTGGAGGGCACCGGTTCATTTGCTTTTTTGGTCGGGAGATGTGGCCTGATCCTTTCCCAAAGAAACTCCGTAGAGTCTTTTGCTGTGTTGTTCATTACATGGTAGAACCTTCTTTTTTGTCGTTCGTTGCCATTACCCGAAAAGCAGGCAACTCTCAGGCAGTCCCTCAGGAACCTCTCCTGACGCCAGTATTCGGATCGTAGGATACGGCAAATTCTTCTTGTGTGTCCTATTGAAGGAACCAAGAAGCCACATAGTCCCCTGAGTTCCACAGGGCATGTACCCCTTCGAATGTGCCAAGAGGCCACCCGAGCACTGCACACACTCTTGGCTATCAGGTCCACAAGGACACACGGAGGCAAAAAAGGAAGGTCAGAACTCAAAGGAGAAGGGCCCGATGCAAAAGAAATAAACTGTAAAAGGGTTGATAACTGGGCTAGTTGGTAGTTAGACATATTAACGGCATTAGCGCACACGTATGAGGAAGAGAGAAGGGACAGAAAAGAGCGCTACTCACAACTGTATTTACAACGATGAAGAAAAGAAAGAACATCGTCCAGCTCCCCATAAAGATGAAAAAGGAAGAAGAGGAAGCAGCAATATAAAACAGGAATATAAAACACAAAGTCGGGTGTTCCCTCGCGCGCACAGGCTTGATACACTGGTTCTTTGATTAAACCCTAAAACCTTTTTTTTTTTTTTTTTTTTTTTTTTTTTTTTTTGGCTGTGCCTTCGTTGTCGTGGTGCAGGGTGTGTTTGCATGTCTTCGCTCGCGCCTGGTCACCCGTGTCAGGGGGGAAGACGACCACATCATCCATGGTCGGCTGCCGCTGGGTCGTCGTGCCTGATGTCTCGCGGCACCCGTGACTCATGCGAGTTCTGCATTGTTCGTCTTAAAAAGTCAGTTTCCTTGCTTGTCAAGGCTACCGATGCAACACTAATGCATTTAGTAGCTGCGGATATGATGTAGAAGGCTTCTACCACTTCGCGGGTCATTTTATCCTTGTGCCTGTCTAGGGTTATTGTTTCCCCGAAAAAAAAAAAAAAAAAAAAAAAAAAAAAAAAAAAAAAAAAGGTTTTAGGGTTTAATCAAAGAACCAGTGTATCAAGCCTGTGCGCGCGAGGGAACACCCGACTTTGTGTTTTATATTCCTGTTTTATATTGCTGCTTCCTCTTCTTCCTTTTTCATCTTTATGGGGAGCTGGACGATGTTCTTTCTTTTCTTCATCGTTGTAAATACAGTTGTGAGTAGCGCTCTTTTCTGTCCCTTCTCTCTTCCTCATACGTGTGCGCTAATGCCGTTAATATGTCTAACTACCAACTAGCCCAGTTATCAACCCTTTTACAAAAAAAATATTTTGTAGTCGAGAGTGACTCCGCTGTAGTGCAGCTCAATGAGGCGAGAGTTACCTAGAGTTACCGCGGAGTCGGTGGCGGTTTCGTTGACTTGGGTTTAGCAGACGACAAGCTAGAAGGCTTTGCTACGCGGAATTCGCTTACTCCCGGAAAGCCGCTGTCGAGATGGAACTTCTTTGTCATTCATCAACCTCTCGGCTTCCCTAAGGACGGTCTTATTGACGTCAAGTTCCTTTGCTTACTTCACTACGACAGCAAGCTTTCAGGCTCAGCCGTAGGTGCTCCGGTACGCTTGATTTTTTTATTCGGCGACCGGACGTTTGACAAATACCGATTCGATCTCCAAACACCCGGCATAAGAATCGCAGCGCATTATAAAATACTCGCCTCTGAGCACAGCGTATATGCTTCAATCTGTTTACTTTCGTGCCTTTCTCCCGTAGACTTGCGTGTATTGCCTGGTGTCAAGCAATGGCCGACGGTGGCGACACCGACGGGCTCCCGATCCGCGATCCAGCCTACTAAAATAGAGATCAGTGGAAACCCCTTGGGAGCGGCCTGCCGTATGCCTCACTCCGCCGGTCAGAGCGATAGTACTACTTTACCCCGCAGCGCCAGGTGTGGCGCTCGTTATCGGTGAGAGATAGAGTGCCTTCATACCAACGAGGTAGAGGGGCTTAGAGCGATAAACCGGGGTTCCGGTCTGCACTCGAAAGTGACCCCCATAAGGAGGCTGCCATTGTACGCAAATTTGACCACACGTCACATGACCAAACCAAATACGTGACGTCACAGAAAAGATGGCAGCGCCCATGCAGCGGCTGGCCCCAGCTGGGCCGGAGCTTGTCGGATGCTTTGTTGGTTGTCGTTCGTCTCGGCGAGTTGATTTCAGACGCGGAAGCCGTCATATGAGGCCGGTCGAAAGCGCGTTCAGAGTTCAGCGTGGTGTTTGACGTAGGTATAACGTGAAAATACGGAGAAACGGTGTGCATTTCGCTGGTGACCAACCGGGATATTGCCACGGAAGAGACAATCTGACCTACGTTGCTCGGACCTCGGATTGATTCGGATACCACTAGGATATAATTTAAGGCGACGTTTCTGTGCTCTCGTTGACCATCGGAATCTTCGAAGTTTGCAGTGAAGCGTGTGCAATATATTTGGATACACAGTTTAGCGACGGAAATTGCGTGAGTAGTGCTTGGCGGTGTGTAATCGCGGTGCAGCTTCGATCAAATGACCGAGGGCTCACTTCGGTTGTGCGGCGCACCGGAAGACTGCCTTGAAGCTGGTAGTTCCCGTGCCGTGCTGAATGATACTGTGCTGGTGACCGACCGGGATATTGCCACAGAAGAGACAATCTGACCTACGTTGCTCGGACCTCGGATTGATTCGGATACTACTAGGATATAATTTAAGGCGGCATTTCTGTGCTCTCGTTGACCATCGGAATCTTCGAGGTTTGCAGTGAAGCGTGTGCAATATATTTGGATACACAGTTTAGCGACGGAAATTGCGTGAGTAGTGCTTGGCGGTGTGTAATCGCGGTGCAGCTTCGATCAAATGACCAAGGGCTCACTTCGGTTGTGCGGCGCACCGGAAGACTGCCTTGAAGCTGGTAGTTCCCGTGCCGTGCTGAATGATGCTGTGCTGCTTACAAATTGTTCCGGCGTAGAAGTGCACTTTCACGGAGCACAGGTGTGCGGCGCACCGAAGAGCTGCCTTCAAGCTGGTAGTTCCTGTGCCATGCTTTAGGTGATGCTGTGCTGCTTCCGAAATTGTTCCGGCGTAGACGTGCACTTTCACGGAGAACAGGTGTTGCAGTTGGTATTGATCCCGCTGGTCTGCCGCACGTTTCGTCAACACAAACTTTTCATCCACACTCGTTACGCGAATTGCAAGCTGTCCGGACATTTCACCGAGCGTGTTACGTACCCAGCTCACGCCGCTTTGTGGCAACAGTCTGCAGTGGCTCATTACCAGAAAAGTGGTCCCACATCCATTTCAGTTCGTCCACGGCAGTCGCCAAACCCCGAAGGAGAGGATTTATTCGGACAGAATGCCACTAAAGCAATGCAGCTTCTTCAGTGGTCAGGATAGATTCTCTTCTGCTAGTTTTGTTATACTGTCACGGATCCTTGTTCCAGTCCTATCTTCTATCAATATTCACTATTCTGGGACACTGCAGGTCATGCTCAGCTGTAATCGTATGTTCAGGTGGAGGTGCTGGGCACTTTACCCGTAGCCCTTCACTCTGTGTGAACCCGGCGGCTCTTCAGCCGAGTTACCCGAATGGGACACGGCTGGCGGACTATTCTGCGTCTTATACCCCTGTCGAGCCGTAGGCAAAGTCCTGACCCGAGCCTGGCAGAACAACCGCAAGACGACCGAGTACCACAAGGAGTAACCTCGGAAATACACCACGAAGCACCTGAAATCCGAGCCAGTTGCTGCTACCAGGAAAAACCACCAAAATTCGGTCTCCTGTCAGAAAATCCGAAGCTGACTAAGCCAACAATGACAAACCTGTAGCAGCAAACAGTGTCCCCTCCCACCATTGTTTGCATGCCCGTCGCAAATCACACTCCGACGCTTTTTCACGCAAGCTGTATGAAGACAACAAGGACTGGATTGAACAATATGACAGTGTCGCCCGCCACATTGGGTGGACAGACAACCAGCTCCTGCAGAACCTATACTTCTCGTGGAAGCAACTTCCGGCGCTGGTCTGAGAACCATGGATCCTCCTTAACGTCATGGGAAGTTTGCAAGATCAAGCTGAAGCGCGCATCCGTCAGCCAACATCAACGAAAGAGAGCCGCATTCTTGATTCTGTCCAGGACACTGCCCCAATGAGAGCGCCACCGCACTCGTGGAGGATGTTCTGCGCTTGATCTAGCGCCCACGCCCACGCCGGCCTTGGTGCTACAGAAGCCAAGAACCTAAGAATCCCATGCGCCTCACGTGAGGGACAACACCTTCGGCAGCCTTGTCCGCAACCCCCCAACAACAGTCGAAGTGTTCATATCACTGAGGCTTCCAACATGGAATGTGCACTGCATGCCCGAGCCTGCCACTATGAACAACTTCCCGGCGTCTCGACACTCGAGTTGTCCAGCTACTACTTCGACGCCAGCCTCCCAGGCATCCACGACATCACCCACGACGTTGTCTGGGAGGAGATCAGGACGCTACTTCCTGCCATCAGTTGCCCGGCTTTTATTTTGATTGCCGAGATTGTTTCAGAACAAGTTTGACAGGTATTTCAACCGAGACTTCTGCGAGCGAAGCGGGATCTGACAAACCAAGGGCAACTTACGCCACAATGGCACGACGACGGCCACCGGCTGCTCCTTAGTATTCAATGCCAATTCAATGAGACACTCTAACGCCGAAGCATTCCCGACATCGTGTGTAGGACTGTGCTCAACAAAGTACACCGAGGAAAACGTAGGTGATGCGAATGTGCGACCGAAAACCACTTTCCTACCACTGCATGAAGCCGACCATGTCTACCAAAGCAGCCTGTACCAATGAATTGGTCGGCGAGGGTTCGTGCCAAACGACCCTCGATTACGTCTCGAGGAGCGACCACGGGAGATTAAGGATTACCTTCGGCGATCTTTGTCCCTGATGCCGAAGGTGCTGAATCGAAGATTCTGAATCCCTGATTACCCCAAAGCTCCTCATGTCCATCACCTCAACAAGAGGTAAGCACGACAAAGCAGGTGAGTGGCGATGCAGTGACAGTGGATTTGGTGTTGGTTGTCGTCCAAGGACAATACCTAAAAATTTGCTGACACCAATTTTCTGTGTCCACTCCACGAAGCACACAATTTCCAACAGGGAGAATGCCCCTAAGTGACTTGAAGGAATAGAATGGTTGGTTGCCCTCAAAAGTGAACTACAAGCATCACCAGACTTGGATAGCAAACAAAAATTGTTGCCAGCTTTCAAGTCAACGGTACAGCGAAAGGCACAGCCACGTAAGCAATACATGCCCGAGCTTGCTACATTGATGCCGAAAACTACCAGGAAAATTTTCGGATTAGAAGCCAGCCCTGCAGCTTCAGTGCACATGACGTATGATTACAAGACAGCATCAGTCGGTCAAAGTTGCCACTCGACCGAACTGAACACTGACGTGCCAGGAGCGTCATCCTACAACAAGGTCCACAGGTACTACGACTGAACGCCTGACACGAGACTGTCGCAGAAAGAACTCATTATGGAACCATTTACTAAGAATCAATAATTATGTATTCAAGTGGAAATAAACATATTTGATACACTAACCAGATAAACATATTTCCGCTTGCCTTCATGCCTTGAGAGTCTACACACCGAGAATTGTGTCCATTGCACGCTCTGGACCTTACGAGGACACTCGCTTCTCTGACTCTTCAATATTAATTAAGCGGTCATACCAGACTGGCAGACTTCTTGCAAGGGGCTGCACTCGTTCCACCTTTCCTGAACATGTGGTGCATCCGAAAACCAACTGCAGTGATGTGAAAATGTTATTCATTAATTTATTCCTTCCAGGGGCCTTCGTAGGCATTGCAGAGAGGATACTTAAAACTACACACATGATAATAGCATTAAAGCACACTGCTGTAACTTGTTAATTGGAAAAACAAACACACCTCTGAGCATATAGTTTAATAGTATGTGTTGATGCATTGCTATATAGCATGACACTTCCTATATGTATGACACAATAGACCCTTTGCAGAACCTTTTCAAGCAACACAACCGTCACCATTTTTTTCGGCGCAAAGCACACGAATGGGCCCCAGTTCATGTCGAACGCCAATGCAGCATTCGAGTCCAATAGTTGCTGAGCCGAATTCACAGGGATGGCGGACATAACATTCTTGTCGAGCAAATACCCTAAAGTATGAAAGCCTGGGGTAATTACAGTAGTAGCTACTGTAATTTGTTTCATCAGAATTTGGCAGACGGCAAAGGCTACGGTCTCGGTGAGTCAATACACACATTGGAGAGAGGCACATGACAGCATATCACCAGAGTGCTCGTCTGCACAGATTTGTCACACACCTTCGCTCCGTCTCTCTGATTGGCTCGAGGGGGCTGTGGCAGTTGGCCTTTTCCAAGTTACGGTGATGCGAAGTATAGACAGCCCACACTTTTAAAAAGAGTCTATTGAAGAGACCGAAAGGAATGGTAGTCAACATTTTTCAACAAGACTGCTCTCCAGGCAAGGGATGAACACAAATATGAATCATCTTATCCAGGTAATTAGAACAATTAAATAATTGACCGACTAATACAATGCACTCTTGATGGAAAAGAGTATAGCTGCAATAAATCCTACAAAACAGAAAAAATGCGCAGTTAATCTATGCATGCACCAAAACAGTTGTTCTTATAGCAAGTCGAATAGCTTTGAAGCAGGTGCCTGCAACGATTTATTCTTCCCCATACTCAATAAAACGCCAACCTCGTAGCTGAAAATAAAGGTGCACTTCGCACTCACACACACAAAAAAAAAGGAAGAAAAGCGATCGAATGTAGAATCGTGGATTAGCACAAAAGGTTAAAATCGCAGGAGCTTCCTCGCTAAAAGTTGCTATGGTTGTTCGGTGACGGAGGGCTGAAACAACTTCCCTTAGGCCCTAACGCGACGTATACATTTCGCGTAGATTCTCAGATATTTCAACGTTGAAACAAAGCTAAGAGAATGCGAAAATTTCATGTTAAAAGTACTCAAAGTTCTATCGATCCTTGGACACATCCCGGAATCCAAGCACCGGTACGGCGATGCAGAGCTGATGCTGTCTCACAGGCGTTAATATCTAGATGATCCAGAGCGATCTTGCGCAAAAACGGTATAAAGTCTCATTCCTTCATATTTTCACATTATACCTGCGTCAGCGAGCACGAAGAAGCCCGAGGTCGTCGGAAAGCAGCTGCACATCACGGCTACCGCGCACCGAACAAACTCGCATCCGCCAGCTCTGGGCGCTGCCATCTTACCTGTGACGTCACGGCTCTTGGGAGGTCACGTGACGAGTGGTCACATTTGCGTAAAATATGGCGGCAACCGGGGGGGTGCCACTTCCGAACTTCCGGTTTATCACTCTAAGCCCCTCTACCTCGTTGCTTCATACACACGCGCGCTTTTGCTTGAATGGTGACATCTCGGCCATTTTTCCGCCCAATCGTTTTTTTATGCATTTTGAAGTGGGCGCAATCCGGTGTCACTCAGCTCGAGCGCGTAGCTTTGGCTAATGTATAGACGCCATTTTACCGGCCAAGTCACGCACCGAGTGGGCGAGAGTGTCACGCGCTGGCACATTCAGGGCAACAATGGATGTCTTCACCCTGAGACAGACAGACATGTAGGCACCCTAGTGAGAGATAGAGTTCCTTTCGGAGGGGCATATCGAGGAACTCTATACTTTGTTTCACGTTAGTATGTACTTGTTCGCCGCGCGTGCTAAAAGCGCGACCAGAATAGCACCCCAGAGCAAGGAGCTCGCGCTTACAGCCTTTCCTGCGGTACAACACGCCGGTACAACACCAACTGCGGTACAACGGTTACGGCCTTTCCTGCAGAACCAAGGGATCCTGGGTTCAAGCCCCACCCCTGCCCGTTTCGATCTGGATAGCTAGGTTCGACATTGCACATGTACCTTTTTTTAGTACACGGAAGTGACGTCATCACGTCTGATTGGTTGGAAACAAAAGTGACGTAATTTCCCTAGAAAAATGTGGGAGGAGTCGGCAAAACTGGGCGGAGTCGGCTACCGGACGTGACAACAAAATGACGTTTCGTTTTGTACCGAGTACGTTTCAAAAGGTACTTGCTCGGAACTAGGTGTCATTGGCAGCATGTGTTCGGCGGCAAGGCGTCGCCGTCTCGTCATTTCGTCTTTTTCTTTAATAGAGCTTTTTTTTTCGCCAGAAAGGCTGTATCGGGAACACCGCGATGCATTCGAGCTCGCGGAGGAGATCTTTTGGAAGCAATATCGCCTGCCCAAGATCGTGGTGCGGTGGTTGTGCGACGAACTTCGCGAGGAACCGGAGGTGGGGAGAGTGCGTACCTCGTGGACGGTCATGACTGTGGAGCTTCAAGTGCTTCAAGTGTTGTGTGCACTGCGCTTCTACGGCACGGGGAGCTTCCAAGGCATGGTGGCGAGCGACGAACACGTAGCGCGGGACCAAAAGACAGTCAGCGTTGCGGTCCGCGCCGTGTCCGTCGCTATCGTGCGTCGTCTCGGGGTCCAGCGTGGCTGGATCCACTTCCCCGAGACGCCGAGCGAGAGGTTTGACGCGGAGAAGGGCTTCAGGCTGTTCGGCAGGATACCCGGCGTCATCAGTTGCGTGGACGGGACCATGGTCTCCATCGTCGACCCGTCCAAGAATGACCCCACCGTCACGAAGGCGGCGTACTGGTGCCGCAAGTACTTCTACGCCCTCAACGTGATGGTGGTAAGTCCACTCATGTTACGTTGTCAAAACGCGCCCCAAATCTCTAGAAAAAAAAAAAAAAAACAACGTATTGCCGATACGGTTTAAGTATGCCGTTTTATGACTGCGGGCTGTGGGGTCTCACGACTGCGCGAGCGTGTGCTCTACGTAGCATGTGAGCCGTGAGACGCTTCTCCCAAAAATAATACTTGTCTGTTAAAACGTGCAAGCTTCCGTAAAAAAAAAAAAACATTATTTTTGTTTCAAGGTAGTTGTACCTTGCATCCAGGAAGGTGTGTTGACATGCATGTGTCAGACAAAATAACTTAAAAGGTTCTGAAATTGCGACTGCTTTGTGAACCATAAGTACAATCTACGACTTGTGGATTCAGGTAATTACATGTCAATATCTCTCTCACTTTCAGGTGTGTGACGCCGACTGCCGGATAATGTGCATCGACCCACGGTATCCCGGGTCGGTGCACGACTCCTTCGTGTGGCAATTTTCCTGGCTACAAACCAACTCGAGCAAGGGCAGCTGCCACGCGACGGCCGGCTCTTGCTTAGTGAGCATACTAAATTCATTCCTTACGCACACGGTGGCTCCCACTGCTTGAAAGCCACTGTACCACACGTACTGTGCTTGTTGTGAGGCACACAGACACAGTTGCTGCAACTCCTTGAAGTGAGGCAACACCCAAAGTTTGGCCATTAATCTCTGTTTATGTCCACATAACTCTTACACTCTGCAGGCTACGAAAGCCACACTACACCAATCTCACGACAGTGATAGACTATGCAAGGCATGCGACCGCAGTGCGAGTCGCTGTCCGGTTCGGCCCACTCACTCTTACTGTCTGCCTGTACCCTCTTGCTGGTTGGTTTTTGCATGAAGTTGGAGCTCTTTCACTGATACCTGGGGGCTCGCCTGGTCGCTTTGACGGTCGTCAGTTTGTACGGAATGGCATCAATTCCTCCTTGGCCACTTGGGGCTCGCCAAATCTGTCCTCGGGTCGTCTCTGTCCCACACACTGGATTCTTTTCCCTGACCCTTCTTCTTCGGTCTGCTTATATAGCACCTCCTATTAGACCCTCCGTGTCCCAACAGGACCTGACTCCTTTCCAATCTAACCACCCCCTCTCTTTTTCCCATCTCCAACTCCACCGAGGATTAGGAAAGAGGTTCGTCGAACTGGCGCCTTATCCCCTTGCTTGCCAAAAACAAGGCCAGCGTGTTCTGCTCTGCCCGTGCCTAAGGTCACGGCCACACTCCCAAAAGCAACATAGCTTTTATCTGTTGGATGCAAGGGCCTAATAATGCACTTGCATACAACACAGCACCCCTAAGGAATCGTGCACACATCCCATACAACCCACCAGGAAAACACATTGTTACATGAAATAACAGGGAGTTTGCAGGCAAGCTGGTGCTAATTAATCATAATGTAAACTGATACTGTAGTGCAGAAATATTAACACACTTTTAAGTCACACTTAAGTTACATTATAATTGACATAGTTGCACACAGCTGTTTTCTTGCCTTTTATTTTAAAAAGTAAAGAATGTAATATGTTCCATCCTCTACATGTGCAGGTGACAGCGGCTATCCCTTGGAGCCTTTGCTCATCACCCCTGTCCCCGGGAACCACGCGACCTCCACCGCTTGCGGCCGGTTTAATAAGGCGCATTCCTCGATCAGGTCTGTTGTGGAGCGCTGCATCGGGCTGTTGAAAAACAGATTCCGGTGTCTGCAAAGGCACCGGGCTCTGTATTACCACCCTTCAACAGCCACCGCCATTATTTCGGCATGTGCAGTGCTCCACTACATCTGCCTTGCATCGAGCGAGCCAGAACCGGAGTCAGACTCCGACCCTGAAGAGTCAGAGTTGGAGTCTGAGCCGAGGTCGGAAGGTTCTGAGCCGAGCTCGGAGAGGTCAGCGTCGGCTCCCGAGAGGCTGGCTCCTGCCGGCCCTCCGGTCGGCCTTCCGGTCGGCCTCTCGGACAGGGGGAAGGCTCTGGGGCAGCGCCTTGTCGCCCGGTTCGGAACCCGCCGCATACGTGTCCGTGCGGAGCGCCACACGCAAGGGGTCCGCCGCCACGACGGTAGTCCCGACCAACAGGGACTCCGTCGGGAAGCCCCTCAGCGCCCTCGCTGCGGTGGTGCCCAGCACGGACGCCGCCAGCGACAGGGAACCTCTCGCCACCACGACTGAGGTCCTGACCACCAAGGACCCCGTCACATTCTTGCCCTCAGTTAAGCCCTCCCCGTGGAAGCCGTAAAGTGCACACTTCGCTTGCTGCTCCACAGTCATGGCCGTCCACAAGCTACATACTCTCTTCAGCTCCTACACCTTGTGAAGTTCGTCGCACAGCCAGCGTGCTGCCTCCGGATACGTGTCGAGTGCATCGCGGTGAAATCGATACAGACTTTTTTTTATTTTTATGAGCAGAAGGCACGAGACGAAGTCGACAGTGACAGAAAAGGTTCGGAGGTTTAGTGGCCAGACCAACAGGTCATCTGGATTGCCCCTGCAAAGAACTCAGAAGTAATTTAGACTACCTCTAGAAAGAAATGCTTGCTTTTGCAGAGATTGCTTTCTTAGTTGCTGATTGAACCAGGGATATTGTTGTCATGGACATTGTTTCATTTTACAAATGCTTCAAAGCGTCTTGCCTTCTGCTCCATTTTATTATCTCTTTTATGGTACTTCATCAAAGTTAGGTGATTGTGTTATCTCAAGACAGAGCACATGTAGTTTGTTTTGAAAATTGCTTTATTTCCTAAAGAAAAACCTGTGACTTCATGAATAAAAGTGTGATAACATGGAATGTAATATTTCATTCTTGGAAGTAAAACTGAGCATCGACTGGAACCATGTAAGCAATTGGGCAATCTTAAGTATATATCACAGATATCTTGTTGAACACTCTGGTCTTATTTGAGCACAATAGTTAAATTTCGAAAGGAAAAAAAAATATATATATATATTCTCTGACTAGCATACCACCATATAAACACTGGACCACTTTGAAAGAATTATCACAGATGTTGCGCCAAACATTCTTATTTGAGCACAGCAATAGCAAGTTCTCGAAAGATAAACAAATTGTTTCTGACTAAAGCAGCCGTCACTCGCGCGCTCCCCGTTGGTTCCGCCGACCCCTCCGCTTCCCCCGGCACACCCGGCTCCTCGTGGTTCGACATTTTGGTTTGAAGAAGGCGCGTAGCGCACATCCCGCATAATATTGGAACAACTTTCTCTCCAATTAATTCTTAAATATATTGCAAAAGGGTACAAAAAAGCGGTTTGTTTTAACAACGCCCAAAAGGTTTTGATTGTTTTTCAATACTTTTACCTGTACTAGAACAGATGCGACGGCCAGCGACGCACAGGATTGGTTGCCGTTCCTTCGCTAAACGCAGGAACTGCTCCCCGCGTCGTAGTAAATCCTACCCCGTATCCCGCGCGTAGGGACGCTTCAGGGAATGCGTAGCTACTTCCGCTCGTCGGTGGTTGGCTCCGGACGTCGCTGAAACGGGTGACGGGTGTCAAGTTTGCGATGACGTAGCGGCGTCAAAGTGGGCAGAGCCGCCACGTGAGTGTTGCTAGGATACGCTCCTCCTTTGCATTACGTCACTTCCATGTACCTTTTCTCAAATGTCCAACCTAGCGCTCCTGGGGTGCTATTCTGGTCGCAAACGGGTACCTTTCGAGTTGTGACGTATCGAGAAAGAAGGGGCGGAGCCTCAAACTAGAATGATTCTTGTTTGAGGCTCCGCCCCAACGTTCGGGTTCACGCACGCGGTCAGCTAGAATCTGACGATGCCCTACGTCGCGGTGACGTGTCCACCCAGAGGGGGCAAAGAAATCCCTGCATTTCCCCCTGTTCTTTTTGTTATCTTCTTCCTTTCTTCCGGGACTTAGAATGAGCGAATAACGGAGAAAAGGCTAACTTCCGGAAAATGGAAGGAAACAGAGAGAAATAATATTATCTTTTTATAAAATACGAAAGATTATTACAATAATTATGACGTAAAGTAAATTTAGCTAAGATATCTCAGCTTGTTTTGTCGAAGTCTTTCGCTACGGTCTTTGAAAACAAACATGGCGAAAACCGCGGTAACGACCTTGTGGTGTTTGTGTCTCGTTTGCGTCGTTGCTTTCCCTGCTTCTGCACGATACGGATGGCGTTACGAGAAAAAAAAAATATTATGTGAAGGTGCGCTGCGACACCGATCATCCTTTGTGAAGCCGCCGTGAACATAGCTGCAAATGAAATTTCCTGTTTGCCAGTGAAGGAGACTTCAAATGGATACAGAGCTGACGACGACTCTGTGGTAGTATATGACAAGTCATGAGATCGACGCAGAGTGCAACGGTTGTGAGCATTGTGTGGATGATGCAGGAAAGTTTCTTCGGGCAGTTTTAATAATGCTTTGCTCCTTTGCTCACTGAAGTGATTATGCCGGTATAGTCTCCATAAGCCATGCTCTTCTCTTTCGGCGCTGAAGAAATGCACGCGCCGGCATAATCTCGGGCAGTCTTTTTTACTTATTTTTATTTGCAGAATAGCTCGTGCAAAGAAAAAACGGCTTTTACGTTTTTACACGTCCCTACATAGGTACCTCGCTTTCTCATTGGCTTCATTGCGCGTGACGATTCAACGCCATTTGCCATGGAACCGTTCGTGAAACTAGAAAGCCTCTGTTTGCCGCTAACAGTCATTTTTCGAGTTCAGGTTGTGAGGACAAAATGACGTAAGAACAAGAATGCACGGGACTATTTGCATTGTTTTAACTCGACAACCGTACCCTTGGCGAGTTAAACTCGGAAGAACATGGCCGCGATGCTCGTCGGATCGACCGCGGCTGGGGTTTGACATGCGATCGGTCACTTGATCAACGCGCACACGAATACTTCCGTGCTGTTGGATGAGCCCATTCGGCGGCAAGACCGGGTCCAAGAAAACAGTAAGCTGGCGTTCAACGTCTCCGATGTAACGCTTGGCGAGATGCAAGACTTGGCTTCTATTTGTGCCGGTGTTATGAAGCTTGAAAGTGGTGGTGTTGTTGTGGCTCGTACGGTAGCGTTGCTGAGATTATGAAGACGGTAATAGACCTTTATTCAGCGTTGCCGTGCATTAAGATTTAAAACCTCACCTTGACACAAAGGGAACCACGTTTCCGTGAGCACGGAGGCAGCAGCCAACGGTCTGAGAAAATTTTGCCGCCGCCACGACCGCCAGCGTTCGCCCCAACGGCAAGAAAACAAACGACAAGCTCATTGAGGTTTGTGTAGTGATGACTACTGATTCATCGGACGACAAAGGTGAATGATGTAAAACGCAACGCAAGTTTGCCAGCGTTTTGCAAAACGAATTCGTTCCGTTGAAAATTTAATTTGTGGAATTCGTTAACGCCTTGAAAGTTTGACGGGGACTGCGTTGTGAACGCAGGCTTCACACAAGTGTTTCCTACAGTGTGTGCTTTGGCTGCATGCATATAAAGACAAAAACACTTCCTATATGGTGCATAAAATAAAATAAATTTCGTTTATCTTGATAATGTTTACTATCTATCGAGTGCTGTTGATATATAGTAGTGGCGTAGCCAGGAACTTCTAAGGGGTGAGGATGGAGGGGGGTTGAGGTGGCTGGGATGTTCATGACTTGGGGTGTGGGGGAATGGTGTCGGAATTTGTGTGTATATTCTAGGGCCCGCGGGATTTGGGGAGGGAAGGAGCGAAGCCCCATAAACCCCCCCCCCCCTTTCGCCCCCCCCCCCCTCTCGCTTTGCCACATAAGGGGAGCATCCTACATTTACAGGCTGCTATAAGCATGTGCATAGCCACTGAGCTCGTACCACAATGGCAAGATAGTTGCTGACATTCTTCACGTTACGTAGCAGTTCTTTCTTTAGTACATAGGCTCGCTTTTCCTTCACACATCTACTCTGCCTCCGCTTTTCGTTTATGCTTGATGGTGATAAGCCAACAGTGCGTATTTGCTCTGCATCACAGGCAAATTTCAAAAATCCAGTTCACACTACTCTTTAATTTCAATGAGTTACTCTCACTTTTGAAACCACAATCTATAGTTAATTGCTATATTAACCTTTACATTTAACACACGTGTGTTGAATGTAGGACAATTCTATTTTTATTGCTTTTCTTGGTCACGAAGATGTCAACCATCAACAAGAAACTGGCTAAATTTCTCGTCTACAGTGGGTAAGGATGTTACCATACTCTGTCAGACTAAACTGCTGCTGTCTAGGCAAGTAACGATTCATTTTAGGACAGACCTGTTCGTAGTTTATTGCAGGGCATCGAAAAGTGTTCTTATGACTTTCAGATGGCTGACTTGCAATTCCAGCAGCTTGGCGTGAAAAAGTAAAATATCTAATTGATACAACAAAATGCCATCAGCAACCCATCCAGATTTTATTGCGTGATTGACAGTAGCTACAGACCGCAACAAATTGTCAACTGAAGACATAGGTACTAAGCGTGCACTAACTTCGAAGCGGTAGAAACCCTGAAATTTAAACGTCAACTTACCACAATGTTGTTAATGGCAAAATGGTGTTTGCGGCAAAGTGTTGGATTCCTTCAGAATGGTGACGGTCTCCTTCAGACCGATGATGACGGTGACGAAGGTTTAGTTAGAGTCTAAGTTTAGTCAACGCACCCGACGACGTCGGTGTGCTTGTCATGGTGGCGACGAAAGCATTCTTTCGCACATGCCTCAGCTGCCTCGGTCCGGGGTTTTGTCGACCCAACCGTCTCTTCCCAGCCGGTTGACAGCGATACTCACGACGGCCGTCACGGCTGTGATCACCATCCACTGGGCATTAGCTATGTGATCATCGGGGGCAACCGCGCCCTTGTAGTTCCCCGTTGCGAAAAATCTCAGTGCGATTCAATTAGTAGCTGCTGCTCGACGGTCATCATCTTTCATCGTCGCCGTCTCTCGTTGTCACACTGCGACCACACGGTGCTTTTCGACAAGCGGTATTGTCGTCAGAAACAGTCGTCGTGCATCGCGAAGGCAACCGGGTGCTTGCGGAAAACCCGTCATTGTACGCGTTCGTCGAGCCATCGTTGAGCAACAAGCATCGCCGCCATTTTCTACGCTCTAGAATCCTGCCCAAAGCTTGTTCCCCTTCGTGCAATAGAAAGAGAGGTTAAAAGCACGAGCGCATCACCCCGAACGATCTTGCACGAACGTTGGCTTGCACTGCGCAAGCGCGCCTGCTCGACAGGGACGTTGAAAGCCCGGAGCACGTTCTTGTAGCTCCTACACCCGCACTAGCTCGCACTCATAGTGAAACAGAGAGTAGGCTGTGTCGAGGAATACCGCAGTTAATCTAGTGACGCGACTTCCGCTATGTGCTATGTAGGTCGGACGTGGTCATACGTCACTTTGTCGTCACGGTCCGAACTCGAAGAGCGACAGTTACGGCAAACGGTTGCTTTCGTGTTTCGCGAACGTTCCCATGGGAACCGCGTGGAATTATCACGCGGGCTGTGGCCAATAGGAGCGCGCGGTTTGTAGGGGGGAGGAGTTTTCGAGAAACACGAACGTGACCGTTTGTGACCAGAATAGCACCCCTGGATGAGCATCGTACCGGCGTGCGGTCGTGTATCACTACTGCGTGGTGCACGTTAAAGACCCCAGGCTAGCGGTTGTACCGCACTGGCTAAATTTCTCATTTACAGCTGGGAGACTCGTCGCCCCTGTGAGGCAGACCAAGTTCTAGGCTGTATAAACATACACACAACCCAATTTTTTTCATAAAGTAAAACAGAGTATAGCTTTCAGCTCACAAGACCGCTCACTACCGCTCACTAGAGTGCCTTCATACACACGCGCGCCTTTGCTTGAGTGGTGACATCTCAGCCATTTTTCCGCTCAATTGTTTTTCATGCCTTTTGAAGTGCGCGCAATCCGGTGTCACTCAGCTCGAGCGCGTAGCTTTGGCTAATGCATAGACGCCATTTTACCGCCCAAGTCATGCAGCGAGTGCGCGAGAGCGTCACGCGCTGGCACATTCAGTGCAACAATGGATGTCTTCACCCTGAGACAGACAGACATGCAGGCACCCTACCGCTCACCAGAGCTGCCGCTCACCGATGTGCAGCGCCCCCACGGAAAAGGGGAGAAGTTCTCCTCTCACGGGCGCTCTTTTGTTTTCGGAAAAACATCGGCAGGCCGCAACAACAGAGGGGATCGAGTGGCCGTGCCACAACAAACAAAGCGGAAGCAACACGACGAAACTATTAAAAAAAATACCTTCCCTTTTTTTTCAGCTGCACGTTACACGTTTGTTTATTTGCTTTCGTGGCGTTGGTAGGAACTAGAGCCACTCAATATGGCAGCGTAGCTGCCAGAGTAGCGCCACGCTTTTCCCTGTGCCGCCTCTCACCGCGATTGGTCACAAGCGGTACCATAGCAACGAGCTGAGCTGGCTCGGTTTCCGTAGCAACCGAGTGACGACTGGTCACGTGACCTCTCAAGAGCCGTGATGTCATCGGTAAGATGGCAGCGCCCAGAGCTGGTGGATGCGAGTTTCTTCGGAACCCTTAGTCGTGATGTGCCGCAGCTTGTCGACGATTTAGGGCTTCTTCGTGCTTTCTGACGTAGGTATAGCGTGACGATCTGAAACAATGATACTTTATACCCTTTCTGTGCAAGATCGCTCTGGATATTAGCACCTGTGTGACAGCATCATTAATATCGCATTAGCGGTGCTCGGGTTTCCGGATATGTTTGAGGATCGATAAGACATTTAGCATGCAATTTTTGCATTCTCTTAGCTTTATTTGAACGGTGGAGCGTCTGAGAATTCATGCGAAATCCATGCGTCGCATGTTGGGCCTTGGGGAATTTGTTTTTGCCCCAGGTATCCGCATGATCACCAACTTTTAGCGAGGAAGCTTTTGCGATGTTTACGTTTTGTACTAATGAACCAGGGAACCTGGGTTCAATCCCCACCCCTACCCGTTTCGATCTGGATGAGCATCATACCGGCGTGCGGTTGTGTGTCAGTACTGCGTGGTGCACGTTAAAGACCTATAGACCCCGGCCAGGCTAGCGGTTATACTGCATTGGCTAAATTGCTCATCTATAGAGAGTGACTCGTCACAACTTTAAAATGGCTGACCAACTACACGCTGTATAGATATTCACACAACTCCCAAGTATACTAATCAACGATTTTACGATATGCGCAGCGCAAGTTCGTCTGCTTCCTTTAGTAGGTGTTGTGGTGACGTCAGAATGGCGAGCTCTGATTGGTTCTGAATAAAGAATAGTGGGTAGACCTCAATGCAGCTTGCTTTTAGGTCTACTTACTATCCTTCTATCGGAGCCACTCAGATCTCGGCGTTCTGACGTCACCACAGCCCCTGCAAAAAGAGGCAGACGAACTTGCGCTCCACATAGCTTTTGGGATAAAATTTTCGCATTTTTCTAGCTTCCTTTGAAAGTCTGAATATCTGAGAATCATAACGAAAGGTATACGGCGCGTGTAGGGCCTAGGGAAAATTGTTTCAGCCCTGGGTTACCAAATAATCACAGCATTTCTTAGCGAGGAAGCTCCTGCGATCCTTAACCTTTTTTACTAATCTCCAATTTTACGAAGTGGCAGTTCTGAAGCTTTTGATATAAATTGCTTTCGTTGCAATAGCTTGCATTTGATCGCAGTGTTTTTTGGTTTGTTTTTCAAGTGAAAAACTGGCGTTTGCTCAAGTGACGTGTATGAAATGTTCTTCTATATGACAATGCATCAACACACACTATTAAAGTATGAAGCTCAGAGGTGTGTTCGTCTTTGTAATTAACAAGTTACAGACGTATTCCTTTCTTACGAGTGTAATATTCATTTTCTGTAGCTGGGCCCATTTTGTGCTCCTTAATGTCAGTGTGCTATGACGTTATCATCATGTGCGTATGGTTCTAAATATCCTCTTTACAATGCCTACAAAGGCCGAAGTGACGTCAGCCGAACCCAACTCACGCATTGGACACGAAAAATGCGTCGCTCGGATGTATGCGCTCGTCACCAATCAATTCGTCCATGGATATTTGAATTCGCCTTCCTGGCGAATGAGTGCCCTGACGGAACTTATCACCACTTGCGAATGCCAAGTTCTACGGTGTGCTTAAAAAGCGCGGTGAAAGCTTGGGGTCATCGCACCGGTGTCTTAGCATGTCACGACTTCGTGATTTCACAGTTCTCTTCTGAGTTGAGGATTGCAGGTAAGGAAGAAGAAGTTTAAAAATAATTTCGTGGCCCCTTTAGCACGGATATGTGTGCTACAGCAGATAAAAATATTGACTTTTTGAATGCCGGTAAACTTCCGAAGACCATTTGGCCTGTCGGCAAGAACACCTCATATCCGGCGTCCGTCTCTTTTGATGGCGTCAACAGTTCTCTAGAGACCACCATGCCGTCCTTCTTGGTTGAACCCCGTCGACGTCGCTCCTCACCGGTCGGTGAGAAAATCTCATCTTGAAGGGATGATCGGGTCTTGAAGAAGTATGATGCGAAACATATCTACTCGCTCACTATGGGGCAGTCGAGCAGCAGTCATGTTCCGAGCAAATCGTCCTGTCGTGGCCGGCGCAATCGGATTTTGTTCCATCGAAGCGAAGTCCGAAAGCACTAGGACGGTGCGTTCGTCCCACGAAGCGGCCGCCATCCCGGCGGCGCCGAAAACCGCTCGCCTTGTCCGTCCACGCACGATGCCATAGCAGTTCTCGCCGCCCGACAGTCTCCGGCCTGCAAATCGTCTCACTTTTCAGAAAAAACAGGCACCGTTCCTCCAGAGGTTCTTGCCGTACCGCGATGCCAAGCGTCTTATACCACTTTTCAATGAACGAATGGAGATATCAACTAGACTACAAAGGTTGCCACCCGGCGTCGCTAGAAGCACGGTTACCATGGTAACCTCCCAGGCCCAAAATGGAGATCACTATCAGCGCTTCTGACGTCGTGCATCTAGATAATTTTGCGTCGTGTCGCTACTCTGGCAGCTACGGTGCCATATAGAGTGGCTCTAGTAGGAACTAGGTACAAAAGAGGCTGCAATCCGCTACGTGCCAGCAGTCTGTGACCTTTTTAGCTTTCGCTTTTTTTCCCCAGTGACTTTGGCAGGTTGTTTGTTTGCTCGGGTGGAGCAGTTCAAAAGTACATTGCACTACTTGTTGGCGTACACGTTGAGGCAATCCTTGAACATCGTGCCTTTGTTTTGAGTGTCGATCAGCGGCCTCAAGTGCGTTTTCATAAGAACGTTTGTTTGGTGAAATATTTGCCTGTTGAGGCGTCAGTGGCGATTTTGAAGCCAGACTTGGATAGCTGTTCCAGTTTAATTTGAAGTAACTTAATTACTCACGTTTGTTCGGTCTTCGGGAAACGGAAGAAGAATTTTCCACCTCTGCAAAAGAAGTTGTTTTCGCGGTGGAGATGGCAGACACATGGCATGCCTGCCATCTCCAAGTATGCGCTGGTGTATGCCCGGTGGCGGCCGGCTGATCAACCAACGATCACTCATAGAGGACGTGACCGCGTATTCAAATAAAATCCACACATAAATGTATAACGAGCTTACAGTTCTTAATATATTTACTAAGTATCAAAAAGTACATATGAATATTTCGGATCAGAAACTCAATCGAAGGTGACCATAGGAGGTTATCATAGACGACAGTGGAAAAACAACAACAACAACAACAACAACAACAAAGTTGCAGACGGCCCTCCGAATGTCCAGGCATAGCGTAGCAGACGAACCGGTGGTAGTAAACGACGAAGCGAAGGAAAGAGATTAAAAACTAAGCCAAACAATGTAAAGCAAAATACGCGATGGTTCGAACGTCAAGTAAACAAAAGAAAGAAAAAAAGCAAACAAAAAACATAAACGCAGGAGGAAGAAAGACGGCGGCGGCGTGGCGTCGCCTCAAACATAAAAAGAAAGTAGACTTTGAAAAATGGAAGGATGTGCTCGACCGTCCATCGGGTGTTCTTTTTTGTAACTCCGCTTTTATTAATTTCAGTAATAGCGTCAGATCTGCATGTGCACAATCGTCTTTTTCCAGAGAATACTGACATCGCAGTAAGGTACGTGGTTCAAAACTGCCTTTTGCTTCTTCATCCAGAGATGATCGGGATATAGCCAGCTCGCCTATTCGACGAAACGATTTTTGAGCAATAGAATCATGAGAAATTGAAATTGCGACAACAAAAAGAACTGGTCGATATGCACAATAAAGTTGAAACGTAGCAATGTTCTAAAACATTTTTTTACATTGCCCTTTTCAAATAAAGAGGGCGAAGGTACATTTGTGTCTTGCCTGGCAAGTCTGCCAGACATAAGTTCTGAGTATTCTGACAATGTTTTCTGCGGGAGAGCCCTAAAATTGCACCCTACAAGCTGTAACATCTTTCCCTCGCAAATAAAATGTCCTTGACTCATGAGGTGGAACCTACATTTTAACATTTAAAGCAGTGAATACCAGTGAGAATTTTTCTTCATTGCTCACCTCGCAGGGAGATAGGCAAAACCAATTGATTCTGGACAATTCGCCTGCTAGCGAAGACTCCGAGCTCGCCAGGGGCGCTGCGATCAATTTTCGCCCGCGATCCGCGGGAGTTGCCAGGATTGGCTTACATGGGATTTGGTTTTAGTATTGCGTATAAGAGCAAACGCAGGCCCCCTACGTTAGCATTAACGCTGCGTCATCCAAACAGCGCACGAGCCATACGTACAGTCGGGAGCAAAAGTTTGCGGGGCACGGCAGCGCGTACTGAAATTCGTCGCTGCGCCGTGCAACGGCACGCCGCCACATTAAATAGCCGCATTTTGCGCATGCGCGCCCTAGGAGCTGGTAGTCATGTCTCTTTCGCTCGTTTTAGTCCGACTCACTCCTGATAACCGGAGTCGGTGCCCGGGGCACTAGTTGCCGTTTAGCTGGCTGTCACGCCTCGCGTCCTCTTCCGCTGCGTCAGCAACCGCGATGGGTGACAAAGCGCCTGGTTACCCCACCCTGCGAGCTCCGTCACGAAGCGCGGCGGCTAAGGCGGCTGAAGCAGACGTGCAGCATGACAGCCAGCGAAGCGCTAACTCGTGCCCCTGGCGCCGATCTCTGTTATCAAGAGTGCGTCGTAAAGAAACGAGCGAAAAAGACATGATAGCGAGCACGAAAAGCGCGCATGCGCAAAGCACGGATCCTTAATGCGGCGACGCGCCGTCGGACGGCGCAGCGATGCATTTCGGCACGCGCTCCCGTGCCCCGCAAACTTTTGCTCCCGACTGTACGTACTGCAGCGAGCTGCGCGTACGTACGATCGCTATCGCGCTATGTAGCGGTCCCCTGCGTGCCATTCTCGTCGCTCTCGTCGCTCACGGGAAAGCGCGAGACTACTCCAACTTGGAAAATGGCGGTGGTGAGGCTAACCAGTGGAAGCGCTACGCGCATTGTACGGGTTCGCTTCACGATTGAAGATGACATCAACCTTGTGGAAGAAAGAAAAAGAAGGGAAAAAGGGCGAGGCTCGTGGCGGGCGAGGACACGCGGAGTTCGGAGCTCGAGACAGACGAAAGAGTCGGTGGCGAGCAAGACCTCGAACTGAATACCCGGACCACAAGACAGCCTTGGCCCTCCTCTTCATCAGACTCTGAACTTAAGTAGAGATAAAACCTTTTCCCAATGGTAGCGCTTCCCCGTGTGACTTCCTTGGAGCGAGGGTAACTCTTCCTGATCGGGCGGTATTGACAGGTGACCCACAACCTCCTCAAGAAACTGAACGCGACGAACCCTTTCGAGCGCCTACAAAGATGTGTGTCGGTAGCCAAGAACGTTGGCGACGCCGTCGAAGCCAAAAAAAGGTGTTTACCGTGTGGTCGGTAGGGGAGCGGTGCGACCTATTGCTTGCATACTTCCAAGCAAATGACGAGGCCAACGTAAGATAGTAGGAATCGCACAACACACTGGAGCGAACCATAGATTGAACTGCTTGCAGCACAGCCCTAAAAAATACAAAACACATTCACAACAGGAAACTGGAAAGAGATTCACGCAATTCGTAGCAAAGCGAGGAGATTCGCAGTGTTAAATTTGCTTGACCGAATGCTCACCTTGGATTGTTTGAGACAGTTCGGAGGAGCACATCTAGATGGCGCTGCAAGTTTTTACGTATCGTTACGTATGCGTTTGCCTTTCGCTATACTAAAAGTGCGCGTTCAACCAGGTTCAACGCGCTCCGTAACGACCGCTACCAAGCTATGGCAAGCGACGCCGGCACATCGGCAGATACTTCCGCCGGTCGCCATTCCCAGGACCGCCTTCCCGCCGCGGTTTCCGATCCCCGTCATTGAAACACCCTGCATCGCCTCATTGTAGGTCGCGCCGAGAAAGCCTGTCCCCCCTGCGTTGGAAGGAAAATTAAGTGCAGCAATGCCGGGAGGTGGTATTGCCCGAGGATGAACGACGCCAATATCCTCCACAAACGTCGGAGGGTTCACACACTAGCGACGAGACGCATTGGAACGACGCTTCTGCGACGGTGTCGAATAACCTCGACGCTACCATCGACGGCCACGAAGCGAAGGCACTCGTCGACACCGGAGCAGAATATTCCATTTAAAGTGGAAAGCTCTCTTGCTTCCTTCAGGAAATAATGACGCCGTGGGATGGCCCGAAAATACGAACAGCCGGCGGGACATCTCATCACACCAGTGGGAAGGTGTACTGCGCGCGTGGACATGCGCGAAGAGACCTGTCCCGTGAAATTCGTCGTCCTCAAGGACTGTTCGAGAGCCGTCATCCTTTGTGGCCCTGGCAGTCGCCGGCGGGAAAGTTATTCTAGAAGGCGACGTCCAACTGCTCCTCGGGAAAGCAATAGGCGTCGCAAGGGGCGTAGCAGAGCTGCGGAATGGACGTGCTGTGGTCATCGTGACGAACTTTCGACCGGAGGTGCAGCACCTCACGAAAGGTGCCGCTGTAGCAGACGTCGAGGAACTTAGGGTCGACGGCGAAATCGCCGTGATCTCCGACGATCCCTCGGAACAGCTCAGTGCCACGGAACGACGAGAGCTCGGAGACCTCCTCGACGAATTCAGCGACTACTTTGCGAGGACGTCGAGGGTGCGCCAGACAACAGTTGCTAAATACCGCAACTTTACGAACGAGGTTGCGCTCCCTGAACATCGGCTGCCGTACCGGGTCTCCCCAAAAGAACGACAGGTCATTCAAAGTCAAATTTGGGTTTTTTACGTGCCAAACCAACGACGGGCATGTGGCACGCCCCAGCGCAGGACTGAGGATTAATTTGGACCACCTTGCGATCTTTTGACGTGCAAATAACATTCATAAACAAGTACAAGAGATGCTGAACGACGACATCATTCAGCCTTCAAGCAGCCCGTGGTCCTCTCCAGTCGTACTGGTGAAGAAGGACGGAACGCTTCGATTCTGCGTGACTACCGGCGGCTGAACGCGGTACCCAAGAAAGACGTGTATCCGCTCCTCCGCATCGACAACACGCTGGATCGGCTGCGCCACTCTCGATACCTTTCGTCGATGGACCTTAAGAGTGGCTACTGGCAAATCGAAGTCGACAAACGGGATCTAACAAAACTGCTTTCGTCACGGCCGACGGTCTGTACCAGTTCATGGTGACGCCTCTCGGACTGTGCACGGCGCCGGCAACGTTCCAACGTGTTATGGACACCGTCCTGGCCGGCCTCTAGGGGCAAAGCTGTCTTGTTTACCTCGACTACGTCGTGGTATTCTCAGCCAACTTCGACGAGCACTTGCGACGCCTTTGGGACGTTTTTGAGGCAATCAGAACCGCAAGACTCGCCCTCAAGCCGACGAAGGGCCGGTTGTTCTATGGCGAACTGCCATTCCTAGGCCCCATTGTGAGCAACGAAGGTGTAAGTGCTGACCCTGAGAAGACTCGCGCCGTAGCGGCGTTTCCACCGCCAACCGACAAAAAGGCAGTCCGAATATTCCTGGGATTTAGCGTGTACTACCGGCGATTCGTTTGGGATTTCGCCAGGCTTTCTGCGCCGCTCACGCTCCTCACAAAAAATACCGTGAACTTCGAATGGGATGGACAACAACAACAGGCGTTCGACGAACTAAAGCGACGGCTCCAATCACAACCAATTCTCGGCCACTTTGACCAATCTGCCAAAACGGAGGTTCAGCTAGACGGGCGCCAGCAACACAGGACTCGGAGCAGTACTGGTCCAACGACTAGAGGGTGCGGAGCGCGTGATGGCATACGCTAGCCGGACGCTGTTCAAACGCGGAACGCAATTACTCGACGACCGAGAAGGAATGTCTGGCCGTCGTCTGGGCCATCAAGATATTGCGCCCGTACTTGTATGGGAGTTATTTTCGGGGGGGTCACCGACCACCACTCGCTGTCTTGGTTAGCGAGCCTGAAGGACCCATCGGGCCGCCTAGCGCGGTGGAGCCTACGACTGCGAGAGAACGACGTGACCGTGGTCTACAAATCAGGCGGGAAATACAGCAGCGCCGACTGCCTGTCTAAAGCCCCCGTCGAGTCAGCTACCGGATGTGCCAAAGAAGACGACGATGACTTTCTTGGCGCAGTGAGCGTTCTCGGTATAGCAGCGTTCCAACGGGACGATCCTGAGCTGAGCGCACTGATCAACCACTTGGAGAGATAAGGAGGTATGATTTCCCAAGTCTTCTTACCGAACCTGCCAAGATTCGCCGTCCCGAGAGGTATCCTTTGCAAAGAGAACTCAAGGGACAGCAACTCGACGTGGCTCCATGTGATTCCTGCTGTCTCCGAGACGAGGTCTTCCAAGCCTGCTACGACGACCCGACATCTGGTTACCTTGTCTACAGCAGGACGCTTGCACGGATACGAGAAAAATACTACTGACCAAGCTCCCAAAGACCGTGCACCCCTAAGTCTGTTCGTGCCGCGATTGCCAAGGGCGAAAGAAATCACCGACGAATCCGGCAGGTCTCCTGCAACCGATCGAGCCCCCGACTACACCGATCCAGCAGATTGGAATGGATCTTCTTTGATCTTTCCCGCAGTCGACGCAGGGAAACCGTTGGATAATAGGGGCAAGTGATAATCTCGCCAGGTACGCCAAGACAAAAGCACTCCCGTCGGGGACCGCCGTGGAAGTAGCCAAGTTCTTCGTTGAGTCTCTCGTCCTCCGACACGGCGCCCCCCAAGTGCTGATTACGGACCGAGGCTCCTCGTTCATGGCAAACCTGACACAAGAGATACTCCGCTTGAGCCACAGCGACAACCGGCGGACCACGGCATACCACCCACAGACCAACGGGCCGACGGAGCGACTAAACAAGACCATCGCCGACATGATCTCGATCTGGTGCACGGCAGAAAGGCGACGACGATGCCTGACGCCATGCTGTCCCACGACTCGACGGACGACGGCACCGACTACGCCCAGCGGGTCACCCAACCAGCAGAAGAGGTGCGCCAGCTAGCCCGGCTTCGCATAAAGGACAAGCAACGTGTCAACGCTGCCCGGTACAACCTTCGCCACCGCGACGTGGAGTTCCAGCCCAGAGACAGGGTGTAGGCGTGGACACCCATTCACCACCGCCGATCCTTGGCGAGAAACTGCTAAAACGCTACTTTGGACCATACAAGGTCATTCGCCGCCTTGGAGGCTTGAACTACAACGTGCTCCCTGATGGAACTCTGCCATCAGGACGCCGCCAGCTTCGACCCAAAGTCGTACAAGTAGTTCGACCCAAGCCGTTCTACGCGTGTTAGGAATGGGACACTCCATGTTTATTTCGTTTCACCGTAAAATGTTTAGCCATTTCTGTTTTCCTTCCGCGATGCATCGTTCATAGTTGCACCGTACGTAACTTTCGTCCTGCTTCCTTGTTCTCGGAAGTGCCAGTTCATCCTCGCCCCGAGACCGCGACGCTCAAAGCTTCTTTGCCGAACATTCCGGATGCCGACGCACTCTTTATAAGAAGCGGCCCGCGACCTTGCCGAGTCAGTCTCGCTCTCAACCTCGCTCCCTGTCGCGCCGCCGAATAGCCGCCCGCTTTTCTGTTGCCTCGAAGCTCGTTTTCTACTTATTTTGTTTGGCACAGGCTCGCCTACTAAACCTTTATTTTCTGTTCTTTGTTTGTCTTCTCGTCACCTTCATTCGTGACCATATGAATTTTACATAAACACAATATCTGATCGCAACTCAAACTATTTTCTAGCAAACATACACCTAAGGAGCGTGGAGTAGCTAACGCTACCAGGAAATAGAAGCGGATATCTAAATGTTAAATATTAATCGGGCTTCTTTATGTTGCCCACTATTGCCAGCCAGAAGGCTGCTGCCTCCTTGCATCGCAAAACGGGTGCAGCTCATGTGAGACTCATCATTTATCTAAAATATCGAGTTTAAATTTCTTTTTTTTGTTGAAGCAGACAAGTCACTTAAGGGCTGTTTATACTCCGACGTTGAGTGCAGTAAACGCAGCGCAGCGCAGAGCGCGCGCCTTTCATTGGCCGGCAACCAGGAACTCGATATCTGCCACCAATCAGTATCTGCGCGCGCTGCGCTACGCCGCGCCCGTCGACGTTACGTCGGAGTATAAACGTACCTTTACTCCTTGCATCGTCGCGAAAAAACGGCTTTCTCTACGTCGTGAAGAAACGACTAGTCCGGGTGATTGACGCTGTGGAAGGGACCACAGTGCTTATGGCAACCTGTTGGCTGCCATAAGCACTCGAGGTATAAGAAAACTTGAGTTATGGAAGACAAATATTTATTGTTTGTCTTGTTCGGAAGCACCTACTTTTAGGTGTTGCAATTTCAAGACCTACAAGCATTTGACAACGCGCTACTTGCAAGCACAGTGCATAGCTTACTGCCAGGGATGAACTTCAATGTGTTTTATTTTAATTGAAGATAAGATATACAAAAAGGTTTCGGGTGCACATCCCGATGAGCATGGACTAGGAAGTGTACACTTCCCACTCCATGTTTATCGGGCTCGGCTGACATTAGTGAGAGAATAACGGTCGCTATCGGTTTGCCAATTCAATATACACTGCTAATTAGTTTAGTGGATTAAGCTGGAACAGCAGTTTTCATGACGGGCAATACCGCGGGCTAGATTAATTTAAGCAATTAGCGAAAATACAAGAGTTTGAGATATTTATACATAAGAATTGTTGTGGTTTCTCTCCCGATTCCAAAAACCGGTCACTGGAGTAGTGCCGAGCGTCCTGCCGATAACGATTCCTAGAAGGCTGGCGTTGTTTCCGCAACATTTCTATTTGGGCAGTGCATCCTTGGTGGATATGGCAAAGGCACACTGCCGCGGTAGTAAAAAGGAGTCCGAAACGAGCAAGCCACTTTTCTACTGATAATTGTACAAAGGTTACGCGGCCCTTTGGTTTTACGAGTTTTGCAACTGTGCGAAAGACGAAAACTCCTCCATCAGTATCTCAAAGCCCGTTTTACTCTCACAAGAGCTTTAGACTGATTTAGGCTGTAATTATAACTCCTTCGAATATTAAAGTAGACACGTGACACATCAAACCATGCATTAAAAATCTATTTCGCAAAGTTTAATTAGTTAGTCTACTGATTAGGATGGTTATTTTCCCATATAATGTCTGTTGAGCCGATACACATGGTATGGAGAATTTCTTAAGGCACCGGTCAGCCTTAAAGCTGCGTTGGAATTAAAATCGGCCGCCTTGTATAGTATCACGTAAGACGAGCATGCACCATGCTCTTGAACCACCCCGCAGGGGGCACCTGTGAAAGCAGGTGTTTGGAGAGTGGCGTCTCCACGGACCCCGAGCCATGCGGGTTCGCCCGCCCACGTCTGGCTGTGCGTGGCTTTCCCGTGTCTGGGGAAAAGGGCATCCTGGTGGTTGAGCCAAGCCCGGGGTAGGATTGGACCCTTCGGGGCCCGCCGGGCGAGGCAATACACCACTTCGGCCCCCGCTTCTCATAGACGGGAGTCCTGGCTTGGCCCAACCAGGATGATACAGTCTAGTCGACTTTTCTTCTACTATCCCCTCCGGTCCTTTACCTTTGTCTTCTCCTTCTTTTCACTCTTCTCATTTCTCTTCTTTCTTCTCCAACTCCTTTGGCGCCAAGGGCTAACCTTGGGTGGCGACAGACCCTTGTCCAGAACCACACTCGGTTATAGAAACTGTTCAGCACTAATAGAGTAACGTCTTCAGCCAAGCCATTCTTGTTATGAAGCGCTACCTATTCCCTTGTTGTACTCGGTGGTGAGCGGTGCACCACAGTTTCCGAAAACCATTCCCCTCTTATGGGTTCTCAGCAAAAACAACCTGATCGGCATCCGAAAACAGGCCGGACCGAAGCACTATCCACATTTCTGAAACAAGACAACTCAAACGATCACTTCACAAGATTTTTCGTTCTATATTCCGACGACTCTTCTATGCCACTCTCAAGACTCTCTCCGTTCCTTGTTGCTAAAATTCTTCAAAACACACTCGGGGCAAAATATGAAGCGAAAAAGCTTTCTTCCGGTGATCTTCTTGTCGAGATTTATGAAAGGTATCAGGCAACTGCCCTCCTCACTCTGAATATGGTTCATGATCTCAAAGTGACCGTATGTGCACACCGTACACTGAACACCATTCGCGGTGTGTTATCGGAGGATGATCTCATAACCAGTTCCGAAGAGGAAATCGTGGAGGGTCTAAGCACTCAAGTTGTTGTGGCCGCAAAACGAATTAAAATCCGTAAGGATGGCGAGGAACGACCTACGAAACATGTCGTACTGATATTTGAGAAACACTCGTTGCCCCCTACCGTAAAGGCGGGTTACATTAATTGCAAAGTGCGGCCATATGTCCCGAACCCGCTTCGCTGCTTTCGCTGCCAGCGGTACGGTCACGGTTCACGAGCTTGCCGTGGTCGTGAAAACTGTGCCAGGTGCAGCGGCTCTGACCAGACTGCTGACGACTGCAACCTCGACTATAAATGTGCAAACTGCAACGCCGACCACCCTGCCTACTCTCGATCATGTAACCACTTTAAAAAGGAAAAAGAAATACTTGCTCTCAAGGTAAAAGAAAACATTTCCTACCAGGATGCAAAGCGCCGCCTCTCTGCTTTCCAGAAAGGATCTTTTGCCGAGGCGGTGTCCAGCAGAGGACCTGCACCGTCTATGATATTGGTGGCGACCCAGGTGTCTTTTTCAGACCACGGGAAGCCACTGCATTCCTCTACGCCCAGGCTGAAGCTTGCGCTTCCTGGGCATTCTATCTCAGCTGCGAAAGCAGCAGATCCACGTAGTCGCACCAAGGACATAGGTGCCGCAGCAGCGACGGAGGTCACACCTTCGTCCCCGCCTCCTGGACCCTCCCCTCAGGCAACGGAGCGAATGTCTCGCTCCTCCTCCCTGGGGAGAACCTCCCCGTCTAGGAGGCAGAACGTGCCACATGCAACAGACGATACCGGCGGGACTGCGAGCCGACCGAGCACATCGACCGCTGTACCATCAGGTCAATGCAAGGGCCGCGGGTTTTCATTACGATCCCAAGACAACTCTAAAGCCTCCGGTAGGCCTGCCAAGAAGTCTCTAGAAGCAGAAAAAACTTCAGAGGCAGGCGAGCTTTCTGCCCCAGAGCCAGATCCAGAGGATATGGAGTGGCAGACCCAGAAACCAAAACATAAAGGGAAAACACCAGTTTTCCCTCCTAAATGAAACATCACATACATCACCCCTTTTTCCATCGCTCCTCTGATAGTTAAATTTGTATAAAGAATGACGGCGATCATCCAGTGGAATTGCCGAGGTCTACTGAGGAACTTTGAGGATATCGAGTTCCTCCTGGAGCAACACCGCATACATGCTTTATGTTTACAAGAAACGCATCTCAGTTCAAAGCATACTAGCTTTCTTAGACGCTACCATATTTTTAGAAAAGACCGAGAGGATGCGTGTATTTCTGCAGGAGAAGTTGCAGTGGTTGTCCCAAGGCGCCTTCCCTGTTCCGAAATCGCTCTTAATACTGCGCTAGAGGCAGTAGCGGTGCGTCTCCTCCTTCACAAAGTAGTGACTGTTTGTTCCTTGTACATTCCTCCTTCTTTTATATTTTCGACAAATGATTTTAATGATCTTTTACTCCAACTTCCGGAGCCCTTTCTTTTACTTGGAGATTTTAATGCCCACAACCGTCTATGGGGTAGCGACCACGTTGACGCCCGTGGTCGAATGATAGAATCAATTTTAACGTCTCACTCACTTTGCCTTTTTAACGCGGGAGAACCAACCTATTTTAGCCCATCCTCACTATCATCCTCGTGTATTGATCTTTCTATCGGTAGCGCTTCCATTTTACTTCTTTTACATGGGTCGCAGATACTAACCCGCATTCAAGCGATCACTTTCCAATTTTCTTGAAAAACAACTTTCCCCCTAAGTCCGTGCCGATGCGGACTGCCCGTTGGAAGTTCAAGAAAGCAGATTGGTCTGTTTTTACCGAGTCAACGCAGCTTGCATGTACATCGTTTGATAAAATCTCGGTGGACCAAGTTAAGGAACTGTTAAGTGAGTCTATTCTTTATGCCGCATCTCTTGCTATTCCTATGACTTCTACGCATCTCCCTCGGAGACCCAAGTCGTGGTGGAATGAAGAGTGCGCTGAATCGAGAAAAAAACAAAACAGAGCTTCGGGTATTTTTCGACGTTACCCCACGCAGAGTAATCTCCTCGCGTTTAAACAAATGAAGGCTCGGGCAAGATACATTCGCCGCCAGTCTGAGCGAGACAATTTCCAGGGGTACGCCTCTTCAATTAATAACACTGCAACACTAAAAGAAGTCTGGGATAAAGTTCGTCGGATCGAGGGTCGATACCATGCTTTCACAGTCCCGCTTCTTTCCCACAATGGAATCTGTCCAGAGAGCCTAGAGGGTCAGGCCAATCTTCTTGGTCAGCATTTCGCTCATGTATCAAGTTCCGAAAACTCTTCCTCTGCATTTCTTCGATACAAAGAGCAAGTGGAAGCGCATGCCGTGAAGACCTCAGGTGGTGTTCGCGAGGCTTACAATCAACCCCTCACACAGCACGAGCTCGAAATGGTCCTTCGCTCAACTAAGCCTTCAGCTCCTGGACCTGATGGTATCCACTACCGGATGCTTACTCACTTTCATCCTTCTACGCTACTCCTTATTTTGTACCTCTTCAATCGCGTCTGGCAAGAGGGTAGATTCCCACTGGCATGGAAGGTAGCCAGAGTCGTACCACTTCTGAAACCCGGGAAGGACGCTTCGTCCGCATCTAGCTACCGCCCAATTGCCCTCACCGGTTGCCTAAGCAAGATATTTGAACGCATCATTCATAAAAGGCTTATGTACTTCTTAGAAAAACAAAACATTTTATATAAAAATCAGTGTGGGTTCCGTTCCTGCCATTCCACTCTTATTCACTTGGTGCGTCTTGAAACCACAATTCGTGAGGCTTTTGTTAATAAACAACACTGCGTATCAATGTTTTTCGACTTGGAGAAGGCATACGACACAGCAGGGCGCTATGGAATCCTTCGTGACTTGTATGAAGTATGGGTACGTGGCAGGTTGCCTGCTATCCTAAAGAGCTATTTATCTAAGCGAACCTTTTTTGTGAAGTTGGGCACTGCTCTCTCCAGAAAATTTGCTCAGAAAGCTGGAGTTCCGCAAGGCGGTGTCTTAAGTGTTACTCTCTTTATAGTCAAGATGAACTCAATAGCCCGGTCTATACCTCCATGTGTGCAATATTCTCTTTATGTAGACGATCTCCAGATATCCGTTTCATCATGCAATCTTTCGATTTGTTAACGTAGACTCCAAGTTGCAATCAACAACCTCTTGAAGTGGGCAGACGAAAATGGTTTTAGGTTTTCTCCTGATAAGACAGTGTGTGTCTGCTACTCTCGGAGATGGGGAATCTCCGTAGAGCCTACTTTACGAATGCACCGGACTCCCATCCCAGTAAAGAAAGAGCATAAGTTTCTGGGCCTTATTTTCGACCGTCAACTGTCCTTCATATCTCACATAAAGAATCAGAAGATAAAATGTCAGAAATCACTGAACTTCTTTAAAGTTCTGTCTCACAAGACATGGGGCTCTGATCGTCTATGTCTTTTACAAATTTGTCGCTCTGTGATTCGCTCACGTCTGGACTGCGGTAGCTTTGTATACGGATCTGCTAGGCAATCAGCTCTTAAGGAACTATACCCCATTCATCACCAGGGACTTCGTTTAGCACTTGGAGCCTTCAGAACGTCGCCTGTGCTCAGTCTCTATGCTGAGGGAAATGAGATGTCCATTGACAGACGGCGCTTCTCCCTAGGATTTGTGTATTCGTTAAGGATACGTTCAGTCGCTCAGCATCCAACCCGGGAGGTTGTGCAGAGCACTAGATACCAGAAGGCATTCGAAAACAAGCCTAGCATTATCCCTCCATTCGTGATGAGAAACAGGAATTTAGCAGAATCTATTGGGATAGACAGTAAGCTCCCAGTTGATACAGTTGCAAGGACGGTGGCTCCATGGGATTTTAACTGCGTACGTTGTGATTTTTTATTAACAAAGTTCAATAAGAAGGATACCCCAACTGAGGTCATTCGACAAGAATTTTTCCAACTCCACAAGGAACACGATTCTCATTCCCACTACTACATAGACGGCACAAGAACTGAATCATTTGTTGGCTGTGCCATGATTGGCCCTTCAGTAAGAAGTGTTCGTAGGCTTAATTCGTCCGCTACCGTATTCACTGATGAACTGCATGGCATTCTGCTTGCAGTAGATCATATCATCCAAACAAGTAACTATCGGTCAGTTGTATATACAGATTCGCTGAGTACTTTGCGGGCTCTGACATCGCTTGAAACCCCAAAGAATGCCCTCGTTGTTTTATCACAAAACAAAATAATAACAGCAACCAGGAAAGGATGTAATGTTCTATTCTGCTGGGTACCGAGCCATGTTGGAATCCCAGGGAACGAAGAGGTAGATCGTGCTGCGGGCACTTCTGGCTCCCGTGCTGTAGATATTAGTAGCATCCCATACAGAGATTACTGTGCCCTAATTAAATACCATGTAAAAGCCCGGTGGCAAGGAGAATGGATCCTACAGGTGTCAAACAAACTGCACATAATAGAGCCTTTTCTTAGTGAGTGGCAGAGTGCTAGGCACAGAGACAGGTTTTATGAGGTAGTCCCTTGTCGACTACGCATAGGACACACGCGGCTCTCGCACGGACACCTCTTACGTGGGGAGGACCCTCCTGAATGTGAACATTACCAGGAATCGCTGAGTGTCTCACATATCCTTCTAGAATGTCCTGCGTATGAAGAAAAACGCCTCCACTACTTTTTTCCAATTGTACAAAGAGCATGTTCCTTCACACCTATGTGTGTTACTTGGAAATGAGCCACTACTCCCACCCACCCTGGTTTTTAAGTTTTTAAAAAGCGTTGATCTTTTACACAAATTGTAGCGTTATTTATAATGTATGGTCCTACTCTTATTTTATACATTTTGCAAATTACCAGCTACTAAAGCTCTCTCTTCTCTAAAATCCTCTTCTGCAATAGTATCATTTCTTGGCGCATTATAGCCTTAGCTGCTTTTGCGCCACAAAACCCCAATCTACTATTACTACTACTACTATTGAACCGTACACGAATAACGATTGATCTTGATCTCATCCTTGTAAACCAAAAAAGCTGCGCATCGTGGGCTACACTGAGTTCGCTGCACTACACGTTAGGACTTGAATTAGCCTTAAAACTTGTATGTGCAGGATGCACTAATTAAGCGAGTTTCAAGTTTAATGTGCCCTTCTGTGTTTTTGTCTGAGCGGATACATGCATGCCGCAACCACATATAGCATGCACATGCTTTATAATGTTTTTGCAACATAAATATGTTTCCAATTGTGGCTCAAAATGCGTTACAAGTAGTATATGGGGTATTTGACTTTTTGACGATGCGAGTTATTTAAAAGCAGTGAAATACACACTGATACGGTACCTGCTCGCAAGTTACACAGCGAGAAAAAACAAATGTGGGGCTACTCCTTACGATAACTTCAATAAGTAAGGAACATTTCCTAATTTATATTTTAATTGCCTAAATAACTTGGGTTGAAAACTAGACACTTGCTGAGCATCAACCCCAAACTACTAAATCACTGAATATTAGACAACGCAAAGCGCGTAGTAACAGGCGCAAGGCTAGCGGTGTGAATGCTGCGATGATAACACTATAGTCCGCATTTTCACACCGCCAGCCTTGTGCCTGTTGCACGAGTAAGAGCTCTAGCTCCACTAGACAATTGCCACAAGCTTCAAGTCTTTATGAAGTTTACTGATTCGGTAGTGATCGATGAAACTTCAGCAAGTTTCTTATTTGAATCAAGTTCATTTTTTGAAATTAATTTAGAAATATTAAGGTTATTGTGAGGATTAGTTTGCTAGAATAAGTTCCCCTGACAGTTTCACACACCCAGAGAGACCGTATTAGTGATCGTTTCATAGATCTTGTTTTAATGCGAAAGCATTAAACGTCCCATAGACGTTAGCCGTCGAAAAATGACACCTAATTTCCCATTGGCTGAGCGAAACGGCATCTAAATTCTCATTGGCTGAGACGGACGCGCCTCAGAAATTAAACAGAAAGAAAAAAAAATAGAAAAGAACTACAACGCAGATGGTTCACTTCACTTCGTTTTGTTGCCTTAAAGACACCATTTTAGGGGTTATTTCATAAGGGGTGGGGCTATAAAAAATGATAGAGTATAGGTGCTTGCTTTCAGGATGAGAGTAGATCGGTAACATTTTCGAAGAAGGTTGATGGGTAGGTGACGGCAGCAATGTGGTGGGGAAGGCCGTTCCAGTCTGAAGGTGCATGGGGGAGGACTGCCGTGAAAAACGTCACAGTGCGAGCGCGTAGGCGAGCAACCTGGAGAAGATGACTGGTGCGGTGAGATATGCATGTGGGAAGTACGATGTAAGCTGAGATACAGAGAGGGGGAATTCAGTAACTTGTAAAACAAACAGAGGTCGGCGATACGGCGATGGCAAGCCAGTCTGAGTACATCTGATTGAGCTTTGAGGGGCAGCTTGGAGGGGGCGTGGCTTAGTGGACGTTTCTGGAATCCCAGGGTTGTGTTAGCAGATGAGGTGATGTTAGAAATATACGTACGCCAAGATGATTCACCGCATAGGGTGACACCAAGGTATTTATGTTATTTGGTTACTTGTATAAGGGCAGTACTGATCGTATCGGAGAAAGAAGAGGATTGTGGCGGCGTGGAAAGGACATAACTTTACAGTTATTAGAGTTCACTGACATAAGCCAGCGGTCGCACCTTTGCAGCACAAGGTTAGTTTGTTTTGGAGGGCAGATTGTTTCGATACGTAAGTGATTGAATGTTAGATGACCCAGTCGTCTGCAAACATGCGAATATGACATTATAAATGTTCCGGTATATTTTTAATACATATTGAAAATAAAAGTGAACTAAGGACAGAGCCCTGGGGGACGCCCGACGTGAATGGGATGTGGTTAGGGGAGTGGTTATTAACTAGGACAGATTGGGAGTTGTTGTTAAGAAATTCTTTAATCGATCTTAAAATATCATGGTATAAGTTCAACTGAACAAGTTCTAGTAGCAAGCGTTTACGAGGTAATTTGTAAAATGCTTTGAAAAAAACAAAAAAAATGGCGTCCGCTTGTATGTCTGTCGAGGTTAATGTGCAGATTATGAAGTAAGATGGCTAACTGAGTTTCGGAGGAGCACCTACTACAAAAGTCATGCTGCGAAGGATGGAATAACTTGATCGAGTCCAGAACATGCATAACTTCAGAGAAATTGGCGTGTTCCTTGATTTTGAGGGGCACGCTAGTTAAAAGATAGGGCGGTAGTTTAATAGCCCGAATGAAAAATACATCAATGTAACCCTGTTTGGCAGTCAATGTTTTTTAGTGGACCGCTGACTGTGCCTGACTGTACGTCAAGCATGCCTGATTGGCCAACAAGTTAGTCTGACCGACAGTCAAACTCCAGTCGGACTCCGCTTGTCGGCTTTCTGATGGTTTCCTGGTCGCAGTCGGCCGCCGCGAAATGCCATCAAGATGTCTTGGTGGCGATTCTGATTGTACATAGATTGTCTCTGACTGTACGTCAAAAAGCTTTGACGTGCAGACAGACCTACGGTCAAAGGAAGTAAAGTTCGTTCGGATACTACTATTTCGTCAAATCTATGACTACGAAACATAATCTATGCACGAGAAAACGATTTCGGGACATGAGCTCATAAAACCGCTGATGTTAGAGATATGACAGGCAACCGACCGACAACCTTGATCAGAAGCCCGCCGAAACGCCGAACCAGCCACTTTCGCTTCGCCCATAGAGGCTTCGCCGAGCTTCCATGAACGATCGCTCTCGACTCGTTTTGTTTGCCTGCTTGCTCCAACCTGTCGATCCTGCCCGGGCTCTACAATGTCTTATGCTTTAGTAGAATTTCTACTCGACAAGACCCAGCCTGTTGTGAGTTCCGACAATGTAAGGGACTTTAGCGGTGTTGTTAAAGACGACAAGGTGTACCAGGTCTACTGGGCCGGAGACGCGCGAACAAAAGGATCGTTAAACGACGCGAAAGTACTCTACATGGCAGGTGAGTAGAACTGAAGTACGGCGAGTGATGTAGGAGTGCTTTGCATAACATGCAGAAGGCTTAATTCCATATGCAGCCGAAGCATTCTTTAGAGCGATGCGCTCATTGTCGGAATCTCGCGCTGCAATACTAAAATGCTCCTGACTCGGTCCGAGAGGTTTGGGCTAGAATGTTTATACCTTTCTATCTGGCATGGGCTATTTGCCTTACCGCTGTGTCGGGGCTACTCGCGTTCGTCCGTGGAAGCCAGGGCTGTCTGTCGTAGCATGCATGCTTGCTCTAGCTTCAACGGAGTCGCATAGGTTTTGCGAATTAAAGTGTATACGGTCGTCCCGAAAGGTTCTGACATCGAGGGCGTTTCTTTGAAACATGCTTAAGGTGCTTGTGGTCCCGTTTGTAAAAGAATGTCCCTTTTGCCCGAAAAACGCAAATATCAAAAGGGGGAAAAAAACAAAGGACGGGTACACACTTTTCCTGATTTTTGATGTCATGAATTACATTCGTTTTAAGGATTTGTGAACCGTTTCACAGCCATGCAAAATGGCCACCTCGGCTTGCGAACCATTTCATAGCCATCCAAGATTGCCACCTTGGAATTCGAGCTTTATATAAAGAGTAAAGCTATACGCACTCCGGAGTGCACTTCGGACGGAAATAGCAATACGCGCTCCGCTAAACTCGTATACAACGAATGGTGAAATCGAGTTTCCTGAACGATGGCACAGCATAGTCACAGTTTCCCGCGCGCTCCCGTCGGAGGAGGTCGCACGGAAATGAGCTCCCGCGGAGCAGCGAGCACGGCCGCCCCCGGCCGGGTTTCTTCCGTCATGGCTACCACGTCGACTGAGTACAAGGTCATCCTGTCGCAACTGCCAAAAGGTCAGAACGCTCTCAACACTATTATCCTGCACGGGGACCCTTCGGGGAGACCGTACCGAATCGAGGACTTCGGGGACGCACTGAAAGGCGTGCTGAACATGAAGGAGATCGCCGGCCTGGGATCTCTCCAGTTCAATCACGTTTGGATGGTGACCCTCCACAGCGATGAATCAAGGGACGTTCTGGCCGCCAGGTCGGAACTGGTCTTCAAAGGGAAAAGATGCCTTGTCATAGACCCTAGCGTGAGAGAACTCACTGTGAAGGTGCACTGGGTGCCCATCCCGACACCGGACGAAGTCGTCCAACAACTGCTTACGCCATTCGGCCGAGTCAAGCGCGTTGAGCGAGAAATGTGGAGACGAGAGGGCTTCGTGTACCTGGAGACTACCACCAGGAACGTGGCCATGATCCTGGGAGACGGCGTCGGCCCACACAAGCTGCCGCACCAGGGAAACATCGACGGTACGAAGGTGCTGTTCTCTGTGCCGGGGCGGCCGCCCCTCTGCCTGCGCTGCGAGAGGGTCGGCCACATGCGGCGACAATGTGTAGCTCCAAGGTGCAGAGTGTGTCGTGGGTTCGGTCACGAGCCGGAACAGTGCACGCGATCATACGCAGACATGACCCGCGGCGCCAGGAGACCCGAGCACTCTGGAGAGCAGCTTGACAATGCCGACATGGAAGAGTTGAAGACACACGCCGTGAGCCTCCCAAATATCGTGGAAAACGTCGACGGCCAGCCCGGTGGAGCCAGCGAGGGAGGCAAGGTGACCATCGTTGAAGCGGCGGCGGCAGCGGCCGGAGAGGCTACGGCCTCCCCGGCTCCCGTCACCATTGAGCCAGAGGAGACAGGAGAAGCGACAAACCCGTCTCTTCCCCCCGCCTTTGTTGACGGAGAACCGGAATGCGTCGCCGAGGACACGTCAGCCAAGGACAGCGAAGGGTGGCAGCCGGCCCCAACAAAAAAGAAAAACAACAAGAAAAAAGCAACCCAGGCATCGGAGGAAGAGCGGGCGAACAAAATGAAGTCGACGGGGAAGAAGAACGAAGACCCTTCTCCAACCAGACGGACCCCAGTCTCCCGCAGAAGACCCTCTGCCTAGTTTTTCTTGAGCTTTAATCCACCCCCTCCCAAAAACTGAACATGGGCCAAGGCCCGCGGAAAAGTATTTTAAAAATTGGAACTCTAAATATGGTCAGTTTGACCGCCTGGAAGTGGAAACAGTGGCTCCTCGATTTACTAAATAGGGAAATGGTAGATATCGCTTTTATTCAAGAGACAAAGTTATCCACGCCGGAGATGGCCACGTCATTCGTGCGTGCCTTCGGGCACAACTTTTACTGTATCCACACGCTCACAACGAGGTTTTCTGGGGAAACGGCGGTGCTCGTGCGGAAACGGTTGGACATCGCCGTTGTGGACCGGGACCTGGGCGACGGTGGGCGCTGCGCGACGGTGGACTGCCTCATCGGAGACCAACTAATACGGTTTATCTCGGTGTATGCTCCGAACAGCCAAAGCGAGCGACGGGTTTCCTTCGAGACGATGAGGCACATGTTGGACACCCCTGGGGACATCGTGCTCGGGGGAGATTTCAACTGAGTTCTCAGCTCTACGAGAAAGGGACGGTAGTGTTGCCGGGAAAGACAGCTGTGCCACTACGCTTCGCGACGTACTACGAGACAACGACCTGGTGGACGTCACTTCTGGGTTCCCGGGATTCATGCCGCGTTACATGAGATGGCAAGGAGGGTCCCATACAAGGCTAGATCGCCTTTACGTTTCCGGCGGACTTCTCGCAGGGGCTTCCTCTTACAGTGTCAAGATGGTGCCCTTCTCGGATCACGGCCTCGTCACCACCGAGCTGCGAAACAACGTGGCAACTAGGCGTATTGTGAGAGGGTCCTGGAAAATGAACATGGCCATCCAAGACAGCCAAGAGTTCTCAGCGAGGGTGCAGCAATGCCTGGAGAACTTCGGGAGGGTGGTGGACGTCTGCACGTGGCAGGCTTTCAAGGAAGAGCTGCGAGAGCTTGCCAAGGCCTTCTCACATACCAAGGCAACCGAGGCCAGACAGGAAGAACAGGCTCTGACGGACACACTCCCCATCATACTCGAGGAAGAGGAGAAGAGGCCTGGCACCTTCGCTGAGGACATTCGACACTGCAAGACACGCATGCAGGGGACGCTGGAGGAGAGGTTGCGGGGCGCCCAGTTGAGGAGCCGAGAGCTAAACCTAGAGGGCGAGACCCAGCACACGAAGATTTTTCGGACCTTCGAAAGGAAGCGCGCGCAGGCAAACCACATCTGCAATGTGCGGTACGAAGGCCACCTGGTGAGCGTGCAGGAAGAGGTGACTGCAGCGTTTGAATCGCACTACGAAAGACTCTTTAGCAAACAGGAATGCGATGCCAGTACCCACCACGCGTTCCTTTACGAGCTTGCCACCGTCCCGAAAGATATAAAAGACTTAATAAACGCCCCAATCAGGGAGTCTGAGGTACGGCGAGCCACCAAGAAGCTGTCCGGCAACAAAGCGCCCGGACCAGATGGAATCGGCGCAGAGTTTTACAAAAGGTATGCGGACCTCCTCTGCCCCATTCTGGTAGAGGTATACCAAGACATCTTTGAGCGAAAGCTTCTCCCTCCGTCCTTGAGGAAAAGTCTTACGGTGCTTATCCCGAAAAAGGCAGGCAACAGCTCCGAACCAGCAGTGACGGACTGCAGGCCCATCAGTCTTCTCTGTGGGGACTACAAAATTCTTGCCAAAATTTTGGCGAGAAGGTTGGATCTTGGACTTCGGTGCGTTGCGGGCGACCATCAAGCTTACGGTCTTCGGGGGCGCTCCATAGCGCGAAACCTCCACGCCGTGCGTATCGTCAGAGATGCAAGTGGTGAGGGACATCAGCCTTTGGCGGTCCTTCAACTCGACATGAGCCAAGCCTTCGACCGGGTGTCTCACGAGTTCCTAAGGGCTGTGCTGAAGAAATGTGAAGTCGGGGACGGAATGTTGGACTGGGTGGGCCTCTGCTACCGAGACATATCGACGAGACTTCTCGTCAATGGCGATAAAGGGCGCTCACTACCGATAGGCCGCTCGGTGCGACAGGGCTGCCCGCTCTCTCCCATACTTTTCGCCCTACAACTGGAGCCCCTTTGCCGGGCCATCATCCGAGACACAACCATACAAGGACTGCAGATGGGCGATCAACACGCGAAACTCCTGGCGTACGCCGATGATGTGGCCTTGATTTGCAACTCCAAGGCTCAGCTTGAGGCTGCTGTGCAGCACGTTGCGGTGTTCTCCCAGGCGTCTGGAGCAGAGGCCAAACCGGCGGAAGTCCATCGGTGCTTGGCTCGGGGATTGGGCCACGACGCCCAAAATCTTCGCAGGCATCGAATGGAGAACCACGGTTGACAGCTACCTGAGAGCGCCGATTGGAGAACGTGGGCCCATGGTGGAAAAGTGGTGTCAGAAGACCAACGCCATTCAGGCGAAGCTCTCCCCGTGGCTCGGCAGGCGGTTATCGCTCTTTAATAGAGCGTACGTCTGCAACTCTACTTCATATCCAACGGTACTCTACTGGGACAGGCTGCCGTGTGTCCGAGTCAACAGCCAATCGTATTCACCGAAGCTGGGCGGGCTTCATCTGGAGGTCGACGACGGAGAGGACGCGGCGCAGCAACCTCTTCCTCAGTTTGGCGGCCGGAGGTCTGGGCCTTGTGAACGTGGTGCTGAAGCTCCACGTGCAGTGCTTCCTTCTCTTCAGAGACAGGCGGGACCCCCTCTTTTTAAGTGCCCTACATTACTTCGGCTACCCGTACCTCGGCAGATGGATGGTCAGTACCACAGGTCGCACCACCAGGGGAGCCAGTCTGCGGTTCTACGCAGAAATCGCCGCCTCAGTGGAGTTCTTCCTGGTCCACTTCTTTTGGGAATACCTCCTTGCTGCCAGCCGCAAGACGCTGTACTGGGACACACTCGCCATCGTGCTCCCAGTTCCCCTCTACAGAATGGAGACGGTTCCCCTTTGCGCAGCCGGGCTCTTCAAGCGGGTGCGGAGGTTCCCTGTCCCGGCATCCAGTAAGGACTTCTTCGTCCGACTCCACCTTGAGGTGCTGCCTGTGAAGGTGTGGTTGGACGCGAGGGGTGTTTTCGTCCCCTGGTCCACGAACTGTGACCTGTGTGGCACGAGTGAGACGTTACAGCACGTCTTCGTCGAGTGTTCAAACGCGTATCTCTTCTGGGACGAACTCAGCGTGGCATTTTGGTAGCACTTTGAAATCGAGTGGCCAACCTTTAAGTATTTGAACCTCGGAGGTGCCGACAAGTCGGATGTAGCCCCGGCAATTGTCCTGCTGGGTCTGCAGTCCCTTTGGTTGGCGCGTACTGCCATGGTGGAATGTCACACTGACGCCAGGCCGACGTGGGACTACTTCACGTCAAGGCTGAGGTGGCTCCTCTCGATTGCCGCGAGAGAGGAATATCACGAAGGAAGGAAATGGCAGAACATAAAAAATAGACCAGAGGCAAAACGACTGAAGGACAAGCGCGCCTGGCAACGGAGGGACGGGAGCGAGGCTGACTAGGGTGCCCACACTCCCTGTCCCGTTAGGGGGCTGGCTGCGGCCAGGCAACGAGATTCTTAAAAGCGCGGGAAAAAAAGGGGGAGGGAGAGGGAAAGGGAAAAGGGAAAAAAAACTTTTTTTTTATTAGTCTGTTAACGGGGACTGACTGTTTGTCTGATCTTGTGACCTGTAAACTGGGGCTGACTTCTTTTCTTCTTCTTTTTGTCTCTTTGTCCTCATTATAGTATTACTAAACATATGAAAGTTTCCACTCATATTACGTGTAACTGCAATATGTAAATAAACCTGTTTTTGTTGAAAAAAAAAGGTGGCATAGCATAGCGGTTAATGTGTCCGATTTGTACAGTAGTGGACGCGGGTTCGATCCGCGGTGGACCAGCTTTTTTTTTACTTTTTTTTTTCTCAAACCTTTTGTTTTGTTGAGGCATTTGGCGATATTTATGAGTGCTTATAGCTTTACTCTTATATGAATGCTGCCCTTGTTGATGAAATTCCCTTGGCAGTGGCGGTCAGACGTCATCTGATGGACCATCAGGGCACGTTCCATCAAGGCTGCTGACTGGCAGTCAGTGTCCCAAATTACGTATCTCGATGAATTTTCAATAGGGAGGGATTCTTTGTTTCCTGATTTATAGTCAGGTCCAACCGTTCCCACCTTCCAATCTTCCGGAATGTTACCTCTTGAAACTGACCAAAATAATAACAAGGACAAATATGCCGAAGATACGCGCTTAGCATTTTTTCAGAAATTTAGAATTGATTTTGACTAGGCTGGCTGGGGATGACAGCTTAATTTTATTGATTACTGACACAATAATATGAGCAAAAAATGTGACGAGAGGCATTGGACACTGGGTGTTAGTACGTAGCATCGTAAATAACACATCAGATTCTGCAGTGAGAAAGAACAAAAAACGCGGTGTTAAAAACGTTTCCACATTCAGTATAGTTCACAGGCGCCCGATTCATTGGTAATGGCAATAGTATGCGTTTGCTGAGGGTTTATAATTTTCTATAATGTTCCTAAGAACGTGTTTGCTAGTTCCCGTGGAAAAAAGAGTACTACTTGGTGTTTCGGATTGCGGTTGAATATGCATCCTCTGCCGCGTGGTATTTTTCCCATGCATTGGGGTCAGCCGTCAGCTTGGCTGAGCGGAAAAATCTTTATTTTTTTCCTATTTTTCAATATGTTGATGGCTTTAGTAAACCACTGTTTATTTGCAAATTATTTGCAAGTACGTTCAACTTGTCTTTAAAAATCAAACGGTTTTCATCAATCGACCGGTTGTGAAATGTCGCTTCAGAAACTGGAAAGAAGGTGTTCAGTTTGTTATGTATAGTTTCATAATTTTCTTTATTGTGCAATTGAATTGTATTTCTTTTTTCGGTTTGACGTCTGGCAGGGGTACGGATAAGGAAGTATTTAGACAAGGGGTGGACTAATGACGGTTCATTTGTCTCCGATAGATTGGTGATTGTTATGCGATTTCTTTTACAGTTTCTGACAACTCGTCAAATAAATAACGTTGCTTGCCAATGAATAGTGCTTTGTAGCGTAGCGAGAATGGGACTGCCTTGTTTTAGCAAATATAACTAAGTGCGTCCGGGTGTTTTGGACGGGACGCGAGAAATCTTCGCCATTGCTTAAGGCGGTGCCCTTTAACTTACGGCCGTTCGAAAGAATAGCTTCCTTGGTTTAAAAAAAAATAGTTTCATGATTAATGGGCGACAACATCCATCTGTGTGATAACCGAGAGGCGAAGCTTGCTCTATATCTCTAGGTTCAAGCGTCACGTGGAGGTGATCAGAGCATAACTGAATGACTCTTTCTTCGAACTGGACAGAAGACGCATGTGGGACGAGATCAGGAACACCATAAAATATTAAGTTATTTCTCTGTGAGTGGATTTTAGCATCGTCCAATCGGGCGTTCATCTCTAAGGTCATACGGACTGTTTGAGCGGTAACAGCGCGTGCCGTCTCGAGGTCAGGTTGCAAGGTTTCAATTGTTTAATGAATCTCTAGCTTGGCCATTCGCTTCCTCAGGTTGGCTATATTTCTGTCTGCTGCTCGCAGTTAGTTTGTGAGGTCTTGAACCTTGGAAATTATCTGAGCTTGCCCGACAGACAGCGTTTTTAATTCAGCAAGTACAGCTTTGGTAAGTCTCGTGCTGGTCTCCACGTTTCCGAACAGCAACACCACCAACAAGGAATGCATGACTTCAACACACTCGGTGGCAGCAGAAACACAACACTGCGAGCTGGGCAGCTGTACGAGAAAGTAAGGACTTGATTTTTTTAGATGAAATAACACGCGGCTTACTAGCCTGCCTAGCGAAAGCGAATGGGTTAGCTGAGCCTCCTGAAGCACAGTCACCGAGCCCACAGAGCCGCGCGAGAAGCTGTCGCAGATTTATAGTTGACATGGCTGGGTACGTCGATGACGATGACGCTTTTCGTGCTGGGTCGAGGATGTAGTTTCAAGTCAAAGGCGTTCACACACGTGCCGTCACACAGTGGGAGGACATATGTCAATCACCGGTATCGTGTTCATAGCACGCAGGCACACATTTTGACGTGATGCTCCGGAAGGCAGACAGTAGAGCAGGAAGCAGCCCAAGGGGCGATGACGGAGGAAAACACCTGCATAACGAAAGCGAATAGGTTAGTTGACTCTCTCCCAGCACAGCCACCAAGCCCACTCGTCAAGGAATCCTTCGTGAAGCCGGCGCTTTTCGCCGCGCCTGTGTAATGTCGCCGCCGGAGCTCCGTGTACAAAAGGAAGACGTGGCGCGCTGGTTGTAGGAATGCGCTGCGTGTAGGAATGATTTCGCATTCCTAAATGTAAGCAGTCTTAATTGTATCTGCCAGATTTTTTCTAATAAATGTGTGTGAAATAAAAACATACCCCAAGGCTAATCAAATGTCTAGACAATTTAGGTTTTCTTGGAATATCTCTAATAGCATGTATACAACAAAGTTAAGCTGGCTTTCTGCTCAATGCATTGTGTGTTGAATGTCTGAACACGTTACACTCGTACACATTTAAGCATTTTTGTAGAGTCTAGTATCGTAATGCTGGCAAGAACACCCATGGAATGGTTACTTCACATTCCTCAAAAAACATTTCCGGAGGTGTAAGGGTGTGAGTTACCGACACTAAGAAACACCTTCGAGGGCGTAAATAAATTCACTGTGGACAGCATCTCACGCCAAGAGAAACCTGTCTATGCGGACCGCAAGTTTGTTTGCTTCTTGCACAGGGGTTGCGATGATATCAGTATAACAAGCTCTTATTGGCTGCTTGAAAGAAAAAAAATAAAATAGCGGGTAGACCTCAAAGCATCTGGCACACAGCACTACCCTTTCAATCAAAGCGTCACAGCTCGGCATCGTTCTGACGTCACCGCAACTTTTGGGAAAAAATCAGAAGACTTGCTCCTTGCCCTCCACATTGACGACTCGCGCTTTGTTTGCAAATCTCCAGCTGATCCCTTGCCGTTCACAAGGTTACATTGATCGGTGGATGAAGTAGTACTAAGGACAAGCACATCAGGGACCGCGAGACCTCTTTCGCTATTTTGATGTTGGTGAGAGGATTACCAAATTGTTGCCCCGATTGTGAAGTTGCTAATGGGTCAAAAAAAGCTCATCGGTCAATTACGCGCAAGCGTTAGCAACACGTTTAATTAGCAGGCAATATTGTTTTCGTTCTCACCTTCACTAAAAGCGAACCCATGAGCGAATGCTCGACTTATCGATTTCACCGACACCCACGGGTGTGATTTGGAAGCGGAAGGTTCAAATCTCACTCCTATTATCTTTAATCACTTGCGGAACCTCAAGCGAAATTTAATCGCTCCAGCCGTCGTTCCGTTGGGGCAGCCTATAGTGAGAATCACTCTACACCTAAGCAACATGAAGCTTTTAGAAACTTTAAAGAACAAAGTTACATTCAATGTTGAACGCGTGGCAGTGCGGTTAGCGGACAAACAGCCGTGCAAAGAGTGGTTACGAAAGACTCAAATAGTAATGTTTTCTTCTAATACCTATGCTATACCTAATCAAGGCCCAGCTGTCCTTCACCGCAGAAGTCTGAAATCTTAAACGTATTCTGCAACAACGGCGGTGCAAGAAGGAGAACCATTGACAAAGCAAAGGGTAGCACCCGACGTCATGACGCTCGAGCATTTCAGTTTTGCATAGTTTTCTTCACGTCACTTGCCGGAAGGTGTGACGTAGAACGTACACTCAGTGAGATATAGTGAACTAAACATGCTCAAGCAGAATATTTCCTTGTACTTGGAAAAATGTTATGTGAATGCTCAAAAAAAGAAAACAGAAGAAAAGTTTTTTTTTTTTTTATATATATTCTTGTCTAAGGCGCAGACCAGTTTGCGCTTACTTTGGAGAAGTTCACCAAGAATGAACTCCCTTCATTATTAGTAACCTTAACGCTGTATATATATCATTCGAGGCGCAAAATGCCATTTGTAATTCTGGAGAAACGCAATGATTGCTGCCCTGTTCCTCGCAATCCAGCTCTTAGCTCAGAGCCAAGGGGAGAAACCTATATGCGACGGCGATTTCCCCAACGCTACCGAGGTAAGCAAGTACTCTACATATAACTAGTTCGCGTGTTGAACAAGGGGTTTGAGAGTATGATCGTCGCACATGCAGGGAGTATACACAGAAAGTTTAGACAGATTCAGATAGAGCAGAAACTCTCCCTGCTTGGCTATTGTGATATTTTTTTTTTAATTTTTATGTTGAAAAGACCTCAAAAGGACTCATCAAATTTTTGTGAGGTTAGATTTTTGGTGAGGTTAGATGGTCGTGAGGTTAGATTTTGGGAATCGTGAGTTATGATTAGGCCCCCAAAAAGGTACACATTTCAAAAAGAGGTAGGTACAAGGTACATTAGGTCCCGAAAGAGGTACAAGGTACATGTTTGGCCGGCGGTTCTTCTTCTAACGCAAACAAAGAAACAAGTTCGTCTAATTCAAAAGGCCGTTGGCACAAAAACAAACAAAAAACGCCCTATTTTCTTTTTCTTTTTGGAACATTAGTAAAAAAAATGTCTTCTTTGCTACAAACCCAGTGCCGGCTCTATGCAGCTCACACAAAAATCTATAGGAAAATGGCCCATGTATTTTGGTCGCTTCGTGGTTCGTCCCAAAGACGCAGAAATAATCATGGGTTCCCATGAGCTCATGTTACTGGCGATGGATTTTATGCACCAGGAACCAGGAAAATATGACATGCGATGTCTGTAGCTTGTTTCAATTTTCAGCATTGTTTCTAGCAGGCACACACCAGCAATCCGTACCGTAAAAAGGAAAGTTGACGAGTACTTCAAAACATTTTTTATCATCGAAGCAAACAAAAAACACGTCTAAACTTTTCGTCTTCTTCCTTTCTCTGTTTTTTGTCGCTCTATTTCTCGTTTTCTATCGGAACCACCGATGTCAACGCTAATAATTTGCCGTCTTCTTCTCCGTCTTGGCCCCAGCGAGGTGTAATCGGACGCAGACTGAACTTTTGACCCTCTGCTATTTCACGTTGGAAGCGATTGACAACCCGTGGCCTTTTGCGAATGTGCATTTTTGTCCGCACAGAAGCTGACGTCGTTTCGCCACGTTTAGAATGTATCAGGCGTCTTCAAGGCCTCCTAAACATCTGCCACGGAGCAGTGCAGTGAAAATAACACACTTGCGAGCGCGCCCATCTGACTAAGAAGAATTTTGTTTTAGGAATCTCCCACGCAGAACAGTAACGGGAGGATGGAAATTGTTTCAAGCTTTTGGTATCTGCTGATAAAATCTCAAAAGTGAACGTCGGTGCCGATTTATTTCAAAATCTGGGAATACCGGGTCAGTGACACGGCTGCTGATTCTCCAGGCGCTGTTAAGCGCATGGCTGTCTGTGCAGCCCTGGGGGAGCCAGACGGGCTGGTGGTGCACTCCGCAGAACTTTTACCAGGTGGAGGCCCTGCGGAATGCACCACCCGGTGCTTTCTTATTGAAAATATTTCTAAAGAGCCCGTAAGCCTTGAAGAATACAGGGACCTCACAGGCCTTTAAAACCCTTCAAAAATACCCTACAAAAAAAAAAACTTCAAGGATACCCTATAGAAAAACCATTTAGCCCCATAGCCCTTCAACCCGTCAGACCCTTTAGCCCATCAACCCTTTAGATGCCCAAATGACTGTGAACCGTAAACAAAAATGCAGTTCAAAACATTATTGAAAATTTATTGCAGACATTTAGTTGTACATGCATAATATAACTCAAAGAGGCGATAAAAAGCAACGTTTGTACAAACACGGTGCAAGGAGCTGTAGACGAAAGAGATCATGTCAAACTGGGACAAGTGACACCTTTGTCCCAAAAAAAAATATATTTCAAAGTACTCACAATGCCGGTGGCTATACTCCTGATGTTCGGTAGTTCATGCACCTCGCGGACACATACACAGTCTCAGTAAGCACGTTTAGCGAAAACCACGAACTCGCAAGCAGCACTCGCCGCCATTGAGAAATCCAAAGCACAGTCACGGCTTCGTCCATAATGACGTCCCGCCGGCGTGTTCCGCGTATTTTTTGCTCTCTGGATGGTTCTGAAGTCGGAAGGACGAAGAGGCGCAAGAACATGTCCGGACAGCGGCCGTCATCCACGTCTGAGGACCCACAGTGCCATAATCCTGGTGCGCAGGCACAACATGCGGGCGGACGTTGACCCCGACTGCCAGGCTTTGCAGCGAGTAAGCCGGCACCGGCCACCATTTTCTTGAATGCGCTGAACACGATGGCGCTTGAGGGGTGCTGAAGGCGGCCAACACCGAACAGTGGTTCACCTGCGTGACCAAGGAAGAAACTGCACGGATCAAACAGACCAAGGAGCAAGCCCCCAAAGCCATGCATGCTCACCTTCCTGGAGGAAATTGGTCCGCTCCAAACATCCGCGGCGGCTCGTGGGCTAACCGGAACCGCCAACGAGCCGAGAGAAAATGGCTATACTGGCGGCTGGGCCCCCGCTTGCACACACCACTCTCTCCCGCCGACCGCTGGCCTGGCAGCCTTGCACCCTCTCCCCACCGCCCGGCGGAGGGAGATGCAGTGTTGGTTTGTTTTTGGGGACCGTGTCCCCTAGAGGAACCGGTTCCCGGAGCGAGTCGCTCCCACGTGCGTCCCTGTTTCTGGAAAACGCACTGCTCTCGGATTTTTTTTTTATTCATGGTTGCACGGATTTCACCTTGATCAGTGAGCATTGCGTTCGCCTGAAAACGCCGATCAGCCAACACCACTCGGCCCGCGGCTCGTCAATTCTCTACTGAGGAGGCCACTGAGGGCGGTCGCCCTCAGTGGCCTTCTTGGCGACCGAACACCCGGGCAGTGACAGACGGGTCCAGGAGCCCACTCGTATTTCATAGAAGAGCAATATTAAAAATCTGTCCGTACACACATACGATCGGCATTCTCCATATACTTATTTTTTTTGCAGTCACGTACAATACGCAGTAGCATACAATAAGCAGTAGCGTACAATAAGGCGGAGATAACACAATTTTCCAGTCGCGTACAATAAGTCGGAGACAACACAATTCTGCGAATTGTGTTATCTCCGCCTTAGCAGTGGCCCCAAAGATATCTCGAGAAGCCTCAAGGTTTTCCCGACCCCATTAGAAAAGTTCTTGACAGGCTTTCAGACATTTCAAGGCATTGTAAAGGGCACTTCAGGCATTTCAGCAGAGCCTCTGACGGGGCCAGCGAACCCACCAGGAAATATCGGTGCCCCCTTCAAACATCTCAGAAATTTCTGAAGTCCCCTTCACACCCTTTAAAAAATACTGAAGTTCCATCAGAGCGATTTTTAATAGGGTTCCTCCAGGTGGAAGTACTTGGTCACGGTGTGGGAAGGAAAGGTGACTCAACGAGGCCAGTCGGCGTGGTAAAACTTGGTTCATGGTTGATGGGCGCGTCAGCAAGTGGCGCTGCACGACCCCAGGCCATGCCAGACCAAATTTCCGTGCGCTCTGCCCTGAACGGAGTGCGCGCCTCATTTTCGGCGTAGCCTAATTGTGCATTTGTTGAAGCAATGTTTATCGTTTTGAATAGCTGAAGGGCTGTCCAAATTACGAGGTGGTCGTGGTCTAAATTCCAACGCAACGACAGCGAGCGTTTGCATCCTGTGCCCGATTTTGGTGCTTGTCTCGCGTGTGAAACGACGTTGGCGTTGGAGAGCTGTTCGACGTAGCTCTGCGCCTGTCAACGCCTGAGTAGAAGTTATTATGATGGCGTACTTGGGGTAGAAACTCCGAAGCGCTCAATGCCGAGGCATGGTAGTTTCGCACTTGAGCGAGTCTGTGGGATGCTACCCGGGTTTCTTTGCAAAAGTTTCAGGAATAATTTTGACCTTATTGACACGGATGCTGCTACAGCCTCCTTTGTAGTTTTCATACCCATGCAACTTGCATGTTCTACACGTTATGTGCGTGAATTCATTTCGAAATTGAAAGTAAGAAATCTGAGGACGTCGTAAACATTACAGCAGCGACGTTCATGTGGTGCAGCGATGTGTTGTCACCTCAAATTATTCAAGGATTATCATGTAGACTATCACCATCACTCTGTTTGGTCGCAGAAGCTTTGAGAGCTTTCTGATGTTTGTTTTCTTTTTTATTTTGATGTTTGCAATACGGCCTCATTCGCAGTGCAACATAGTAGTACAAGATATTAGTAATTTTGTCATCTTCGTGAATAGGACAAGGAAAGGAAAGACAGTTGGTTGCTGTCTAAGACATTGACTATTGCTAGCTTGTAAGCATTCCTTTTTAACAATGGTTTTGAAATTCCATCTCCGTTGCGCGGAGCAGAACCAAAATGCTAGTCGTGGGTTGAATGAGCCTCCCCAGGGTCTTGCAATAAACAAGGGCCACCTAAGAATTCTGAGAGCGTAAGAGGGCTACATCAAGGCCACGTTTACACAGATGGCATTCTGTGCTTTTAAGCAACTTGCGGCACATGTATCCAGCAACATAATATATTATATAGCCCACATCTCCACAAGAAGCATAAGAATGATCAAAAACCGCTTCCCACTCAAGTTCCTCACGGATGTAACCATCCAGCCTCCTCCTAAGTTGTTGTAGTTTGGTTTCTTCTTGAAAGTCATCTTTGAACGCTGAAGTCAGGTCCGATAGAGTCAAGCATGGGGCTTCCTGTCTAAGTTAGCTACTGCAGAAACTGTGCCAGACACCGAAGCGCAACGAAGACACTTGCATTCCGACCCAGACGGACCTCTCACGTATGGCAGGTATGGCCCGCGCTACCCGTGGCGCACAAACCTCTCCTTCCTCCACCGTGCCCCTGGTGGAGCCGGATGCACCTGGCACCAGGTGCATCCGTGTCCGCTGGAGTACACCCGTCGGCGTCCGCATAACATATGAGTGGGGACGTTGAGCTGGCCCCATGACAGTCGCGGGACAGTTGGCGTCCCCGGCCCAGATCTGCTCCGCGGCCCGGAGAGGCCAAAGTGCGCGAGGCGTGTGCCTCCGGTTGACGTTCGATGCTTGCAGTCTCCGGTTGGCTTGGTCACGCTGAGTGGATGGGACTGACGGCAGCCAGGATGGCGTCAGATGGTGCGATGCCTTCGGCAACCGAGTCTGCAGGCGCCTACCCATGAGTGGCTGAGCGGAGCTTACTCCGTTTACACCAGGTGTGTCCCGGTACACCAGAAAGGCAAGGTCGGAATCATCCGCCTTGCGGAACAGTTCCCTGACCGCCATCACCAAACGTTCGACCTCCCCGTTCGAGACTGTGGAAAACGAAGGCTGCTTGTGACCAGGCGGAAGCCGTAGGACTTGACGAAGGAAGATAATTTCTCGCAGAAAACTGACGTTCGTTATAGCTGCGCACCAGTCCGTGGCGCACGAAAACGCTCTTGATGGCGTTGATGACCGCAGGTGCTGCCGTCGAGCACGCCCAGGCTGATGACCTCCAGGAAGCGTGACCGGTAACCCACCAGACTGACGTATTCCTGGCCGTTCAGATAAAAGAGATCTACTACCACCTCTTTTCAAGGTGGACTTATAGTCCTTCATGGCAGCATTCAGCTCTGAGCGCTGCACTCTTGTTTTGGCGTACATGAGGCAGTTATACAACAGTTTGTCTATCTGGTTTTTGATGTTGGGCCACCAGAACAAGTTTCGAGGGAGAGCTTTGCATCGGTTGCCGCCCTGATTCCCATCGTAAAGGAGCTCCAGCATGCGGTGCAGAAGGGTGGGCGCCACAACGATGCGGGCCCCTTCAAAAGCAGTCCCTCGCAGACGCTAAGGTCCCCTTGGTACTAACAGTACCTCATATTGTGGAGAGGCAAGTGAGGCTGCAGTGGTCGACCGTTGGCGTAGCACGGAAGCAGCAGACCGCACTGGACGACGTTGGCTTGAGCCTTGCGCAGGTGCTCGAGCTGCGATCCGACGATGTCTGGAAGGGAACAGACACATATTTGGAAGAAGGGCTTAACTTGATTCACCCTGCTGGCAGGAGGGTGATCCACCGGTGCGCGCGAGAGCGTATCGGCACTTGCCAACAGGCTTCCCGATGCGTAGAGTACTTGGTACTTCAACCGCATCAGCTTCCAGCGAAACAGCTGGATTCGTGATGGCAGCAGGTCAAAGCACTCCTTGAGCCTCTGCACCGCCCACGTGACCACCAAAGTTTCTTTTTTTCGTTTGCCTATACCGGTGCTCTGTGGGTGTTTCAGACCGCGATGCAAAAGCGACAACCCGACGCGCACCGGATGGCTGCTCCTGAAGAGGTACAGCCCTTAGTCCAAAGGAGCTGGCGTCGGTCGCGATCGTGGCCTTGTACGGGTTGTGGTAACAAGCCACGCAGAGTTCTGAGCACAGCAGCTTCCTCAATTAAGGCAGGGCAGTGTGCTGCGCATTGCCGAAGTCCAAGCTGAGTTCTTGAGAAGTAAATTTTGCATCGGCGTGGCCACCTCTGAAACGTGGTGTAAAAAGCGCCCGATGTGATTCACGAGGCTTAGTACACGACGGACACCTGCTACATCTTCGGGTACGGGCATGATTTGAATCACGGCCACCTTATCTGGGTATGGAGAGACGTTTTGAGCGTTGACCACGACGCCAAGGAAATTGACGCTGGAAGAGGGTAACGAGCACTTCTCCCGATTCAGTGTGACCCATGCCTTCGCTAGCCGATCAAGGACTTGCCGAGGACGGCCGTCGGGCTCGGAGCGTGTCTTTCCAGAGGGGACTATGTCGTCAATCATGTACACAACACCCCTTGGCCTTCGAGGATTCGGGACATCTGCCGCTGAAAGTACTTCGGTCCAGATGTGTTTCAAACGGCAGTGGTAGAAAACAAGTAGTAGAAAACATGTACCAGTTCGGCGACCTGGCAATCAAAGCCCCAAGGGGGCGGGGCCAGCCCCGACCAATCACACAGCCGCAGGGCGGGGCCTTTTCCCTCTCTTCCATCTCAGCGACCAATGATAGGGCATGGGCGTTCGGCAGTGACCAATCGGAGCTCGCCCGGGTCCCGCCCCCCGAGGTACGCGGATCAGGTGTGCGGTCACGTACTTCAAACCTCAAACCTCAGACCTCAAACCACAAGCTGTGTGGTCATCATCTGATAACAACCGCGAGATGTCACAGGGTTCGAGCTTCCTCGAACAGAAGGCGCTATAGGACTTCAATTGCGGCGCTCAGGGCGCCTCACGCGTGATGTCACAGGGTTCGAGCTGCGTCCGACAGAGGACGCTCACGTGATGTCGCACAGGGTTTGTGCTGCATCCGAAAGAGGGCGCTGCGCTGCGGTCACATGACGGCCACGTGACATTATTTGAATCGCTGCGCTGTAAATGCATTTTAATCGCTAAAAAGGACATAATTTAGTATATGTGTACAGTACCGGGAGATAGTAAGTACTAAATTCATTAATATTAGGAAACATTGTCATTCGCAAGAGAAAACAAATGTAAGACGTCTAACGTGAGTTGTTTTTTTCAGTCAGGATCTACCCTTTTATGTAAGAGGCTTTGAGAAATATACAATCTTATTGGGATATCGGCCGGGTGAGTTAAGGCCTGACCTGTAGTGCCTGAAAGTGTCTTAATTTCACCCGCGATGGAAAAACAAATATGGTTCATATTTTTTGTCTATTGCTTTTAACGTTTGAGTTCACATCGTTTTGCTTCGTCGCTGACGTGATAATGTAATAATAGGGAGTTTTCGTAAACCGGAATTCTACTTTTGCTAAGCCCTCCGCAACAAAGAAGCCGCTACTGCGCATGCGCGCCGACGGCTTTGACTGTAGATTTCCGGCTATCGAGCGGGTGGCTGAGAGCGTTGCGACACGGCGAAAATGATATACGCAAGCTCCCGATTGACATGGTATGCACATATCGTAGTACAAGCTAACACCTAAAAAAATGCAATTTAATTTTTTTTTTATTTAATATAACAACACTGTACCATTTTTTTTCTTTGATCCTTTCTTTATGTGTTATTTGCTTTCATTACATAGCGGGCCGATGCCTCTCGAAATATCGAAGGAGCGCTTACATTGACACAAGTCGTTGTAGCAAAATTTCACTGGCTGCGTGCCTCATTTCCACCTTACGGTCGGGTTAGGGTCCCATCACTGAAAAAAAAAAATCAATCCTTTTAGAATCTTGTGTCGTAACTCTTAAAGTGTTCGAGTTTCAAAAAGAAAACTTCGATACCCGGATGCTGCAAAGGCCACGTTTGGTCCGTCAATGTTATGTATAGTATGAATCTCTAAAATTGCAATCGCTTAAAATACCGATTACGTAATAAATTATTTATTCGCCTACAAATTTTTAGCTCACTACTCAGCCACAGATGGACATTTTATGTGCTGTCATATGCATCACCTTTCTAATTAAACACCAAGCATAAAATCACAAGTGGAAGTTCCGTGCCCCAGGTTCGCAATAACGCAACAAAGTTTTTTACACCAAAGTATGCGTCAATCTCCGGAAAACTTAGTGACATCCTTCTTTAAAAGTACGGTGATTTTAATGACTAGAGTAAGCATGCGAGTGTTTTTTTTTTTTCTAAATCAGCAGCCTCAAAATTATCCCGTGTTTTCGGTACAATCCTTTTTCACAAGGACGCAGCCATCTTGAAATGTCGTCACTTCCAGTATGGGCGAAAGCATTGTTTCGCCGTCGCCACGCTGATAGAATGCATTTAGGAGATAAGCGTAACCCTCACCCATTCTCGCTTTGTCTCCCCTCTATTTTTTTACTATTTGCAGGTTGAAAAGTTCTAATATTTTTTCGTCGCCCATACCGGATATGCCTATTTGGCGGTCGGGGGCGAGAGTAAGCGGAAAAGGTCTATTTATCAAGGGTGGCCGGAGTGACAGGAGGTTAGATACTCAGAGAAAACCAGAAATGTTCAGAGAGCAGCTGGAAAAAGAAGGGGTGGGGCGGGCCACTTTGAACAACAAAATATACAGAGGGATTATTCCTGTTCAGAGGGCACAGGTTTATGGCCAACTAAAGAAAATAACAGCAGGCAGTAGAACGTTTCTTCAGCCGCTAAATAAAAATGAACGCATGGTTCGCTGCCATCCACTGCCCTGACGACCGTTATGTGTATACGGCTCGAAATTATTTCTAGAGCAGTAAAGGAAACAGGTTAACTGGACACATCTATGTGTCAAAAAGCAATCTAGCTGTTTGTTTGCAGTTTTGTACAAAGTTGTCAAGACTGTTTTTTTTTTAGTTCTAATAGTTTTTTGTATTTGTTTAGGGGACACAAGAGGGAAAGGGTGCACATTTACCAGAGAGCCGTGATCTACGCTTAGAATAGAATAGAATAACATAGAATATTTTTGTTTTCAATACATACATTTTCGAAAAGTAGAATGTTGAGCCGGTGTAAGCCTCAAGGGCTTGTGTACCTCGCTCGGCACAGTAGGTAGCAAATTCACTTTATGTAACATGAGTATAAAATGCTCATTCACCATCGAAATCACTTATTCAAGGAAAAGAAAACGATTTTAAGCGGGGATTAAGAAAAAAAGAACGAAAGACGGAATCACACTGCAGAACAATACACACTGTCCCGAGAAAACAAAAAAAGAAATCGGAGGAAAAAGTGTAACCACCATCTACCAATAAAAGTTCACTGGTCTAAATTCCGTAGCTATTTTGTTTAAGTTTCTGTCTCGATATTGCAGCGAATAGGGATTCTGGCATGCTGTGAAATATATAAAGCAGATAATAAATACGCGTTTGTTCCCCACACTTAGTTCTAATTCGAGGCATGTAATATCGAAGATATTGTCTCTTTGGTCGGCCTGAAGTGTACGGAGTTTCAAAATTTGAGTTTCAAAAGTGTTGTAGTACTTCAGTCTCCTTTAATAAACCCCTAGAAAACGGTAAATTTAATTATTTAAATATACGGGGGCTAGAGACTTGGGCCGGTCAAAACCAATGCTTTTCGAAATACCCTTCAATAAAAAGTTAACTCTATCTCGCCAAAACAAAGAACATCCTCTATTGAGGGTTGCACCGTATCGTAAGTAACTATATGCCAACGCGGGTGTGATTATCTTCCCAACGGAGAAAGGCATGAACAATTTAACATTTCAAAGACAGCACGGAACGCTTCTTAACCGTTTACAGAAGTACATCATATGCGTACACCACGATAAATCGCTATCAAAAGGTATCCCTGAGTACTGAATAGGAATGCAATCACATGACATGGAACTAGAAGTTGGAAGAGCTACAGTAGTTGATAGTTCGACCCTTTTTGCGGGTTTTTAAAGCAAACTAGCTTAGTCTTCGAAGAATTCACTCTGATTAATTTTGACTAAAACCAGTCTATTGCGAGAATGAGGTCTTTTTGAAATTTTTCAATAGCCACATCATGATTCGCATGGCTTGAAACTAGGGACGTCGCGAACCACCCCAAGTTCGATTTCGAAAGGTTTCGATATTTGTGAAGCGAACTGAGGTTCGATTTTGAAAAAATACGATATTTTCGTACCGACCGAGGTTCGAATTCGAAAAATTCGCAACTTTCAATAACAGTGGAGTTTCGAATTCGAAAAGGTCGAAGCTTTCAAGGTTTCTAAAATTTCGTATTCGAATATTCGAATTTTTTTTACTTCAGGTTCAATAAATTTGAATATTTCGAAATTCTTTGGAAATAAAATTTGAAAACTTCGAATTTTTATAGACATGCAGTTCGAACAATTCGAAGATTTCGAATTTCTTTCTGCATAAAGTTCGAAAAGCTCGAAGGTTTCGATTCTCTTTTAACGCTAAATTCGAAAAAAAAACTTCGAAGATTTTGAATTCCTTTTTAGTCCAAGTTTTCAAAGTTCGAAGTCCGATTTTCAAGTTCCTCCACAGTTTGTTTCAAATAACGTTTTCACGACTCACTGGTTTTCACAAAATTGAGTTGAGAAAAGTTAGGGTGTGATATCTAGATTCTGCGAAGTTGGTCAGGCAATAAAATGAGACGACGAGTGTCCCGGGTGTGTTGGAATATTTGCCAGTGCAGAGTGACGTGTGACCATGGATTGGTAATTGCGACCGCCAGCCCGGGGGGGGGGGGGGGGGTCTTTAACCTGCATCACGCAGTAGTGGTCACACGAACACCCTGTTTTGCGAGACTCATCCAGTTCGAAACGGCCAGGGACGAGCAGGAGGTTGAGGCTCAGAAAAACCTTGAAGCGACCTGGCAAACTACCTCGCCACCCCTTGCACGCTGGTAGTAATCCGGTCGAACGCCGCCCGAGTGTCGCTGGCATATAGTAAGTTAAGTTTGTAATTGTCCTGGAGGTTTATTTTCTGGGACGGAGGAATCGCCTTGCAAAAAGCCGACAGAACTCGAGGTCGAGGAGCGTTCCACCATACAAGTGGCGTCGGAAGAGGAAAAACGGGGGGTAAGAGGGGTAGCCAGCTTATTTCTTGTGCAACGAGCCTTTCTTCTGTCATTTCTGCCATTCCTTTCATTAATCCGGACATTCTGGTGAACCTGGCGGCCCAATGCATCTGCAGTGCAAGGGTAGCCTCTTGGCACATCAAACAGGGTACGTCTCCTCAAGAATTACTGGGCCTCGCGGGAGTTCTGCCGCCCTCGACGGGACACTCCAAGAGAATTTGCAAAGTCTTACGATCGGAGTACTACAGACAGGCCCGTTTCCTTAAAGATTGCCTGTGGACGGTGTGTGCCGCACAAAAGGGGGTCCCACGAAGGCACCGACTGTCCTTCTTTGAATTGAACAGGTCAGTTGGACAGGTAGCCGAGTTTTTGTGGCAGGAAGTTAGATTGAAGTTACCAACACGAAAGTAGGTTCCACCTCCAACATGCAGTTGTTCCTCCTTCGGGGGCATACAAACTCCACCTTCAATAGGCAAGGTCCTCAGCCTTCGTCCGAAGTTCTGCACGCCGCCTTTTCTCCAGCCTCCTCAGCTTCTGAAGTTTGCTAGAAGTGTGTCCAATAAAGTGGATGAAGACATTAGACCACGGTGTGTTTCGGAGTGCGTAGACGCTCCTAGCAGCATGCCAGCCCGCACCACACGTCTTCATGATCCCCGTGAAGTGGTCAGATTTGCATTGGACAATCAGATACGCATACTACAAGCAGACAAGGATGGTTCCTCTGTGCTCATCGCAGAGGGAATGTTCCAAGGCAGAGCTATTGCGGCCGTGAACAAAAACTTTCGTCCAGAGCCTGTTTCCCTCAAAGAGGCCAAACGTAGGGCAGTGGGCCTCTGTTTTACGATATCGTTGCCTCAACTGGCCGCCAACATCAAGAAAGCGGAGGGGTTGCACCTTCAGGTGTTCTTCTCTGCCAAGACACATAAGGAGGCCTGCCCATTCCGGGCAATTGTCACGGAGCGAGGCACTTGGCAGCGCCAAGTGGCTGCCTACCTCCAGAAGCACCTTTCCAGCTTAAGCCTCTCAGATCCATTTCTTGTCCGCAATTCTGAGGCAGTGGTGCGGTCACTGCGGTTTGAAAAAATACGGTCATAATGAGATTTTTAGTGTGGATGTTCAAGATCTTTTTTTATTCCATTCCCCATCCACCTCTGCTTGCCGCGGTTCAATCTTGCATTGAAAGCAACGGAGAGCCCGCATTTCGAAATGCTACCGACATCTCCATCGAGGACTTCCTAGAGCTGTTAATTTACCACCTTAAGTCTACGTACATCGGGTGGAAGGACGACCTTTACCTACAGAGGTCCGATGTATGTATTGGGTCGTGCGTTGCCCCTGTTCTCAGCGACATCTTCCTGGCCAGGGTTGATAGAATTATCCAAGATTCCCTTAATACCCTGCCTGTACGAAAAGTGTTTCGATATGTGGATGATTTTTTGATTGTGTACGAAAAAGGGGTGGAAGGTCATGGTGTACAACAGGTAGTCGAAATCTTGGTCAAGTGCGGTTCGGGACTAAAGTTCACGTTTGAGGAACCCAAGGATGGGACCCTGCAATTTTTGGATCTATCCCTATCGGCCCAAGCCAACCACTTATGCTGGTCCTACTCTCCCAGGTCAAAAAAGGCCATTCTGCCCTACACATCCTCCCACTCTTAAGATTGTGAAAAGGGGCATAGCAATGTCCATTTTAGGCTCGGCCTTGGAAAAATCATGTTTTCATACCGTGAAGGACAGTTTTTGCTCTCGACTTGAACGCCTCAAGGCGTCCGGTTACCCTCAGGCAGTATTAATAGAAGTTATGGGGCCTTTGTTGAAGAAGGTTAAAGGGGATAGTAGCAGCAGAAAAAGTATACAAAAGAAGCGCCCAGTCCTAGTATCGTACCTGCATAAATTGTCTCACAATTTAAAGCAGATCGCCAGCAGGATGATGTCCCCGTGGTGTTTTCGGCCCCCCTAAGGTTATCGAAGATCTGCGCCAAAGTGGGGTCCGTCCTTGACAACCGTTTACGAGCCGTATGCCACAAGAGGCACAAGAACAAGTTCGTTACCCGCACGGACGGTGTGGTCTACAAGATCCCTCTGACCTGTGGTAGATGTTATATAGGACAGACTGAGCGATGTGTCAACGACCGCCTTAGAGAACATTTTATGCACTTCAAGCCACGGTAGGCAGACACTTGCCTACACACTGTCGCTCCTGCCAGTGCACACCGACTTTTGGCGAAACAACTGTTCTTGGGAGATTTCAAGACCGGACTACTCGAGAGATCTACGAGGCTTTTGAAATTCAAAAACCAGGACAGCAATGCGTCAGCCAACCGTCCTGTCGCTGAGTGCTAAGGAGGTGTCTTTTTTGGCCAACGCCTAAGCAAAGTAACTCTGACCGGTCAAGGGTGAAAGTACAGTTTTCTAATCTTCTAATTTCTTCCTTTTCTTCTTCTTCGTTTTCTTTGTTTCTTTTAACCTGTACATTTTTTTTTTCCTTTTCTTCTTCGTTTTTTTTTTTTTTATCTTGTCTTCACTTCACGTGGGGTTCAATTTTCGTGGCTTCTTTTTCCTTCTTTTCACTTCTTTCTAAATAAATCAGTTGGGAGTCAGCGCTCTTTCGTTCTACTGCCCTTTTCTCTTCCGCCGCCTTTTTGTGCGCTGCTTAAAACCAGGGGGGAGGGGGGCCTTTAGTTCCCTTCCCCCCTTCCAGATATTTCGGACTGTTAAAGAAAACAATACGAGGAAAGAGGGCGTGGTCGAGCTTACTTTAATCTGAAATCATTTATGCATATGTATAGCTACTGTCGCTCTTCACTGCATAAACGATTGCGTAGATGTTGTCTTGTTGTCTCGTTGTCGTTGTAAGAAGGCACTACATGCTTAGTGCATGTAGTGCCTTCTGAAAACATGCTTAGTGGTTCGGAAGTTCAAAGCTATGTCTTTTCGACCTAAATACCTGTGCCAATAGTAAAAACTAAAAATAAAAATAATAAATGCGGGGATAAAAAGCTGGAGAAAAAAAAAACTATCAAGAATTCGCCGGAAGTGTTGCATTCTTGCGTATTTCGGGGTTCAGAACTCGAAACAAGTTTCTTTTACCAAAATGTGTACAGGAGAAACACGCCCCAGGATCGTGAAGCGAAAAAAAAAAAAGTTTTCTTTTAATGACGGTGCTGAACTTGAACCCACTTTTAGAAATCTTCTCCCATAAGTTATTTTATTCCTTAACGTGAAAAAACAATAAATACATTATTTTGTATTCTGCAGATGGCAATTATCTGTACTGTCTGTGGTGTTAATTTAAATGCGATACCTCAAACAACTTAGACGAAAATAAATATCAAGTTTAGGGCACAATTGCATGTAGATACATGTTTGGACATTTCTTCGAAACTCACGTTGATTAACAATAATCACATCTTAAGACGGCACTTACCTAGGCTCTACATAGATCATTCTTAAAAAAAAATATAACATCTCCACCACAAATAGCTTCGGCTACAGCGCGCTTCAAATCTGGCACAAACGATAATCATCAAAAACCCGTCGTCCCTCCTCACCCCTTCGGAAATTTATTTCTTTAAATTAAGCATGCTAGAACATTGAAACGTAAGAAACGCAGCACCGCGTGTAAAAGTTCGAAAAAAAAAACTGCGAATGTACCTCACTACTTGAATTCAAACGAAACCGTCCTCTAGTCTTTCGAAGTTCCACGAATGTCGAACTTTTACCCTAAAAGTTCGAAGTTCGTTGAAATTCTGACTTTTCTGGATTCCAACGTTCGAAACTTTTCGATTTCTCTTAATAAATAAGTTCGAAAGTTCGAAATTCATCGAATTTTTTGGTCAGTCAAGTTCGGAAGTTCGACAAGCATCGAACTTTGCAGCGCAATAAGTTCGAAATTTGGAAAAAGATCGAATTTTTTGGCGAAAGAAGTTTGACGGTCCGAAAAGCGTCGAACTTATTAGCTCAACAAGGTCGAAAATTCGACTTCCGTCGAATTTTACGATGTAGACAATTCGAGAAATCGAAATCCTTCGAACCTTTCGAACCGCTTGATGCGATCATCGAAACTTCGATTCGAAAAAGTTCGCGTCATTCCTACTTGAAACCCGAAGCGTATCGTCCGCGTATTGAAACACTCTACACTTGGAAACGGCGGAGGGAAAATCATTCACGTATAAATTAAATATTAAAGACGACAAAACTTAGCCTTGCGGAAACCCGACCATACGGCAAGCTCTTCTGCTCTTGACATCTCTAAATGTCGAAACATATGGCCGTCCTGAACAGTACCCTTCTAAATTCTGAAAAAAAAGCCCCTAAACCTGAGTCTGTACAGATTAAAAAAGAATAATTTCGTGATATATGCTATCAAAAGCTTCTTATAGATCGAAGAAGACTGCATAAGTTAACATATCATTATCAAAACCTCTGTGTAAGCAGTCGTTTAATTTTTCCTAAAGCACCCGCGTTCCACAACGAAGCCGTACTGGTGAGCAGGCTATAAAAGAAACCGTTTTGCGAAACTAGTTATTATTAGTCTTGAAAGATGTTACTCCAGAATTTCTTAAAGGAATGATAAAATTGAAATTGGACGATAGCTTCTAACATCGTCCACTTCCCTCCTTTATACAGTGACTTAACAATGGCGGATTTGATTCCTGATGGCCAATCTCCCGTGCCAGTGATACTGTCTAAGATTGCAATGAGTGTAGGTTTAAGTTTTTCAAGATTCCTCCGGAGATCGCGCATCCGGATCTCATCAAAGCCTGGGGGGACTTCCTTTCCTTCAACGAAAATAAATAATCGCGTAGCTCCCTTTCTGATAGTATAGAAAGAAAAGCAGAGGCTTCGTTTTATTCATCCTATGTAATCTTATTAACGTCATCACGAGCCTGCACTGCCCAGGATGTGCGAGAAAATGAGGCGTTGAATTCGTCAAACGTTTTCGGTGTACCAGGCGCAAAGGATTTGTCCATCACATCTTCCATAGAGCATTTTTTAGTCCTACCTAGAACCCGAATATCGCATCCCATGTTTTTGCGGCATCCGAAGCGATGCCTTTCAAATTCTACCTTGAAATGTCGGCGTTTTGATGAACGGAGTAGAGCGGCTGCCTTGTTCCTGGCTATTTTGAACGCGTCCTTCAAACTTAAATTGTCTAGCGAACGTTTACAACGTCTTCAGAAAAATATATTCATGCTTTATAGCCCCTGAAATGTCTGACGTAATCCATTCATCAGCCTCCTTGCGCCTTTTAATGATTACTTTTTTTTCATGAAAACAAAAATTGCGAAAATAATGCTGCTATTGTATGCTATAGAATTGGTGCTTCCACCGAAGTTAAAATACCACCCCAGTCGTAGTCTTGATCAATAATAGTTACTTCTCTTTTCGTAGTGCTCGAGCTCTTCCCTTTGCTGTTAGGTTTAACCTGCTAGGCTACGTAACAATGATCTGCCATTTTTTTCTTATTTTACAGCTGCTTTCACGGTGCTGTCAAAAATCCGGACGTTAATGTGGCCAATCCAAGAGGAAACAAAATTGTCGCCTAAAAATTCCTCCAGCGTCGGTTCCTGTATAACGCTGTTGATACCGTGGGTTGCCAATAAGTTTAGATAATAACACACTACATGACACGAGGAATCCATTGTATTCTTGTTCAAATCGCCTAACAAACACAACTGTCCCGTCGGGCTGAATTCCAATAGAGCATTAGAAAGTTCTTTCAAAAACAAATTCGCGTTGCTGGACGGGAGCCGATAAATGGCAATCAAAATGACAGAAAAATCTTGGCAGCTCATCTCCAGACATACGTGTTCCGCATGCGTCATCGTTACCGCGATATTAGTTGTGAACCAACTACTTTTTAATACAAGCATATTCCCCCAACCCTTTAGACCTTCTTGTATAGAGAAAACGATTGTAACCGGGAATAGAAAACAGAGTTATCGTATCCTCAGAAGCATTTATTTCCGTAAGATCAAATGCATCGATGAGAGTGTCCAAATCTCGAACAATAATCATGAAGTCATTTAAGTACTTTCAAATACTTTTAATATCGACATAAAAAAAAATACTAAACGAAAACTTTGACGGCTTTTTGAAATTATTTTTAAGTAACGAGCACCTCGGAAGCCGGAAGAAACCCATGGCTTGCACTTAAGCAACTGCGCCCAACCCTGCGACACGGGTAATGCACGGCACTGGCGAGTCCTCGCTCTACTTCACAACAATATTCCAGTTCTTCACCCACGTGAACTTATATTGCGTTTGCTTTGCTCGTTGTCTGACCATCCAGAGCAGCTTTCTGTTTTGTCTCGTGAGATTGTCATTGAAAAAGAGCGTTGGTGCGTCTGCTGTTCGTGCAAGATCACGCAGTTTGCCACAGGCGTGGAGCCAGCAATTCTTTAGCTCACGTGAGCTGAGCTTAACCAGAACTATAGGGATTCACCCCGGCTTAGCAGGAAGACGGTGGGCTGCTTGGATATCTGCGTCTTTGAAAATATATGTTTAAGTTTCATTGCCAAGTCGCTCAGAATTGGTTTCAGATTTTCTTCCGCTGCTTTTGGCAGCCCGTGTATTTCCAAGTTCACCAGGCGACCGTATTGTTAAGAATTGTTAATTTACTCCTCCAATGCTTGAATACTTTCTGCTTGGCGTTTTACAGTCGCACTTAAGTCCCTTTGTTGTTTTTCGACGTTATATATTTAAGTTTCGTTTTCTGTCGCGGTCTCCCGCACAGAGTTATAGTTTGCCATGAGCCCGTTCATCTTCTTATCCATATCTCGCAAGCTGACTTCTAACCTCTCCACTATAGGTTTCAGCGTCAAGAGCTCATGCACCTTTTCCGGAAGTGAGAGGAGAAAGTCTACGATTGTTTTCATTGCCAACAGCAGATCAAATTTCTGCCCAAAGGATTGCATCTTATCCTTCACGGCTGATGGGTTGGCTGGCGACGCGTTCACCGAGGAGTTTGCTCCGCTCTGAGAACTGCTCCCGTTATCTTGTGTACAACAGGTCTAACATCTCCACTGTCCCAGGCATATATAGAAAGTTTCGGTAACCCCGGCGCAAGCCTGGCCCAAGTGGTAGCCATTTCTGCAAACTGAGTGCGACATAAACTTTTGCTCCTCGGCAAAACCTCTCAGACATGCAAGCACTCCGCTCTACAAGACATACTGTACAACAATTGCAGGTACAACACTTCAGTCGGTGGCAGAAAAGATCAAGCTAAAACGTGGTTTTGAATGAATTCTCACCTGATAAAAAGAAGTAGAAGAGCGGGAGGTGCGGGGGAGCGGGGGGGGGGGGGGGGGGGGGGGGGCTTGTTTCAAGCGATTCGCCACCGATTGCACCGACAGCTGTGTTGAAGGCGGGTTTTCAGTCCTCTTGGGTGGCACCACGAGCATGCGTTGCTGAAGACACTTGTGCGGCAATGTCCGGTGGGCGTGAAGAAGCCAGCCGATGCCCGTGCGCTGGGGCCGCTCTTCGTTGTCACGTTCGAAGCCAGGTCACCCCAGAGTGATGCAGCACCAAAACAAAGCAGATGATGAAAGTTGGGGGAGAGCGTGAGATGAGTTTCTTTCAAGCGCTTTGCCACCGACTGCAATGACTGCTGGTTGAAGCCGGTTTTTAAGTTCTCTTGGGTGCCGCCACGAGCATGCGCTGTTAAGACAGTTGTGCGGCGATTTCCGGTGGGCGTGAAGAAGCCAGACAATGGCCGTCAGCTGACGCCGCCCTACGTCGTCACGCTCGAAGCCAGGTCACCCCGGAGCGATGCAGCACCAAAACGAAGCAGCTGATGAAAGAAAGTGTCAGAGCGTGAGATGAGCTTGTTTCAAGCGCTTCGCCACTGACTGCCACCGATTGCCGCGCGCAGGGTCGAGAAAGCAATGCTCGGTCACGGACTTCGAGAGTGTTCTCGTTTATTCTTGCTGCGGACATGACTTCTATCATTTATTCCTGATTTCCTGCTCTAGAAAGAACATGTTTCTACTCGCCCCGTTTGGGCGACACTCCAGCCTTTTTTGGAAAATCTTCGAGATAGTGAAGCACTCTAGATAAAAGGCCGTCACGACCTTGTCGAGTCAGTATCGCCTTAGCGTTCTATCCTGCTTTTTGCACGACATCAACGACTGCGATGCTAGCCTTTCTCTATTCTGTTATTCAACTCCTTATTTTTTGTCATTCGCGACATTTGGTGGAGGTGCGGGGTGTTGCATTCTACGCTGTGGTCCCACGGCAGCCATCTTGAACAAGGTGTTAGTTCAACCAATAGATGGCGACACGCACCGGTGGGGTGGCCGAAACATTGGTTCACAGTGGGATGGCTCGAGCACCACCACGTTCCCCTCGTGGCCTTGCTCGCGCCGCTGCCAGCTGGGCTCAGCTGGCTCAAGTAGCGTGGCCAAGCAAACGAATGTATGCGAGAATGTCAGGCTGGGTATAAATTGTTTTCTGATACAGGGAGATGCGGTTCAGCGGTTGTAACGGGCTTTCGCAATAAGTCTTACCAAGAAGGAATCAAATATTGATTGACGTGTTAATATTCTATCAATAAAAAAATTCTTCTGCAGGAATGCACGCTCAGTAGACTCAATCTTCCAAGACACCAGTGGAAGCGGACGTCAAGTAAACTGCTTCGCGATTTTCGGTATTTACCTCACCATTTTAATGACGACTAAAATAACGTCACAAAATATTGTGTTTCACGGGGTCCGGAAGATTTTGTAAAGGTTGTTACATTATAGTTCCCAGAAAACAAACGCCGTTGCAATATTTTCGGAAGAACCGACACACATAATGTTGTAAGTACAGCTTAAAAGGAATATGATGAAAACCATCAGAAGAAATAGGAAGACGTTTATTTGCAATGATGACGCTATGAATGAACGGCGTTTAGCGACGGAAAGTTATGAGCGTTCGGGAATTTATAAGTTCACGTGATTGCTAACTATGGACATGCGTTTTTGTCGGGAGATGGTGTTCCGGTGATGACCTGATATCGGCCGACTCGTGGCAGACGAATAAGCAAGTGTCTTCTCAGCGAATGGTAAGTGTCCAGTGTCAAGCACAACGCGTGGCTACCGACGCTGTCGACGTTTCGAACACTTACCGCTTTCGACAAAAGTCCTGGCACCTGGGCTAACTTTCTGGAAAGAGTCGAAGTCTTCCTTGAGTCCAACGCCATCATGAACAGTAACTGAAAACGATCCACTATTCAATCGGTGGGTGGCAAAACGTATCCGCATCTGCGGAGTCATGGGCGATGCGTACTCTAAGTGGCTGGAAGTTTACACGATGCCTGCCACGACATGCAAACACGTCTTTGGCGCTCTACGGTCTCTTTTACCTACTTTTGCCCTACCGAAAATACCTTTCTCTGATAACGCGCCAAATCTTGCTTCAAACAAAATAAACAAGTTTTGAAGAAAAAAAAACCCGGCATCAGGCATCACATTAGTGCACCATACCATCCTGCAACTAACGGGCATGCAGAACAGATAATGTGCGAAAAAAAAAAAAACTTTTAAAGCTTAGGGAAGAAGCAGTTCAGTGAAGAATCGCCAGGTTGTTGTTCCAGCAGCACGCGACGGTCTCATCTTACGTGGTAAATACACCCAACGAAGCAATATTCGGCATACGAAGAGCCACACCCCTCGATCTCATGATACTGTGGCTTACGAACGAAGATCGAGAGATTCCTAGATCGGGAGTAATTGCAGTTTATTCGGTCGGACAACTCGTCTACGTAAGGAATTTCAGCGGAAGTCGGGCCTTCCATGTAAAACTTGAGTAGAAAGGGCTCTATGTTGGTTGACCAGAAGGTGTGATCTCTCTGAATACGTTGGATATCAATGCCTTTGAGTGTAAATATAACTAAATCACAAAAATCTCTGTGTATTGTGTAACGGCCCTTGTATTTGATAGTAGAAGCTATGGTGGTGATTTGGACCTTTCACGCCAGGCTCCTTTTTCTTATTTTTCGCCTCATACACCTTTGCGGTTTAAGTATGCTTCAAGAATCTTTTGGAACGGGGATACTTTACGTCAACGAGGCCATTTGTTCCAAGTAGCCAATCTGGTAATTCTGCTAGAAATCCGTCCCTCCTATTACCGAATAAGCCGCACTTCTGCACAGTGCAGTTTTCCTGTTCTACGTACAGTTGTAAAGCAGCATCCTTACTGATTCTACCATATTCTGTTGTGGGTGAAGAAAGTCTTTGGGTAAACAATACTTGAAACAAGTCTGGCACTGTACGTTGTGGTTCGACACCCACTAATATCGTCGTCCTTATGCAGCCTCATCATTTAATCATTACCTCGTCACCTCATATTGCTCTTCATCAACAGTAAGTACAATAGGCTACCACCATATTACAATCCAAGAATTAAAAAATTGAGTCATTCAGTCCTTCAACAAGTTTATTATTTATATAATGTTATTACGTTACATTACCTCGAGACGATCGACGTCCATCGTCGATCTTCAAATACTTATACCTGTATATAAATTAGACGCACGAAGGGGGGGGGGGGGGGGGGGGGAGTCGGTGGCCGAGTGCATGGTCTAGCGCACACCAGCTCGGAGCACTTGAGGCGAAAGCTCGCGCTGCAGAAGCTACCCCGCCCCTGCCAGTTTCGATCTGGAAGAGAATCTTACCGGCGTGCATTCGTGTATCACAACTGCATGATGCACGTTAAAGACCCCAGGTTTCGGTTGTACCGCACTGGCTAAATTGCTCCTCCACAGCTGAGAGCCAGACGCCCACTAAGGCGGACTAACTTCCGGCTGTATAAACATACACACAACAATTTGCAATTAGACGCATAATAACAAAGAGCACAGCGTGCCGCCTCTTTTCTTTGGATGCCTTTTTTTAAACTAGCGCAAGCTCGCGCGTTTTCTTTTTTGAGACAGTTAGAACGGTCGCACATAAAACCCCCGTTTCTCCTACCCGGCCGCTTCCTCCTTTCATTATGTGCAGTTGGTTATAACTAAATAAGCTATAATACTGGTGTATTATTCATATTTACTTTTAGTTTCGGTCAGGGAAAAGGAGTTTCGCGGGAACTAGAGCAAATAAATTAGCTGCGCTTAGAGTATCGGCACTCTTTTCCCCGACAGTGTTGTGAACGCCGCCATTCTGGTGCTTGTGCAGAGCAGGCGCAACTGCCGATCGTCATGATTCAAAAGTGCGACATCCTCAGCACTAGATTCGGTGTTAGGAAGTTCATGTAATGTTTCTTTGCTTTTTCGCACACTGTTTAAAGTGGAGAAGGGAAACACGTTTCTTGTGATTTCAGATAAAGCTTCAAATAATTGGCAACAATGATTGTAAGTCACAATATGGCCACGTGTCACTACTCTGACGCGTAGCTTATTTAATGGCACTATTCATGTTCTTGTTCAAGAGGCTTGTAATACCTGGAGGGGCCCTGACGTAAGCCCCGTGGGTTCCACAAGCCACTACCTTTTGACACCTGCCTCTTAATCATTGTTCCCGCTTGTGCCAGTAAATTAGCTACGGTTCAGAGTAACACACTTGACCATATTGTGGCTTAAAATCATGGTTGTCAGTTACCTGAAGCTTTATATAAAATCTCAGGAAACGCTTTTCCGTCCCCCACAAATGTTTAAACCACCCGCGAAAGAGCATTGCAATATTGCATCAGCTTCCTAGCACAGCATCTAATGCTGAGGAAGTCGTACTTTTGGATCATGACGATCAGCAGTTGCGTTTGCTCTGGACAAGTCCCAAAATGGCGGCGCCCAAAACAATTTTGGGGAATGGAGTGCCGATACTTTAAAGCTCATTTAGTGACTCTAGGCATGAAGTGAACTCGGGTGTATTATTTTCCTCTTCGTCTTTATTGTTTAATGATTTCAATTATATCGAATAATGAACACAGATATCACGCTACGTGTGTGTTATTATTTGTCTTAGATTTATTAACCTGACCCAGTACTTAAACCATTCATTTATCGGTAGTAAATCTTGCAATATATTTTTTAAATGTGAAGGTAAAAAGACACGTAGATTGATGATGATACAGACGCCAGCGCCGCCCTCGGAAATTTTTCGAACACTAGAAATCAGCAGTTTGTCTGCCATCCACCAGGTAGCGCAACAAAACACCCAAACAGTTTTTAATTGTTTTTAAAATTAGCTAAGCTCTACACCTATTAAAAAACCAACGCAAGATCATTGTGAAAAATTAATACATCGCAATGTATATCTATTCCAAACAATAAATGTTATCAGATGCCAATAAATCTGTTTGATGTCCAAAAAAGATATGCGTCAAAAACAGGTAAGTTTGAAGGGCTCCTGGAGCGTTATGACTTTGAAAATGAAAAAAAGCCATCGTCCACCTCTTGGGCAATCATTGTAGCTCTAAATGTTATAAAAGATTTTATCATAGTTTAATTATTTCCTCAGCGGCATTTGAAGTACCACGACTCGAAGCACAAAAAAGTGCTACGTTTGATATAAAATATCTAAACAAAAAAATTTTACACAACATTAATTTTTTTTTTGCATATTACCAATTATAAGCACTACATCTGTAGCTAATTTAATTGCCCTAGCGTTTGTCATTAAAAACATATTTGTGCTGAAAAATGGCAATTTTAGGGCAATATTTGGAGGAATGAAAAAAAAAAAACTAGTGCAAATACCAAAAAAGTGTATCGTTACATTCTGCTCCGACATCATCTTAACAAAACTGCTATATTCGAACCGTGCTATCTTTAATGGATCGTTCATAAAACATGAACTAGCGGAGCAAGTGAGGGTCCGCGCCATCATATTCGCAACGCTACAAACGCGCATGAACAGTAAGAACCAACACATACATAATATCAAAGTAAAGAGGATTGCATTGCCTTTCGAATGACATCAATCCCACAAAACTGTATTTAAAAGGAGATGAATAATGACCCGCCAAAAAGTATCTAAACTGCCACATTCAGTGGAACCGTGGCCTTAAGCGTATCCCTCGGAAGACATCCCGGCCAAGCGACGTGTTCAGCCCCGAAAGGCTACCCTTCGCCGAAGACGCCAAAGCCCGAAGAAGCCGTCGCACCAGAGGTCAGTCTCCCGGATCAGGTCTCTTTCCCGAGAAACAGAAGAAGATACCGACCATGACCACCCCGCCAGTCGTGGTCCGTCCCGTCGCTCCGCGGACACCTGCTCTCTTCCTCCGCGATATCTACGAGGACGTCGAAGACTGGATCAACCAGTAGGAACGAGTGGCTCGCCACAACGGTAGGAGTAACGAACAGCGCCTGCGAAACCTCTATTTCCCACCTGCTCCACTAATACGCTGTCTCGGAGGGCCTCGAATGTCCGCTCCACTCCAGCGATCTCGATCCACCTGTCGAAATACCCTGCAAGCCGGGCGGCGAACTGCCTCCTCGTTTCTCCGTTTTCCGGTTTAGAAGGAATTACAAGGCGCTGGTTCGAAAACCATCAAGCTTCATCGACCTCGAGGGACATTTGGAAGAACGAGCTCACGCGTACATTCACCAGTCAGCACCGAAGAGAGAGGGCCGAAGACTTCTTGCAATCGGGGACGCTGGGCCCTAATGAGAGCGTCACGAGCTTTGTGGAAGACGTCCTTTGCCTGAGTTCCCGCGCCAACTCTCAGGCCACCGAGAAAAAGAAGCTGCGTTTTTTGGTGCCTGGCGTGAAGGACGACATCTTTGGTGGATTCGTACCCAAACCACCGACGACCGTTCAAGGATTTGTGTATGAGGCGACGAACATCCATCGTGCTCTGCAAGCCCGAGCCAGCCACTACCAGAGGCAACCCGGCGACGGCGTAGTTCCGCAGTTCCCTTCCTATCTGACCCACGGCATCTCGGGCATTCGAGAGTTTATTCGCGACGTCGTCCGGGAGGAGCTTAAGAAGCTTCTGCCGACTGCTGAGCGCCCGGCCTTAATCTCCATTGCCGATGTTGTGCGAGACGAGGTTCAGCGAGCGTCCCTTCCGGATGCCCTAGTCATCATGGTCACAGCCGATGAGCCGACGCTGACCTACGCCGCAGTGGCCCAACGACCGCCGCCAGCTGCTCAGTATTACCCGGTGGCGCCACGATGAGACTCACCAACGCAGGCGTACTCCCGACGCAATGACGGAGGTTGTCAGTACGATCGCCGAGACCAGCCGGCGACAAGGAAAGCCGACGTGTGGAGGACCGCGGATTGACGACCGATCTGCTATCACTGCGGTGGAGCCGACCAGATTCACCGCCGATGCCGCTAATGAAAACCCGTGCTGCGCGGGTTCCTCTCGAACGACCCACGCCCCCGTTATGATGAACGCCCTCGGGAGATCTATGAGTACCTGAGACAACCTCAGTCCTTCGAGCCTGCATACCACCGAAAGCCCCAGTAGCCGTCACCACGACGTCACGCTTCGACGATGCACCGACCCCGACATGAAAGCCTGTCACACCTTGCTCCTCACCGAGGAAATTAGGCGCGGCAACCCCTGGAGGTAGAGATGCCGAAAACGACCGACGCCAAGATCCCCCCCGAATGTCGGAGGGCCCCACTCGAACGCCACCAGAGACCGAAACGACTGCTCCAGCAATGGTAAAAATAACCAAAACATGGCTATCGACGGCAACGACGCGTCACCTCTCTCCGACACCGGAGCAGACTATTCTGTCCTGAGTGTGACGCTCTCCCAACGCCTTCGGAAAGTGACGACGCCGTGTGATGGCCCACAGACACGAACCGCCGGGGGACATTTTATCATGCCAGTCAAAAGATGCAGTGCTCACGTCTAGATTCATGGCGAGACGTCTCCTGTAAAGTTCGTCGTTCGACGAGACTGTGCCGTGGGTCACACTCGGAATGGACTTCTTGTGCGAATACGGCGGCGTCATCGATCTGGAGCCCAACAAGCTGAGGCTGCGGAAACCTCTCGAAATGCCCGAGGATCTCAAAACTAGGGCAGCCACGTAAGCGACAGTGCGTGTACTCTCCGACCACGTGAACTTGCCACCACGCACGAGTGTACTTGTGCCTGTCGGGGCCGAGAAAGGGATCTCCGGACAAGCTCTGCTGGAAGGTAGCGTCCAACGGCTCCTAGGAAGTGGGATCGGCGTCGCAAGAGGCATCGCGGAGCTCCAAGACGGACGCACTGTTGCAGTCGTAACGAACTTCCGACAGCAGGCTCAGCACCTTAAAAAAGGCAACGCCGTGAGTCACACCCAGGAACTCTCCGACTCAGCCGCAAACCCCGGAGTATCATAAGGCCTCTCTTCATGGCTACACGAGACAACGCCGCCTGCGCAGCCTAACATCAATCCAAACCTGCCTACCCCACAACGGAGACAGCTCACTGACCTTCTCGCCTAGTTCACTGAGTGCTTCTCCACGTCGTCAAACGTACGCCAAACGACGTTTGCGAAACATCGAAATGTTACTGACGACGACGCGCTCCCTCTTCATCGGACGCCGTACCGTGTCTCGGTGAAATAAAGAGAAGTCACTCAGAAGCAGGTCCAAGAAATGCTCGATGCCGACATTGTCCAGCCCTCAAGCAGCCCGTGGGCTTCACCGGTAGTCCTTGTGAAAAAGAAAGACGGGACTCTTCGGTTCTGCGTGGACTATCGCCGACTGAACGCCGTAACAAACACGGACGTTTACCCGCTACCACGCATCAAGGACACGCTGAACCGGCTGCGCCACGCCCAATACTTTTCGTAGATGGACCTGAATAGTGGGTACTGGCAGATCGAGGGCGACGAACTTGATCGTGGGAGGACTGCCTTCGTCAAGCTGGACGGACTGTACAACTTAAAGTGATGGCGTTTGGACTGTGCGCAGCACCGGCAACCTTCCAGCGCGTGATCGACATCGTCTATTCAGGCTTAAAATGACAAAGCTGCCTCCTCTGCCTCGACGACGTCCTGGTATTCGCAAGCGACTTCGACGAGCACCTGAGACATCTGCGATCCGTGCTACAGGCTATCCAGAATGCTGGACTGACACTCAAGCCGTCAAAATGTCAGTTCGCGCACAGGGAGCTCAAATTCCTGGGCCACGTCCTGAGTGCTCAGGGGTAAGTCTTGACCCTGCAAAGAAATCCGATGTCGCCGCATTTTCGAAGCCACCGAACCAGAAATCCGTACAAAAATTTCATTGGCTTTGCGCTTACTACAGACGTTGCGTTCGCGATTTCGCCAAAATTTCTACACCGGTCACGAATCTTACGAAGGACAACGTGAACTTCCAGTGGGGAGAGGAGCAAGAACAAGCGTTCAACGAACTGAACGAAAGACTCCAGTCACTCCCTATCCTCGAACACTTCGATTCATCACCGGAAACGGAAGGTCACACGGGCGCCAGCAACACCGGACTCGGCGCCGTACTCGTCCAAAGAAAAGACGGAGCAGAGAGGGTGATTGCTTTCCCAAGCCGGGAACTGTTCAAGGCAGAGCAAAATTACTCAGCGACCAACAAGCAATGTCTTGCTGTCGTTTGGGCGTTAACCAACTTCCGCCCGTACTTGTACAGGATCCCATTCCACGTTGACACAGGCCACCACGCTCTCTGTTTGCTCGCAAGCCTCTAGGACGCATCAGGATGCCTGGCTCGCTGGAGTCTTTGAATGCAAGAATTAGACTTAACCTTTGTGCAGAAGTCAGGCCGCAAGCGCAATGACGCCGACTGTTTGTCTAGGGCCCCAGTCGAATCTCCTCCTGACAGCCCCAACAACGACGATGAAGCCCGTTTTCTCGGAGCAGTTACAGATACCATCATGGAAGCACTTCCATGCCGGTATCACTTCGGCATTGAAGCAGATTGATCACTTCGGCATAGAAGCAAAAGTGATCGACCACCTCGAAGATCAAGGAAGTTCAGTTCCGCGACTCATGGCTTAGACTTGCCAAGCTTAGTTCTGCGGCGAGGCGTACACTTCAAGAACAACTTCGGAACTAGCAACCCCGCGTGGCTGCTGGTTGTTCCTGCCCGCCAGCGAGAAGAAATCTTTCAAGCATGTCACGACGACCCGACGGCTGGACACCTCGGCTACAGTAGGTTGTTCGCCCGGATTCCTGAGAAGTACTATTGGCTGAGACTTTTGAAGACCGCCTATCTGTGCACACGGTCGTGCCATTAGTGCCAACGACGTAAAAAGCCTCCGGTGAGCCCAGCAGGACTCCTGCAGCCGATATCTGCCCCTTCTGCGCGATAACAGCAGGTCGCAATAAAATTGCTTAGGCCTTTCCCAACATCAACGCAATGAAAGCGTCGAATTATCGTCGCGACCGAATATGTTTTACGATACGTCGAGACTAAAGCCCTTCCATTGGAAACAGCGGTGGAAGTCGCCAAGGTTTTTGTCGAGTCCGTTCTCCTTCCACACGGCGCACCTGAAGTGCTGATCACAGATCGCGGGTCATCTTTCATGGCACATCTGACTCAAGGAGCTCTTCGGCTCAGTCACACCAGCCACCGGTGAACCACCGCTTATCGTCCGCAGACCAACGGGCTAACGGAGCGGCTCAATAAGACGATCGCCCACATGATCACCATGTACAGTACGTCGACGTAAAGCTCAACATGTGTGACATGGTGCTGCCGTACGTCACGTTTGCGTACAACATAGCTGTTCAAGAAATCACGGGAATGGCGCGTTCCGACTGGTACACGGTCGGACGGTTACCACAATGCTCGACGCCATGCTGCCTAACGTGCCAACCAACGATGGCCACGACGACGCTCAACTGATCTCTCAACGCGCGGAAGAAGCTCGTCAACTCGCAAGAATCAAGATTCAAGAGCAACAGCTAGTCTACGCACGCCGGCATAACCTTCGTCACCGGGACGTCCACTTTCAACCCCGAGAGCGGGTATAGGTGCGGACACAGATACGGCGCCGCGGGCTCAGCGAGACACTTCTCAAGCACTACTTTGGACCCTGCAATGTTCTTCGCCGTCTCGGGGACTTGAACTAGGAGGTGCTTTCCAACGGAACTAGACCATCAAGACGACGCCAACCGCGACCCGAACCAGTCCACGTCGTGAACCTCAAGCCGCATTACGAGCCATAGAACTTTGGACTCTCCTCAAATTGTGAACTGTAGCTCGCGATTCTGCTGTTCTTTCGTTGTGGATTTGTGTTTTCTTTTTGTGTTGCATCGGGACGATGCGCTTTTAAAGAGGGGGGGGGGGGGGGGGAGGTAATGCCGCGCACAGGGCCAAGAAAGCGACGCTCGGTCACGGACTTCTAGAGTGTCCTTGTTTATTTTTGCTGCGGACGTCTGTTCATTTTCTCCCGTTCGTGAGACGGTCGAGCCTTCTTTGACGAATCTTCCGATATAGTGACTCACTCTAGAAAAGAAGCCGCCGCGACATTGTCGAGTCAGTCTCGCCCCAATGCTCGATCCTGCTGTTTTGCGGATACCTCTGCCTGCGACGCTAGCCTTTCTCTATTTTTTTGTGGCACGATTTCGCCTCATTAAACGCTTAGTTTCTTCAGTTATTCGCAGCCTCACCCTTTGTCATTTTTGACAATATCAGTAAACACCGCAAGTAACTCGCAAGGGGATATTATCAAAGTTGGAATAAACCCGAGGAAGCTCGAGCTGCAGCTGTTGTTGTGTAGCTCAACTAGAGCGTTTTGCTAAAACATTCTGGGGTGTTCGTTACAAATTGTTAAAAAATGAGATAAAACAAGTTAGACCAGGATTTATTTGTAGATTCTTAAATAAAGCGTCAGCATGACCCTTGGAAGCTTCACACACGTCTCCCTTTGTGGAACACAAAAGGCCTTTTACTTTTTCCCTTTTGGTTTCTCTTTTGATACCCCTATGTTTTACTGCCTCTTTTTGGCTTCGCTACGGGGTCAGTGCTAGCGCTCCCCAAAGGGCGACATGTGTGGCACCTCCCAAGGGTCATGCTAAGGAATTACCTAAGAATCCACCAGTGGTGGCTTCTTAGGGGAGCCTTAGGCTTAGCACTATATAAGAAGGAGTACTAAATAAACGAGTTAGCTGAGTTTGAGACATCGTCCTGTCTTTTTTCTGTCCCTTCTACCTTTTGATGTTTCTTCTCTACCCCAGTCTGAGGTTAATTCACCATGATCACCAATGAAGCTTCCTGTAAATTTTTCACCCCATTTTTGTACTCTGCGCCTGTCAGAGCAGGTCGACGCGCTTGGATCCACGCATTCATGTCGCTCGTGGAAAGAACCACATCCGTATTACTCGTGGAAGTAACCGTATCCAAACCACTTGTGGAGTGAACCGCATCCAAATCACCCGTGGAGAGAACCGCATGCATAGTTTCAACTACACGCACACATCAAAGCCCACGCACCGTACTACGGAAACCCAGAGCTGAGGAAAACAGGCGACGGTACAGCGGCAACTCTGCACGCGCGCACAGTGGTGTCAGAATGGCGGGTTGGGAGGGAGGGGTGTGTCCGCCCCGGATGCACTTTCAGGGGTGTGCAGCTGGGCAGTGAAAGGAAAGGGGGCGAGGGGGGGGGGGGGGGGGGTCGCGGCGGGCTACCGCCCCAGTGCCGCTCACCCTAATCACGCCACCTTTCCCGCATTCCACCGCGCTCGGCGCAAACCCTCCTTGATAACAAAGCCGTAGTGCTGTATGAGATGGAGTTATGAGAGGAAGTCAATGCTGGGTTCAGATTGGACAAGTGATTACGTCCACATTCCGCTCAAAGTTTAAATTTTACTGAAGTGTGAGCGCTGATGCAGCACTCGTATTCAATCTGTGTCTAGTAATGGCGTTCTCTGTTGATGCGATCTCATTCAGCACGGTGGCTTTTTTTTATCTAGGGGGTGGGGGGCGGCGCCCTTTCTCTCTGGCTCCGTGGCAAGTGTCCGTGTGACCTTGACGTTTGTTTGTTTTCCATAAAGGTAAATGTTTGACTAACGCAAGGTTTGTGGACTGCATTGTGTACGTCATGTGCCTAGATCAAGCACGGGACATGAATTGGGGACGAGTGCTTCATGCGCGGCCGACCCAAATGTGTGTTCGAGATGATCTCCGCTGAAAGAATTCGAGCCCTAACTTAACGCTGACGGAACGCTCGGCTGGGTCTGCCGAGTGTTGCGTAAAACACAATAAAATACATGTCGTAAGTGGGAAAGAAAAGTGGAGGAAAGCGGTAAGAGGGAATGGTCACTTGCGCGACGAAGCCCACCCTCTGCAACTGCTCCTCTTTACGGAGCAAACGACATCTGGGCCCTGCTTCCCTTCTAGCTTGGGGCGAATCTGGTAGTGTTTAGTCGTCAGAAAACAGCGTACCCTTCTAGGTATTACTTTTTTAATTTTCTCAAACAGTGACTGAAAGGACTTTTTTGTAGCAGCTAAGTTGTTACTCGCACAGAAGCGGTGCATCTTCCCAAACCATTGAAAACGTAAAACAGCCATTGCTAGGAGTAGCAGGAGACTTCCACGTTCGGTCTCCGAACGCCTAATTTTGGCGTTACTGCTGCTTGTGCGCAAGTAGCAAACGACAATAATGCTCACTTTGATTCGAAGGAGATAGTTGGTGGAGACAAAGGCAGCTAGCGTTTTCGTCTACTCCCTTTCCTGGTAATCGCAACTCGAAGCACTGTTTGGCACCCTCTGAGCAAGACGGAAACGATCTAGAGCGCCGTATAATTCACTTTGTTTTGACCCAACAATGTAGTACAATATTTAGTCACTTGGGGCGCATCGATTGTATCTCCTTCCCAGTAGTGTCGTTGTGCCTTCACCCCGCCCTTTGATTACTCATTCACATTTCGTTTAACCCCACCACCACATTTTGATGATTTTCATTAATGGAGTTTGTCATTCTGGAATTTCTGTTCGAATAAATACATGTCGTGTAAATAAGCTTTAATATGCGTCAAATGTATAATGTTTCATTTATAGTTGAGTGCTTTGTTTTAGTTCATAAGATGTATCTTTGTGTATTTTATTCATGGCAATATTTCATTTATTGCTTAACAGAAGAATATTTCCCGCAGGAGAAAACGGAGCAAATCCTGTATTCCGACATGCAATCATGTATGGTAACACAAGATCCGAATACACATTTTCCTAATAATGGTAAGCAAGAGAAACTAATCTGATAGCACATTGAATGTGATGTAGGTTATATCTTTGACACTTGTTGTATGTGTCATATGTCACATCCTCGATTTTCGATAAGTACGACTGTTGACGTCTTCTTATTCATCCAGTTTTGTACACCGGATAGAGAGTCCCAGACCTGGTTTATTCTGTCAGAACATATATGTAGATATTTGATTATATGGCCAAGTACCCAGATATAGACTGATAGTTCTCCACCCAGCAGAGTGAAGTAACTGACAGAAATGTGCAATTTTCAGCAGTACTTCCGCGGACAACATGAGAAATAAACATCTCGGCGTCTGCGGGGCCTACAATCTCAATTACCTCTCAAATCACCAAATAGTTCAAAGTTGGGACCTAAGCTCCCCATCCTCTGCCCAGTTTTAACCGCAGATCTCATAACTTTACAAGAACATCGAAATATAAATGACTGTTTAAGCCTATATTGTCCGCGATAGCACAAGCCTACAAACATTGAGTTAAAAGATCTGTTTAAACGAACAAACTTCCACAAGCACAAGTTTGACTTAATATTTTCTTCTCAACACCAATAAAATAAAAAAAAACTGTTAATTTTACTCATGCAAATGTTTGATAACAACACTACTAAATGTTTTAATGACATTAAATCAGATGATAAACTACAATCGCTGTAATAACTCAACAACAACTTGCAGAAATAGTGGTGGTGTGCGGCCTCAAAAAGATATATGGTACAATTTATTCTGTCGTTCTGGCTACCTTTTTATTACAGCAACAAGTGCGATAAATTTTTCCCTTCTAGATCCCCCCCCCCCCCCCCCGACCTAATGTTGGCGTATGGCGGTCCTCGTCGATAACGCTAAAAGATTGAAAGAGGAATTCCCCAAAACGCGCCACGGTTTCCCCAGGATTCCACCTGAGTCCAGGGATTGCGAAGCGAGCGTGATACCACAGGGCCACGCCAAGTGCTCCAAAGCGCCGCCTAAAAAACTATATATATATATAGAAAGAGAGGAGTGGTTGCACCATGGTTTCCGAGATTCTTGGCGCGGAAGACTTTTCTTAGCTGCTATGCAACGCTCGGCTACCCAGAAGAATGAACATGTAGCTTAGCGTCAATGGAGCTCCCCAAGGCGGTTTCGTAGACCCCGTTTCCCCTTCCGCTAAGCCCTTCACGACGAAGAATCCGCTACTGCGCCTGAACGCCTTTGGGCTTGGCTGTAGACCTCCGGGTATCATAGCGGGTTGTTGAGAGCGTCGCGGGAAGGCAAAAACCATCTACGAAAAATCTATTTTATACAGAGCCGTCAGTTGAAAACGTAACTATATCTAATTCAGTTGAAAAGCTTCCTAGAACGCCTAGCTCCTTTTGTCGCGCGTGCGCACGGTGCCACTCGTTAGCTTATCAGCCCTCCCAATAAAAGGAAACGGTGGAAGCAGTGAAGCGTTCGATGCACTTTACCTACGCTGGAAAGATATTCCGTCGTGGGTTTTTGATGAACATCAAGTTGGCGCAGAAGTCAAGCCAAAAAGAGCGTTTTCCGAAAACGGTTCTTCGTTGCCCGTGGATGCCTTGACACTGGTGCCGCTAGAAAAGCCGTCCCCCTAAAGCCCCTCGATGTGTTTACGTTTGTCTTGCAAGTAGCGTCAAATGCTCGAGCGCCCGACGCCCGTCTCTAGAGCGGCCCTCTGAAGCAAATGGTGGCGCAACACTAAAATGACTGGCCCTTGGAAGCGAATGGCGGCGGAGATCCCGCTCGTGGCAGGTGTCTCGCGCGTTTACACAACAATGATTTGTGATACTTATAAAAAACGCCTTTATCAAGGGGCTTTACATCCGCCCGTAGCTGCTCGCGTGCATGAAGCAGAAAAAAAAAAAACGATTTAGAACAACGCTCTTCCGTGGAGTTTATCAACAGATAGGCATAACAACGTTACTCATCGGCATCTCCAAGGTCAAATGCGTTCAAGCGGTATTAGCGGCGAGATATAATGGTATCTGCCTCCTATGGTTCCCCCTCTTGACGTCACTACCTTGCGAACAACAAGTTCAATGCTGTCTGCAATTAGCATGGTGGAACCTTGAAATCATTGCGCTCCGAAAGAAACACTGCCAACACCGTCAAAACTGAAGTTCTTAAGTAACTTTTATTTCTGTCAATAAGAATACCTTTGCCGATGTCATAGCAAGTATTTGGCCAATCGCAGACGCCCACCACACCGACGCTTTTGATCGCGCACGCCAAGAGTACAGCACGTATTTTGGTTTATAATTCAAAGGTTGGTGGCGCGCGAGCACGTTCATAAGCGGTTCAAGTGCCACGCAACTCGTGCACTGGCTTTTGCTATGACGCGGCTTCGACTAACCATGGCCTGATTATTAGTAAACAGGGGTAGAGCTTGCAAATAATTTCCCTGTTGCGAAAGGTTCGAAGAGGACAAAGGCCTCTCGATATAAGCCGTTGTCTAAGAAAGCTCGAGAGGATAGGAACAAATGACAAAACGAAATTCATGAAAACAGTAAATGAATAAATTGATATTAAAAAAGAAACTATTTAAAAGTGAATCAAATGTCGAGACCAAAGAATATCTCTTTACTCAATAACGCCATCTGCAAGGGAATAATATTTGTCGAACGTATTGCCTTCTCAGCCTCACCAAAAAGGACACAATCTGTATTTTGGGGTGAGAAACATTTTGAGACTTGGAATTCACTCGCCTGCATTTTTTATCACAGTGATTTGACGGGCATTTTATATGTAAACAATCAGGCGTGCATTTATGCTACACCTTTATATTTTTTAAAGGATGAACCTTGAATTTAAAACTACCGTCTCCGGGAAATGTAGTATGTGTCACAGTGAGAAGCAACGAGCAGAATCCGAGCGGACGACTGCAATTCTATCGTCCTGCATGGAAACGCGGATTACTGCGTGCATTAGCCCCCAAGCTACCCAAGCATGCACAATGATGATGATCCTCATCATCATAATGATCATTGTTATTCTCGGCTGTGGCTGGTATCCACGCGGCGGGAATGAGCGTGAGCTATTCTTTATGTCAGTCTCTTCTGACGAGATGTTAGCGCCATAACAATATCAGAGGCCATAATTATGCATCTGTCGTGCAGCGCCCGCTAGATGGCCGCAGTTATGGGGAAGTCAAATCACTCCACCTGACTCTCACGCCGCATTCATTAGAGGGCTTTGGTGAGTACAAAAGTGAATACGTCTGCCGCTCTCCGAGCAAACATTAAGTGATTGCTCTACAGCGTCCAGTCAAGGTGTAATATAGGTAGCTCAGGACACATTAAGATCCGATAAAGTGTCGCAGAAATCGCTTTGACTACCGCAGATTCACATAAAACTGCTCTTTTGCTTTGACTTTCAACCTCACAAAACATATCCGCATATCACTTTTGGTTTCTTAAAACGGGCTCTTATGCCAATTATAATATTGAACATTTGATATTACGTTAAAAATGATGCACCAGTTCAATTCTTAAGCAAAGGTTTTTTTTTATTTTCACGAAGTGTATAACGCATTAATATTGAATAATATAAGCAGTCTGATAAAGTCCTTCTCAAAACTTCGAGTGTGCGTATTTAAAAATAAGGTATTAACTAAGAAATAAAGATATACACGTCATGCTCCGTTGTGTGCAAAGCGACCGGGGACTTTTTAAAGGTTGGAATTGCTTCGTCGTTGTGGGCTTGATGAAATACTCTATTCCTAATTATGGGGGAAAGTACATGAGTCTGAAGCATTTGAAAACAAATTCTGTTATACAATTCAAAAGGGCAGTGAGTGTGCAGGCGAGCCTCTGATAGTTGACCGGAGAAAAAACATTTTGAGGGTGAATGGTTTGGATGTGCTAAGCCGATTTCTTTTGTGGATTGTAAACAGAGGGTAATAATGCACATCAAGTTTAAAACGCAAATCGCAGAATTTTGAATCAGGAATGCTTCTATTAGGGAATTTAGTGATGGTTGTATGCAGAATAACCTTATTGACATCTCTAAGAGGTCATTCGGTGGCTGATTCATATGTATCAAACAGTCCAATCGGTGCATTGTACATGAAGTGTATATATGGCAGAGGCGTTGTTAACGTCTATCCGGGGTATATAAGCACCGAGGGAAAACAGACAATTCATCTGCGTTGAGACACCTTCTAGAGTGCCTTTTTCTTCGACTTCAATGCTACCTTTCGTTTGCTTCACTGCAGTGTCGGGTTTTAAACATCATGATTAACTGTTACATAATGTGGTTTGTGACGAAGTAAGCCCGTTTAGAGGAAACATTTATACTGCTATTTCAATGGGTGATTTCGGAGAAATTCGGACACTCTTGTCTGCAGTGCAGGCAAAACAGTTTAAAACAGGACTTTTGCAATTAAGATGAATAAACATACAAGTGGTAATTTTCTTGCGAGGGTACATTCTTAAATACAACTAGAACTGTTTTGAGCGTTAGCCAGAAAGGATACGCATAAGCCAATTCCGGAAAAACAAATCCTCTTTGGTTTATTGAGTCATCGTATTTGCACTGTGTATGTGAAAAAAAGAAAGATGAGGAAAAGAGTGCAGTGTTGGTTCAGAGTATGCACAATGATAACACGCTGGGCATGGGAATCATAGCGAGTCTAGACTTATCAAACACGACAGAGTAACTTTTAACAGGGTTTAACATGGCCGTGAAAATACTTGAAACAAAGTTTTGTCACACAAATAATAGTCATAAAAATATGCCATTTTAGCGATACATGTTGAAACTGTCAGCGCAATTTGTTAATGAGCTTAATGGTGTACGCTAATTTTTTTTTGTACATTTAAGTATTTCGTTTATCATTTATTTGAGCCTACTCCTGATGCCGAAATCACGTATTTTGAACTTTTTTACGTAACGTTTCGAACAGTCTAAACACCATGAAATATCTCACACTTCATATTAATATTTTTGTGGGAACTTTCAAAAAAAAGTTTGTGCATCCATATGAAAGAGAGCAAACGAAAACAATAAAATAACTAATAAGCATCACACATGATCTAGTAGATGTTAAGAACAGCTTTTTTTGCATGGAGGCTTGGGTAAGTTGGCTTATTATGACTTAAAGGTAAGAGAGCAAAAGTTGACTCACACACTCAGACCGCATGAACACCGTTAACACTGAACATTTTACGTCACTATGCGTGAGAGGCTTCTTTTTGACTGCGTGCATGTGGTCTGAGTGAGTGAATCAACTTTTGAGCTGTTATGTTTAAGCAGAGAACAGCTCAGCTGTGACTAATAGCAGAACACGCTTCATGTTTTGTCCCAAAAGGTGACACAAAAAATAAAAATGTGTATCTAGGGAGGAAAATATCTTCAATGCATTTAAAAAAGTAGCATGGTTTTGTCCTATAAACCTAAACGAAAACACTTCGCGTTATGATGTACACCTTATCGTTCCGTGGAATGCTTCCTTTTGTAAATTACACGAGGGACAGTTGTCAGGAAAATGATTTATTTTAACGATAGAAGACTTTTTAACAAACCATATAAATGAACCGTCTAAGCAGCGAAGGTATAGCAGCTGTCATAATTGATAATAAAAAGTCCTAGGCCAGCAGTTAAAAGCAATAGCTGCTCGTCACGACGCGCAAACGCATGTGCGCACATGTTGCTTTAAATTTTTTGCACATTTTGTTCAAACCGATTTATCGGTAAAACTTCAAGTCATTTTATTCCACAGCCTGCACCCTGCTGGTAACAAAAGATGCCTTTTCTGATCCTGACAAGAAATGCACAAAAGCATTTAGAAGACACTGTGGGCATTATGCATACAACTACACCAGCATATGCCAAAGTGTTAACCGCACTGATTACAACAAAAGAAGAGGTTATTTTTCTGCGCATGCTTCAAATATGAACATATAGGTCCTAAAAACCTTACGGATAGTCTAATCAGATTCGTTTTGGAGCTCCCTTTGCACGCTTGGAGCGGGGACTTCAGCCTAACTCGGACTGGCGCGCTTAGAATAAACTCTGTTTGTCAAACGTTTACTTTTAGTTGCAGTCATACTCGTGTTGTGTTCGCCTCTTACAAATTCTTATATGCATTCCTGTAATCATACACATTGCTAGCTTTTAAGAATGAAGACTCTCCGGTAGCATAGAAGTCATAACAGAAAGGTACCACGTAGAGGCAAGGCCGAAGCGCTCCGATATATGCCGTCAGCTTCGTCACGACTGGTTGACGAACTTGAAAGGTCGGCTCTCCGCAGTGCGGAATTTCCGCATCCCTGGGGTACCGCAAGCGCTTAATCTGTTGCTGGCTCCCGCCTGACCAAACAGGCCAGCTTGGCGCGCGTAGTGTTCACTCTAGTCAAATTCTTTCCAGAGTTTGGTCTTGGGAACTGTCGACATAGCGCGCGTCAAGGCGCCAGGCGCGGTTCTTGAACACCTGCTAACTAAGAAGGTCGTAGTAATTTATTTTCAACGTGACCTACCAGAGGCCTCAGTGTTTATAATAGCGGTACATATATTCGTCCATAAAGGGAGGAACGTTATGTCTCCTATGTTTCTTTAGAAACGGAGCTCCGGTCATCCCTGCAAACGGGGGAGCAATAATACACGTTGTCTGCGTAAGAATCTAGCAGTTCCAAACTAAGTGAGTCAAGTTGAGTAAGACTTCACGAGCACACCAGGACTCTACACACAACGTAGATGTTTACACGTAACGAAGCGGCGATTCAACAGAAGAGACCTAGCACAGTTTTAGGACAAGCACTTACCTCACTGGCGGCTCCTCATGCCTGCTAAGGAGCTGTCGCAAGAAACGCAATAATTCACTTGGCGCACATCAAGCGAGTTTCTACTTTTGGAAGAGAGCTGTAGAAAACGAAAATAAAACACGAGCTGTTTTTGAACTGGATTTTTTGCCAAGGCCGGCTTCCAGGGCCAATAAGAAAATTCATTTCGAACGCTATCATTCAGTCTTCTCGTTTTCAACACATCGACGGGAAATGAAGGAAACCCAAACCCGGCCACTGCACAGACATTACGTCTCGCCTTTGCCAATCCCCGCGACACATTTCCTTTCTTTAGAGCCTCACAACACAAAAGTTTGGTAAACCATTCGCAAAACCAAAAGTCCTTGCCGAAAGAGGATTTCAAAGCAGAACTTGGCTTATTGCACGGTCCAAAAAAGATCACGAAGATTGAAAGAATGTTCAATTGCTAGCCACCGGATCGCAGCTATAAGCAGAATAATTTCAAATGTCTAGGCTAGGTGGCGCTACCTACCGTCAAATTCATCAGCCACAAAAACAACGTTTTGCTTTATTATAGCAATATAACATTTATATTGTATACATATATTTCGCATGTGAACTCATACGATGCAGTAGAGTTTATCTACTGGGCAGAACATACACATAAAAGACGAATAAAAAAATCAATATGAGCGCACACTACTGCACACTACCAGCGCTTCCACCTCTTGTACGCATTAGTTTAATGCTACGAATTATCTAGATGAGCACCTGAACACTTAAAAATATTCCCAGCATGTTCATATTTTTAACTAGTGTCATAACTTTAAAAGTATTTAAACGGCTCAGGGTATCAATCTCACTGAAAATTAAACGCTAATTTGTGCACCTTTTGGAATTCAATAAAGCAGCCCCGTTGAATATAACACCTCAGCCCTGCGCTTTTTATGGGACTCTCCAGCGCTTCAAACACCTTCAGCCCACTCAACTCCTCAGCCCTACAAGTCCCGTCAGCCGGTCAAACCTTCAAACCAATTCAGCTTGTCAGACCCGTCAGTCCAAATCCGCTCAGTCCATCAAGCCTTTAGACGCCCAAATGACTGTGAAACATAAATCGTAAATGCAGTTTACAACGTTATTCGGCATTTATTTTAGAAATTGAGATATACATGCATATTGTAACACAAAAAGACGATAAGAACCAGCGTTCGCTAAAGCCTGGGCGAAAGCAGCTGTAGACAGAATCGATGAGACCAAAAAGAGACAACCCAGTTAATTGCCAAAAAAAATTAAGTTTTCACACAATGCCGCTGGGTAAATGCCGTGGCCGAACATTCCGGCAGCATAACCTGGAAAAGAAAAGATTCCTACACATTTCATTGTAGGTTTGTACAAATTTAGTGTCTTTATTGAATAGCTATCTGAAAAAAAGGAATTATCCAGATAACAATAAGCAGTGCCGATAAATGCTTAATAAATGTCTACTATATCGAGTTACAGCACACACCAAATTGATCAATTTTAATTTCGCATTCACAAACACGGGCATCGTGGTAGAGCTAATTGCTTGCTTGTCATACCTGTCCATTAAAGCCAGGGTCACGCTGGTCATAAGGAATATTCACAGGCGGCAATAGGTGCATGCGCGACTGCTGAGCGCATGCTGACACGAGCATCCATAGTCGTTTTGCAGCGTGCATTTCGCACAGTCAAGATTACCGGTCTTAGCAGCCTAGTAATGTGAGCTCGATCTGAGCAGGCGCTTTAAACATCGCCCTCAAATAGGGCGTCCAGTGAATACCCCCATTCATCGTGCAGAAGGCAATCTTCAAACGGATTCGAACGCAAGTCACCAGGAGAGATGTGCTTCGAATGCCATAAGGCACGCTCTAAAAAACAAGGGAGCGCGACTTTGTCCCTCCGGGGACTACTTGCGCTGCCACCACCATTAGTCGCCTGGGAAATTATCTTGGAGGGGAGCAACATTCGCGCCCCTTCGGTTAGTCCCTTCTGTTAGTCTGTTAGTGTTAGTTGAAGCCCCAGGACTAAATTTTGCACACTTGCATTTAGGCCACAGGGACTAAATGTTGGACCCTTACCTTATTTATGACTAAGTTGCGTCTATACATACCAAAGTGACGCTAGTCAACGTCAAATTTAAAATTGGTGAACAAATATGTTATCGCTTGCGTAAATCTCTTCTACGCTCATTTCAGTCACATATGAAGAGTGCATATTTCACATTTGCAGACGTACTATGCATTTTACATGGACAAGGAATTACAACACAATTGACACACTCACAACACACACGCGACGGCACACTAATAGGCCGATCTCACCAGCCCGTTTGACTACGCCACCGCTGCCGCAATGCGCCGAGGAAACTTTAGTCTTTTTGCACGTGCAACACTGGCACGGCCACTCGATCCCCCCTGTTGGTGCGGCCTGCCGATGTCTTTCCGAAAGCAAAAGAGCGCGCGTGAGAGGAGAACTTCTCCCATTTTCCTGGCGGCGCTGCACATCGGTGAATGGTCTTGTGAGCTGAAAGCTATACTCTGTTTCACCTTGTTGTACCGCAGGAAAGGCTGTAAGCGCGCGCTCCTTGCCCTGGGACAGATCTCGGCGGCACAAGCTCCCGTGCAGTAAGGGCAGCTGTCAACGTTATGAGCTCGCGCTTCCAGCCTTTGCTGCGGTACAACATAAGGTGAAACGGAATATAGAGAAGGCGCCCAACGCGCTCTTGCTCCGCTAACCAGATAAAATATCTGCCTGTCATTGGCTTCGTTGATACTGAGGCGCTGCCGCGGTGGCAGCAAAGCTCGCTTTCCCCCCACCTATGCACCGCTGTGCTCGGCGAAAATATCGTAGTGTCACTCTGCGCTCGCGTGTGTGGTTTGTGTTGGCATTTTGGAAGCTGCCGGAAATATAAATGCGCGTTCTAGTTTTGAGTGCCAGACGGCGATGAAATGTGCCAACTCCACTCGTGAAACAGGAAATCCTGCAGTTGATGAAGTACAATGAAGTCTCTTCCGAACTTGAGTTCGCGCCGCTGACTTACATGGCTGGCTACTTGGCCTTTGTTTGCGAACAAAGGGTGACCATTTTTATTTGTAGAAATTGTCGTAATTTCAAAGTAATTAGCTGAAACATTCAACCTAGCAAAGCAATAAGAATTTCTTACTGAAAGCAAGGAAGGCTAATGTGTAGAACCCGCTAAACTTTGCAGGGGACGCGTCCTGAATGCAGCGCGCAACTTAAGGGAAATGCATCGCATGACGGAGCATATCAGTCCATGTTTAGCCTTGACCAAGGAGGACTTAGCTATCCACGACCTGAAGCTGTCTGGCTGTGCAATCTCGTCTGCACCTTTGTCGAGAGGGCTCTACAGTCGGCAGAGATTCGTGGTTGTGGAAGGATTTGCAAGGTCCTCTCGAGCGCTGTGCTTCCACACCTTATGGACTGCCCGTTGATGTGGCGTGTTAACTGCCGAGACCCCTACCACAGCGAAGAGCTCCATTGCAAGCTCTTTCTCAAAAACCTCCTCAGACCTTTCTGGCGAACAGGGCTGGTGACCTAAACAGCCCACTAGAGAATATATTGAGGCTTTCGCGGAAGGCTCTTTCCCGAAAGGTACTCCGCTTGTGAACTATATAAGTCCCTTGGTCTCTTTTTTGTGAACAATGAAGTTTATATAGCTGAAGTTATGCACGCGGAATCTGATTTTATATTGTCCGTCACAGATTTATATATGGCACAGCTTGCGCGTGCTCGAGCGTCGGCTAAAACTGGAAATCATACGGCCTAGCTATATCCAACTATAACTCCTACATTACAGTGGTAATGGAAACGGGGCAACAGTTACGGGAACAAGAAAACTACAATTCGCTCAGACTGCCAGCAGAATGGAGCTTTAACGCGCAGCCTGCAGCTGAGCGAGCTTTTCGCAGAAAGAATCATGTGCTTTTATATTCTGAACAGATTTGTCGCATCATTTATGCAACCTGGCGCTCGTTTCAATTGAGACTTGCGGCTTCGCGAAAAGAAAAATCTAAATAGCCACAGCGGGTCGGGCCGGGCGTACTGCTCCTCTCTCATAATATTTCGTCTTACCTTGGCATGGACTAACCGCGAACGCTGTGCTAGCGCGAGCGGCTAGCCTTCACTGCCTTGACTGGAGCACTCGCTGGACGAGCGCTCATGCAGCCGCCGAGGCTCCCTTCAAAGCAACTATCTCGCACTTTTAGCACGCGTGGCAAACAAGTACATACTAACGTGAAACGAAATATACAGTTCCTCGATATGCTCCCCCGAGAGGAACTCTATGTCTCACCGATAACGAGCGCCACGGCTGGCCCTGCGGGGTAAAGTAGAACTATCGCTCTCACCGGCGGAGTGAGGCATACGGCAGGCCGCTCCCAAGGTGAGTCCTAATCGAGTGGCCGTGTCACTGGAGCTTTGCGCAAGTGGAGCACGTGACAGCACGAGCCCTTTCGCGCACTGCCGTTCCCCTCGTGTGAAGTAACGTTATGGCGGTGTCACGCATGCGCAGAAGGCTTGGTGACTTAAACCAAAAAGAAAATATGAACGCTCTCAAAACACGTTCCAAAGAATGCAAAAACTAGGAAAACGGTCAAACGCCGCACGGCCAGTGCATCAACAATGGCAGCGCTCGACTCAGCGCTGACTTCCACCAACGTAAATGGAGCAGGCCCAGTTTTACAGCTCCGCCTGGTACGTGGGCTCACTGGCGGTCACGAGAACTAGCAGCACCGCATTCTTGTCTTACTTGAAGCCCCTGTATCCTGGGAAAAGTGGCGCCATTTATTGTTGTGGAAATGCTCGAGACACGTGCCGCGCGCCACTTCCAAACCTAGCTCAGTGCTGCGCGGTGCCACCATGATCTTCCCAAGGGCTGCACGTTGCACATGCCTCGCGCATCGACGCACCTTGTGCTACTTTTAAAGCATGAAGGGGCTTTAGTCTTACTTCCGGACTGTCTATCTCGCCTTGGGCGAGTTGGTGATTCATAATAACACTTCACAGCACCAGAAAACAGACGCACACAGAAATAAATTTCAAACACTGAAAGAAATAACTCTCACACTACGCTGAGTCTGAACTCTGTGGCGTATTACACTTCAACTTCAACATCTTTTTTTGCTATTATACACATGAAAGTAAAAAAAAAAAACACATACAAGAGAGAAAAGGAAACCGAAAGAGAAAGGGAACAAGCTCTCAAAGCAGTGGTAGCAGACGACGCGTGATACAATTAAGTAAGATCCGACTGCAGCGCCACTAGTTCTCGCGACCGACACATAGGCCACTCGCCTCCGCAGGAGAGAATAAAGTTGCGAAACTGAGCTTCCTCCAGTAAAGTTGGCATCCACGACGTGCTGGAACAGAGGCTGCGATCGTTATAAAGCCAGCTCCAGCCTTTAAAGGGGCTGTGCAACGACATTGGGTAGGAATATTTCTTACTTTACACCAGCTTCCTGGCACTAGTGGGACCCAAGAATACTCGAACGCAACACCACTGACCAAGAAGCGTCTTTGTCATGGCGGAATTCAAAGGATGAAAGCGGAGCTCTTCTTTCAGTCTCTCCTTCCAAAACCGCCTTATGCTCCTTCACGAAATTTCGTGACGGAGCTTTGGGGACAATGGCAACAGTACGATCCCCAAAAACGCGTCATCTAGCTTTGCGATCCCAGCTGTGACAATATTCAAAAGCTGCTCACAGAGTGGATGCGAAGACTGCGTACGCATTCAATCTAGGCTCTTGACAATCGCTGCCTCGACATGCATGCGGGTAGCGGCCCGTGTCCAATCGCTGCAGCGACGAAAATAGCCGAGAGATAACAATGTCTGGAACTCAGTGCCTGTCCTGTGCTTTGAAATCCTAGCGCGTGGCTATGATCAACTAGGGTGCCTTCATGTGCGCTTTGCTTAGGGTGGTGGCATCTCGCCATTTTGTCCCACACGTTTATTTGTATTTTTTGTTCAGAAGCGCGTGAAAGAGCGTGTCCCTGCACGTGTTTGTGGCGCTGACTGTGCTATGGCGACATTTTGCTTTCGTTGATTTCTTTGTATTTTCTCCGTGAGCGCGTGCTGTCGGCATCGGGTACTACAAAGGGTGGCATCACCCTAAACAGAAGGACATTGAGGCACCCTATGATCAACATTGGCGGCATATAATCGGCTCCAAATCACGTGGCCACTCGTTTTTCTTCAATTTTTTTTTCTGGAACTTCTATTGCGTGGGGTGAAAAACGAACGCGTGTATCATAGGTCATTAACGTCATGAATCCGTTTCAAGCGGTATTTGCGCAAAGTAAAGAAATTTTTGCATCGCCCTTTTAAACATGCCCCGTCCTGCAATTTTTGATACTAGGATTGTCCGTGGATACACCTCTTCCTTGGTAACATTGTCAAATTCACAAAAACGTGTTGTAATGTATCAAACTCGTAACCCCGATTATTGGCAAATTCCAACGTGTCAATTGAATGTTGGCAAGGAAATGTTAGCCTACCGAGTCCCGAGATTTCTCAATTCACTAATTTTTTTACAATTTTGTTATATATAAATTGAGTTTCAATGAATTACGTACTATCATGTATAGCTTTAATATAGTATACTGATATTTGATTCGATACTGATATAGTGTACTGATATTTGGATATCGATACAACTACGACGTTGTATCGATATGTGCTCGGTTAGTTGTTAATCTGGTAATTAATCCTCAAGTCCATGTGTTTCTATCTATTATGTAAACGTAGACCTTGTATATTTATATGATTTGAAGATTGACAGGGTAATTAATATCTGTTGAAACTGCTTGATCTTTGATTCAATGCCTGTGTGTTTTATTTTGTTCCCTCTGCCTACTGCCGAATGTCACTGGGGCCGAGAGCTTGTCAAGCCGTCTATAGCGGCTAGCGCTTTCATTCTGGACCCAATCATTACCTCTAATGGAATATGAAAGTAAAGCTTAATATTATTATTTACCCCTCAAGTTTTGATGTGATAGATACCTGCTATGATTCAGTAGCCAAGGTTTAGATGGACAAAAAATTGACCGTGTAGTCATTTGATTTCTGGTGAATTTAACGCGGCGTCAATACTATTTCAAACGCGATAGTAAATTATGTAAAATTATTTTATTACTCGAAACTTCAGTAACATGAAATAACGTTCGATGAAATGTCCAGTACCCGCCTCGGACACGAGCAGCATTCGCGCGGATGTATACTTTGTTGTCGTGTTTGTGGTATTCTAAACTGCAGGCGAAAAGCTGCAAATCTTTCGGACGTATTTTACGAGCAATGTGCTTCTAAACGTAACCCAAGTGCTTTTAACGTAAGCTACCACTTTTAGAAACAAATTGTTACTGTTTGAACAGCCTTCTTTTTTCCCCAAAAATTGATGCGTGACTGTAGTGATTTCTGAGAATAATCATCTCGACTGATACTTGTAGTGCCACATAGGCGTGATATTATCGTGCTATGTATTTGATACATTGTTTTTTGTTTTCATATTCGTGTATTTTTGTTTGTTCGTTGCAATTTGACATATGAGCATTTTTGTAGTCGGACGCTGTGTTTCTCTTTCTGTAACGATTTGACAGATTTCGTACAAAAGTAACCCCTAAAATAATGCCCTCAGCACAATATAGGCATTATATAAATAAATAGAAGAAGGTGCGAAAATAACTGACAGAATAATGTTCGATTAGTTTTGCATAGGTGGGATTTTACGAAAGTTAGTCATCCAAATATCAAGCTGAGATCTGTATTTGTTGTGAAGGTAAGTGGATCCGTTCGCAGGTGTTGAGATTTCGCGAGGTATAGTTGTAAAATGCAAAACAAAGACTCTCCAATGTACATTTTTTCGCAAATGTTGCTTTCAGTTCATTTGCTGTGAGAGGCGCTTTCTCCGCGCGAGCACTTGTTCGATGGGGGCGTTCCTTCAAATGTTCACCCGCTCTGTCTTGCCTTGGTATTAGGCAAATCATACGATTCTTAACCCCTGCAACTAGCAATGCGGAAAATTGGTTTTATCGACGTGATTTGATCTGCCATCGCATTTATGGGCGGTTTGTCGGTTTGAAACCACACAACAAATTGGAGCCTCCCTCGTAATCTCAGGTAAAATAGCGCTTCATATTAAAGCCACTAGGTAACGTGACAATGATCCGTGGGGGCGATGTGACCATTGTCACTGACGAATCTATGAATGTTGAACAAGAGCTCACCGAACGCAAGCTCACCGGGCAAAAGCTCCCAATTTTTTATGGACCCGCACAAAACCTCAGCACTTTTTCAGAGACCCGGACAAAAGATCACTATTCTATGACGGGACATGATCAAAGAGTTTATGAAGAATTTATTTTCTTTGTTTAATTGCCGATCTTGATATTAGGAACGAATATTTGTTTCTGGTTACCGAAAACTACAATCAGAATGTCTCAGGAGTTAACCTTTGTATTATAGTCGTTATAAAACATAATTGGAAAGCGAAAGCAGCGGCTATTTTTAAAAGGAGCGCTTTATGAACGACAATAAAGACAAATGCGCGATAGTGTAGTATTTACCGCTATTCCCACAATTGCCACTCGCACATAAAAACATATCTTAAAGGGGCACTTGAGGGTTTCTGGAAACTTCCCAGGTAGCACGCCAGAGGAATGCCCAACTTGGGCAAAGGTCTGGCAAACATAAGGGCCCAACTTTGGCGCAGTTCGGTTTTTGCACCATGGCATTCATCAGTGCCAAAGTACGGTGCCTAACTATAGCCTAAGTTGGGCGATCCTATGGCATGCCAAAGTTTGGCTCTTCTCCGGTACGCCAGAGGAGTGCCAAAGTTGGTGCCATACTTGAGCCATAACTGCCATAGTAAATCCTAATCTGGGAATTCGGGGCATGCCAAGGTTTGGCATTTCTCTGGTCTGCCAGAGGAGCGCCAAAGTTGGTGCCATACTTCAGCCATAACTGCCACAGCAACGCCTGATTTCGGTATTTGGGACGTGCCAAGCTTTGGCGTTTCTCTGGTCCGCCAGAGGAGCGCCAAAGTTGGTGCCATACTTCAGCCATAGCTGCCAGAGCAACGCCTAATTTCGGTATTTGGGACGTGCCAAAGTTTGGCTTTTCTCGGGTCCGCCACAGGATTGCCGAAGTAGTGAAATACTAGAGCTATAACTGCCACAGCAATGCCCAATTTGGGTATTTTGGACATGCCAAAGTTTGGCGTTGCTCTGATCCGCCAGAGGAGCGCTAAAGTTGGTGCCAGATTTGAGCCATAACTGCCATAATAAAACCTAAACTGGGAATTCGGGGCATGCCAAGGTTTGGCGCTTCTCTGGTCCGCCAGAGGAGCGCCAAAGTTGTTGCCATACTTCAGCCATAACTGCCAGAGCAACGCCTAATTTCGGTATTTGGGACGTGCCAAGGTTTGGCGTTTCTCTGGTCCGCCAGAGGAGCGCCAAAGTTGGTGCCATACTTCAGCCATAGCTGCCAGAGCAAAGCCTCATTTCGGTATTTGGGACGTGCTAAGGTTTGGCGTTTCTCTGGTCCGCCAGAGGAGCGCCAAAGTTGATGCAATAATTCAGCCATAACTGCCAGAGCAACGCCTAATTTGGGTATTTCGGACACGCCAAAATTTGGCGTTTCTCTGATAAGCCACAGGAGTGCCGAAGTGTGCCATACTTGAGCCATAACTACCAAAGCAACGCCTAATTTCGGTATTTCAGCCTCGCCGAGTTTGGCTTTTCTCTGGTCCGCCACAGTTGTGCCAAAGTAAGTGCCAGACTTGAGCCATAACTGCCGCAGTAAATGTTAATTTGTCGATTCGGGGCATGCCGAAGTTTGGCTCTTTTCTGGCTACCCACTGAAGTGCCAAATAAGTGCCAAAAGTGGCAAAGAAAGCCGAGAGGCCAGCCCAAGTTTCGAATATCTCTGGTGTGTCACAGAAGTGCTCTTTTACGCGTCCCAGGAGAGAAATAAAATAAATAAGCGTTGGAAGCACGATAGTAAGATGTCATCACCTCCGTTCCCAAGCAGCACGGCAATACTTTGCAGTATCGTGCCAGTGCCGGCCGAAAGTCGGTTACAATATCGCTCAACTGTCCAGTTTTGCACCACCGTTTGATACCCGGCAGGTATTGCCGTACAGCTGTTTCGCCCCGGCCTAGCGTTCGCGTAATATTGTGCGAAAACTCTACGATGCGTCTGCTTCGTATTGGCCGAACGTCGTGCAAGTATGTGTACGTTACATGTCATTTTTTGCATATCCAATCACTTATACGGACAAACAAATTTTTTCGATCGCTCCCAGAAGTTTATTAAACAACTATCATTACACACAGTGTATTCTCAACATATTTACAAAGGTCACACTTCTCTGTAAAACGAAAAGCAAATTATAAAATACAATTAACACTGTCCTCATGCCAAGCAAAACTCATCACACGTAAAACCGCGGAGAATGAAAGGAAAGCAGGGCGACTATCAGAATCATGCTTGCAGTGCACTTACTAATAAAAGAGCGATATCATGTAATCCTTGATAGATGCATAATCCAACTCAGGCACCCCACAAACACATTCGAGGAAGAAGGTTGCGCACATTCAACTGACGCCTCGTCGTCGGCGAAGAGCAGATTTTGTCGAAGCGTGTCCAACAAACACATCACAAGTATTCCACGAACTCCGGTGCAAAAAATGACTGTTACCGAAAAATTGGCATGGACGTATTCCGACCGTTTACGACGAAAAAACACGGCCGCGTCTGCATTGCACGAAAGCAACAGAACACCGAAGAGCCCAGTTCGAAAACCGGACCTACATGGCCTGCTTATTTCTATAACTAGGCAAACGGCGAAAACGACAGCCCCAGAGATCCCATCAGCGTGACAGAAAAAGTCACGTGACAAATTTTCGTCCAAACTTTTTTGTCCTACGCGTCCTATGTAGAGAGGTCACGCTGAGTAACGCGTTTCGCTTCATCCTTTTGATTTGCTTAAAGCGGCTGTCGCGCTCGCTGACAGCCACACAAAGACGCAAAAGCAGGTGGGGAGGATTTGCAAAAGGCGAGGTCGAAGGGGCATCAACAACGCATAAAAGGAAAGGCCGCTTCTGCCGGTGACCTTGTCGCCTTGCCTAGTCTGTCAGCGTGCGGTTTCCATTAAAGGGGTCTTGAAACGCTTTTCCAACTTTTTCCTGTTTCGCTTTCCTCCTGAACTCATAAATCGCGCATTCCACCAAACAGTTGAAGAAGACGAAAAGGGGGAGTCCCCTCTTGCTCGCACTCCCGTTTGTGTAATCCCGGACACATCCATTCTCCCCCTAGAAGATTAGCCCGTCGCTCAAAATTCAGACAAAAGTCGCTTTCCCCACCCCGTTCATTCCGAAGCTGACAGTGCTGTTGAAGCTACGTGCTCGTTGGGCCAGCCACACTTGCCACGTGAGCGTGGCAAATGTGGCTGCAGAGAATGAAGTCAGGTGATGAAAGGGAGGCGGCTGATTGGTCCGGCAAGCGTGTAGTTTCCACCACAATGTCAGCTTAGGGGTGAAGGGAATAAGTGAGGTCCGGTTGCGTGTGACGTCAGTTTGGACCAGATAACGCGCTTTTGGGACCGCGGTTGTATCACAGTGAAAAGGCAGAGAGGTTGCGAAGGGGAGGAGGTACGAAATAGTCCGCTCTGTTTTCAAATTTTCGCACTGAAAGTCAGGCTTTTGACCTTCTACCTCTTTCTTTTGGTCCACTGAACGATGTGCTATTAGTAAAATCCCAATCTAAAATGATTTATCCCAACCCAAAAATCGTTTCATGGGCCCTTTAAGGGCCTAAGAAAGATAATCTCCTTTCTTGAGAGCGAAATGGACGGGGTGGTTATGTTTTCCGGGCTTGTCGCCATCCGATAGGCCTCAATTATTTCTCTCCCCATTTGCTCGCAGTGGCCTCCCATGGCTGTCGTGCCGGTGAAATTAGGAGCGCAAAAATACTCCACAAGCCGGACGAAGACGTAATAAATGTAATAACAAAAACGGCTTGACATCACAAAAATAACAATTTAATTAACGAGAAAAGAGTCAAAGTACAGGCTAGCTGGTAGAAGTCAACCATTTCGTCGTTTACCCTGAGACTGGTTTTTTTTTTTTTGAAGTTTCGCCTCCCATGCGGGAGGCATCTTCAGTAGAGCGCAGAGCGAGTGAGAGTCGCACAAAAAAGTTCGGTTATTTAGGCATAAAGTTTGTGTACACGTCCGGCAGGGGGCCACGGTTCTTGTTTACCAGCGATGAATCAGTTCCGCGTTTGTCGTTCTGGATGAACCAAGATTCCAGCAGCTTCCTCGGTTCCCACCTTTTATCCCCCTCCAAGGTGGATGCCTTGTCAATGTCAAATTGGTGTCCTGACGTCCATGCGTGGTCGACGAGTTCGGACATGAAGCGGGTGGCGGTCCCGTGCGTGTTCTTTTAGTCTGGTTTTTCTTTTTCGTCTCGTCGCTCCAATGTAGGAAGCGTCACATTCCTTGCACTGTACCTGGTAAAATACGACCCTTTCTGCCTCTGGCAGGGTCGGATCTTTTGGCTTGGAGATAACATTGGCGATTGTTCTGTAGGGTTTGTATACAGTTCGTACCCACAACGGCCCAAGGCCGCGTCCCAATGCCTCCGAAACCCTTAACGTAACGTGTTCGTTCGGCTCGATCCAGGCGCCGATGGGACATTTGTTCGTTGGTCAACAAGAACGCATTGGTCTTAATGAGTTGAAGTCAGACAGCTCCATCATGATTTTAAAGGCCGACAAAGGAAAAAGAACCGTTGTGCTTGATAGGGATGACTACATGAAGAAGATGTATGAAGTTATAAACGACAGTCACTATTTCGTGAGGCTATCAAGAGATCCCGCTGCTAAGTCCGAAAGAGAGTTAGTTGACCACCTTCGAGAGCTGAAAAAGAAAGGACGCATCAGTGACGACCTATACCGTCGTCTCTTCTCCTTTGACGCCGCGACACCCAAGATGTATGAACTCCCCAAAATTCACAAACCGGGTTGCCCCCTACGCCCGATTGTATCTTTTATTAGTTCATCCACTTACAGCCTTTCCTAATATCTGGTTATGATTCTGAGCCCTCTTACAAGAAAAAATGAGTTTACCCTCCGGAATTCCCATGCCTTTGTTGAACTTATACGCGCTCAGACCCTGCTACCGCACGAGGCTATGGTATCCTTTGATGTGATTTCATTATTTACGAATGTCCCCAACGCCCTGGCGGTTGATGTCGCCCGTGACCAGTTGTTGGCAGACCAGTCGTTGTCCACTCGCACAACCCTCCTTGTTGAAGACGTTATACTCCTTTTGCGTTTTTGTCTCAACCAGTGTAATCTTAGTTTTAATGGGGACATATATCATCAGGTCAGCGGATGCCCTGTGGGGAGTTCAGTTTCCGTCACCGTCTCGAATCTTGTCATGGAATATGTTGAGGAAAGGTGATGTCTGGCATTGATTTCCCCGTGAAGTTCTACCGTCGTTATGTCGATGACACTTTTGTAATGGTTAACAGAGAGAACGTAACTGATTTTCACCGCAATTTGAATAGTGTCCACCCCTCAATTCAGTTCACCTGCGAACATGAAACCGATAGTACCTTGCCGTGTTTAGATGTACGTGTCCATAGAACTAGTGAACCTTTTTTTAAGATGGAGACATCCGTATATCGTAAACCATGTGACAGACAAAACTTTCTTGACTACCACTCTCATCACCCTACTCAACACAAAAGCTCAGTTATAAGATCGTTACTTCATCGTTCAGAAACTGTCCCATCTAAGTCAACACTTAGCATTCAAGAACTTAGCCATGTGCGGGAGGCTTTGAAAAAAAGTAACTACCCCGACTGGTTTGTCAATCGCGTTAAGAAACAAATGTCCCATCGGCGCCCGGATCGAGCCGAACGAACACGTGACGTCGTGTGCATCCCGGAGGCATTGGGACGCGCCCTTAGGCCGTTGGGGGTACGAAAGAACAATTCTCAATGTTATCTCCATGCCAAAAGACCCGACCCCGCCAGAGGCAGAAAGGGGCGTGATCTACCAGGTGCACTGCAAGGAATGTGACGCTTCCTACATTGGAGAGACGGGACGTGAGGACACCAATTTGACTTTGTCAAGGCATCGACCTTGGCGAGAGATATAAGGTAGGGACCGAGGAAGCTGCTGGAATCTTGGTTCATCCAGAATGACAAATGCGGAAGTGATTCATCGCTGGTAAACAAGAACCGTGGCCCCCTGCCGGACGTGTACACAAACTTTATGCCAAAATAGCCGAACTTTTTTGTGCGACTCTCACTCGCTCTGTGCTCTACTGAAGATGCCTCCCGCATTGGAGGCGCAACGTTTAATTAAATTGTTATTTTTGTTATGTCAAGCCGTTTTTGTTATTACATAAATTAGCTCCTAATTTATGTAATAACAAAAACGGCTTGACATAACAAAAATAACAATTTAATTAAACGTTGCGCCTCCAATGCGGGAGGCATCTTCAGTAGAGCACAGAGCGAGTGAGAGTCGCACAAAAAAGTTCGGCTATTTAGGCATAAAGTTTGTGTTTTCCGGGACATTTTCTCCCGTGAATGACTATCGGGTGCTTTGACTCCGAAGCAGCTCTTTCGGCGTCCATTTGATGTTCTCGGAGTCGGTCGTTGAGGCATCGCCCCGTTTGCCCGATGTACCTGGTCCCGCAGGACAGGGGGATCGCGTACACTTCCTTCGGTTCCTCTCCTTCCGCCAAGATTTCTCTTTCCGGTACTCCCACGGAGCGGGCGGGTTTTGAGGTTGAAGCCGAAAATAAAGTTCGCTCTTTCCACTTTTTTTTGCGTTTCCTCCTCTCCCGCCCTCCTTTCCTCACTTCACCGCCCTCCCCCGAGGGGCCAACACGGAGAATGGATTAGGAGACGCCTCCGTTAATCCGGCATAACCCGCCGTAGAGGGGGCGTGCTGCTTGACTAAAAATTATCTCGCTGCACAAAAATAAATAAATAAATAAATAAATAAATAAATAAATAAATAAATAAAAAAAAAAAAAACGTCGCGGGCAGCGATTTAATGCGCTTTGCCGGATGCGTAATGCTTCGTCCGCCTTGAACAAGCTGGTATGCATTGGACTAACATTTTTCGAAGCGCGGCAGGTTTAGTGTAGGTGCTATCATAATGGTCCTGCAAGACTTCCCTGTCCGCCACAAGCTAGCCAATAATTCAAGGACATAACGACGGCAGCGTATTCAAACAGTGTAAAATAAAATGTATATATTATATATAAGAACACCATCGTCTTCACTGCTTGGCTTTCAAATTTTTAGCGCCGCAAATAATCGTAATCAAAATATTTTTATAATTGAAGACCCCTCGTCGTGCATCGAACCCAAAATTACGCTGATGTGAAACATGATTCGGCGCGGGAGCAACTCGAGTCACCGTAATTTTTTTTTTTTTTAACGTGGATTTTGTTTTTTAATTTTACTGAGGTACCAATGGCAGAACACGAATCGCATACTTGGAAGGATCTGAAAACTCATATAGCTGGTTGAGTGAATGCAATACTATCGCATTCGTTGAAGCTCGATTTGTTGATTCGAACTTCAACAAATCACACGCACCCATTCTCCCTATTTCTGTTTACCCAGTCATAGTCGTTCCCTCACGATGCAATACGAGTACAAGTAACGGCAGTTTATGCAATGTTGACGATACACAGCCGTGATCGCACGGTTTTTAGAAGCGCTATAGAACGAGCACAAGCGTCGAATTTCGGTACTCTGATTGATTTCTGTCTTCCCGCCGTGACACCACACGAGAAAAGCGATTTCGTTCTGTCTGTGAAACTAGGAACAAAGAAATCAAGATATAATCCCGGAATAAAACAACGCGGAATGGATCTCTGCAGCCAATACCCAACCGTTCGCGAGGTGACTGGGCAAAAGCATATATTACCTCCGTGCCTTTACCCTCTGCGCACCGCCAGAGAGAGTCATTCAAACTCCTTTGCGCTAATATCAACACGATTGCGTTTGCAAGCCGGTAGTTTGACTCGGCTGGGATTCGTCCCTTCTGACTTTCATAGCTCTCTATGAAACCAGAAAGGTAGATACTTTTCTCCATTGGGTTGGTTTGCCCGGGGCCTCCAGTTATTTACGGCCAAAATCACACTAGAGGCGCTTCAGCAATGTTTACTCTGGTCGACACACGTGCTCCTTAAAGATGCCTGTCGTCAACTCTTTCCCAAAAGATACTTGAAGAGCCAATCTTAGAGGCCGACGGATAACGAGGCCTTAGACCTCAAAGAAATTATAACAGAAATTTGGCGTCGTCATTCCCAAACTGGTTGCCGGACGAAATCCAGGGTTGGTAAAAGTAACATAAGATACGTACGGCAGAATTCCCTGCCATAAACAGTGTTGCCAGATGTTCCCACCAAAATACCGCCAAACGACTGGGAGGTATAGCCCAAATATAGCCAAAGCCGTAAAAAAAATATAGCCCAAAATAGCCGAGACTAAAACAATGAATTTTAAGCCTTATATTGACAATTTCTCACGCTCATACAACAGATGTTACAATTCTTGTTTCAACCCTCAGATGCGCCACTTTTTGTGTACAATATGTTACTTGTGAATTTTTCAAGAAAAGCTTCGAAAGGATGAATATCCGTACAAGACTGGCCCGTCCTTCGTAGGTTCTCAGAAGTACAAAACACACAAAGGCAGCTTTATTGTGAAGCCCGGGAGATATGATCATACAATAAAAGAACAAAATACAGAAGCAGAACAGTCCTAACCTTGGGTGTTTCAAACCAGAACCCCAATATCTCAGTTCCTTACTAATATCCCCCATCTTTTTTTCTTTGTGAGGAATATTAGTGTCACTCATTTATGTTCACATTATTTCTGATTGTGTTGTCTTTTCTTGTGGTGGGCAATGACTGGAAGGTAGTCAATTGTTTAGCAGTGAAACAGCCGATTTCTCATTTTAGAGCGCAGCTCTTAGGGGCCCGTTCCCGGCTTGAGCGGCGTCGCCGTCGGCGTCGGCGTAACCGCAACCCTCGTAACCCTCGTGAGGGTTACGAGGGTTATGAGGGTTAATCTCATGAGGGTTACCCTCACGAGGATCACGAGGGCCACGAGGGTTACTTACCCTCGTAACCCTCACGAGGGTTACGAGGGTTAGTTACCCTCAAAAGGGTTACCTTCACGAGGGTTACCCTCACGAGGGTTACTTACCCTTGTAACCCTCACGAGGGTTACGAGGGTTAGTAACCCTCGTGAGGGTAACCCTCGTGAAGGTAACCCTTTTGAGGGTTACGAGGGTTAGTAACCCTCGTGAGGGTAACCTTCACGAGGGTTACCCTCACGAGGGTCACGAGGGTTATGAGAGTTACCCTCACGAGGGTTACTCACCCTCGTAACCCTCACGAGGGTTACGAGGGCTAGTTACCCTCACGAGGGTCACGAGGGTTATGAGAGTTACCCTTACGAGGGTCACGAGAGTTACCCTCACGAGGGTCACGAGAGTTGCCCTCACAAGGGTTACTAGGGTTACCCTCACGAGGGTCACGATGGTTACCCAGGTCGTGACCCCCCCTGGGGTCACGTGACCTGGGGATACCCCCCGAGGTCACGTCACCCCCCGTTGACGTCATAGGCACTGATGACGTCGTCAGTGACGTCACTGATGACGTCACCGGCATCCGCATCGTCATCGTCATCATCACTGATGACGTCATTAGTGACGTCACTGATGACGTCACCGGCATCCGCATCGTCATCATCATCACTGATGGCGTCATCAGTGACGCTACTGATGACGTCATCGGTATCGTCACGTGGCCCCAGGTCACGTGACCCCCCGACGTCACGTGACGCCCCAAGGTCACGTGACTCCCACAAGGTCACGTGACCCACAAGGTCACGTGACCCCCAAGGTCACGTGACCCCCCGCCCCCCGAGGTCACTTGACCCACCCCCCAGTACCCTTCCCTCCTCCTCCTCAAGAGCTGCGCTCTAATTCGGCGTTACAGGGAGTTGTAAACGGCTTTCATTTTTTTTTACAAACCTGGGTGCATAAGGATTCTCACAATGGGCACGAAAGCAGCATTTGGAAAGTCCAGTCTACATTCGGGCAGAGCCATATGCGTCCGGATTGAAGGCGCGCTCCCGGGCCTGTGGTAATTGTGCAATATGGTTGGTTTGCTCCACTGCGCTGTAGGGAGACCGCTTGAACACTTCAAGCATTGCTTCACTGCGCAATGTGAAAACCCCGAAATTTGTAGAAGTTTAAAGCCTTTCTCCTTCCTCTCCCTCCTCTCGACTAGCCAAAAGAGAAATTTTTTTTGTTCCGAAACTGATTAAAAGTTCGAAAATCAACTAGCCGAACCAGAGGTTCGACAAAAGTTTGCCGCATTCTTAGAAATAGCCCAAAATAGCCATATAGCCAAACACAAAATTTTGACGCCAACTGGAAAAAAATGTAGCCCAATTTGGCTATATATAGCCCAATCTGGCAACACTGGCCATAAATCAAATGATTTGGCTAACGCCAATGTAACGCGAAATAGGTGCAAAGAGTTTTGCGATAGGAAGCGTAAACCGAAAAAAAGGAAAAAAAAGAAAGAAAGAAAGAAAGAAAGAAAGACTGAAGAAAAGGTGAAATTAGAAAAAAAATCTCTGGTGACTTGGCCAAAAAAAATTCTGTTCATGTGATTTTTCTTGCCACGTGACCAAACAAAAAAAGAAAAAAGAAAACGAAAAAAAAATAACACGAGAAAAAAAAAAACATCCCCTGCCCGGTTTCGAAGCTAGGCCCTCTTGATCGTGAAACTAGCGCGCTATCCGTTGCGCCAACATAACTTTTTTTTTATTTCTTTATTGCGGCCAACATAACTTTTTTTTTCTTTCTTTATTGCAAGTTGCGCCAACATAACTTTGCCAGTAATGCTCACGCATTCCCACATCATAGGCGAAAGCTTAGGTGCCTTCGCAGTTTTTCATGCATGTGTTATTTTTATTTGTGGCAAAGGTTCACGTCCAGAATGCTTTTAGAGTTTTCGACCAGAACGAGTTTTCTTCATCCGAGTCACCTTCTAGAACCAGTAGACCGCACTGGGTCGTCCGGCTAATCAAGCAGCTATTTACAAATTCTCTGGCGTGCCCGTCCTCGGATCCGAGGTCGCCGTTTGACAAGCTTAACTTTCTTCCACCTGGTAGCCGGAACCACCACGGCCAGCTTTGTTCCGTCCCCACTCCCTCTCGAGAGGATGGCCTCGCCCCGAGGCTAATCCCATTCTCTAAACCTCCTTCGATCCAACGCTTGACCTTTCCCTCCCCGTCCCCCAGCTTCGGGAGAGAAGGTTCTTCTCTGCAGAACGTCCCGTTTGTACAGCGGCTTTAAAGTTCAGAGATTGTCCTGTCTTTATCGTCCCTTTTGTGTCTCCACTTTTTAATGTTTAAAAAGTATCAACACGCTAAAATAGGACAATTTCCGGGAGTTCATTTCCATTCCCCAAGTGTGATGCGGGAACCGCGCCATAGAGCCACGGTCGTTTCCGCACTTTGTTATCGCTAGGATTTGACAGTGCTCAATCAGAATGCAAGACACGCACAGAGCCACGCTCGCTTTTGCAATGCCCTGCATAAAGGAATGTCCAAACAGGACACGACTCCGACAAATCGTGAAAATTGAAGCGGGCTTGAAGCGGGCGCGTCCGCTTCAATTTTCACGATTTGTAGGAGTCGTGCGTTTTGTAGTGTCCAGTTTGGACACCCCTTAATAATGATATATCTTGTTGAGACGTGCGCACATCCGTCTTGCGCAGTGTTAGCTCAATGGCAGCACTTTCTGTAAAGGTGGATTCACACCGGGGATAGCAGTCGCGCGATCCAGCTAAGTCGCATCGCAAAAAAAAAAAGAAAAAAAAAAAGTAATTAGTTGGTCAATTTGGCGTGCGCGATGAGCGAGTCCAATGCCTTCGTTGGCGAGTCGCGTCTCAAAAACTCTCGCTCCAAACGCCGTTGGTTGGCTCGGCCTCTCCGCGACTAGAGTGCATCGCAAAACGTCGGGTCAGCAAGCGACTGCTCAAAACCCCACTTTTTGCCCGCGATGGTCGCTTTTGCGATGAAAGTTATGGCGCGACTAGATCGCATCGCCGGTGTGAACGCGCCATAATGTCGAACCAGTCTCACGGCGCGTCCCGATATTGGCTTGTGTACCTACGCGCGAGTAAAACATCTGGCACAATTTGCGTTTGCAAAGCCTGCTCCAGCCGCGTCAAAACATTCAGCCAACCTTTGGACTGCAGGAATCAAGAAACAACCAAAATAAGATAAAGTTGCCAGCCGAATAAAACTTGATTTCTATTTAATTAAGATGAAGACCACCCGCGTACATCAAATACCTCATCAGCCGAACTCCAAGGCAGTAAGCCTAGTTCTTGCACTTGTTTGGCACCTTTGGCCCGTCGCTGCCAGATCACAGCCAAACTATCGGGAAGCGAAGCCAAACTTGGGCACTCGCTTGGCGACTTGGGCCCAAAGATGCCAGATCTCAACCGAACTACAGGGTAGTAAGCCTAACTCTGGCACATTTGTGGCGATTTTGGCCCGAATGTGCTAGGTGACAGCCGAACTGTCAAAAAGTGAAGCCTAACTTTGGCATTAGTTTGGCGATTTTGGCCCGAAAATGCCAAAGCTCTGCCGAACTACAAGGTAGTAAGCCTAACTCTGGCACATCTGTGGCGATTTTGGCCCGAATGTGCCTGGTGACAGCCGAACTGTCAAAAAGTGAAGCCTAACTTTGGCATTAGTTTGGCGATTTTGGCCCAAAAATGCCAAAGCTCTGCCGAACTACAAGGTAGTAAGCCTAACTCTGGCACATCTGTGGCGATTTTGGCCCGAATGTGCCAGGTGATAGCCGAACTATCAAAAAGTGAAGCCTAACTTTGGCATTAGTTTGGCGATTTTGGCCCAAAAATGCCAAAGATCTGCCGAACTAACGGGCAGTAACCCTAAATTTGGCATTTGTTAGGCGATTTAGGCCCGAAGATGCCAGATAATAACCGAACTATCCGGGAGCGAAGCCTAAGTTTGGCACTTGTTTGGCGAATTAGGGCCAAGATACCCAGACTGTTGCCAAGGGAGGTCAGGTTTGGCACTACTTTGGCTTCTTCGGGCTTTTTAATGCCCTAAACTGCCAGACGCAAGTTAAATTTTGGCCCAGAACTCGGTGCTGCCTGGGTTGGTTTTGTTTTATATAACATAGTATTTGAAATTATTATGCATCCAAAGTTTAAAATAACAAAACAGCATATTTAGCCCATCACGATAGAAATACACGCAGACTATGTTTTCTCTCGCTTTCTTTCGGTGCGAGTGTTGTGCCCGCTTGTCTGCTTTCTGGAGCGTTTCTTCGCAATACTTTTTAGGTGCTTACGAATGCGCAACTGATGCAACCACTGTGGATGGAACCAAAACAGTCCGAGAAGCAGCGTGCGTGCGGATCACTCCGCGCGGGAAACCACCGCTCGCGATTGGCTGACGAGAACCATCCGTCGTTCGGCAGCGGTATGGATTCCGCGACATATTGCAGAAAAGCTATCTTTGATAATATTTGAATAGAAAAATAGGCGGCGCAGAAATGTATATTTTTAATTAATTTTGAGGACTTATAAGCCCGTAGAATGAGTTACGATCAAGAACAGACGATTTCAGCAGCCTTTTTAGTGCCCCTGCTGTAACTCGCAGGTGCCACTTTGTTCAGCTTATTTTGTCACGCAAGGCTGCTTTCACCTAAATTAAGTGCACAAACAATTCAATTGAATGACTAATTGATCTTCAAATTCGTCGCCGCATCAACAGTAAATCAACCAGCATCTTGACCGAGCCTCCTTCACCTTCCACAGTCATTCGCAAAGTGCAATTTTGCACGGATCCATGAAAATAAACTGGTGAGATTTTGACAGGTGAGCTTTTGTTTGGCTGCCTTCATTTAATACGCGTCGGTGCCACTGTGCTTTTTGATTATATACGAGACATTACGCGGCTTTTTTATGCCGTTATGTGCGTGTATAATTTCGAACTACTATGGAATTTACTCAAAATAGGCGCAAACAAGGCGATGTTATCGTAGTTCAGCCCCTTTGAGGTCGCAATTCGATAGCCAATCTTTCTGGACGGATTTTCCCGCTACTGACAGTGTGAAGAGCGAGACACTGCCGATAATTCCGCTCTCCGCAGTCGGAGAATTTTAATGGTCACGCAGACGTACCCGTATACGTTTACGGGCTTCCAGATTTATGCCTGGCTATACTACTGACTGTTCGGTTAAGGGGCCCTCATTTACCCCTACCTTGACCAGCAGCGAGGGAAAGTACCTCGCTTGTTATATGCGACCACAAGGCGAGCTCAACGAACACGGCCAACGTTGCTAGCTTGCACTTCCGGTATATGGTTTCACCGACGCAAGCCAAGCCAGTAGGCCAATTCCACTCACGGTAGCCGGGGTGGGCCGTTTATAACGAAAAATACAGCCATCAGGCTCAAAATACAAACGTGCGATTGTCACTTACGGATATTGTGGATGATATTCAACCTATTTCTGAACACGACAAGTGCATTTCAAATTTCGTTGAAGGATGTCCCTTTAAGTTAGGAATATTAAATTATTTCGCAGTCCTACAGAGTAAAAATTTTTTTTTTTTTTCACAAGGCAGAGGGTCTACAGGCGACAAATTAAACCTTTGCATTACGATACGAAATATTAAGCGTCCTGGTATTACAAACATAATGTTGTCAAATTTGTCACGGTGCCTTTAGTCGGTTCTAACTACGGAGCTGACGATATATATATATATATATATATATATATATATATATATATATATATATATATATATTGGAAGACTGTTGATGAATAGATGGGGTTTATACAATGAGCGAGGAGCGATTACAGTGGTGTCACCAATATAACGGTTCGAGCAACGGCCGAGCACAGCACGAGCTTCTAGCGCTGCACGAGGTCTGCGGGCACCGGTCGAGATGCAGCTTCTTCTTTCGTCCTAACAGGTGCCTCCCCTTGCAAAGAGGGCCGGTCCACCGGCCCTTGTGGTTAGGGAGCTTGGCGGTGGTAGGGTTTGAGGCGGGCGATGTGGACGATATCGGTAGATTTTGTGCGGTTGTCTCGTGGCGGAAGTACCGCAGTTACTTCGTAGTTGGTAGGTGACAGCTGGCGAGAAATACGGAAAGGGCCTCGGAATTGTTTTTGGAGCTTTTCACATTTTCCGGGCTGGCGAGACGGTGTCCAAACAAGAACCTCTGCACCGATATTGTATGAAACTGGAGGGTGGTGCTCGGCGTGACGAATGATTTGTTGTTGTTGTGATGCAAGCGTGCGAATACGTGAGAGCTGCCTGACTTCTTCAGCACGGTAGAGAACGTCTTGGGCGTAATTGTCGAGAGAAGAATCTTCTATATATGGCAACAATGTGTCAATGGTAGATAACGGCTCGCGAGCATATAGGAGATAATGAGGGGAGTAACCAGTAGTGGCTTGACGGCTGGTGTTATACGCGTATGTAACGTAGGGCAAAATAAAATCCCAGTTGTCCTGATCGTCAGTAATGTACATGGACATCATATCGGCTAGAGTATGATTAAATCGCTCTGCCAAGCCATTCGTTTAGGGATGGTAGGCGGTCGTGATGTGATGAATAGTGTTTGCAAGGCGGCAAACCTCATGGAGGAGGTTTGCAACAAAAGGCGTTCCCCGGTCTGTGATGATGGACTGAGGGGCGCCGTGTCGAAGAAGGATGGAATGGAGAAAGAAATCGGCTGCATGAAGGGCCGTGGCGGTCGGGAGCGCTTTGGTTTCGGCGTAGCGTGTTAAGTAGTCGACAGCTACGATGATCCATCGGTTTTGGGCTTGTGACTGGGGGAAGGGCCCCAGAAAGTCAATTCCAATGCGCTCGAATGGGTGGTTCGGTGGAGAAAGGGGTCGGAGAGGCCCAGGAGGTGCTGTTGTGGGTCGTTTCTTGGTCTGGCATGAATGGCATGCGCGAACATACTTATTTATGGTACGGTGCATGCCAGTCCAGAAGAATCTAGAGCGTATTCTGAAATACGTTTTAGCAAAGCCGAGGTGACCGGCTGTTGGGTCGTCGTGATTCGCTTGAATAATTTGTTTCTGTAATTGTCGCGGAACCACAAGAAGCCATTGTCGTCCTTGGGGCTCGTAGTTGCGTCTATAAAGGACATTATTCTGAATAATAAATAGACGGGCGCGTCGTTTAGTGCGTTGAGTGCAGGATGTTGCGACGCCTTGTAAGTAATGAATCAGCGGTTTCAAGGAATCGTCAGACAGTTGCGCTGAAGCCATGTCGATGTTATCGAGAGTTGCTGTAGCATGTGAGGTTTGTGTCTGGAGAGAAATGGTTGTATCGTCAGCAAGAGGACATCGAGATAATCCGTCAGCGTCGAGGTGTCGTTTCCCTGACTTGTAGACGACGGTGAAAAGGTAGTCTTGAAGCTTTAAGGACCAACGACCTAGACGTCCCGAGGGGTCCTTGAGGCTAGCCAACCAGCAAAGCGCGTGGTGATCAGTCACGATACGAAATGGGGATCCATACAAATAGGGACGAAACTTGGAGACAGCCCAGATGACGGCTAAGCATTCTTTTTCAGTAGTCGAAAAGTTGCGTTCGCTTTTGTTAAGTGTTCGGCTAGCATAGGCAATGACACGTTGCTGGCCATTGTGGCTTTGAGCGAGAACGGCGCCTATACCGTGGCCACTGGCATCGGTGCGTACCTCGGTGTCGGCACCTTCGACGAAGTGGCCCAAGACTGGAGCCGACGTTAATGCTGTCTTGAGTGTTTCAAATGATGTTTCCTGGTGTGGGCCCCATTCAAAAGATGCGTCTCTGCGTAGCAGCTGATTGAGCGGCTCAGCGATATGAGAAAATCCGGAAATAAATTTTCTGAAGTACGTGTATAAGCCCAGAAATGTTCTCAAGTCCTTGACATTTTGTGGGACCGGGAAGTCGGACACAGCTCGTGTTTTGTCTGGGTCTGGGCGTATTCCATCTGCGCTGACCAGGTGACCGAGCACTTTGATTTTCTTGGCGGCAAAAATACATTTTTTTGAGTTCAATTGTAACCCAGCAGCACGAATGCAGTCAAGGACCGTGCGGAGACGAGATAGGTGGTCGTCGAAGTTTGAAGAAAAGACAACAATATCGTCCAGGTAACAAAGGCAGATGTTCCAAGAGAGGCCACGAAGGAGAACGTCCATCATGCGCTCGAATGTTGCAGGCGCATTACAGAGTCCGAAAGGCATAACGTTGAAGTGGTAAAGGCCTTCAGGTGTTATAAATGCTGTTTTAGGTCTATCAGCCGAAGTAACTGGAACTTGCCAATAGCCACTTCGGAGGTCCATGGATGAAAAGTAGGACGAGCCTTGTAGCGTATCAAGCGTATCATCTATCCGGGGAAGTGGGTATACGTCTTTTCGAGTCACTTTGTTAAGGCGGCGATAGTCGACACAAAAGCGCCAGGTACCATCCTTCTTTTTTACTAGAACGACGGGCGACGACCAGGGACTGGAGGAAGGCTCGATCACACCTTTGTCCAGCATGTCAGTGATGTGATTTTGTATCAATCTTCGTTCTGCAGCGGATGTTCGGTATGGTCTGCTCCTCAGGGGCGGGGAGTCACCGGTGTCGATATGATGCTCCACAAGTGTGGTACGGGTTAATACCTGGTCAGTGAAATCAAAGACACTGCTATAAGATGCAAGAAGAGTGCGCAATTTGATACGTTCGGCTTGGACGACGGTTGAGGCGATCATCCTCTCCAGTTTTTCGGTGACGTTATTTTCCGCAATCGGTCTGGTATGAGCGGCAGTCGTGGAAAGTGCAGCCAAGCTGTGTTCAATATGCACTTGGAGGGTGGCAATGCGCGTTCTTCGGGGGAGGATTTGAGGATGGGTTGAAGTGTTGGTTATCCATATGTAACACTTATCGTCGGCAATGGTGGCGAGAGAATAAGGAATCACAATTCCTTTTTTCTCTAGACAGGTGTGGAGAGGTTCGATGAGAGCGACAGTACTTGCGACTGGGTTGGCGACGACGAGAGTTGCAACGACTGCCGTCTGGGGCGGTAGGAGTAAATCATGTTCACTGTGAAGAGCGGCTAGTGGTGCTTCAAAATGTTCATTACCGTATTCTGAAGGGCTGAGATGAATTTCACGATTTGCACAATCAATGAAAGCGGCTGTTGAAGATAAGAAATCCCATCCAAGGATGACGTCCGCGATGCAAATTGTGAGTACAGTGAACAGGATAACATATCGACTGCGGCCTACCTTCACTGACGCGGAACAGTATCCGAGCGGCTGGACCAATTCACCATTACCCATACGTAACAAGTGTCCACTGGAGGGGGGCGTGAGTACTTTGCCAAGTGTCGTCGGAGGCGTTCAGGAATACACGATTTGGCTGCGCCAGTGTCTATAAGAGCATGAAATGTTTGCCGTCCAATTTCCACAGTTATGTTAGTCGGTCCTACAAACGGAGGATTTGCCACAAATTGTGCAGGTGCAGCCTGACCTCCATTGTCGATGCAGGCTGCGGTGTTCAGTTTGACTGGTGGGAGGTGGAAGCCACTGCGTTGTCATTGAAGGGCGAAATGGAACGGCGACGAGCAGGATAAGGCGAGGGTGAACGACGACGACGGGCTTCAGCTGGCGTCACAGGGCTTGGAGAGCGGCGGTCGTAAGGGGCTCGTCCGGCGTTAATGTTGGAGGAAGGGAGACCGTAGGGTGTTGCGAAAGGCCGGGAAGCGAGGTTATCACTGCGGTAAGTATTGTAGGAGTAACTGTTGTCTCCGTTGTTACCCTGGTATTGATTCCGAGGAGGGGAGCGATTAGTGTCTCCCATGCGGCGTCGGCAATACCGGAGGATATGGCCAGGAGTGTGGCAGTAAAAGCATACTGGCCGGTTATCGTCGGTTCTCCAGATATCCGCTCGGCGACGCGTCTGTTGGGCCTGCCAGGGTGTTGCAGTGGGTGGGGCTGTAAATGCTTGGTAGGCGCATAACGGTGTGGGGGGTGGTGCTGCTGGTGCATAGACAGATAGAGTGGTGCCCAGGGGCTCAAGAACAGCACGGAGTTCGTCGCGGACAGTGGACGCGATGTCATGAGTTTGACCGGGTGGTTGCAAAACGGGCGGCGTTGGGCGCTGCTGGCCCAGAAAGAAACGCAGCTCTTCGCGGATGATGGTCCGTATCAAGCTCGACAGACTGGTGTCGGTGTGTACTCCTGCAGACACCTCAGGGAGGCGCTCAAAAGGTCTTTTAAGAATTCGCGCGTTGTCTAATTCCTCGTACTTTCGACATTCTGACACAAGATCGGCCACTGTATTCGGAGATCTGGGGGCGACGATGGAAAAAAGTTCTTGTGTTAGGCCCTTGAAAAGGTGACGGATCTTGTCATTTTCACTCATCTGGGGATCCACTCGGTGGCACAGTCGAAGAACATCCTCAATGTAGGCTGTGGATGACTCGGTTGTCGATTGGTACCGGTGCAGCAATTGGTCTTGTGCCCTTTGTTTGCGATGTTCTGCCTGGCCAAAAGCGTCAGCGAAAGATGTCTTGAATCCGTCCCAGGAATTTATTCCCTCTTCGTGGTTATCGTACCATCGAAGGGCGGTATCCTTTAGAAAAAATACGACATTGGCCAACTTAAAGGAATCGTCCCATCCGTTGTGCTGGCTCACCCGTTCGTAGCTTTTAAGCCAGTCTTCGACGTCTGATTCGGCGTTTCCAGTGAATAACTCAGGGTCCCGCTGACGGTGTTTGATGGTTACGGTGGGTGCACGGGGCCGGCTTCCGTTGCCCTCGTCGTCAGGCATGTTGGGTTGTCGGGCGGTACGACCTCTGCGGTGCGCCAGGTCTTGGCGGGAAGTGCGAGAGGTAGGGTGTCGCTGACCTCCACCAACCTGGAAGACTGTTGATGAATAGATGGGGTTTATACAATGAGCGAGGAGCGATTACAGTGGTGTCACCAATATAACGGTTCGAGCAACGGCCGAGCACAGCACGAGCTTCTAGCGCTGCACGAGGTCTGCGGGCACCGGTCGAGATGCAGCTTCTTCTTTCGTCCTAACAATATATGTATGTATATATAAATATTTATATATAAATATATATATAAATATATATATATATATATATATATATATATATATATATATATATATATATATATATATATATATATATATATATATATATATATATATATATATATATATATATATATATATATATATATATATATAGTTTTTTTATAACGTTGCTATTGTATAAGTTCTTACCAATTCCCGTTTACACAAACGACAACAAATCGTCAAGTGTCCCCTTTGCAGCTTTTAGTGGTCTTAAAATGTTGGAAGTGAAATGTTCATTTAGCACACACTACAGCGCACTATAGCAAATAACACTCACTCCTTGCACACAAAAAATAAACCAAAATTCAAACGAACCGCGCTGACTACCAACTCGTTTTTATATATACTTTGTCTTCGTCTACCTCCTGCACTACCGAATTTCCCGAATCACGCGCACCGGTCTCCTAGACACCTAAAATTTTTTTCTCCTTTTCTGTCAGATGTAAAGATGGTGTACTAATACAGTTTTTTTTTTAATTCCTGGCGATTATCGAAGCTGAACATATCGCCAGAAATTATAAAAACTGTATTACTACACCATCTTTACACCTGACGGAAAAAGAGAAAAAAAAATTAGGCGGCTAGGAGATCGGTGCGCGTGATTCGGGAAATTCGGTGGAGCCAGAGGGTGGAAGCTGACAAAGTATACATAAAAACGAGTTGTTAGTCTGCGCGGTTTGTTTGAATTTTGCTTCATTCTTCGTGTGTAAGGAGTGGGTGTTATTTCCTATAGTGCGCTGTAGTGTCTGTAGGAATGAGCAACCAACTCGTCCAAGCTGCTACGTTCATTAAGCAAATTATCGAAGTTACTGTATGTCTAAGATAGATAAAGAAAGCAAATAAGCGTGTTCCTCATGCCGTTCGGCGCCTAAAGGGCTCTCAAGAGTCAATTTCCGGGAAATAGTTTGCAGTTTCAAACTCTTGCAATGAACTCGCTGTCATTAAATCATCAGTTAATAACAGTTCAAACACTGCGGCTAGGCTGGGATCTTATTTACAGTGTTGCCGATTCGAAAAAAAAAGAAGAAAACTCAAACCAGAAGTCTAGAAACAAAGAGTTCCCAACGTTTCGAGGTCGACTTGACTCCTTCTTCAGGGGTGACTAAAAATGGAATGGGACAGCGCGAGCTTTGACCTCTCCTTCCTCTTCTACCGAGGTGATGTTTTGTGAAAGTGACGCAGGCCATGGACGTAAATAAATGGCAAGGCACTGAGGGACCTGTTTATGTTCCCCGGTGTGTTCTGGATATGCCACGACTCCAAGAACAGGCGTTTTTAAGTATGGGGCTCCGTGCCTATCACGTGCGCCTTTCCGAAGTCGATCCGATGATCAAATACCTCACAATGTTCCGCGACGGCGCTACGCTCGCGATCGAAATTGTGCACATTAGTGCCACTAAATAAGCTACGCTTCAGAGTAACGGCACTTGGCCATATTGTGGCTTAAAACCATGGTTGCCAGTTATCTGAAGCTTTATCTGAAATCACAGGAAATGCTTTTCCGCCCTCCACAAATGTTTAAACCGTTCGCGACAGACCAAAGCAATATTACGTGACCTTCCTAACACCGAATCTAATGCTGAGGAAGTCGCACTTTTGAATCATGACGATCGGCCGTTGCCTCTGTTCTGCATACGAGCCAAAATGGCGGCGCCCACAACAATGTCCAGGAACGGAGTGCCGATACTCTAAGCGCAGCTTATTTAGTGGCTCTAGTGCACATCGTTCTGGAACTGGCGCATGCGTTCGGGAAAAGATTTAGTTTTACCGATGTAGGTGGCGGGGCACTCCGCACACGGTATCTTGTGCTTTCTCTTTTGGGACGCGATCTTTCGGCCTTGGCATGAGCCCTCCTAATGTGGACACTGGCTTGTGCGCCACTTGGATCGCTTTTGCTCGCGCTGCAGAACCCAGGGATCCTGGGTTCGAGCCCCACCCCTGCCCGTTTCGATCTGGATGAGCATCGTACCGGAGTGCGGTCGTGTATCACTACTGCGTGATGCACGTTAAAGACCCCAGGCTAGCGGTTATACCGCACTGGCTAAATTTCTCATCTACAGCTGGGAGACTCGTTGCCCCTCTGAGGCAGACCAAGTTCTAGGCTGTATAAACACACACACAACCCAATTTTTTTGGATCGCTTTTTTTCAGAGCACTCGCGAAAGTGTCTCGCTCGTCACTTTTACATAGAAGACACTGATGCCCGCGATGGGGCGGGGCTGTGTGTCACCTGACGATCCATGGTTATTGCGCGTGCAGCACTGTCGACGGGCGACGCGTTGAACAAAACTCCTTGGATAGCCATTTTTGGAGGTCAGCAAGTATGGTCTGTTTCTCCTTTCTTCTGTCTCTTTCCGATGAGCAGATCAGCTTGCTCTACACAAGAGAGTAGACACCACCGACGTCTTGTGACTCGTTGGGTAGTTCGAGTAATAATCAAGGTAGCGTCCGGTGTGTGTTGGCTTCCTGTAGACAGTGAATCCCAGCTTGTCTCCTTGCCTTTTCACCAGAGCATCGAGAAACGGCAAGACTCCATCTCTCTCGTATTCTACAGTGAACTGGATGGCCGGTTCTATGGAATTCAGGTGTGCGAGGAAGTGTTTCACCCCTGATTTCTTCATGATGCGAAAACAATCATCTACACACACATGAACTCTTTTGGCTTGTTGGCGAAAGTGCTAAGCGCTTTCTGTTAAACCAACTCCATTATGAGGTTTGCCGTCGTGACCGAAATAGACGCGCCCATCACCGTTCCGCTGACTTGTTTGAAAAGCTCACCCTTGAAGCTGAAGTACGTACTGCCAAGGCACAACTCGAGAAGACGGCATAGCTCGTAAACACTGTGTCTGGTTCTTGAGCCCGATGTTTCGTCTTTCTCGAGAACCTCTTTGGCTGCAGCAGCTGCTAAGGGAACTGGCACGCTGGTAAAGGGGTATTCAGACGAGGGAGAAATCCCGGGGATTTCTCCCCGGCACGTGCATCCCACGACGAAAACGTCAGGCGTTGAGACGTGCAAAAGCCTCGCGTTTTCATCTCGTGATGCGCGCGTGCCGGGGAGAAATCTCCGGGATTTCTCCCTCGTGTGAATACCATTTAAAGAGTGACACAACGTCGAAAGACACAATCGTGTCATCATCTCTGAGTCTCACTTGCAAGGCACGTTCCACAAAGTGGCCGGTGTTCAGCACATAGGTCGGCGTATTTCCAACAAGGGGAGCTATAGTCCGGTGCAGGTAATTTGATAGCGCTCGGAGCGGTGAGGTCGTAAAGTCTACGATAGGTCTTAAGGTGACTTTAGGTTTGTGGGTCTTGGGTAGTTCGTAGAAGCTTGGCGCAGAGTCATTCCTGCAGATGAGATGCAAGTAAAATGATTTCGACTCTGGATATTGCTTGAAAATGTCAGACAACATCTTGTTCATGTTCCGTTGAATTTGGGACGTTGGATCTTTCTTGAGCCTTTCATTGTCCGGACTTCCCAGAAGATCCCGTGCCTTCTGTTCGTACCCCTCCCGGTCCAGGACGACAGTAGATTTTCCTTTATCTGCCGGCAGTAGCAGAATCTCTGTATCCTCGCGGAGCTTCCAAAGCGCAGCAGTTTCATCGCGAGATAGATTGTGGCGTTGCCTCGGCGAAGGTTTTGAAAGGATGCCTATTGCCCTAGCGTCCGAGAAGGCTGTCGCTTGCTCGGACACTAGGGTATAGGAGCGCAAAGCCGTCTTCCACAGCGGCAACCATTTTTGGTAGAGGGGGCCGGGTCGTGGTCATGTTGAAGCCGTGGCCTTTTGCCAACACTTTTATCTCGCAGGGGTGAGAGTTGTCTTGAAGAGAGGTTCGTGACAAAACTGGCGGTATTAGCGCCTCCCCTTTATGGGTCTTTTTTTCTTAGCTTAGAAAGCTTTATTTTTTTAGATCCTTGTCATTTTTCTCTAGTAGCGGGGGGCGATACTGGAAGCGAACGACCGGGGATGCGATGTTCGAGCTGCCGACGCGTGAGTACAAGTCCAGTTCTTTCCTCCTTAGGATGGAGTGGCAATCTTGAATCCTGGCGCTTACCAGCTGGTGCTCCGCCTGTGCCAAGATCTTGTCTCCCTACTGGGTGTGTACGAGGCGCTTGAGACGGAGGCTTTGGGGAATCACGTGCAAGTCCTGGCAGGCCCTCGTGAAATTAATATAGGTCTTGTAGGTAGCGATGCTGCGGGTGATGTCGACAAACCGCTTCGCTAGCTGGGCTGTCTCCGGTGCCAAGTCAATGGATGACTTGAAAGTAAACATCTCGACAGAAATCTGTCTGGTTTGGGGATCAATTACCAAAAAAAAAACATGAAAACTCAAACCAAAAGTTTAGAGACAAAGAGTTCCCAACGTTTCGCGGTCGACTTGACTCTTCTTCAGGGGTGACTGAAAAAGGAATGGGACAGCGCGAGCGTCGACCTCTCCTTCCTCTTCTACCGAGGTGATGTTTTGTCAACGTGACGCAGGCCATGGACGTAAATAGATAGTAAGACGCCGGGGACCTGTTAATCTTACCCGGTGTGTTCTGGATATGCCACGACCCCGCAAACCACACAGATTTCTGTCGAAGATGTTTACTTTCATGTGTTGCCGATGTTTTATAATTGGGTGTGAAACATGCGGCCCGCGGCCACTTCCTGTGCGGAACAGGGACATGACACTGCGAGATGCGTTCAAGGCGGCAACCAGAGCGAGGATGCCAGTTCTTTAAAAGCATTCTGATAGATATTGAAAACCCGCGCAGTTCCAATAAACATTTTTGGGGGGGCCGGCGTCATTTTGAGTTGTGCCCCACGGTTTTATATCCACACATCAAAGTCGCAGAAGTGCTTGCGTATACGCAAGCACGTACGCGATTTCGACGTTCGTGCAGTCGTAGCAATAGCTACGATTGCACGAACGACAACGTCTGGTATTATCAAAGCTCGCACTTGAACAATTTTCAGTGTTAACTCAATTTTATCTGAAATGTTTATGAAGGTCACAATCAAAGTAGCTAATTCTGGGTTGACATGGAAAAAAAATCAAACAATGTGTGGCTTTGTTCGAAATTACCGTCTAATTGAATATTAACACTCCGTTTACTGCGGAATATTTTGAAGATTACAAACCGGCATTGCGTCCTGCACTTCAATGGCAGAGCAATATTTGTTCTCGCTTTGAGATCTTGCTACGTGGAAATATAGGCTGGTGATCCTCTATGATGGTCGCAACTCTGCATTGCGCTTCTGTTTTCTGGCAGCAATGAGTGACCAAACAACAATACTGAGCAGCCTATAACAAGCGAAGGCAAAGTGTCTACTGGTGACTGTTAGTTCGAAGTTTGTTCGAGGCAAAGCGTTCCGTCTTTCCATCATCTCTGTCTACTTTTATTTATAAACCAACATGCTTCGTCTCAAAATGTATGTCACCATGGGCTTACCACTTAAGCCCCGTAACAGCCCCCCCCCTCCCACACACACACGCACAACTCCACGTCCTCCGCCCTAAAGTCCCTCTACGTTTGGTGTCTTCCAGGTGTTCAAGAACTCATTTGACACAGCGGCGAAGCAGCCCGGTCCGTAATAAACAAACTTTATGTAATAATGTCATCGTTCTGGCATCTCGGGAAGGTGTCAAGCTGGACCGCAATGTAACAATGTACAAGTTAGCATATGCTCGCAGTCTAAATGTCTTTCAAAAAGTCTAATTCTTTGCCGTCACAAAGCAGTCCTTTCCGCAATGAAACCACTTTTATATTGTAATATCGTCGTTGTGCCTCGTTGAGGAGCGTGACAAGGGGAGACGCAATGAAACAGGGGACCAATGTTCAGATGGTTTTACAGTGTAAGCTGTTCAAGAACTCTGCTTCCTCACCACTGCACGTAAGTACGATCTGCGATAAAGCAACTTCTGGAAAACGATGTTGACGTTCTGACCTGTTGAAGAATGCAACAAGGCGAACCGCAGTGCAACAGTGGACACGTCCGCAGACGAACGGAGCCTGCCAGGTGTTCGAGAGCTTAAGATGTTCACGATCATACAGCAGCCCGGTCTCCGGGTAAGCGTCTTCTACATGATGACTACGTCGTTCTGACTCGTCGAAGAGTGCGACAAGGTATTCCGGAGTCTAACAATGGAGTTGCGGAACGCCAACCAGCGGTTCCTCGCGTAGTCGCACAGCGTGACGCGAAACATTCTGGAGCTCGCGTTGTACAGGACAAAGTTGATGGCGAAGTTGGTGTAGTACAAAATCATACAGTATCGCTGAAGGATGTAAGCCAGGGAACCGGAGGCCGCCTCCAGGGACTCGGCATCGCCAAAATAGAGCAGAAAAACGTAGATGCGCAAGACGTAGCTGGGCAGGTTGAGCAAGATGAAGACCGTGGACACGAGCAGGAGCATTCGGGTCACGCTCATCTGCGTCACAGGCGTAATGACGTTGCTGCCGCTTTGGGTGGCGTGCAGAGTGCTGCCCGAGCCATTCTGCTTCGAAGGAAGGGGATCTGAAAAACCCAACAAAACACAGGAGTTTACAAGCATAGGCAAAAATGACGTCAGCAAAAATACCCAGGAACGTGGGCATTATACGTCGTTTCACTTAAAAAAAACCTACCGCAGCCGACACTACATTCTGATTGAGTCAATTAATCGACGCCGAAAGAGCATAGGCACGGCGCCCGTTGGTTTGGCTAAATGGCGCCAGCTACAGCCATTTACAAAGGGTATAGCCATTAAAATCTATCCATCCAATCACTTTGGTGTGTTTACCGTCACTGGCTAAATATATCGTGCACACACAAAAAAAGCGCAAGATTGTGGCGCATTCACTGTGCATGTAGGTTTTTGTAGGTGATAGTAACGCACAAACGCACATTGAGCTTTTGGATGTTCCTCATTTACTCAAATGGTTCTTAGCGTCGGTAGTGAGATGGAGTATAGACCAACTCGAGCCTCTGACGTCAAAACCACTGCGGTGGAGCTGTCGTCGGCACTACGCATGCGCAGATGCTTAGCCTCACGCAAATATGGTTTCTGCGCACGCGCAATGGAGACACCACGTGTGGGCAAACACCGGCTTGTTTGTAAAAAAATGTGTTGGTCTATAGCACGGTGCCCGAATACTGATTTAAATCGAATGGCTCGGTGCCGTTCCTGGCATCCCGCAAAGAGTCCTGGATAATTGTAGCTCATTGATTTTTTTTTTACGCGCAAAGCCTACGCACGGCACAGCGCCCTTCAAGTTGGACAACGATTCCCACACGCATCTTAATCGAATATTATGAATACTGAATCTAAATAAATTTATTCTAAAACAAAGCGAAATCAAATTTTGGATGTTACATCCACGTTAGCGCAACTTTTGATTTTCACTGTTTCACATTGCCAACGTTGTAACAAAACAATATGCATCTTACCTTACCGAAATCAAAAAGGTTGTAGATGTTTTGAGCTCATGAAGAAATAGTTTGTGTGAAACCAGATCCGACGCCTTGCAAAAACGAAGAGATATACTATCGTTTCTTCGTCTCTCATTTACATCAGATGTAAAGACGTGAAATTCATTGGGTTTTTGTGGCACAGGAACAAGCGTTTAAAAAGCTCGTGTTGCTCTTATAGTAAAAAAAGTGTTCGCCGTTAACTCCTCGCCACCTATGAATAGTAAATACGTTGAACGATCTAACTATATATAAAGGTCAATAACAAAGGCCAATCGTTATCCACATTTTTCTCCGGGTACCTTCATGAATAGAAAAAAAATGTGAGTGGTTATTTCGTTACTTGGTAGTATACCCTTCGAAATTTTATTTCCATGGGTGAACCTTTTATTGTGAGTGTTACCTACAGGCAACAGACCATATAATTTTGTTTGTTTAATAGTTTCGGTCTCATCCCGCTTAATCGTAAAGATCGAAACTACAGCACCATCTAGTGAAAACATACGCAAGTAGTTTACAAAAAAAAAAGGAAAAGAAAAAGACGTTTACCGCGCAAATAATCGGCGTCTGAGAACGTCACTTCATTAGATTTCGAGCGAAAACTGCGAATGCGTGTTTTTCTCTCGTCACTAATAATTTACGATGTTGGACCGTTTTGCTTGAGGCTATCTTATGCACACATATTATTGACATTTTATAGAGCTCCATGTGGGCAACGTTACTAGACGGGGTCGGTTTGGTAACTCAATCGGCATTCAGTGGAGGAGCGCGGGCCGCTACGGTAGAGGGCGAAACAGTGGTGCTTCCATCGCAGTGAGATCGATCTACCGCGCGTCGTCTGCTGCACTTGCGTCGCCTGCATGGCCTGCTGCGGGCTCTACCATATCCGCCGCGGATTCTCCGGTAACGTGCGTCGATTTGGGAATGATCATCCGTTTTTGAGCTGTAAATCCACTTTTTTTTAGAAATCAACAATTCGAGACGGTTGTTGTTGGGGTTCGACAGTTGAAAGGAGTTCAAAAGGGCTTCCAGCACACATTTGGAAGTAATCAACATAACCCAAAGACAATCTCAATTCTTCGAAGGGTCATAACCATGACCGAACAGTACTTTGACTCATATAGCTTGTCTCTGGCACCAGCTTTCCCATTGTGCTGACAACGAAAAGGGGACCCTTTATGGATGTGACAGCCCCTATCGCAGAAACTACGCCTTGCTTCTTCACGAGCTTGTAGAAAATTATGTGATCCTAGGGTGTCCTTTAACGTTATGAGTTTTTGCACTAGCGACTGTGTTCCTGAAGTTCTGGAACAGATGTCAGAAACGTCGGCACGCGTGTCTGTTCGGTTGCTGTCATCATCTGCTTCGGGTCCCCATGTAAGCACCACACCAGAGTAACAGAACTGGCTGCAACCTGAGCAAGGCTTCAGTCGAAGGGGGTATTTTGCTTGCTGATCTTCTTAGTTTGTTTCGAGAAATGTGCGGGGACATTCCGAAAAAGACGTCGAATAGTATCTTTTAATAAATGCTGGACCTTGGCCGTAAGAACCGCCTCCGCATCTTTGACGTGCGAGTAATGAGAGATTATTAATGTCATCGGACGGAAAATGCAAATCGCACAGTCTAATTATGTGGGCGTAAACTTTTAAGAGATTGCGTTCTGCCAGTCTTTCAGGCGCACACCATCCTTCCGAGCACTGAATATATAACACTTATCTTTAGTTTTCGACGCTTGCGAGGTGCCCCCGCTGCGACAGCCGGGAGCATAGCAGGTCGACATGCAGGCCGATTGATTGACAAACGACTCAAAGTGCTCGGCGCCAAAAAAAAAAGAAAAAGTTACGCGCTTACGACAAGCCACGGATGACGCCAGCGAAGAAACGAGGAATACAACAACGAGCACAAGGCAACGCCGAGAATCAATCTTAGTGCTACTGCAGCGCCACCTCTCGCGCGAACTACGAAACGATGTCTAGCTGGGAAGAAAGTTTCCAAACTGACGCCCTTTCGTTGATAGAGGTTACGGACTTCAGCCACCTTCGGACTTTAGCCACCTTCGGACTTGATTTCAGCTCTGTTGTTACATTTTATGTTGTTAAACATTAACATAGTAAAAAATAAATGTTTTGAGAATTGTTTTGTATATCTCGTTAACAAAGGCAATGAAGTGAAATCAGATGAACCGCGCTCATATATACAAGGAGAAAAACCGCCCGGACACTGACATTAGCGTCGTTCCAGTTCTTTATATCTCGCGCTAAGGTCACCTTAAAGGAGCACTGACAAGTAAACCCAAGGGCCGTATTTTTTGTTTTTATTGTCTAAACGTCGATGGAAGTTGTATTTATAAAAACACAAGTAATACCAAAACGAAAAAAAAAAACTATCTCGCACGCGCGTACGCGCTATCTTTTCTCTTTGGCATTCTTCTCTGCCACTTCTTACATCCTCACTTCTTTATATTTGTGACACAATCGGTTATAGAATTTGGATGATTTGTAAGCGTCATTTCTATATTATTAAATAGGGGCACTAGCAAGACATGTTTTCAACGCAATTGCAATGTCAAAAATAGGAGACCGGAAGTGATATCGCCTACTGGCTTTTTATGCTTCCTCGGAGAACATGGCGGCGCTCAGCACCAGTAGCAGAGCGTGTAGGAGACAGGAGGATCGGGGAGTGGGAGGGTCGAACGAAGTTCTCTTTGTGTTGCAGAATTACCTCTGGCTTTGGACGTTTTCCTTCGTGTAATGTGCCTTGTTGCGGCAAGTTCGACGGAACGACAACACTGCCTCAACCGATGTATCATTTGAACCTGCGACGCTGTACAGACGCTTAGGCTGACCTCATAATCTTCGTCGACCCGTCGCGGTGCAGCTGGTTATGCCGCACAAGCGCGACCATGGTTCCTCAGGTTCCTCACCAAAGTCCACTACGCGTTCCATTTGACATCTCGGCGTTTCAAAGAAGTTCAGATCGCTGAAAGGGCAATAAAAGAGCTTGAAACTCGAAGTAAAGCGTCTTCTGCTCGCAGTGATTGGCGGCACGCACAGAGAAGTGTGGCTTATTGCGGACCAACAGGAGACTTCCGGCTGGGGAACTTCGGAGCCGGGAGATAAACTCGAGTTGCAGGACGACTGAATCTTTGACGTCACTCCACTGTCCCGGATTGCGCGAAGACTTTACATTCGGCTCTTGGAAATTGTTTCTTACTTCACAAATACTGAGTTCCCAAGCTTCGAATTTTGTGGGTAATTTCCTGGCACCGTTTTCGATTGTTTCGGATAATTAAAAAAAATGAGTTGAATATGTCAGTGGCCCTTTAACGTCGCCTGGCTGCAGTGTTAATGAAATGTAAAGTGTTGCAGTCGAATTTCGGAAAAAGAAAAACGAACAAAAAGAAATGTTTGAATACGCTGGAAACCCTGCATCACGTACAGCTACCTTGCGATTAAGAATAATTTTATTTATTGCTACAATTTGAAATCAACGTATCCCATTAGATCCTGGAAAAAAATCTTTTGGTGTTTGTTTTTATACACTATTGAGTTCATTAACGTACTGGTCCTACGCACTTTTAAAATTAAGTGAGAATTCACGAGTTCCTTTAGAGAGTCATTCTAGGTAATTTTTACTTTTAGTTTTCCAAACCTAAAAATATTATCCAACAGAAATTTTTTGTAATGACATAAATAACAAGTTTATTAGGACCCTTATTTTCATCTATTACGTCTTTCTGCCATGCGTCTTATTCTTTTTATTTTTGTTTACGTTTGCGTTTTGTTTACTTTTGCTTTTTTAGAACTTTAATTAACAGCGAAATCATAATTGCCTGGATGGGGCACTTCCGTAATGAAATCTACTTTCTAAATGAAAATCACACATTACACTTTACATTTACGACACGAAGTTGTCAAGCATATTATTTTGGGGGAAAAGTGCATGTCGATTCGCACGTGTCTTATTCAGGCAATTATAAAGTTATTTTAGTAAATTTCTGACACTATTTTGAGGTACCAGAAAGTGACTTAATTAAGATACCCTTCGTCTGGACTTCACTGAGCATCCAGGGACTTTTCATCAACTTGAATTTACCATAACGAGAGCACTAGCAGCCAATGGGACTTCACCTTGCTATGCCTGGTCGTGACAAAAAGAAGTGTATTTTTATATTTTCCAAAGAGGTGAAGACAGGTGTACTTAATTAAAAAATGGCGTAATTTGAAACTTTAATAAATGAGTACTGAATGTTGGCATCCAAATCAGATTCAGCAAAGTAAACAAGTTATAAAAAAAAAACGCACAGTTGTTAATTAAGCGCTTGTGAACTTGGAAAAGTTCACTACATTAGCAAAATTAACAATGCAGACCGAAGTATCGCTTCAAAATTAGAGGAACGTGAGCCTAGAGCAGCAGTTTAGGCAAGCCATCGATTTGGCGATAATTGTTTTTGATCACAAGATATTTCTCCGGAGCATTTTTATTGAAATTTGGCGTACGTCCTGGAAAATGGAGGCGCACCTGATCCATCAGACGCAAATGTATTTCGTCCGTCGTATCAGTATTAGGTACGGGATTGTAACAAAAGGCACTTTGGGCAGATTTAACGTTTTGTTTAATGAGCAGTAAGTATACCTAGGTGAAACGCCGAAATAATTCATTTCCTTTCGTCATCGCACTTCCTCATAAACCAGTTTAAATCATATTGCATTAGGGAGAAAAACAGTAAATTTTGGTGCATTTCTTTATGTCAACGTACGCGCTGCGTCTCTGTAATTGCAGACTTAAACAGGAATTAAAGTGCAGTGAATGAATTACGGGTACTAGATTATTTGTAGTTGCAATATTTAAATGTGTAGAGTTTTCAGGTTTTAATTTAATTACGTTTTAGTTTCAATGTTTAAAAATATATTCTACAATTACGAGTTTGTAATAATATTAAATATGATGAACCATTTTGAAGGGGGTAGTTAAAACTGTATTCAAATTACAATGTTGAGGTACATGACACAAATATGTCCATCATGTTCAAAAACATGGTCAAGTGTATCTACAAGTGATGTACTATCACTCTCTTCATTGCACATTTTTTGCGAGGAAACTCCATCTTAGAATTCATATAAAATATACTGTAAGTTCGTAATCAATAACTTGAAAGCACACGTTTTTTTTCATACGATGCGTGCGAGACTTACTTATAAACACCCTCATGGGGTATCCCTCCCTGCAGAAGGCTCTCTGCTGGCGATACCTGGCGTAGAAGAGGTAGATGGACCTGGCGATCATGAAGTTCATCACCGTCAGTAGCAGGAAGGGCACGATGAGCGTCAGCACCGTGTCGATGATGGTGATGTAGTACATGGCACTGGAAGGACAAAATTACGCCGGTGGTGTAAGCTGTACTTACGTCATTAGTTGGGTCTAACCTAAACTTATTTCCTTCAACGGAAGTTCCAACTCTTGTAATTTTTTTCACTTCTGAGGGATGAAATAAATAATCCTATTACTTGTAGAAGCAAGCTCTTGGTTAGATAGGTTTCCCTTTTCGTTACCATTAATGATCTCTCAATGATCAAATCAAGTGGTCCTGAAATTTGTTGTCGCGGATCCAATGCACTACTTGGGTGCACTACCGCAATGCACTACCGCATCTAGCAAAAATGGAATAGCAAATGTTAGCCCTACAGAGAGCTTGGTGGCATTTTAGTTAAAAGCGGTGAAACATAATCCTTCAAGTACAAACAGTAAAAATCCTCCCCTCTCCCCCAAAAAAAAAGAAGGGAAGGAAACTAATTGCTATCCTTAATACCAAATGCGTTTTATTCGCCGAAATATATTTAAAAACCGGTAACTGTTCACTGCAACGTAAAATGGACCGAATAGCCTTAGGTCCATCAGAGTAGTACAAAGTGTATATAGTCATGGGGCACCAGATGAAGCACTTAAAAGCGTACTCAGGCCTTTTCTGCAGAGGCTCCAATTTGCATCAAAATTCATATGACAGTCCAACAAACATGGCTAAAATATCAATCCAAAGATTGGGCCAGAAGTAGGTGTTTTTGCGAAGTTATTCAATGTACGATTTTGTTATTTGCCCTGTTTTTTTAAAGAGAAAGTCTCTACTGGCAGCAATGAAAAAGAGACATCAGGGAAAAGCAGGGGATCACTCTTTGGGCTTTAGACTGTTCCCAACTGATTAGAAGTAGTTTGATGTTGTTAAAGAAATGCTTTGGAAACTCGTTCCAGCACCGGTGCGTCAACACGAAACGAATGCACGGCACAGTCCGTTACTAGACTGCCCGCTCGACCTGCGAGCCTGCCTTCCCCTGATGTCACGGCACTGAAAAACGCGGTTATATTTGAATGTTGGCTTTGGTATCATTGTTACTGTGCCGATTCCACAATAACTATTAAGAATTTTGCGATACTAAATAGCATTCAGGAAAAGGTCAATGCCAGTGAGTCCGAAAATACAGTTAGGTGGGGTTGCTGAAAAAAATCGCGGGTGTACCCTTTTGAAAGCAAGACTCCCGGAGAATGCAAACCTACCACACTCTAAGAAAAAATGGAGGAAAAAAGTAGCAACGGCGCGTCTTCCTCCCTTCAACTGACGCGCCCCCAAGCGGACACGAGAAAAGGGGAGGAACGAAACGTTTTTCTCCTTCTCCAGGCAGACGGGAGAAAGCTTTCGCCCTCCCGACTCATCGTCTTTCGGTTTCGTTTTTCGAGCAGGTCGCGCACGTTGTTTAGTAAATAGCTGTTGAGTTGATTGAGCTTCAGCGGCAGCGAAGGCCGTCTGTAATTCCGTCTTCTAGTCTAAACGTGCAGAACATTTCGGTTGCATTGACATTTTTATCACTAATTTTATCACACGAGCAAACGAAGCCGCTAGAAACAGCGAAGTTCCGGAGCAGTGCCAGCAGTCCCACGTACACTGGGGGATAGCCGTCTCCGGATTGCGGGACTCGCGCGGCACGGAACTACAGCACTACAGTCACTACGGTAGCGAAACCACGCGGAACTGTGTCGGCGTTTTCGACGTTATGGAAACCGCAGGAACTGCGTCCAAGACAGGCAGGTTTTGCTGCCGGCTGCCTGGGTGCCTTTCCCCCTGAGCTCGGTTCTGTTTTCCGATGCCGAGTGCAACAGGCGTTCAACCTGGTGCTGTGTTTGTGCGTATCAGCAACATAGCTGCAACATCGTGATGGCAGTGCTGTGGGTTGTGAACAGAACACTGGAATTATCGCCGATGTGACCGTGTGTTCGCGTATCAGTGGTCTAACAAGAAGATGAGATCGTAAACTGTTGGGCATTGATGCCGCTGGACGGGCCGTGATCGGAGGGGGCGGGGTGTCGCAGATTGACATTCCGCTTTACATTAAAAGGTTTAATGACACTTGAAGGATTACGTGCAATCGATCAACGTGCGGATAGTCATGTTAGAACGCTGGTCTGAACAGTAGAAGCTCCTATCGTACAGTGGCCAATGTGACTGTCGGAATTGTCTCGTCCCCGAGAGCGATTGCGCTCTGGGGCAAGGACTGAACAGTACGAAATCGTGACGGAAAGTACGTATATTTACAGCCTGGAATTTCGGCATCGAAAAACAATAACAGGTAAAACCGAAAAAAAAAAGCTACCCTTTATTTTGCTGTTTAAATATACTACGGTTCCTGGAGAAACTGCCCTCCGTGGCGCGCTGGGATGAGCGCTAGGAGTTTTCGGGCTCGCCGCGGCGTAGCTCCGTACACTTAACACCTGCCTTAAGTCGCGGCTTTGACTGCATTCAAGTTGATCGAAAAACGATTTCTCAGTCCGTGAAGCATCACTTCCAGCTGAGTGAATATCCGCTCTACAGAGATTAAGTCAAGACGGCAATTGCAGCTTTGCGCGAACAGCACAAATAGAAAAACCAATAGAAATACAGGCTACGACGTGCCGTGTGGGGAAACAAACTCATGGCTTCTAACTGGATTTGAGCTGCTTGATTTATTGGCTTTCAAATAATTACGGCATGATCGAGCGTTTACTTTTTAATAAGAGATTCATCCCCTTAGCCATTCCAAATACTCTCAGAGGTATGACATTGCTGGGAAAAAATGAACGTGCTAGGAATATTGTTTATTGCTTAGGGAGTCACCGAAAAGTTCCGTACTTTCAAAACGACCAGTATAAAAGACGGAAACGCAGAGCACAGGTGTAGTGTTCGGGTTAGTATGGTTTTATGTTTGTCCTTTGTCCTTATAAATCAGTCCCCAACCCTTACCCTTTTTACCTGGATGAACGGTTGTGAGTCACTTCTGCTGGATGTAATATCGCCGACAATATTCGTGACTCCAGCGAGCTATAGGGGGCGCCACCACCAAATAAGCATGGCGGCTGGGAACTGGTCCGGTCGGCACGGCCGGGCCACCTGAACGGGTGGCGCATTCAATTTAACACAATTACTTTTGTTCAATGCCATATTTTACAGGTATTTGAACTGCGATAGTTAAGTGTAGCCGGCGCATATAAACTTGCAGAGCATAGTTTTGTTTTTTCTGTGCTTTTCTTCTTTTCATCTCAAACTTTTGTTGCTGAGATTTTGTTGAAAACCAAAATTATTGGCTCCGGAAAGACGTTAATAGACTCTAATCAGTTTTGATCAGCTAAGGCAAGCGTCGATGACTACAGACTTGTTCCACTGAGATTAAATTTAGGCTAACTCGCATGCCTCGACCATGCGACTTATGTGTCCGCAAAATTGAGCTTTTGCGAGTATCCGCGTTTAAATAACAGATCCAGTCGTTTGTTCAGTCAACAACACAGGCTGCAGAAAAATTTCTCAAGTTAAGCAAGCGCTTCTTGAGCCAAGGACCATGTTAACCCACTGGCGCCCCCCTAAGCAGCTCATTCACGTATTTCAATTCAGGTTTTAGTATAAATCGAGAAGTCATTTTGACGAATATGCGCGTTATGTACTATTTTACGTACTATGTCCCACCAAGGCGATATTAGTATATTCTTTGGGTTGAAATATTGCCTCGCGCGCTGCTGACCAAGTAGGCAGCGCGCCCGCGTGGACCACGCGAAGGGCTACGGTTTCATTCCAGGCAGCGGACGTACATTTTTATTATCTCTATAAACTCGCGCATTCTAGTAAATATGAGAACCCTGTTGCGTATTCGAGGTCTCAATGTTCTAGGCCCCGAATGTTCTAGAAGCCCACGCGTGTACATAGTGGGCTCCGCGGGGCGAGCAGTACTCAGTCTCGCCCTAGCGCTCGATCCTGCTGTTTCACCGACATCGGCACCTGCGACGCTAGCCTTTCTCTATTTTGTTTTGGGCACACGATCGCCGCATTAAACGTTTAGTTTCTTCAGTAATTCGCCGCCTCATCATATGTCATTCGTGACAATATTAGCTCGGTGACAATACTAGCTATTGGTGAACTGCTGAATAAAAGTATATTTCACAGAAAGAGAGATACTACTTAAAATCAACCAAATGGTTATAGCCGGCAGCATGGAGATGGATGCGGACAAACTAAAGAGAGACTTAATCGGAGATTCACGCGGACCGACAAAACATGACCTTTCTTGGTCAGAGAATTAGTGCCTGAAAAGACTCAGTGAAAGGGCAGATTTAATTATTAAACCTGCAGACGAGGGCGGCTCCATAGTTGTTATGAACAGTCAAGATTATCTTGATGAGAGCTTTCGGCAATTGAATGACGCATCATTTTACCACGAACTACCGACAGACCCTACACAAAGTCTTGAAACGGCCGTCATAAAGAAATCAGTAGTTCTAAAGAAAAGTGGCAAAATAACCAAGGAGGTCCTTAACGCTACGAAACCATCCCACTCCAAACTCGGTCGCCTTTTATGTCCTCCCTAAAATACAAAAATCAATAACCCCGGGTGACCCATAGTTTCAGGAATAGGTACAGTCGCTGAATGCATCTCGAGTCTTGTCGATACACTGATCAAGGACATTCCTCCAACCTTCCCTTCATTTGTTAAGGGCACCAGCCACTTCCTGCAGAAAATTGCCTCGCTAGACATTCCGGATAACGCTTTTCTCGTAAACCTTGATGTGACTTCCCTATATACAAATATACCCCACAGTGACGGAATTGTGGCAGTGATCGAAGCGTACGAACACGCTCATCACACACTTGACATCGAGAGGGATGTTCCTTTCATTCTGATGAAACTGGTTTTGAAAAACAATCACTTTAAATTCGAGAATAGGCAATTCCTGCAGACCAAAAGAACCGCTATGGGCACTAAGATGGCGCTAAATTACGCTAACATATTTATGTCACAACTGTAAACCACCTTTCTCGCCGAACGCCCCACTCAGCCGCTGTGTTACACAAGATACATCATCGACATATTCATCATCTGGGCCGGTACTGAAGAAGAACTCATGAAATTCACCGCCGCCTTCAATTGTAGCTCACTCACCGAAAAAATTTACTCATTGCGTATCACAAAAGTGCATAAACTTCCTGGATGTAAATGTGAAAATTGCTAATAACAAATTAAGTACGAAACTTTACAGAAAACCTACCGATTGACAACAATACCTCCATTTCAACAGCTGCCATCCTTGGCACTGTAACTAGTCTGCTGTACTCTCAACCGCACAGATGTAAGCGCATATGCTCATACAACAACGACTTTGAACAAAACGCTCAGGAACTGAAACGCGTACTAACCCAGCAGAGGTATCCAGCAACTGTAATCGATGACGCTATAAGCAAGTCAAGAAACCTCGACTGCTCAGACATCATTGGCAACCGAAATGAGCGTTCTCAAGAAAGCAGACAGTTTAACCTTATTTTAACCTATACAGGCAATCTTCCAAACATCAACAACATACTGAGCAAAAATTGCAATCTTCTGTCACAGAGCGACCGCCTCAAAGAAATCTTTCCCGCCTCTTCTCGGGTTGTCTATCGGCGCGGCAGGAATCTCCGGGACGTCTTAGTAAAATCAAAAACTACCACTCCCGCAAGCCTAGGTTGCCGACCATGCCGGAAGTCCAGGTGAAAAATATGCAAGCGCACGTCAGAAACAAAGAACGCCACGAGCACAAACTCAGAGTTTACGTGGAACATAAGGGGTAGCTTCGATAGCGTCACGTCAAACGTGATTTATCTTCTGCACTGCAATGTCTGTAACAAACAGTACGTCGGACGGACTAATCTGGCTTTCAGACTACGCTTTAACAACCACAAATGTCACGCACAAACACTCCCCGACGTTCCGCTCTCAAAGCACATGTCTCTTTCTAATCACTCAACCAGGCACATTTCTGTTGTAATTTTGGAATCAGGCTTCAGCACAAGAATTGAAAGAGAGCAAAAAGGATCATATTTTATTTATAAGTTTAAAACCTTGAACCAGGGCATGAAAGTCCGGGAAGGCTGTTTAGTTTGCAGCCGGGTCGTTGGAGAGCTGATTCTCTCCGTCCTTGGGCTTCTCGAGATGCACACGCTGAAGACACTAGGAGATCTTATAACTTAACAATCGATATTTAAACTACGTCGTAATACTTTGAAGTCCGACGAGAACCTCCAAAACGAATAACAGCGGCTCAAGTGGTTAATCTCAGACAGGCATTGACTGTTACATCCTACCAGTCCTTATTCAAGGAAAAATCCCCCAAAGTTTTAATCCACCTCATACTTCGATCTTCTAGCGCAAAGGAATGTCTCGGGATTTGGGCGCGTCGCTGGTCACGTGTGACCTATATCTGCTTTGAAGACGAGCTACCCCTACCCAACCACAAACTTTCAAACACATTTTGTTTAGTACGAGCGTAGATATTCTCTCCGGCAACTTTTCTTCTCTTCTTTTTTTTTTTCATTTACAAGTTTTGGTTTCCTTTTCCTCTCTGTGTGAGCTACTATCTGTTTTGAAAACGTTGTTTTCATTTCCTACTGCACTTTACTCCCTCTAATTTCTTCTTAGGGGTATATAAACATTCACGGGCTGTACACTCGCTACCTGATGGAGAGCGGTCCCCGCTCGAAACGTCGTAATGAACTTCGAATTAGTAACTCCGACAGTACGCATCTTCGAGTTATTCACTTTTCCCGGTCCATTGTTTTTTATATTTACCTTATTTCACACACACACACACACACACACACATATATATATATATATATATATGTGTGTGTGTGTGTGTGAAGTCAGGTAAATATAAAAACAATGGACCGGGAAAAGTGAATAACTCGAAGATGCGTACTGTCGGAGTTACTAATTCGAAGTTTATTACGACGTTTCGAGCGTCGTAATAATATATATATATATATATATATATATATATATATATATATATATATATATATATATATATATATATATATATATATATATATATATATACATATATATATATATAGGCAAGTTAAGCGAATTTGAAACTAAACACTACACAGAGAGCTGTTCACAAATTGAGTCCACCAAAACCAGTGGCCGGGATGGTCTAATCGGGTAAGGCGTCGCCCCGGACAGGCGAAGGTTGCGGGTTCAATCGTCGCTCCTGGCCCAATTTTTCGCCAGCTCTCTTTCCCTTTCCCTTTCCCTAACTTTAATGCAATAAATTCAGTAATCACCTTCTCCCCTTTGCGTTCACATAATTACTACGGCTGCACTTGTTAATCTTCACTCCTTCCCATTATATATACGGTGCAGCCTCTTCCTATGAGGAGGAATGGTTCCCTAGATATCTTGAAAGACGGGCCCTTTCCGACATTTGCAGGCTGAGATGACGTGCCACGTCACTGCCGCATGTCGGAAATAGCGCGGGCCTTAAATCAGCAATGGTCGTCGTCTGCCAAGTTAAAGGGCAACTCCGGCCGAAACTGAAAATTAAATAAATTACTGGTATCGTTAATATATTACGTATAGCCAAAATATTACGTCCGGGGGACGGCGCATTCTCAACTAAAGCTGACGATAAAAATGCGAGCCGCCGCGACCCGCTGCTTCTTAGCGGGCGGCCAGCGGGTTGCCGATCGCTAAAGCAAGATTGGGCCGTGACGTCAGTATCGTTCTCTTGTTGTTGTTTTTTTCCTTCGGTCCAAGCGTTGCGCGGAGTGCGCTTCTTTGAGGCGCTACCACCGCTACTTCGGCTTGTGATTGGCGTGTTTAGCCGTTGCTTTTATCTGTAGCCCGTGTAGCATCCGTATAGCCCAGGGGTGGCCAAGCTGGGCGGCTCGCGAGCCGCATGCGGCTCTTCGCTTGTTAAAGTGCGGCTCGCGGCGCCCTCCCCTACCGCACCCCCCCCCCCCCCCTGTCCCCGAATCCCTTCCGGTCACACGAGCACTTCCCTCACAAAGAAATGGAACGTCTTTTGAATCAAGGGACAGGTTGCGGTTTGGTAATCTTGCGGGACTGCTACCTTAACGTACAGTTGGACTGAATTTGGCTCGGATAGATTTAGAGTAGTTTGAACAAAAGTTTGCCCTCCCCCCACCGCGGCTCTTGCAAGTTTCGTGGTTGTGTTTGCGGCTCTTAGGTCGGGTCAGCCTGGCCGCCCCTGGTGTAGCCTTTTGTTTATTTGCTTGTGAGGACTCCAAGGCTAGTTTTAGCGAGCAACTCGGTGCGCCCAAGACTGCCCAGTTCAGAGTCGTCTCGTTGGAGTGCTGCCATGCCGCTGACATCCAGAATATAGAAGCAACAGGTGGCATTACCCCCCTCCTCCCCGCATAGGCGCACCATGAAGTACGCCTATACGAACTCTATGGTGCGCGCACGCACCTTTACCGTTCATGCAGCTCATGTGCTTCGAAATGACACCTTTGCGGCTCAGACGTCACAGCTCAACTGTCGCTGTGTTTTGCCTCACGGGTTGTGTAACTGCTTACTTCTTTTTTTTTCGTCGTAGGTTCTCCACAAAATGTTTAGTTTTTATCTGTTCATTCGCCGCCTCATCAATTGCCATTCGTGACAATGTAGACATCGCAGCTACATGCGGCATCGGTGCTCAACGGCATTGAAAGAACAATTTTCTTGCGTTAGAAAATCCAAAAAAGAATATTTTTATAAGAGATCTGTATAGATCATCACATGGCATATAGGAGGAATGTCCCTAAAACGTAATATTTTGTTTTATTTGATAAAGAATCCACCCTTCTCAGTACTTCATCTGTCATATTTACAGCACAGCTAGTACTACTTATTATTTATTGGAATTCGTGAAACAAACTATGAACTGCGTGAACGGTTCAGCGAAAGGCCTTGCGGCGGTTCCCGGAACGCCCTTCCTATCTCAGTAAATTGGCAGAAATCAGACTGAACGCCACATAAATGCCCGCTAACATGAAATAGAAAAAAATGTTCTCGCACCAAGGCTTCCCAAAAGCTTTATTGTCTTTGATAGTCAATTTTCGGTAGGATATACCACTGAATGGAGAAAACAATGGATACAACAAGGACACAGGCACAGCATCCGACAGAGTTAAAACCTGAGGAGCATAAAACCAGAAAAAACTCAGGGGTTCTCCTGTAGTTCGAAAATACAACTCATTAGGTCATGAGTGCTCCTGCATCAGACTCTTCACTGTGCCGGTGTTTCTGACTTCTATTTGAAGGTTGAAAATGCCATCCCCTCTCAGTTGCTCTTGGATACACAATTGTCGCACGCCGGCGTCGTTCTTTGCGCGCGCCTTTCCCTGACCGGCCGCAAGGCCGTTCGCTGAACTTTAAAACGTAAGTACACCAATTCCCTCATGTAAGCTGCTGACTCGCGTACAGGAGTCAGCAGCTTACATGAGGGAACTGGTGTACTTACGTTTTAAAACAACTAAGGTTATAAACGACGCCAAAGAGAAACGCCGCGGTCAGATTTCAGGCCTGCATACTAGAGATCCGTTGGCAGATATGCTACCTCAAGGCAGCCTGCTGATTTTTACACGGAAGAGGGTCTCCCTCTTGGTTTTACTCTGAGCGAAATCAAGACAAAGATAGCCCAGGTTCAAGATGCTAGGTCAAGGCGCCCAGGACATCCCAAAGCGAATCGATGGTGGAACCACTTAAAACCACCTGAGTGAAGCTTCCGTGCAATTTCCACTAAACTCTAGGATATAAATATTTCAGGGTAAATTTTGTTGAACCTTTCAGGAACCTTTGCTGTGAAGTGGGAAGTTCGTCGAACTTATGTACTTGCCAGGCTTGAAATTTAGAAAATGTACAAATTTCTTAGCTTGGTAAGTTTTAAGTAAAAAAAATAGATTGGAAATTTTTATCGCGACAATTTTGTAGGTTTATGACTAATAGTATATCTTAGAGTGAATAATATTAACGTTCAAACTCGTTAATTTTATAGTGTGTAATGTTTTAAGAAATTTAAACGCTTCGAATATTTCTGACCTCGTGGTGTGATCTGTGTACCACAATTACGAAACAAAATGTCACTTTATCTCTAGTATTTACTGTCTCAAACGTGCGAGTCAAAGAAAGTAATATATTTTCCGTTGGTCCAAACTAACGGAAAGAGAAAATGAAACATGAGAGTGACAGGAGGAGAAAACGAAGTGTCCTATTAACTTGACAAACGGCGAAGGCAATATGCTCCCAGTGAGGCAATCAGCTGGTCGATAAAGGACACGTGACTATACTCCCTCTCACTAAAAAGGTGCAGTACAACCCAGTGGCATCACGAGGGTCAGCGGCACCCGGGGCGGCAGCCCGCCGCAACCGCCCCCCCCCCGCCCCCCCCCCCCGCCCCCCCCCCCCCCCCCCCCGCGCTCGCGTGCATGGCCCGCCGCCACTCTCCCTTTCCTCCCCGCTCTCGTGGCCCGCCACGACACCCCCCTGAGCGCTGCACCCGGGGCGGCCCCCCCTTCTCTTGTGACGCCACTGGTACAGTCAAAGCTAAAGGAGAGAGAGCGTGTCTCAACCTGTTCAGGAGGAGGGAAAGGAGGAACGGGAGAAAAGGGCTGGGATTCCCCCGTTCCTTCTTTCGCTCCTCTTGAACAGGCCGCGATACACTCTTGCCCCTGCAGCTTTGGCTGTACTGCACGGTTTTAAGTGGGTGGAGTATATATACTTTATCTCACTAATAGCGCGAGTTGCTGTAGCAGCCACGGGCGCGAGAGAGAGGAAAGCCTCTTTGGTGCGAATTTTGAGCGATAGGCTAATCCCTGAGAGGGGAAAAGTCACACCTGGGACCAACACTTCCTAGATAACATAAGGGTAGTTCTGAATGAGATGGCTTAATCAGAGAAGTCCAATGCTGGACACGAGTTGGAAACGAGTGATGCGTCAGCGCTCGGCTTCGGATCAAGACTGAGCCGAACTTTGGCGCAGTCGTCCTGTCCAATCTGTGACCAGCGTTGGCCTCCTTTGATGACCAGAGGTCGGCATTTTAGGTCGCCCTCACTCACCCTCACCCTCACAGCCACACTCACCTAAGCCCCTCACTCACCCTCATCCTCACAGCTACACTCACCTTCAGCCCCTCACTCACCCTCATCCTCACAGTCACACTCACCTTCAGCCCCTCACTCACCCTCACTGAACCTGACGGCCCACACACCCCTCACTCACTCATGGCCCTCACGCCCCTCACGCACTCACCGCCCTCACGGCCCTCACGCACTCATGGCCCTCACGCCCCTCACCACCCTCACGGCCCTCACGCACTCATACCGCTCACACCCCTCACGCACTCATGGCTCTCACGCCACTCACCGCCCTCACGCCCCTCACACACTCATGACCCTCACGCCCCTCTCGCACTCACAGCCCTCACGCACTCATACCCCTCACGCCTCTCACGCACTCATGGCCCTCACACCACTCAGGCCCGCTTCAGATAGGGCAATTTCGCCCAGAAACTTGACATCGCAACACCAGCAACACCGGCCACCCGTATCCACACGCAGCAACCAATTGCTGCAATTTGCCATCATCGTCATGACATTTTATTTTTCTTGCACTATTTAGACACACAATTACGCGCTATAAACGTGTTTTTATGAATTTAAATCTCGTTGAGAATACTAATGCATCTTTCTGAAACAGTTCATTTCCAAAAACGATAAATTTCAAACCAGAAACTAGTCCTTTGTTGACATCATCACCGGCACGTGGTATCACGTGAAAGCGTTGCGTCCCTGATTGGAGGCAGCCTCTTCAAACCTCTTGGAATTACTCCGAGCTGCTCGCCCTTTTCGAGCCGGACGAGATCTCAGTCATTCGTGTCGATCTATACTTTGTCTCATTCTACGATGGACTAAAGGCCAAAGCCACAGGCCGCCAGGTCCAATCACGTTCCACGCTATACTATGACACGCTTAGTATTGATTAGGTGTGGGCGAATAATGCCGAATCCAAAAGCGCCACATCATTTCTATTGCTTCGACGCTCTAAATAGCCTATTTGTTGTGTCTTTCTTTGCGATGTAAAATTTTTCACTCAGTGCTCTTCGATTCGAACCACTGTCCACTCGTCACCTTATCAGTGATCCGAGACGCGGGCACGGATTCGTGCATTGAAGCGAAATAGACAGAATTTCCAAGTGGCTCGTGTGCGTACCTTTTGCCGTTAGTCCATCGTAGGGTGAGACGAAGTATAGGGCCCGGTGGTCTAGGGAAGCTAGGGAACAACTCACCAGCAACACCAAAATTGCTGAGAAAGTTGCTCTGTATGAAGGGGGCCTCACACACTCAACGACCTCCCGCCCCTCACGCACTCATGGCCCTCACGCCACCCACACACTCACTGCCCTCACGGCCCTCACACCCCTCACGCCCCTCAGGCACTCATGACCCTCACACCCCTCACGCACTCACCGCCCTCACGGCCCTCATACCACTCAGGCACTCATGGCCCTCACGCCACTCACCGCCCTCACGTCACTCACCGCCCTCACGTCCCTCAGACACGCATGGCCCTTGCACCCCTCACGCCCGTCACGCACTCACCGCCCTCACGGCCCTCACGCATTCACGGTCCTCACAGCCCTCAGGGCCCTCAAACTCATGAATTTTCCTGATTCAGAAACTCACTCTCCCTCACCTTAACTGTGAAGATGAGGGTGAGTGAGGGCCCTAATAAGTGAGGTTTGCCGAGGTATGTTGATGACATCATTTCATTCAGCACTACGGTTTTCTTATCTAAGAGGTGTTGCTGGGACACACAAAATAGAGGGTAAGATTGGAGTTCCTAACCTCGGTTTCCAAATTTTTGGGTTAGACACTCTCCCCTGTACCTCTGGTGAGGATTGTCACGTGATCTCTCTCAGTCTCTCTGAAGTTCTCCGATGGCCCGAGGGGGCGGTAGCGTTTTTTCTCGTCCAAGTTAGGGTGACACAAAGTATAGTGAACGAGAGATCCATCGGAGATTAATCGTGCCTCGGTGTCTGGTCCCACCGGTGTGACAAACACCGCTTTGTCTTCGGACTAAACTAAATGAAAAATGCTCCCGATTAATCTGTCTACACTACCGCTTATTTCCTTTGCGAAAGAATATGAAACACTCCCGCCTTTCCATGCTCACTTGAGCTGAAGCGACGGCAAACAAAACCTACTCGTCTGTATATGACACATTTTCCGACTGACGAAACCGAAGGCTGCATTTGACTGCGGCTCACTTTCAATCAGTGAGGTATTGACTGATAATAAATCTCAGCCGAACGCCGACTCAGTTCTCTTGTTCAATCTGGGCCCCGAGTTGCATCAAGATATATGACTCAAGCCTCAATTGCACATGGCATCTGATCAATGAACATTGAACCACGTAGAAAATAAACTGGATAAAGCTGCACGTGTAGTTCCGTATCTACACCGAAAGACATTTTTCGTTTACTCTTGCGCCAAGCCGTATGGTTTCTGTATAAATAATCTACAACTAAAACAAAGTAATACATTCCAACCTAATAGAGATAAAAAAAATATAAGAGAGGAACAAAAACGAGTGGCATTTACGCCCCAAAACGCGACCACCATTTAATTGTGTGATAAAAGCAAACCGATGTTTACGTCCACAAGTTCCGGCATCCAAAATGGTGGCAACAGCGTAGAAAAGGTGTATACTTTATCTCACGAACGTCTCAAGTGCTGACGAAGGAAGACGCGCGAAAATTAAGCAGGCTTAAGATCACTCACCTGTGTGAAGTAAGAAGAAAGATGTATTTAGCAAAAAGGATATATTTGATGATATTCAAGGTTAAAATTCCTGAAAATATTCATGAGGAGAGTACGTTTGGGGTACTTCATCTTGGAGCAATCGTTTATGTACAAAGGCTCACACCGTGAATTCCATCAAGAAATTCATTGGTTGTCACAATTGTCGCATGATCACTTACTGCGGTAAATAGGAGCTGTGTGCCACCTGTGACTAAGGCCTGCTTTGGTGGAGATACTGTATACACGCAGTTTCTCCGCCACCTACTACCCTAGCGCACACCAGTTTGGAACACGTGGAGCGAGCGAAAGCTCGCCTTCGCCTGGTATAAAGGGGGCACGAAACCCTCTGCCCTGTAAGGCCGTCCACCGGCGTCACAATAAAGCACTACACTGTTCTTCATTATTTCTCCTGTTAGAAGCGTCGGCAAGGCTACAGAGTCATCCCGGGCGGCAATGCCCCTATCCGAATCACCCCGGCCAAAGCCGCTTTTTTTTTTTTTTTTCCGCTCCTAACCAGCGATCTATCGCACGTCCACTCTGCTCGGCAGCCGGAACTGGAGTGCACTGCCTATGCCATATCCGCCACTTTTTTTAATATTTTATTCGGCCATTTCCGTTCTACTTCCTGCTCTCTGGCACGAAGAGCATGAGAAGCAAACAAGCAGGCGATGCGAACGGGGGCCGATGACGCTATCGCGTTCCACCCACAAGGGCAAAGCTCAAAGGGGCCCTGCAATCCTATTTAGGCGTCTACCTTTTTTGCGGTTTCCACACCTCTTGTGGTTCGGGCAACCCAGCTGCCACGAAAAGAGTCACTTAATGTCAGTGCGTCATTATTCATATTTCAATGATATTTGAAATATACCCGTCGTGTTCATAAATTGGCTGAATATTATCCACAATATCCGTAAATGTCAATCTCACGTGTGTATTTTGGGCGTGATGGCTGTATGTTTTTGTTATAAACGGTCTACTCTGGCAAACGCTCGTAGAGCAGCCAACGGATGCCACGTCACATCCACGGCAATCGTGGCGTAGTTGGTCTTGGGACCTTACGTGCGGACGCCCTGCGAGCTATCCCAGCCAATCCCGCTCTGTGGACGTAGCCGGTATTATGCTTTTCGCGCGTCGCTGTACCCCCTTTCCAAGGTAACGTGAAATTCACACAGTCTTGGATAGGCCCCGACGGCCCGTAGCATCCGCTAAAAGTGGCCGAAGCATTCTAGTGATCGGACCACCGCAAGTACCCCCAAAGCTGTCGTTATACGAATTTTGAGTGACGGTTTAATCATCTATAATCTCGGATAGGGACCATAGGGACTTCTGGGACATACAAATTACATTTTCGGGGAGAGGGGAGTTCCTCTTTTAAATCTTTTCTCGTCGCGGCCGGAATGGAGACGGTTACCATCACTACCTGTCAAGGTTACTAGACGGGCATTACAAACGAGGTGTTATCGACATCCACCAGGTACTCTTTGCTAATCGTTTAATTAGTTTAAAAAAAGAAAAAAATGTATTGTCTTTTTCTGCAAGCGATTGGTGGGTCTGATGGGTTAATGTTCCATTGAGCACGAATAGACCAAGAAATAAGCGCCGAAATTTTTTGTAGTATCCCTTTAACCGGACGACGCGAAAACCTCCTCCTCCTACGAGGGCGCCCCATGGTGCCGAAAGCGCGCGGCATGTGACGAATTCGTGACGTCCTCGGTCCCGGTCAGCTCTTGTCTTACGAGTAGTCAGATCCGCTAAAAGCTTCTTCTTATTATTCAAAATACAAAATATAAGTTGCGTGAACCATTTCAATTATTTAATAAACAAGTTTTGGTTCGTTATTTTAGATGAGAAAAGAAATCCCATGCAGTTTAGAAAGCACGGAAACAAAGACTGACCCATTGATATACCCGCCACCAAGCGATGGAAGGAGCGGCGCAGGCGCCCCCGCGCATGTGTTCCGAGATCCCGAAGCACGGTCGCTTCGGGATCTTGGAGTCCATGCCCCGCGGATCCTAGCAGACGACGCACGACGCCAGCGGCACATTTTGCAAGAAGCTAAAGTACGAATTATCACTTCGCGAGACCACAGGAGACCCGCCCGAAACTTGAGCGTTGTCGAGTTCGGGCCAAGAGGCTTCGCCAGCGCGCTCCGGACGCTTACGAGGTCTGCCCTGGTACCAGTGCTACCCCCAGCTCCACACTTCCATCGAGGATTCAGAGTTGGTACTCTGACAGACCCGGTAACGTCATGCCGGGAAGCGCGGTGAAGGGCTGAAGCAAGCAACGAGCCGTTGACGCGCATGCGGCTGCAGTTGAAGCGGCTGTAATGTATCATCAACGTAAGCCGCAGCCGATTGGTCAGTCCCTCCGCTTCTACCATTGGCCACCCAAGCCAGGACCGGGGATGTCATGAATAAGGTTAATCTTTGCTTGTTTTTGTAATGTTAATTGGCCTGTAATTTTTTAAATGAACCCGATTTCGAGAAAAGCAAAGTTACGCTAAGTTACTGCGTTCAGTGTGCTCAGGTTTGGTGTAAATTAAAAGCCAGTCAAAACGTCGTTGCAATTCCCCCTTAGGCGTCCTCCAAGTTTTGCTATTCGTTGATACAGAATGTTGATCAGCACCAAGTGTTTATACTCAGGCTTCTGTCCCGACTGAGCATTTATCACAACTCTGGAGGTTTTTATAATAAAAGTTTAATTTCAAAAGCCAAAAAAAAAAACACAGTTTTATTTGCTTCTTTACGCGAACTTTCTCGGGCCACGCACAAGAATCTGATAATGTTTTAACAGAAAACTAAAGCAATTCTAAAGTTCGCGAAATTCTGTTCCAATCTTGAAAGCATGCTATCATATCTTTTGCATCAAAACACCAAAATAATAATAATGGGAGACCTCAAAATTGATTTACTCTCTGACACTAGCAATCAACGTCAACTTAACAATATAATAGAGTCCTATGGGTGCAAGAACTTGATAAGTGTCCCAACAAGAGTAACGTTACAGAGCAGCACGCTTATTGATGTTTGCATCACAAATATTAACCAATCGCACGCTGTGCCTGGAGTATTCCTTGCCGACATGAGCGATCATTTCCCCTTATTTTGCTTTCTATCACAATTTAGAAATATTCATAATTTGCCTCAACCAGGAACTAAATTTTTTCAAAAGATCAGTCAACATAGTCTAGAGGCCTTTCACAAAATGGTGTCTGATACTAACTGGGACAGTGTGATGACTAGTCGCGATGTTGATGAATCCTATTCCGCTTTCTTGACAGCTCTTAAGAAGTGCTATGACGCAGCGTTTCCTCTACAAAAATTTAGAACACGGCGATATAAGTGTCGAAAACCATGGATATCAAGAGAATTGTTACAACGTATCAACAAGAAAAACAGACTGTTCGAAAAATTCCAAAAATGTGGGGATAACTGCGTACTACTAGAATATAAGCAATTTCGAAATGCACTGAACCGTGACATAAAAAAAGCTAAATCACATTACCACGTACGCAAGTTTAATAACATTCAATATGACCCTAAGCGTACCTGGAACGCTTTGAACTCTATCATCAAGCCCAATTCTAACCATACGCCCCTTAATGAACTGCAGATTGGGTCAGACGTTTTCAGTGGACGTGACATGGCAGATGCGATCAATGATTATTTTATAAACGTTGGTGCATACAATCGCTCGAATACCACGTCATCGAGCATTTTTTCACGAGCCCACCTAGAACATACTATTATGCTGAATCCTGTCACTTCTTTTGAGGTTGAGGCTGTTATGAAATCACTAAAAAATAAAAGCGCTTGCGGGGATGATAACATAAAAGCCGAACCGATCAAATACGTGTCTAACATTATAAGTGAGCCCCTGCAACATATAATGAATCTTATATTTGAAACCGGTAGTTTCCCACATGCCTTAAAAACTGCGAGAGTAACTATAATTTCTAAAAATGGCGATAAAAAGGGTATCAGTAATTACCGTCCAATCTCGGTGCTCCCCGTACTATCAAAGGTTTTTGAAAAATTAATAAACAGTCGAATTCAAGCTTTCTTAATAAAATTCTCAGTTCTATCCACAGCTCAGTTCGGATTTCAAAAGGGTAAATCAACAGAAGATGCCTTGTTGCATATAAAAGATAAAATTTTAAATAACATTGAAAATAAACTTCTTACTCTTGGCATATACTTGGATTTTCGAAAAGCATTCGACAGCATCAATCATGACATCCTACTACAAAAACTTCCCCGCTATGGCATTAGGGGTAAAGCATTGGATTTAATAAAGAGTTTCCTACAAAATCGCGAGCAGTTCGTACAAATCAATGACATCCATTCTGATCTTAAGACTGCTAAATATGGGGTCCCTCAGGGATCAGTATTAGGACCTCTGCTTTTTATAATCTATTTAGACGACATTGTAAACATCTCAGTTTCTCCAAACTTAGTCATGTATGCTGATGATACTAGTCTCTTTTTTTCTGGTACTTCCGTAGATGAAATAGAACAAGAAGCTAATAACTACCTATGCGATTTAAACAGGTGGCTCGACATAAATAAAATGCAATTAAATGCTTCAAAAACAAAGTATATGTTATTTACGCCAAAAAATAAAAAGATCAATAAACTGCCATGTTTGACAATAAACAATTGCATTATAGACCGTATAACTGATTGCAAATTCTTAGGGGTATGGTTTAATGACAAACTATCCTGGACAACGCAAACTGAGCATATAAAAAGTGACCTCTCTAGAACAATAGGAATAATTTATAAGACAAAAGACCTCCTACCGACATGGTTGAAGGTACAGATATACTACACCCTCTTTTATCTAAAACTTTACTACTGCTTACTAGTTTGGGGCACCACGGTTAAAACAAATTATAATGGACTTGCAAGTTTACAAAAACGTATGTTAAGAATAATGACCAACTCGAATCACTGTAGTGAAGCCGAAAGCCTATTTGACAGATTAAATATCTTTCCACTTTCTAAACTTTACCATTATAAGCTTGGGCAGCTTATTCATAGAAACGGAATAAGCGGCTTTGAACTCATTCCTGCAAATTTGTCTGAATATAACTTAAGGACAACAAGGGCATACAGACTACCATCTATTAGGACTAACTACGAAAAACAAATGATCAATTTTCAGGTTTCCCAGCTTCTAAATGCAGTTGGTAATAATTTCATAATTACTACAAACCGAACTACATTTAAAAAAAGTTTACGCTCCTTTTTGATTGCCACTGAGTTGATAATTCTATAGATATGTTGAAATACATTTTTTTTAAATTTTAACCCGCATTTTTTGTGCGTCCGCTTTTATTAAAAATCTTGTATACCTTGTGATCACGTTTATATTTTAATTTTATTGTGTGGACAATGCCAGATTGCTATTTTTATATGTGTCGGGAATTTAGGAATGTATTCTAGCTTCTTCACTTTTATGGTTTATACCGAAGTGCTTTCCTTACTTTTATTTATTTAGTTTTTGCTTGATGTCTTATATTACTTTTTAATCTTTGTTTTCATGACAATGTTAAACAACATCAATGTGTGCTAGTATTCATTCTTTACAGTTTTATGTATGCATCCATTTTCTCTTGAGTGTATGTATGTGTGTATCCGTTATATCTTGTATAAGTATTTTTTTCTCTTGTCGAAGTTTTACCTTAATTGCTGTTGCTGCTGGATTTTGCCCCCCTTCCCCCCCCCCCCCCCCCCCATTGGACCTTGATGCCCAGTCAGGCGACACGATCGCCTTTTGCACCAAGGTACCATTTCGAGGAGTGTGTACCCCTTGAAAGAAAAAAATAAACTGATTGATTGATTCTCTGATCAATGGGATGTCGCATCTGACATATCTCTCATAGTTCAATATCTCCAAAAATCAAGAGACATCGATCTAATGGAATGCTTCAAAGTAAACTATATGTATTCACGTTGTCGCATCGAGGTTGCGTTTAGCTCGCAGTTCATTGATTGGTTCTTAGAAGCCAAATGACTGTTAATAGAGTGATTTAACTTGACATGTCGAACTTTTGTGATAATTAATGTCAAATCACCACCTCAGTACGCTAACTGTTTTTTCCTTTCTTTCTAAACTGCGACTACTGAAACTCCCTGGACGTACTAGCAATTCATCACAAAAAATGCAACAAAAAGCTTGGAGCTCAGTTTGTAGTTTCGTGTTTCTCCGTCCCTTTTAGTCCGCTCTCTCTACCGTCACCATGTCGACAAGTAACTTAACATTCATATACAGGGTGTCACAAATGAAAATTTACACGATATTTTTTACCGCAAAAATGAACTAGGCATCGCCGAACGCTCATTCTCCGCCCAAAGGTAGAGCTAGAGGTCACAACCAGATGCGAAAGTTTCAGCCCGATCCGATAACTTATTCAAAAGTTATAAATGATTTTCTGAAAATTTCAATGGGAAAATGGAGCCCATTTTTGCCCGTTTTCGGTTTCTGGTGCCACAGAGCCCCATGTGTTTGAAAACTCCGTCGGCCGCCAATTTTCCATTAAAATTTTTAGAAAATCCCTTATAACTTTTGATTAAGTTATCTGATCGGGCTGAAACTTTGGCATCTGGTCGTGACCTCTAGCTCTACCTTTGGGCGGAGAATGAGCGTTCGGTGATGCCTAGTTTAGTTTTGCGGTAAAAAAGACCGTGTAAATTTTCTTTTGTGACAGCCTGTACATAAGAAATAAAAAAGTTGGAACACTGTTTGACCTCTACAAGATTCGCTTCTGCATAGCGTGTTCTGTTCATACCTTGTTTGGCACTTCTCTCCTATGGTCAGAGATAGCCTAAGATACGCAGGGCCTAGCTTATCATGTTCTTGTCTATTGCATCGCGATTGATACCTCGGCGCTCTTATCGGCAAATGCTGGAATTTGATTGGTTGTGGAGGTATTATAATATGCTCAGGACAACGTCGCACTCTGCATTTATTTAAGCTACCAATGGCGTCGGTGGGCACTGTACACCAATAACTGTAAGACATTTCAAGCGGATACGATTCCGAGTTTGTAAGTTAAGTTTGCACCTTTAGCAACGTTTAATATTGTGAGTGCACCCACACATTTTTTACTCCCTTTCTGACAGTGCTTGGCTGTGGCATGTTGATGCACCAATCGCAATCAGAATGAATTGATATATGCGGGCTCTGGCATGCAGGTATGGGCAGCGCGGCCTCCCAGTACGAAGCGGAAGCATACCAGGTTAGATTTTCTCGCTCTTTATGAGAGGCAGCTCGGTGTTTGTCTCAGGCATTCGATTTATTTGGAAATGGCATTCTTAAGATTCGCTTTGGACGTACCGACGGTCATCTACCGTAGGATCGGTGATATGCGCACTACGTACTGCGATACGTGTACACGTGATCGGGTAAAAGCCCTATTACGTGTTTGTAGCTAGTTACACGTTGGCCGATGCAAGAGGATCGCGCTTGTGCACACAGCCCCCGAAGAGAAATAGCCGTGGTGACGGAGAACTAAGGTTGCTAGGCCTCGCTTCTCTTCGAGACCTGGCTCCAGACAGATGTTGCACACTCAAAGTTATACTTTGGCGGATATCCGTACAGAATATCCAGCCTCGTAAAATTTACTAAGGGCACTCAGGAGGCACGCCTTTATGCTTGCCATAGCCGGAGTACCCTTTTACCGTTATGACACTTCAAACGTTGTACCAATTAAGCTTTTTGTTCTTTTTTTTCAGTTTTATCTACTTTGTATTTGTGGCAGCTACTCAACTATGGAAATGGAGTGTATTTCTCGCCGCACCACGATCTGCCCTCAAGTCCCCTCAAACGCGTACGACAGCGTGAGTAGCCTAAAAAGCTATTTTCTGTCCCGTCACTCTAGAGTGAATACACTCCCGTTTGTCCACCGCAGCGTGTATGCTACGATACGGCAGACCAATCGAGCGGAGTCAAAGGTGCATGCCAACGGCACTCCTCGTCTCTGTGCGCTATCGCTACCATCGGCGAAAGCCCATCACGCCAAGAAAAGAGGGCAGGATCGCGCCGCGTACACTATGCATGATCGTTTAAGCGGTGATTGCCAGCCCACAAGGGCGACGAGAGCCGCGACAATGCACTTTTGACTCTACTTTATGGCTTCCATCGGATTTTATTGTCGGCTGCGATGGGACGTAAACTGGTACAGAGTACACCCCCAAGAAATCCGAAGCGGCTACTTCCAACACACGGTAAAGATTTGGAAGGTCTGACCGTCCAGTCTAGGGAGGGATGACCTCTAGAAACGGTCTTTGTTGTGGACCTAAGCATGACGCTTCACCATGCAGTCTAAGGACAGATGATTTCTTTTTTTAGGTCTCTGCCCGTTTTTAGGTTTGTCATTCGGCGATTTAGCTCTGTAGATTGCAAAGATTGGCTGTCATAAATGCTTTAAGGGAAGTATATGCTCCAGATTTTTTTTTTTAAAAAATCATATTGATAAAAAAAATGCAGAAGATCAGAACACGAGGCATTGGCTGCGCAGACATATTAAGAACCTGAGAGGAAGGGCGAACGCAACAATTTGTACGCACTTTATATTTACGACACATAAATACGAAATTACACACTTAACTTTTTTACACCCTTTAAGGGTGCTACAGCACCCTTTAGGGGTGCTGCAAGGGGTTTGCACCCTTCACTTAGCCGTCCAGCACCCTTTTTTTCGTAGGGTTAGCACCCCTCATGACGAGCGCGAGGGTGCTTGGGCGCGAGCACCCTTCCGATACATTGTGAGAGGTGCTGAGTGCTGGAAGGGTGTTGGAAGGGTGCTCAATTATTTGGACAAGGGTGAAGATCTTTAATTTTAACAGAATAATATGGAAAAAAGGGAAGCGATAGATATCTGTATGTCGTCTTCAGTGTATATAAGTGGGGTCAGCGTACATCAGATGAATTGATAAACGCCACAGTATATTTTTTTATTTAGTTTACTTTTATTTTATTTTATTTTTATTTATGACTAATTAACCAAAATTCGATATTTTTTTATTAGTTTAATGGCCGATATTGCAATTGCAGCTTCAAATGAAGCCATTCTTAGAGTCTAACTCATTTGAAACAATGCGTGAAAATGCAACAAGTTTTGAAATAGCCATCGGCCTTTCCATCACAATTCAAAAACTGGAGCGTCTGATGTTGTGCTGATATACGTATGTGACGTAGTCGTTTTCTGTCTCACCGTCATCCCCCTAGTGAAAAAGAGCGGAATAAAAGTATACTCGACATACACTTGTAGTGTACTGTATGGCAGGGAGTGTAAAAGAATATTACAAAAAGTAGAGTAGTAGTATGTGGCATGCGGGAGCCGTTCCATGATCCAAGTATACTTGCCAAGTATGTTTACATCATGTAACTACTAGCCTACTCGAAGTACGCTCTAAACATAATTAAGTATAATTTAGGCGCGCCATTAGTATTATTTAGGATTATAGAACTGGTTTATAGAACTGCTGAAATGTCGACAATCAAGGCGTCGGACTCCTCGAGGTACGTTCAAAGCGCGATATTTAGAAGGGCCACGGACGTTCGCCCCATTCGCGGAAGTGGCCGATTGGCATCTGTCTCAAATTACGACCAGCAAAAATAAAGCTCAATCAATCAGTCAACTAGTGTTTACTGCAGAGTTTAGGGAGAAACACTGGACTTCACGTTGGCATATTTCAATAATAACAATAATAATAAAATCATTTAGTGTTTTTTTACAGTGTCCAGGGACATCCAATTGGTTTTCTCGCTGGCGTACTTCAATAGAACGCATAAACAGATATGCTTGCGCGCGCGCAGACACACACATATACGCGCGCACGCAAGCATGCACACGCGAAAACGCACGCAGACGCAGATTCACGCATAAACAACCACGCGGACGTACCCACACGCGCATACGAACAGGGCGCATGCACGCACGCACGCACGGAAACGAATACGACGAACGAAACGTGCTTGAGCTATAGTTTCGTTTTCGTATTGGAAAAGAAAACCTAAAGTTTAGATAACATCTAAGATAGACTAAATTTTTGTCAACTTTCTACAACATTATAGTGACACTATTAATAGTCCAGCCTTTTGAAGACTGCGCAAGGACCATCGCTATTGCAATCAGCTACCGTTGGCACTGGCCGTTACGCAGGCTTCGAGAATCGCTTCCTTTTTACGTTTTAGCCGCTTTAGCAGATATTTTAGATATGTTTCTTACGAATACCGTGTTCAAGAATAGCAAGCGACGACTAAGAGCTGGGAGACGCTGCCTCTTACCAACGCAAGTTGCGGACAGTCCATCAACACTGCTGCAAGCGCCGGTGAGCTATTTTGTTTCTGCGAAGTGCGTCGCTGTTTCAAACTGTCGTGTATGTGTACCATGTGCTTGCTAAGCTATGCTTGATTCTAACAATGCTTCTGGCCGGTGTTATTTCGTTATTTGAAAAGGGCGTGCGTTCTTCAAAACCTGTGGCTCGCTCTGCAGAGCGAGAAAGATTCGTGTGCGACGAAAGATTCGTGTGCGGCGGAGCCGAGGGGCTGCTCTGGGCGCCGTTCTACGACGTTCGTCCGACGACCCTTTTGCGGAGCGTTCAAGTGCAACCTGACGGCAGTTCAAGTAATCACAGGTGATGCTAGTTCTGCCGTGTGGTCTCAACAGCCGCTGGCCACCGATTCGTTTCGTAAAGCGGGAGCGAGAAAAAACGTTACAAGAGCGAGCAGCATGATTTCGTGCCTATGCTTATGCCCGTGCCGCAGAGAAGCGCGGTCTCTTCGCGTATGCCGAAGCGGCACGTTTCGAAGTTTACGATTGTGTGATGTATATAAAGTGAGTTTGGATGTCGCGTTCTTAAGTGGCAGCGAAAGCCGCTACAAAAAGCTGAGCAGCTAGAAAAAGTAAAAGTATAAAAAAACGCGAAACGATCCTGAATATTCGATGGTGTTCAAAGAGTATACCAACGTAACGACTCGCCCAGTTATTCTTTCTGTCAAAAAATAATAGCCAATAGTAATAAATGAGATAAATGCCAACTTTTAGTTGGTTATAAATTTCTAATTCACGCAGTACAGCCTTCCCTGCTGTGTTGCCTTCATGATATCAGGTAATCTGTAAATTTATAGGATAGTTCACCGGAACAATTTATGTCCGACCCATTATATTGTATATTTTTTCTAAATGCTCGAAGTTATATAAAAAAATGCTCATCATGAATTCAGCCGCACCATTGAATGTACAATAGCTTGTGACTTTTATGTATGTTCCCAGCAAAAGAAAAAGATGCATTCAAGAAGGGCCAATTATTGCGTTTCCTCTCTAATAAAGCTTTCTTTTTTAGGTAAACGCAAAATGTGGGTGTCTACGTCTAAAAGAGTGGAATTGGCATCCCCCGCAGGGCTGGCAGGCCTGACGCAGCTTGGCTGGCAGCTTGGAACCTATGGGAACCTGGGGAACTGTGCCACAAGAGTCAGAGTGACACCCACCCTGCACTCCTTCAACGCTGGCACCATAAGGAAGGGGCAGCTGCCCCCAAAGTGAACGCAATGGCAGGTGGGTTGTTACAGTGAACTCCCATACAGATGATATTAAACAGAATATCATTAAAAATGAATTATTAAAAGCAAAGAATACGAACCATGTTGAAATAACCTGAGACATCAAAGCATCAAATCGTAGAAGGGACAGAAAATAGACAGGACGACGTCTCAAACTCAGCTAACTTCATTTATTTTGTCCACCTCCTTATATAGTCCCAAACTCAAGGTCATCTCCACCAACACAAAAGGATGAAGTCTAAACAGTTCAAGCGCCACAGCCTTCGTCAAACAATGCTTCTTCATCCTTTTGTGTTGGTGGAGATGACCTTGAGTTTGGGACTATATAAGGAGGTGGACAAAATAAATGAAGTTAGCTGAGTTTGAGACGTCGTCCTGTCTATTTTCTGTCCCTTCTACGATTTGATGCTTCTTCTCTACCCCAGTCTCAGGTTATTTCAACATGGTTAATAATCACCAGCTCGCCTGCACCCTTACGATTTTTTCAACGAATAGGAGTCGCACAGACAAGGAGGAGGAGAGGAACCCAGTGCTGTGTCGTGTCCGTGTGCGCTGTTCCCATATTCTTCACAATTTCTTTTTAATAATTGTCTACCAACTGGTCCAATCATCAGCACTAGCCAACAAGAGTATGCTGCTATTTCTTACTCTGCATTAACCCTGTGCTTACAGTTGAATCCTATAGTAATGAACAAACAAAAAAATGGGTGCAAGCCAGGCACGTAGCCAAAATTTTGATTCGGCGGTGCCCATGACAAAATTCTGTATGAGGGGGATGGGGGAGAGGAGGCCCCAGCAAAATAAAAGATTTAGGGAGAAGGAGAGAGCGGAGAGGGGGATGGGCTTTCATTATTTTTTGAGTGGGCAGGCTCTGGCGATGCCTCTGTTCCACTGGAAAAGCTGAGGTTCATATCCTTCAAATTAATTGGTTCCAAAAATCTATAATATGTATTAGTGGCCAAGCAATTGCCCTGGAGGAATGCAGGCATAGGATAACAAAATTGAATGCCAACACGACAGAACAATAATACTGAAAAACAAGACGGACAGAATAATCCACTACCCATGGAGTTGCCATGCAGTTGCCTTCATTTTGTGCGTTGTGACGTCGTTGAGCTTCTGAAGCAATTTGCTAGACATGTCAGTTTGTACTGGGCAAAAGACGATAAAGGAGCTTTTTTTTTTGTTCCATTTTATGACCTTTCATTTCAGCTTCTTCACATAAAAGGAATCCTTAGAATTCCTGTATTGGTGGTTTGGGCAACCTAGGCGATAAGGAGAGAATTAAGTTACTACTGCATTATGTTTTAATTGAACAAGGCAGAAACAGCTTGTGTTGCAGTGGCGTCACATAATGCCGAATGCACGTGACTTGCGACGCACTGGCGATGCCTCATGAAGCAACTACGATGGGTCAGACCCGCCATGTCTTTTTTAAAGCAAAATGAATATTATAATCAGGGAGCTGCACCAGGTATTTATTAAGGTACTTTTTATTTAATATTGCAGATAAGCAAGGAACATCTGAAGTTATACTTATAAAGTATGGAAACATTAAGCAACGAAAACATCACATCATCAACACACCCGCCATGAAGCGGTGGAACAGGGTGCGCACTAGTGCACGGCCGGTGGCAGTAGCTCTCAGCAGTAAAAGCACCCTTGAGCAGTTGTCACAGCTGTGCAGTGGCTGCAATTACACTTGTGTGATTGCAGGAAACATTGCTTAGAACCCAGCTCCTTAATTTTGTGCAGCAGGTGGTTATGGGACTAACTGCAACAAATGCTTGCCAATCTGTGCCTTCGACTCGCCGACCGCTGTAAGTAGGCATGCTCGAAACATTAGTGTGGTCTTGGTCGTCTTCTGCTGCCCCTGATACCGGCTGGAGCCAAGAGTCTGCCAGTGCGCTTTACACGCTTACAAGAAGTATGCTTGTACAGCACTATATACAGCTCCACACTCCTTCTAGTACCCGAAGCTCCAACTTTGATGGACCTTGCAAAATCATGTGGGCAAGCGCCGTGGAGGGCTCGCCCTCCACGGCGCCAAGGGCATTAGAACTGCAGAGAATTTCTACTAATCTTATACTGGAACGGTGCTACTATTTTTCAGACATCTTGGCAGTAGTGGCTACGATGATCGTGGTTTACAATGTCAAGGAAACCATGGCACTGTCACATCTGTTTTTGCTGGAGAGGAGGTAAGCTCTCAACTTTCTTTCCTAGCATAGGTTGCAGAATGTAACCTAGCACTTTAATGAATTCCCTTGCGCACAATCTTTCTAAGCAAATGTTTAGGTAACATTGGTGCACATATGCAATTGTGAATGTATCCATCTTGTTAAAGTTTTTCATTTTCTTTTTTTTAATGGCAGCCAACCATGCGGTACATTACAAACTAGCACCTTTCCTGCACAACAGATAGAGCCATGTTCCATGCTTGTACCTAGTTTAGCCTTTATCTAGATCAGAGTTTAGCAAAGTTATGCAGTTGGAGGTGAGGTTTAGGAGTCACTTGGGTCTCAGGGGAGCCGATACGGTGGTGATGGCACTGCTTCACATGTTTGGCTACAACTTCGACAAGCAAGCTTTATATTCACTGCATGGCGCACTTTTCTAGAAAGGTACAAAAGATCCAGTGGCTGTCTTTCCTGGCCCACTGAAGGTTGGGAATATCATGGCCAAAAGTAGATTCCTCGAAGATTTCTAACCATCTAAAGCAAAATATTTTGGCCCAGATGTACATAGGAGGTGAAGTCATCACACAAGTAGAATATGGGCTGCTGTTGACTGATTTTGACTTTTTTGCAATGAGCAAGTCAAAGCAACGTTTACGTCTCTGTTTGGAACCAGACTTCTGGCTAGCATTGCCGAAATTTAACTAATCGCAGAGATAATGCAGGTGTCCCTGTTGCGCTGATGATCTTGCGTATTTTTCAGTGCTGGGAAAGCAAGATTTACTGCCACTTGTCTAAGTTGCGTTCTGCACAAGTATAATCAGGCCTGCAGGGGGTGGGGGCATTACATATTACACATAGATAAGTAACTATAGCAAATAACACTGGACAAGCTCGCAGGTAGATAGTGATATGTTAACTGTGATGATTTAGAAAAGGCTATTACACATGGTTCCTGCATTACATTGCATTGATTTTGTTTGCTAACACAGGAGCAAGACATCCCGGCAATGTCGTGCGTCGTGCACTCTGGCAATGACGCCGAGGGGGCTGACTTTTTGTACCTCGCTGTCGATAGGCAGGTGTTCCTGTCCGTGAAGAATGCAGAGGATGGCATCGCTGCCATCATGGTGGCTTACTGGCTTTTTAATATAAAGTGCTCGAAAAAGGCAGCAAATACAGTTGCTGTACTAGAACGGTTGTTTTTCGGCCTCAGCAGCACTACTCCGAGGCCAGTTGGGACGAAATTCCTGAACAAGGTCGCAAGAGAGTAAAATCAGTGAGGCCAACAAACAACCGTTCTAGTACCAAAGGGATGCTGAACCCAGATTTGGATAGCGCGAAACCAGGCAGGAGCACTAGGTGGGATGCTGCAAACCTTAAAACATAACTCATAGGACGGTATCTTGTACGGGTGGCAGTACTTTTTGGAAAATATGAGCATGATTGAACAAAGCTTGCGACACCTCTATTCTCTTCTTCCCTTCTTTTTCGAAAATATGGCCATCCAGTTGAGATACTTCTGCATGAGTGATGTTTTGGGGTCTGTAGCATCCCACTGTGTGCTTCTGATGCCTTGTTTTGTGAAGCCAAATTTCAGTACAGCACCCATTCAACTTTTAAGGGGGGACACTACCTGGAAAAATAATTTCTGCAAAAAAAAGTTGATTTTGAAAAATGTCATATTCCAATCCACCAACATCTAAAGAGTATTCCCAGAAATTTGCAATAATTTACACTGCATAGCTAATTTTTTATAAATTATTTTGGTCCACTGATGCTAAAGAAAAGGTACGGGTTGGAGCACGTAGAACGCATTTTTCTCTAATCCACGTTTTAGCATAAACTTCCCTTTAAGAAAACTATCGTTTTGTTATTACATAACTTGGATTCATTTTTATAAGTTTTTCTGGGGTGAAATTTTAAGGGGAAGATAGCTATGAGCTTGAATTTTTTTAATTTTGTCATTTTTCATGCTCAAGAACTAGCATTTTGGACAAAGAATGGAGATCTAAAAAAAAACAGCATTTGTGTTTAGTGGGATTTTTGACATGAAAGATGGTATAAAATAGAAAAATAGCTCCATAGCTATCTGCTTTGAACTGTTCTAAAGCAATATAACACATGAAAACGACAAATTTATAAGTAATTTCAAAACGATAGTTTTCCTAAGCAGACACGCCCACTTCCATCTTTGAACGTTAGCAATTCTTATTGTACTTTACCGAGGTTAACAAAATTTGGCACAAATGTTCTCAACATCAATAGAAACAAGCCCTGTAAATGTCATTTAAATCAGACAAGTGGTTAAAAAATTCACTTTTTTGGGTAGTGTCCACCCTTAACTTTCTAACTCTAAACTAAAATAAATGTAACATACTTACCAGACTATAGTGCACAAACTACACATGTCTAAATGTTGATATTTTATACCGTACGGTCTGTCTACAGGTGTGGAATCTACAACTTTTGTTTCAAGATTGTTCATTATTACGAAACTGGTTAGGCCAGATTGCCATGTTTTGGATAATTTATGCTGAGATAAAGTAATCAAGACAGTCTCTTACCGTCAGTCTGTTTCCCAGGCTTTCGATACCTCGCATCTGACGTGGTGTTTGCTTGGAAGCCCGCACGCAACCAACTTGGGTCAAGCTTAATCTTGAGGAGCTCTGCGATTGGCTGACGAGCGGATCACGGAAAGCCCTCCGACATTCATCCGCAGATATCCTTTTTGTGGAGTTCTCCAGCCTGAAGTTTTCCCTGAGGACTATACACCGAGTGCGGACTGTTTAAGAAAATACTTTTTCTTTTTAGCCGAAATTTTCCCTTGCACATTATACACCGGATTGTGGACTCTAGTCTGGAAAATATGGTAGCTTGTTTTAATGTTTTAAGCCCCAAACTGAAAGAAGTGCAGCTTGATTTTTATGCAACTTTAGGGTCTTAAATGAAAGTCGCATGTGCTATGGAACGAAAAGTGTACGCTCGAACCGGAAGGCATCTAAATTGTTCTTTTGTTCTAGTCATTTTATCAAGAAACATTCTCATGTACTGAGGTAATCTGTATTGATTTTTTTTGCTAGCATCTTAAGCCTACGGTGTGATATTAAAATATATATATATATATATTTGGTTATTTGTATGGAGGACATACCTGGTTATTTTGTTGTGCTCACATAATAGTTCAATAAATGATTATTCATTTAGTTTGGCTTTTATTGACTCAAACCCCCCAATGTTTTCTCGATTTTTACTAGCATCGAGGCCTATATAGGCTGCGATATTTGATAGAATGCCACAAGTATTGTATTTTGATATGTGTGTGGAGGACATACCTCATTATTTTTTTTGTGGTCACATAATAGCTCAATAAATAGTTATTTAGTTTTCCTTTCAGTTTTTTTTTCATTTTATAACTTTTATTTATTTGCAGCTCAATCACATGCTGTTTGTATGTAGCTGATGCCACTCGCCATGCCCTGGGCGAAAGTGTAAAGGCACTACGGCATACCAAGTATGACGACTCGTAACCACTTCATATGCAAGGCAAATGACCGACGAGCCAGAGCAGGATGCAAGGACCAAGTATCGGGATTGAACAAGCTAAGCTCCTCGCTGTTTATATTTGTACCATACACTTTCTCACATTGCATAGTTTGCATAAGCAAGTGCTCATTATGCATGTGATGCATATCACACTTCAGTTTTGGTAGTTTGACAATTGGACACTTTTAATGACACATTGAGAGTGGTGGCAGACTTCTTCTTTAAAATGATGTTTGAGAATGTCTCCCACTGATCTATTCTAGTATACGAGTATTAAGACCATCGAGCAATTAATAGATTCAGAAGCTTTAGGCATGGAACAAATTCTGTGATATTTTTTTTATTTTCCTTCCAAATTTTGTGGGAAGTAAAACTTAAATCACGCAAGATTTTTCTGTAACTTCTGTTTGCACACAGGCTAAGCTTCACATTGAAATATTACCCTTTCTGCCATGCACATCTTGCCTTCATTATTGGACGATGCATCTATGCACAGCTGCTTCAAGTAGCATGTGTGCCGATGCATTGCACACATATCAAATAATGAATCCAGTTTCTGTAACGAGGTCCTATGCTGGTACTTTACTTTTGCATCTCCTTATTTCTTCACTTAATTGGTCGGCATACTTCGTGGTTTTCTGGTTGCCATACCTGGTATACTGAACCCGCTTTGACAAGTGCTGAGATGCCGGTGTGATTCATTCTCATCGGAACAGATTCTTGTAAAATAAAACTTCTGTTTTATGCAAATTATCTTTTTACAGTTGAGTTATAGTTGTCCTGGCAGACACTTTATACAGGCAAGATGGCAGCTAAAAGTGGCCTTATTGTTTAAAAGCCATGAATTAGCTTTTTAGTTACTGGTTTGATGGCACCCGCACATATTGTGAAAATGGAGGCAGTCACCTTCTTAGACCAGCTTATTTTTCGTGAAATGAGCACTAACCTAAGAAAAAAACGATTGAGAAAGATTTGTGCACACAAAACGGGTTGTGGAATACAATACTTTCTGGACCGCTACATTACCGCTGTCTTTGGTGAAATGATATTTTCTCCTTTTTTTTATCTGTGTGCTCATTTCAAGATTTATTAAAAATTGACTGGTTTAAGGAGGTGATTGTCTTTAATTCGCAACAACTGTCGAACCAGCAATTGAAAAAGTTAATCAACTAATTTTAGATAATAGTCCACTTTTGGTGCCAGCCTGCCTGTACAAAGTTCGGCTTGGCTAAGTGCTCACTGTAACGAGATCATCTGTGTAAATAAGATAAGTTTTGTTTTACAAGAGCCTATTTCGATTAGAATGAATCATCCTCGAGCACGCATTAAAATCAGCATCAGCACCCTATGCCACTCCACACCCCTATAGGGTGCTTTGGCACAGGGGTGCTCGTTTGCACCCTCAAAGGGTGCTCGTCCTGGGACAAGTGCTTTACACCCCTAAGGGGTGTAAAAAAGTTTAGTGTGTATATGAAAAATCCGGTCACTACTTGCAAATTTTGGATTGCGACTGTTTTCAGCTCAGTCAGAATCCATAAATTACAAGTTTTTTTGTGGTTTTTTGTTATTATGTGTTGTTTTATAAATACCTCAGCAAAAAGTTTGGTTTCAGACGTCTACGGCAAGTCGTACACTGCAGAAGGGTGGGTGGAAGTCGCCATGCGGCACGGGCATTCCTCTTTTGTATTGGAAGAAACCAGACGAAAGCCTTCCTTCTCGTGAAAACGTCGCTACTCGAGCTGGGCCGAAAAAGCCGGAGAATGTGCAAGGATGAATTTGTAAATAAATGAAGGGCAAACGCCAACCAAGCCCTAAAAGATCGTAGGGTTTCAACATTTCTGTGCCGGCTCGGCACCTTTTTCAGGGGGGCTAATTAAAAGAGAAGCAGCTTCTTTCTTTTCTTCTGCGGTGAATGTGGGGCAGTATCTTCGTTTTTTTACGGTGCTTCGTTTTCGAACCAGGTTCGGTAGCTTCGTTTTCTTCCAAGTTGGTTATTTACAAACGAGGATCGGCATCTTTATTTTTCTCTATGGTATGGGCCTGTTTCTTTGGTATCTCCTCTAAGTGTCGTAGTCCACTGCCGTATGCTGAGGGCAAGGTGCCGGAGGATCGATTAATATATCCTGGTGTGGTCTGTATGCGCCATGACTCAATAAAGAGCCGTTGCCGACAGTTGGTTATTTACAAACGAGGATCGGCATCTTGGTTTTTCTCTATGGTATGGGCCTGTTTCTTTGGTATCTCCTCTAAGTGTCGTAGTCCACTGCCGTATGCTGAGGGCAAGGTGCCGGAGGATCGATTAATATATCCTGGTGTGGTCTGTATGCGCCATGACTCAATAAAGAGCCGTTGCCGCCAGTTGGTTTCTACATCCAGGATTCGGGTATTTTGAAAGTCGATGCGGTGGTCATTGTCCTCGCAGTGTTCCGCAACAGCACTACGCTCTCGATCAAATTTGTGTACGTAATCTTATGTTGGCGGACTCCTTCTTTGATTTTTTTTGTTTCGCCGACATATGAAGCGGAACACACAGCACAGAGAATTCCGTACACAACGCCTTGTGCTTTCTCTCTCGCTGGACGGTCTTTCGGACGAGGCATAAAGCCTAGTTCACATGCAGCGGTTTTGGCCCTAGAGCGGCGCGATTTCTGCCGTCGCGGCGCTCTGGCCAGCACCAGCAATTCTGCGGCACGAGCGCCGCGACGGCAGAAATCGCGCCGCTTTAGGGCCAAAATCGCTGCATGTGAAACACGCTTTAGGCGCCCAAGTGTCGAAACAAGTTTGTGAGCCACCTGATTTCCTTCTTTGGCCAGCGTACAGGCCAGAGTTTCGCTAGTTTCCTTTATATAAGGTACACAGACGCGGATGTTAGGGCGGGACTGCGTACTAATCTGTGGGTGCTCAAGACTGGGACCAAGAAGACGGGCAACGCGGCTGATGAAGCTGTTGGTGTAGCCATTCTTTTTGAGGTCGGCGATGACAGCCTGTTCTTCAATTTCCTTATCTTTCTTTGAGGAGCAGATGTTCGAAGATCTGGAGAACAGGGTCGCAACCACCGACGCCTTGTGACTCGAAGGGTGGTATGAGTCAAACCAAAGGTAACGTCCAGTGTAGGTCGGCTTCCTGTATACAGTAAACTCCATGTCTTCACCTACTCGCTTAACAAGCACGTCCGGAAACGGCGAGGTGCCGTCTTTTTCAAGCTCTAATGTAAACTGAATGGCCGGTTCGATGAAGTTTAGGTGTGCTAGAAAGTTGTCCACCTCTGATTTTTTGAGGATGCAAAAGCAATCATCGACGTAGCGTAGGAACACTTTGGGGCTAGCCGGAAATGAGTGCAGCGCCCTTTGTAGTGACCGAAATAGAAGCTCCCATTGCGGTTCCGCTGGTCTGTCTGAAGAACTCTCCTTGGAAGCTGAAGAAGGTGCTGTGAAGGCAGAATTCAAGGAGGCAGCATATTTCATCAACGCTAAGGCAGGTTGTTTCGTTCAGGTCTGTCTCCTTTTCGAGAGCATTTCTGGCTGTGGCTACCGCCAGGGGTTACTATGGCAAACCTGACGATGGAAGCAATCGAACAAAGGGCGCTGCACTGATTTCCGGCTAGCCCCAAAGTGTTCCTACGCTACGTCGATGATTGCTTTTGTATTTTCAAAACATCAGAGGTGCACAACTTTCTAGCACACCTAAACTCTATCGAACCGGCCATCCAGTATACATTAGAGCGTAAAAAACAGCACCTTGCCGTTTCCTGACGTGCTTGTCAAGCGAGTAGGTGAAGACATGGAGTTCACTGTATACAGGAAGCTGACCTACACTGGACGTTACCTTCGGTTTTACTCATACCACCCTTAGAGTCACAAGGCGTCGGTGGTTGCGACCCTGTTGTCCAGAGCTCGGAACATCTGCTCCTCAAAGAAAGATAAAGAAAGTGAAGAACAGGCTATCATCGCCGACCTCAAAAAGAATGGCTACACCTACAGCTTCATCAGCCGCGTTGCCCGTCGTCTTGGTCGCAGTCTTGAGCACCCACAGAATAGTACGCAGTCCCGCCCTAACATCCGCGTCTGTGTACCTTATATAAAGGGAACTAGCGAAACTCTGGCCCGTACGCTGGCCAAAGAAGGTATTCAGGTGGCTAACAAACCTGTTTCGACACTTGGGCGCCTAATGCCTCGTCCGAAAGAACGTTCTGCGAGAGAGAAAGCACAAGGCGTTGTGTACCGAATTCCCTGTGCTGAGTGTTCCGCTTGATATGTCGGCGAAACAAAAAACCTCAAGGAAAGAGTCCACCAACATAAGAATGACGTACACAAATTTGATCGAAAGCGTAGCGCTGTTGCGGAACACTGCGAGGACAATGACCACCGCATCGACTTTGAAAATATTCGAATCCTGGATGTAGAAACCAACTGGCGGCAACGGCTCTTTTTTTGAGTCATGGTTCATACAGATTACACCAGGAAATATTAATCGATCCTCCGGCACCTTGCCACCAGCATACGTCAGTGGACTACGACACTTAGAGGAGACACCAAACAAACAGGCCCCTACCATAGGGGAAAACGAAGATGCCGATCCTCGTTTGTAAATAACCAACTTGGAAGAAAACGAAGGTAGCTAACCTGGTTTGAAAACGAACCACCGTAAAAAAACGAAGATACTGCCCTACATTCACCGCAGAAGAAAAGAAAGAAGCTGCTTCGCTTTTAAATAGCCCGCCTGAAGAAGGTGCCGAGCCGGCACCGAAACGTTGGGACCTTACGGTCTTTTAGGGATTGGTTGGCGTTTGCCCTTTATTTATTTACAACATTTAACCCAACCAGGAAGACGTCTGCCGAAATGTTCACCTTCGAGGATCACTTTTCATGTGTTTTCTGTCTAATCGGTTCGTCTGAGACACTGGTTAGAAGTCGTGACAATAAAGTCAGTTACCGTCGGACCGAAAGTAAGTTAGCGTCGGAGTGAGAAGCAATTTTGGGTTGAACTCACGAGTACTTCTGGTCGGCAGATTTATTTGTTTCCTTCCATCATGAACGCGGAGAAACTGTCAAGTTGTTCGGACGTGTACACATGGACAAAGTTCAGCCCGTCTCCACGTCCAAGCAACGGTGTGATCGTTCAAACTGTCGTCTGCTCGTTGAAATGACAGCGCCCGGTAGATCAAACGTTGCTATTAAGAGCAGGCAATATATATATATCTTTTAAGTTTTGAGAGTTTTTTGGGGGTACGTTGACTAGGACTAGACAGTAGATGCAAGGAGATATCGATCACTGTTACCAGTGGTCATTACCGACTTGTTTGATTCACTTGGTCCGATTCTGCTTGTTATCAAGTATCGACGTCGACCATCGCCGGTACCACCCATACCTCTGCAGCGCTAGTGACGTCGGAACTCGAAATGGCGAGTAGAATCCCATCATATGAATCAGGCTTTAGCGTCAACTCTGCTGCGTTCACGCGGAATAAATCGCTGCCCGTCACATCATTTACACGAGATTTTGCCGCGTAAAGAGCCTGGATAATAGGGACTTTTAGCTAACCTATTACCGTGTTCTGCGTACCGCATTACTGGAGTCTTTGAAGCACGCTTTTAAGCGCGATCCCCTCGATCACATCACCCGGGCGCGGTAAAAGGCATGCCCTAAAAGATCCGGTAGTGTGGTACGCGGAACACGCTAACGGTTTGCTAAAAAAAGCTCCTTAGTTTTGTTGAGGCCACTACAGTAGTCGCATAGGAAAAAAAAGGTATATTCTTACACCCTTCGTTCATATACGACACCCACAAAACTTCAGTTTTTTTTTTTTTTGGTTTTTATCGAATCGTAAAAATTAGGGCTGTCGAACAGACGGCCCCAACTTTTACGATGGGCTTGAGAATGGTGATATGTACCTCAATAAAGACCTAAAATATGTATCAAAAAATACAAAAAAACAACAACAACAACAACAAAAAAAAAAACAGTGAGGTGTTGCAGTAGGGCGAAGAAAGCCACGACTATTTCTTTTTTTTTCGTCACCAACCCCTACATTAGCTATTTTAATAAGTTGTAGCACTCGCCTATCAATCCGCTCGTGGAAGTTGGTTCCGTCGATTCGACGTCAGCGCGCTGTACGTCGAACTGAAGTTTTGGTGTATCGTACATGGGGTAAGGGGTGTAAAAATATATTCTTTTCTTCTGGGAGTGCGGGGATCGCTAGGACGACGTAGAATCATCAGTACCAACGCGAAAATGAGCACCGGGTCTCAAACCAACGCTGACAACATTACATTCCAATGCTTTGTTGATGCGGGACGCCGGCGCTTCTTGCCCACCCCCCATTGCACATGCGCCGTGACGGTGGCTTGTGTAAACATGGGTTGGTGTATACTAGATATCACCCCCCCGCCCCAAAAATAAAAGAAATTTTGTTTATTGTTTATATATCACTGGATGTAGTTCTTTCAAGATTTGGTTCGCAGAAGAAGTGATTTTTTTTAATTGTTCGAAATATGTACTTCTTAATAACATAACATATATTCAATCTAAAATGCACTTACGTATATCTTTATTCTCTTCACAAAGGGGGAAATTAGTAATATTCCGTCAGAAGCCGGACATTTTTTGCTAAGGTTTTCGAGGTGAAAACAAGTATATAGAACAGCTGAAGAAAAGCGGGACGTGGCGAGTTCGCAACATGTTATCATCGCTCTGCAGTCAATAATAGGACGGCGTTTGTCGATAGGAAGCCGATTGAATGGACCTTATAAACCTTGCCGTGCGGTTCTTGAGCTGCCAGTGACAATAAAAGAACACACTCCTAAAAAAAAAGCAATGGCTTTACTCAGTCACACAGATTCTTGAATCTAGCTTGGAAAACATTTTCTTGCGCCATTCATGACTCCAAACAAGCGATTGGAGTCTCTTCATTAGCGACGGTCAGAGTATCAACACCCGATTGCTCAATAATTTTTATTTTTATAAGGGGGGGGGGGGGGGGGAGGACAGGGGAGGGGGTAGCGCCGCCATTGTGGTGCTGAGTGAAACACGGGCATTATAGACCCTTTCAGAAATCCTCGCCATCGCCTTATGCCATTACTTGATGAAGTTATATGAGCATGTATTGGGGAGGCACGGGTTCTATGTCAGCCTTCGGCGAGGACTCGGATGCTGTCATGTGTTGATGAACAGAACAGCGCAACTCGCCCAACTTACTACACTTCTGCTGTCATGTGCTTTGTGTCCAAGCAATGGCGACAATCAATGTTGCTAAATGAACTTTTAGAGAAAAAGAAGTGTCTAATATACTCTTTTTAGCAAGTTGAAGCTACTTCCTGAGCACTCGTCACGCTTTCAGGAAACTCAGGAAATATCGCTCTGCACATCCCCAGAGTGTTTTAATGTTTGTGAAGGACGGAAAACTATTCCCTGCTTATTACGAATAAAAAAAAAAAAAACAATAAAATCTTCAGACACCTGGAAACAATATTTTAAGCACAAGATAGCTGAAGCGCTGTTACACGCATTCATGGCATGTTTACTGACTGCACACAGATCGGAGAACCTCGTCGTTGCCTCTGAGATTGTAGGTGCGCAAAGCATAACAGTTAAATCGCTTCAGGCATCAATTTTCGTTTTTTCAATGCGCATATCTCTCAACCTTGTATTGCGGAAGTGCAGGGGTTTCCGTGAGTGCCACTGGGTTAGCTTTTGCGTGAGGTGAGTTTGTAAATAACTCCAATGAGTGAATAAATAGCGGTTTGTCACCGAAGCAAGAAAAGCTGCAACAAAGCCAGAAGTAACTTACGTCTAATTGATTGCAGTAGAAAGTGAGATTTAGCCGCTAAAAAAAAACAGCGTCTTTCAAGCTGTGACAGACGCTTCTGTCTAGGTGCGGTGCGTGGAACGCGTTACAAACTAATGTGTTTACCGCGTTAAAACAAAATGAGTTTTCGCTTGGTGACTTTGAACATGTGTCATGCTGTCGCTGGTCGCGATCCTGGCGGCGTTCCAGCAAGGGTGCTGGATGTCGCAGACGCCTGTTCTGATGCAAGTCGCTCTCTGGTGTGACAGAACACGGGAGCTTAGCAGCCATAAGTTGGGACGCCGCAACGACAGCGACACTCGAGTTCGCTCATTCTTTACGCCAGCAGTTTCACTACCAACTGTCAGGAGCGCGACATCCGACAGCGTGACACTCCGGCTTCTGTGACGTCGTTATTCGTTGTCTACTTCGGAACCCGTTTAGATGTATACGGGAAATCATCAGACGCTAAACACAAAAGTCGCAGACGCACTCCAGTCAGCATAGCCTGTAGCGCGCATGTGTCGCCGCATGCTAACGTTGCGCTCGCTGATTGGATGCTGCAGTACGCTATGGCTGCGATAGGCTGATGCAAGGCAGGCGGCGCGGGGGAGGAGGGAGAGGAGACGCAGGCTTTGTCTCGTAAGTGATGTGGGTTCCATACGCACCGACATGTTTAGGGCTTTGCGATTCTCGAGAATCATATTATCACTTTGTAGTCGAAAAAATCGGGGCTTCGGCCAATGAGAACGCAAAAGAGCCAATCGCGAACCACAAAGCGCGAATATAATAGGACACCTTCCCGCATGTCTAAAGTTGTCAGTGCTTATAGTGGAGTGGGTTGCGCCTACTAAGGGTAGCATTATTGCTTCAGCTGCCTTTTGTTGTCTCCGACAGTTTAAGAAGAGCCTAGCGTTACGATGTGTCCCGCATCTTATTATCACTTCACTGCAAATCGGGCTGTGACATCTGCCGATGTAAGAACCCCGAAGGACGAAGCTCGAAGCGAGAAACTTAATTGTACTAGGCGACAACGTTGTTGATTCTTTCTTTTAAATTTTCGCAGTGAATTTAACAGGTGTTGAACGAGCCAGCGAACACGAGTCGTGTCTCGGGTTCACAGCGTCTGTACACTTGCCGTTCCTTTGTCGTGTAGTCAACAAGTGGTTCGGTCCTACGCAGTAACGTGTTACGGCTGCCCTGCTCCAGAGACCCAAATGTTGTCTCCCTGGCACCCCTCGTCTGACCCATCTTCCGAGACCTCACGTCGATTCCTGTACAATCTGGCCACATGCGCCAGCTGTCGACTTCGTTCCCGATCTCTTTATCGACCCCTCAAGGATATCGGGAGGTTGCCTTGCTCGCGATAAAAATATCGTAAACCGTAAAAATAGGGAGTTTTATGAAGCTTTAGGGAACCGTTTTTGCGCATCCGATAGGCTACAACAGACCCTCCGGTACAAACTGTGCATGCGCTCCCATAGAAGACTCCCATGTGCGCAGTGTGTACCGCCGACCCATGTACTGTATCAGATGGGCAAAAACGGTTCCTTAAAACTCCCTAATAATCGGTGATGGTAATAAGGAGCTTTAGTAGACCGTGTTTAATCCTCCGCTAACCCTTTGCAAAGAAGAAACTGCCACTGCGGCTGCGTGCTGATGGCCTTGGCTGTGTAGTTCAGGGCAGCGAATGGGATTAGCGGAGGGGGAAACACGGTCTACGAAAACTTCTTGATGTAGGCACTTCTGCAGCTTTAGAAATGCGGGACATGGCACGCTTCAGGGCGTCTTTCGATCGCTTCGCGGTCGGTATGCCAGCGTTAGCTGACATATCCCCGGGAACGAATAACGGAGTGAAATTTGGGAACACAATAAGCCCCGCCGTGCCTTTCTAAAGCTGTCAGTCACTCCGTAATCACAGAATGCATAAGAAAGGCGGAGCGTGGCAGATTGTGTTTACGCTGTTCGACTCGGTATTGGGAGCCCATATCGGCTGAACGCCCACCAACATAGGGCGTATTCTCGACGAATTTCCGTGCGTTTCAGCGATCGTAAAAGCGGCATTTCGCGGGCGCTGTTTTCACACAATCGAGAAGGGAAAGGTCGCCCAACCAGACATGACGCTTTTTGTCGACTTCTCTTCGGCGTTTTGTGCAATGTAACAGGACTCGCGTTTTTTTTTTTTTTATTGAATGACGCAAAATCTAGTTTGGCTGCTATATTATTCCGTTCCGCAAGAATAAAAAATAACTAAATGTTAACCAACCGCGGAATCCTAATTGGCCAACGCCTGTTTTACACATGCGCCCTTCAGTCGCAAAGTTGAAAGCAAGTCCGGGCAGGACGACGGCCGCGATCTCCGCTGACATCTCTCGCAACATAGGTGGTATTTTCTTCTGTCTTAGTCGTTCATCGCTTGTTTTAAAGAGATATAGCGATTTCATACAGTTTGGCAATAAACCGTCGAACGCGCCAAGCGAGCTCACAATTGGGCGGCTGACTCAAGCCAGCCAGCCGCCGCATAGAAGCCATTCCTCTTGGAACTTCCGGCTGCCGAGTCAGGAGCTGATTGGCCGGAAGCGCGCTGTACGCTTTCGGATATGCCATGCCGAAATAAACCGAAGCGCCCAGATCTGTCTTGAATGGATCGCCGAATACGCGCGTATTTACACCGACCTCGAGGCATCGAGGAAGCGCTCGTCCCGACGCCCGCTATACGTTGGGATTACGTCCGTCGAAACGCCCGCAAATAAATCGCAAATACGCCTCATGTTGTTCGGCCTTAAAGCTGCAGCGTAATTGACCGAAGAGCGGTAATAGTACCCTCAAGTGTAGCTACATCCTGCGCTTCTTAAGTTATCCGTGACTATATGGAGATATAAAAAAATGTGGCTTAACATGTATTTGACAATTTTATCGGGAAATTCGCAAGCGGAAAGCACATGGCTGCATCACGAATCCTACACTGGCGTTCAGTACCCCACAAATTGCTTCGTTTATGCGTGTGGGTACCGCGTTCCAATAAGGGATTTCTTGATATTTAAAGTTTTAGTGCGCGTTAATGTAGGGGTGGGAATCGCCTGGTTTTGCAAAGCGAACAACACGCGAGCAGGAGGGTGTCTATTGGTAAACACCCGAAGTGTTTATTGGGCGATGACGTTATCTTTATGTAGTTACTTGGATGAGATCAGACTTGGGGAGAGCGCATCTGACGAAAGAAGACAAAGTGAGTGTATAGCTGATGAAAAACGTTTTTCCTTTCCCGCTCATCTTGGGTTTCAACCTCTCCGATCATTTATTTCTGTAAGCGCTCGAAATAAGAAAAACGCACCGACACCTGAACCACTGGAAACCAACGAAGCACCCCCTTTTGGGGGGCCCAATACACTAGAAACATGGAAACCAGCACCACAAGCGGTGGGCCTAATCCCACAACGTAAGTGGTTACTCATGACTCTCAAGGCGCAAAGGATTAAAACAACATAGTTCAAGCAATAAACGAAAACGCAGAGCTCCACCTTGCAGGCATGGTACTGAAAGACTGGAATAACCTAGTGACAAAAAACTTGAAGTTTTTGCGAACGTGCTATCAAAATAAAAACAAGGTAGACAAGTTTTAATCTGCAGACCTAGAATCCTCACAGCTGCAACTCGCCAACGTATCAAGCCCAGAAATGACTACAAAGCAACACAGCCACAAGAACACACAAGACACCGACAGTTGCATTCTTCCTCCAATTAATGAAGAATCACGAATTAGTAATCCTCTCGCCCACCACCGAAACGAACGCCGAATAAGAGCCAAAGCGGCACGTGACGACGTGCAACCGCAAGCGCACCCCGCATTCCAGAAACCCAGCCAACGAAAGATCGAAGCTTGTAAAACCCAAAGCTCATCGCAAGAAGACCAGTGTTTTTACGCCGTCATATAAAAAGCGTCGCTACTTTTTTCACCCTAGACATCGTCCAGGTAATCAAAAACACCGGTGTGCAGACACATAACAACTTGTCAGTCAGGGTCAACAAGCCGAACACAACCTCTGTAACAATCGTGAATGCTTTTGTTGCACACAAACTCCTTAACATAAAGGAAATTCATACGAAAAACGGTAGAATGGCAGCACACAAGCCGACAAAGCGCAATTTCCAAACGAGGTCGAGGGTGTCATATATATCCGCGGCAGTGACGAAACAGACGCGAGCCCTCAGCCTTGCGTCTTACCCCATTTAACGTCGATACTGCAGTGCGGATCTTGGGTCGAGGAGGCGGCAAGGGCGTGGGGAGGCGCATAAAACTGCCTCACGGGCCGCATGCGGCCCGTGGCGCGAGGGTTGCGAACCCCTGTTTCGAAAGCATTTTTTTTTTCTTTTTGGCTTTTTTTTAGCTAAAAAATGGAGACATGTTACCCATTGCACAGCGTGTACACCAGCACTTCGATGTGACTTTGGACGGTCCGCAAAAGTGGGTTTCTTAACGCACGACTGCTCTATATTTACGACCACTCAGTCTGGAAACACTCCATCACACACCTCCTGGAGGGACAAGTCTAAGTGGCGCCTCCTGGCGGTGCCTAGAACTCTTTATTGATTTTCGTTTTTTGCGCTCTGCACCAGGTTGTATTGACGCGTCGGCGGGCGCACCCAATACTATCTTGAGTTGGCTGCGCAAACTAAATAACGAATCGGACTCCTTGTGGCTATATTCCAAATCTTACCCGTGTAACCTGTCTCCTCCGTCAGCAAGTAATATCACGTGGCATCGCGAGTAAACGATCCGCGACTCGATTTTCGAACGGCCAGGATAATCACCCTGATACTACGCGGATTGGCTTCGTCTTAGGCTACGGCGAAGAGAAAACGTAGCAGCGATGACGGAGAAGAGCAGACGATCTCTTTTTATTATGGAGAAACCACTCGAAGGGACGATAATCTTAACAGCTTCGAAGTTTTACAGCGGGGCTATTAAAGGCTAGTTTCCGCAAGATCGTGTCCCCCGCAAAGAAGTGAAGACACTGAACTCTGGACAACTATCATTATCTATGAGCGACGGCGGCAAGCCACGTATCTGGTTGCCGCCATCGCTCATAGATGGCAGCAGTCTTTTCCCTCTGGTTTGCCGACTTACGGCCGGCCATCACTTTGCATTGTACAGCTCCGCTGGTCTTCCTCCTTCACCAGAGTGGAAAGGCTGAAACGTTTTTCTTTGACAGTGACAACGCCGTGTTTTCTGAGATGGCTCCACACTCTAGAAAAATCCCGTGCGTCTACTTTATCCCACAACAGTCAGATATCAATCACCGCAACTTACGAAGGCAGCTCAGCAAATGAAGAGGCCGAAACATAAGCTAAGACCGAAAATCGCAGTCCGAGTTGTGACATTACGCAATGCAAGCGTGACGCTTTGCATTGCTTAATATCACAACTCAGATTACGTTTTTTGTCTAAATATACGTTTCGGCTTCGTTATTCCCTGAGCTGCCTCCGTAGGTTGCGGTGATTAGCTCTCCGAGTGTTGTGCGCAAAGTAGACGCACGGACTTTTTTTTTAGAGTGCACCAGATCTTTTTCCTCACCTTCCTTTTGGGTTCTATATCAAGATCACAATTGCTTACTTATTTCAGTTAGACATCAAACATTTTGTTTTTATTTGTCAGCGCGATTGGTATATGTCTAGTCCAGGTGCCCTAAACGAATATGTTCCACACTTCGTAATTTGCACCGATTAAGTTTCGCGGAAATTGCATCCACACGGTTTAGCGCTGGAGCGCGTGGTGCTCTCTCAACAGTGATATATAACAAAAGTTCGTTTTGTTGCGTATATGATTGCAAAATTACCAAGATAACTTAGAAACCGCTGTAGGCATTTTCTCGGGAGGAAGATGTAGTGGTGTTTTTGACTGATCATAAACATGAGGTCTTTAAAGTCTTCGCTGCTTCATGAGCGTTATTATCATTACAGACACTATAAAAAAAAAAGATTCCACAATATTTACTCCAGAGCCGAGGACGAGGATGCGAAGGAGCTTCTGTTTACGTTCGCACTCCATCATTAACAACAAGTATAACTTCCTGAGGCAGGTGCTCGGTCTGGATGGGGTGCAATCAATTCTTGCGATGAAAACAGCAAATTCCAACAACCACACATAAATGGCTGCACGTCATTTTTTGTAAATTCGAACGTCTGCCACCAAAGCCGACGGAGCAAACGAGCTTTGAGGGCTCTCGGCGCAGAAAGCAGACGAGGAACAGATCACGTTACGTATTTACTCGATTTGATCCAAAGTTACGCCCCGATCGAGGAGGGTGGCGTGAGTAATTACTCCGGAGTAAGCAACCCGCTTCTGGAATGCGAGTTCTGACATCATCGAGTAAGCGCGAGTAAGTTTTGAAACGCCACGGTACAAGACATTTACTGCGGAGTCAGATTGAGTAAATTTTGGAGCACGGCTTCAGTATGCTTTCCATAGAAATATATGGTACATCGTGAACATGCCTGAAACCAGAAAGCGCGATTAGCTGGCACGCACCGATGATTAACAGAAGAATTCGACGAGGTAGGAGGACCAAGTTTTATATAGCGCCATCCTGTGAGGACGCTTCGCACTAGGCGGCGCTAAAAATAGGCCCTTAGCCGGGAGCAGGCTCTTCCATAGGGACCGCTCAGGTGGCATGGTCGTTAGTATAGATTAGGCGGTGTCTTAGTGTATTGCGGTGGGATTTACTAGAAAAGTGCCGGAAAGTGGTGCATTCATTAATTGAGAGTATGAGCATATAAAACTTCTAAAGTCACTAGGGAGAAAATCAGAACTTATTTTTTTTCTGTGGAAAAATGATTGCTAAGCCTTTTTTCTCAAAATACAAGAAAATCATTTGGGCTCTTCTGTCGATTAATGCGACTTAAACGAATCTTTCAAATGAAGAGAAAATTCCATTTTCTTATTTATTTTTAACTTCATTTGGTCCCAATACGCGCCACGGTGACACGAAATAATATTTAGATATACATGCACAGTAGAAGGAAAATATAGCTTGTGATTTTTCGTAATATAATCAAATGAGCCAGTCTACCGACAATTTAAGTAAAAGCTTCCACCATTTTCGTGCGCCTGTAGATAAGAAAGTGAGCTATTGCATTACGACTTTTTGGCTGAGGAGAGAGATTTGTCATGAAACCCTATTAAAAAATACAAACTGTATACAGGAAGTGTTACGAGAAGGCGGTTATTTTATACCTTTGTATGGGATGTGTTACAGGAGGCTAGTTCTTGTACAGTTTTGTATGGGAAGTGTTACAGAAAGGCAATTCCTGTTTATCCCTTTATCGGTTCTTCGTATGGAAAACCAGTTCCTGTATGGGAAGTGTTACAGTGAGGCAAACATTTCCTGTTTATACCTAAATGGGTTCTCCGTATGGAAAACCAGTTCCTGTATGGTCTGTGAGGAAACAAATCAACACCTGTATACTCTCGAACAGGAAGCCCTAAAAGATGCCGTAATGGAAGCAACAACCTGCACGGTTTCATATGTTATGTCAAACTCCATCAGGGCTATTACAGGAAGTAAAATTTTGCACTTTTAAACATGTCTCATGCACCGTTTTAATTTTAGTGCCCTCTTTACAAAAATTATGATAGAGATTTGTACTTGACCAACAGACATTTCTATCGGTCCGTAAAAATTTATTTCCGTCCTATTCGAATTTTTATTGGCCCCATAATAATGTGTATATGAATGCCTGTTGAATGCCCTATGAATGACTGTGTTTAGAGATTTTTGTTTGTTCTTTGTCCCTCTTCTTCCCTTTCTCCAGAGATCATTTTCGTCAGACGTGAACAAGCCGTTTGTTCTGCAGGCATTTGCAAACGACTGTGGCCTGGGTGCTGCCTTGCTGCAGGCGTAGGACGGTGTGCTTCGGCCAGTTGCCTTCACGAGTCACACTCTAACTCCAGCCGAGCCCAAATACAGTGTCGCGGAAAGTGAATATCTCGCCATTATTCATTCTCTGAAGCACTTCAATATACGACTCAACGTTCCAGATTCAAACTGATCACCTATCGCTCTCTGTCTATGGGGCCTGAAAGGGGCCATGCAAAGACTTTTAGAGCGCAGCTCTTAGGGGCCCGTACCCGGCTTGAGCGGCGTCGGCGCCGGCGTCGCCGCCGGCGTTATCAAGGTCACCCCAAGGTCGCGCGACCCCCCAAGGTCATCCTAAGGTCACATGAACCCTCCCCCAGTGTCACGTGACCCCCAAGGTCACGTGACACCGAAAGTCACGTGACCCCCCGAGGTCCCGTGACCCCCCCCCCGAAGTCACGTGACACCCTCCCCCCCCGAGGTCACGTGACTACCCCAGGGTCACGCGACCCCCCGCCGAGGTCACGTGACCTCCCCGATGACGTCATCGTCACTGATGACGTCACCGGCATCTGCATCGTCATCGTCATCATCACTGATGACGTCATCAGTGGCGTCACCGATGACCTCACCGGCATCCGCATCGTCATCGTCATCATCACTGATGACGTCATCAATGACGTCACTGATGACGTCACCGGTATCCGCATCGTCATCCTCATCATCGCTGATGTCATCGGAGCCCGCATCGTCATCGTCACTGATGACATCATCGGCATCGTCACGTGACCCCCCCAGGTAACTTCAACCCCCCCAGTACCCTTCCCTCCTCCTCCTCAAGAGCTGCGCTCTAATTCGGTGTTACAGGGAGTTGTAAACAGCTTTTTTACTCGTTTTTAATTTGCACCGAACCTGAGCGTATTGAAGGTAGTAACATAATGAAACTTTTCTTTTCTGGAATTTCGCTTTAGTTTAAAAGTTACAGGCGAATTATAATGAGAAAAACAAGCAAAAAATAACCTTCTTCATGACGCCCTTGGTCGCTTGAGTGGCCGTGAGCTAGAGGAGGGGCAGTGGGCTCAGCGAGCCGCAAACGACAGCAAACACGGGGTAAAGATCAGTTCAGAACGGGAGCCACTTCGCGCCGCAATACCACCAAAACGGCCAAATCGCAAGCCAACCCTGCTGCGGAAGGCGTCCTGAACACTCACAACCGGTCGGATCTTCGAGCTCGTATACGACCGCAGCGCCGCCACGTACATCCGGGTCCTTTCTAGGCTCTCCGCTCGTCGGTGCCTGATCCCACTACCCCTTTCTAGTAGGCGCCGCCTTTTCCTCCGCTTGGTGTCGGGTCTGTCGACGGGTCTTTTCTTGTTTCCGTACTTTATATACTGCATTTGTTTTTTCTGATCTAAAATACTGACCAAAAACTACTTAAATACAGAATTGAAACGGTTCGCGCCACTTATATTTTGTGTTTCGACTAAGAAGAAGCCAATTAGCTTCTCTTACCAGTATTAAAAGGAGGAGGTTTCCGGGTCGTCCGGTTAAATAATGACGCACTGATACTTAGTTACTCTCTTCGTGCCCACCGGCTTGCCCAAACCTTGCCCGAATGTTGCAATTTTACGTTGTTTTTGCTTAATTTCGTGATACGATAATTTCCCTTGTAGCACACAGCTACTGCAACAGTGGTATTGAGCCATTTTGAGGACTACGAGGTATATTTTAGGCTAAATGTCGGGCTTTTTTTTTTTTTTTCTACCAACTCCTTTGATAGATCGATTGTGGTCGGTTGTGAAACGCTTGACTAATGAACAGGGAAGATTACCATCATCTACGTCCCAACCCGATGACACCAGTTTCCACAAAAAGTAACTAATAAAGAGACTAACACGTGAATGTAAATAAGTATATCGACAGTTTGATTAGCAATGTGCTGAATCTGCCAAAACAGATGAACTCGCGAGTTTACTACTCACTGTTTGGTCTTCGTGGGCACCCAACCTTTAGTGAACTTCGCAGGATTAAAACGTATCGTGTAATGACGAAGATAATAGATATAAACAAATGGTATCGTTAAGGCCTCTTTTTTTAATTCAGAACTCGAGCATGTTTTGACAGGCCGAGTAGGGAATTTCTTAAATTATCAACCCTGCATAAGGAGCATTTCGAGATATTGGCCCTGGGAAATAAATTATTTTTATATGAACATTTGCTTACTCAAGATATGACGTAAGTGACAGACCCGTCAAATTAAATCTGGCATTTGTCTTCCGTAATATTGGCCAAAAAAATTAAAGGGCTGCAGGAGGAGAAATATCTCGGAAAGTTTGGCTAAATTCTAGCGCTAGGCACCATTTCACAGACCTGTGTGAACAAATATTTATTTGCTTGAACAGATTCGCTTTGTAAATTTCTTCGTCGCCAGCCACTAAAAATAAATCTCTATTCGCCATCGACAATCCTGGACTGGAGTGATCGTTATGCAGACAGCTCTTTCTTTTTTTTCGGCGTCAAATATTCCATATTTCAGATACAAACAAAAATTAAAACAGCGTACGCAAAAAAAAAGGGTCGTCCTTACTGCGCATGCGCCGAATCCAAACCGCGTTTTGTATTTGCAAATAGAAACGACGTTATTTCTTTGTGCACGCTACTCTAAAACTCGCCAGTGTTAAGTGCCTGTGGCAGTTTCTTACGCAGGGAATCCCAACCTTTGCGTTAAAATAAATTAATTGGGTGGCACTGGTTGCCTAAATATAATATAAATCACTTAAATGACTGTCAAAATGGGAGCAAGCACGGTATACAATTTCTCAAACTTCATAAGTAAACCGACCAAACGAACGTTTGTGTTGAAAAAAAAGATTGATAACCTGATACACACGTGTGATATTAGGAACAAACAAATCGCCTGATGCTGACGTACCATTACTTCTAGCCTCAGATAAAATACAAGTTAAACCTTCGTTGTCTATCTCTTCCGCGAGTGTTTTTCACAGAATCAACACAAACTGTTCTCGGTATATTATCAATACAAATAATGATACTTTCAGGAAATTCAGATAGCCTCCTTGCGCTGACAATTCTTGCCGCCTTCGGATCCTAAATGCGCGAAAGAAATATATGTGCTTCTTTCTGAAAACGTTCCGCCATTATTAGTGAACAAACCTCAGTTGTCATAAGGACCTCTGAACCCTCGTGAGGTCTTAGTAGTTGAGTAGAGGTATCGGACCACAGCTTGCAAAGTAAGGCAAGAAAGCACAGTGAAACGCGACGAAAAACGCGAATACAACTCATCCGCCAAGGCGCGGAAGGGAGAGCGGAGTAACAAGTAGAAGCAACCTAATGGCTGCCGCGTCACGTGATTCCAAGGTGGCAGCACCTATGCGGGGGGGGGGGGGGGATGAAAATGTCTATAGGAGGCGCACTGGTGCCTATCAAAATGTTAGTCATCTGGATTATCGTCTTAGAACAGCGGTACGAGGCTGGGTCCGCGACGCGTAACTAATTCCAGTTTTGCTATATACGAGCAGTATTAGAGTCTTACGTTATATTTTCCCACCAAGAAGGTGTAGCCAAGAGCATTATTATGAGGCCAATCATCCAGGAGCTAGGGAGAGCGATTCTCAGACCGCGGTACCACCATCGCTGAAAGTTTGGATATCCATTATAAGAGCGCTGACTAGCAACTCAGGTTTGCATTTTTTTTCTCTAATAATCTTTCTCTTCTCACTGAGAAACGAAACATTAGAGGGAAACATGCGGTGAGAATTTAAGTGTAGAATATGGTGAAGAAAAAAAATAAAAACACTAAGAACTACTAGGCTGAAAATAAAATAAAACCGTTTTACGGACGGCAGGGTAGAGTGTGGGCGCGCAGATCGTAAGCGGCCGTAACTTAAGTTGTCGTAAAAGTTCTAAAGGTAACTTAACGTAAGAAATGGCACAGTGTGAATGGGCTTTTAACCGGAACCTTAGGATGATGTTAGTGGCCTACACCGAATGCCACAAGGCCTTGGACGCGAATCCAACGGAGATGGCACTCGCAACCTGTTTGACAACAAATCGGCCAGTGGGTCTCACTCCTGCCCAATTGAATTTCGGCAAGGAGGTGGCGTTTCCGTTTTTAACAGCCTCCTTTCTACAGAGCCTGAGAAAAGGCTTCGCCCCTACGTGAAGTTCGAAAGGGATCTGCGAAAGCGCTTCTTCAACAAGCTTTGAGAGGCCCTACAAAATCTTGACATCGCCCAAGTGCAACAGTCGGAACAGTAAAACCAGGGGTGACGTGACCCGCAGTTCGAGGTGGAAGATTTTGTACTCCGGCATACTCACCCACTAAGTGACACCAGCGCTCGAGGCTTCGCAGCCTCCCTCGCAAACAGGTTTGAAAGTCCATTTCGCGTGCATGCAAAGTACTACACACTCTTTTACAAACTAGGTCACTGTGAGTCTAGTGAAGAAACCTGTCCTGTTCGTGTCACCGTCCTTAAACAATTTTTTTAAAACAGGAGACGAAGAGTTCTTGCAGGAACGGAAGGACACGGACGGCAGTCGCGTCACGGAAGCCCCCTCGTCTCCAAGGCGGCGGTATAACCTGCGACGTCGGTAAAACCAAAAAGGGAGGAACCTTTTGTTGGTGTTCTTGTTTTTGTTTTCTCCGCCTCACTTCTCTCGCATTTCGGGGGTAGTTTTCTGCTTTCTCGAATCTGACCCCTTTCAAGAAAGGAGGAGAGAAGACTGTGTGCCCACCTCCAGATCCGTTATTTCTGCCTTTCTGGAAGGTGAAGAAAGGTATGTCAGGCTCAACCCTGAACTAAGCATTTATGTCGCCTGCTCTTTTGATTCTTCTGGAAGATGCCTCGTGGCCAACATCGTTCCCACACTCCGCCATCAGAACGACATGGCGGCCGGGCTTGGGGTGGACCGGGCCACCAAGAACCGCGGCATGTCAGGGGCGGCCAAAAGGACCGTGAACCATGGACCGCGGCCACATCCTACAGGACGGCCATAAAGACCCGGCTTATGCCGGCGATGCCGCGTACAGCCAAATCGTACCGTCGCTACCTGCATGGCCCGTGCTCCAGGAGCACCTGCGGCACACGAACGCGGGGACCTTCATGGAGAGAGGGAGGACGTCGAACACATCGCGTGAATTAAGACTCGGCGAGCGCGACCTCGAACGGCCCATTGTGCTCGTCCAGCGGCGCCGACCGGACGTGCTACGCTAGTCGGACCAGCGGCGCCTTCCACCCCATAACGCCCATAACGACGACACCGTCATCGACATTCCGGACTAACCTTGAGGTGTGTGTGTGTGTGGGGGGGGGGGGGGGGGGGGGGAGCGGGGCACCCTGGTGGCTCCCCAGGCCAGTTGCCTGTGCCAGACTACGGTGCACAGGCGGCGGACTTTACTGCGTGGCAGCAGAGTCAACCCTTCTGCGCGCAAATCGCGCGCCGCCTTCATAAGACGGATCAGGAGGGGCGCGCAGGCAGTCGCTGCCCGGACTCACGCGCCGCCGGTAACGAATTTAGTGTATTGATCATCTCGTCCATGTACATTTAAATATGGTTCCCTGTTCTTGAAAGCGCTGGCCCCGTGTTATTCCTCCGTGTCGGGTATGCAGCAAGGCAAACCGACGACAAGTGTCAATATATAGACGGGACCCTGTATGCGGATACAGATCCTATATAGATATAAGGGATCCTCTATGTAGATGTGGGTCCCATATTTGTATAGAGGATTCTGTTCGAGGATGTGAGTGCCGTATAAGTGTATACAGGATCGTGAAACCAATAGGCTCGTATAAAAATTATACAAGACCCGAACAAGATAATTTTGCGTGGTTTTTCTACAGGGAACACAAGTAAAGATATATTCCGCGAAAAGAGGAAAAAAAAAATGGCAGTGGCCTCGACCATCTAAGTTGGCGACGAGACGTGATATTTCAAGCTAAATTTATCGGAAAACTGAGTTGACGTATACGTCACGTGCAGTCAATTTTTTCAAGTTGTATAGGTTACGTGACGCCACTTTCCCCGCTAAATTTATCAGCATATGTGCGAACAGACGGACGGACGGGCCGCCTGACAACATTTCTGGATTGGGGGAGCGTTAAAAGCATTTCACGCTCTCAAACTTATTTCTATTCCCATTTTATGTCCGTGCCCACGAATCAATCCAGTGATAGCTCGGCGCTCTAGCGTCCCTCCCCGCCAGCTTTCCTAAGACCGCGAACGAGAAGCACCGTGCAAATTCTACGTCTTCCGCTTGTCGACGTTCCTTGCCTACTAATCGCAACGACAGACTGCACTTCACATCTTACGCGTGGCAACGTCTTTCGCTGGGAATATTCCATATATTACGCTTGACAGAGGTGAACGTCTTCGTGAAAGTGACAGCGCGTCTAACATTTTCCACCTGACGGTGTCTCGTGTCTGCTGCTTTTCAGGCTCCCGTCTTCAATCTACGAGAATGGGTTACTGTCGGGCCCCGGGCGGCTGGCGTGAGGCGCGCGGTGTAGATGGCGACAGGCGGTTGTTCGCAAGCTCGCCGACAGGCGCGAGAATACGAAGCTTACCTTGTCGTTCGATAGTTCGGCTTGTAAACAAAATCATGAAGGGTGAAACGGCGTGAAAAATATTTCTCGCAGAGTGCTCTGCTTTCTCGGGCGTTTTGTCCCGTCTTCACGAATTTCTTTCTCGCACACTTTTCTCGCGGCTTTGCCTTTTCAAAGGCTAAAAATACACGGTCCGCTAAAGTTCACGTACTTCTTTACGAATACAAACTGAGGAAGAGGAGAAGATGAAAGCGCGAGAGAAAATCAAAGCGCCGAGATGTGATTGGAAGGATTAGTGGGTAACTCGAAGCTAGCTGCATTTTTCTCCACCGCACTCGCCGAACGCGTTAAAACGCGGAACGCTGGCGTCCAGCATTTGGCTCTCGCATTGGAAGGCGTTTTACGAGTGCAGTGGAGGCAAATGCAGCTAGCCTTAAGTCTGCCCCACTAATTATTCGAAATACAGCTAGGTGTTCTGACGTCGCCTCTCGTCTCCTCCTCGCCCTCACTTTCTCAGCGCATAGTCACGATCAGAACAGCAGGAAGGAGTTTCAGTCGTCCCGCCCTCACAGCGCGCTCTCTACCTTCGATAACGCTCCGACGTCTCGGGAACCTGCGCGAGGAGCTAAATAACGGTAGGCAACCAGCTTGTGCCGGGGGCCGAGGATTTCAAAGCGAGATCCTGCCATGATCAACTCGTCAGCGAAGACTGCGCATTCGACCGCAGGCGCATAGCGTATCTTGCTTTGTTGCTACCGTGTCGACGGCCTTTTGACGTTATCTTTGCGTGTCCACCTTCCCCACAAAAAAAAAAAGAGAGAGCACACCACATTTTGAACGTATTTCCAACAGACACACGAAATGAGAAATTCCTGGTCAGTTCGCCAAAGAAACCGATGCGCCAAAGCAAACACACACACACGCAAAAAAAAAAAGCGTTGAAAACTTGCTAACACTGAACGCGTTCTCAGGGGAATTTCACGGGCTGCAGTAACTTTCCACAGCTATTTAGTGTGCCTAAATATTTGTCTATCTCAGGATGGAGACATATTTTTGTTGAACTCTGAGTACCAGGCGCGCGGGCGCACTCGGTGCGTGACCTAAACGGTAAAATGCACTACTGGGTTGCTAAACTCACGGAACACAAATATTCTTTATGTTATGACGAAGGAAAGGGAGGGTCAGAAAGAACGTAGCAAAGTTTTCTTATAAACCCACAAATGTGTTTATTATGAAGTTTTTCATTGATGGGGCGAAAAGTCCCTATCACTCCCTAGGCGCCGAACAAGAGCAACCTGAGAGAGCGCGCGGAGAATGCCGTGGTTCGCACGTGTGATATCAGGTCAAATATTATAAGCTGCGACCAACAAGTTTGATGGTCTCTGAGAAACGCGGTATAGGCTTTGGGTAATTCAATTCTAAAATCAACACAGTCGATGCTGACAGTCTGATATCGTTCTTATTTCCACCAATAAAGTATAATTTACTGAAAATCGTCCACGCCGCTGCTTTTCTTTCCTTCCGCCTATTGGATATGATCAAAGTGCAACCCGACGTAACTACATCAGAACCAGCCGAGTGACGCTGTGTGCCTAAGGGCGTATTTCGCCTCCGGGTGTGTTTTGATGATTGACATCTCGTCCCGCGTGACGCCGTTGTCGCGAGAGTCCAATCAGCACGTTCTGTGAGCTTGAGCCCCAACTTTGTGTTTGACGAGTTTAGCGAGCCTGGTCACAGAACATCTCTGTAACACTAGAGGAGAGCTTTTGTACCTGACCACCCAAAGCGCTGGCGCCGGCAATGGGGCTAGGAGCCGCGAATCTAGCCAGCAGAGGTGGGAGCATGGTAACCAGGAAGTGGATCGGAATTTCAAACCCCCACTAAATGAGCAACCCATATATTGCAATACCTTTGTTTTATTCTAATTAAATATTGCGGACATTGGAGCGGTCCAAACAGGAAGGGCAGTGCAGATAAAGAAAGAATACGACACACTAATACGAAACCACAAAGAAATCGGCAATCGACAGTAGACAAAAGAAAATAAATAAAAAACACTCAATATGTCGAATAAATACAAGTACACACGCACTTTTACTGTAATCCTATATAAAATACAGGGCTCCAACACGCCCAAACAAATATAATAACACTTCTACAGCATATTTTAAAGTGATAATGCAATAATTCTTGACGATATAATATCACACGGTAGAGAATTCTAATCGTTGACTGTGCTGGGAAAAAACGAGGAAAATTTTGAACCCATTGGTACTAACGGAGTATGGTGTTAAATGCTGTTGAAGATGGCCTCTAGTACGCCTTCTTGCAAGAGGTTTAACGGTGTACGGAAACGAAATGAAGTTACCTCGAGCTCTCTACCTCTTGCTTGAAAATCCGCCAGCGAAAAGCGCAATGCGTATCGCTATCGTGACTTCAAGGGCCCTTGCACGGCCAAGGGTACCGTAACTGGAAGCGTTGCCACTTGGCGGAATCAACGCGTGACAATCTCGCTTTAACAATTTCGCCTAGTAGTAGTATCCGAGGAATTTGTGCGGTATGGCCTATACATAGCTTGCCCGTAACATCATTCGCGGCCATGACGGTATTTTATGTGCCGCGAGCGTTCAACTCACGGTGTCGGTTTCACACTTCAGAAGTAGTAGCTCGAAGGGATCATTAAGTAGAAAAAACCGTCAGTAGGCAGCAATAGCGACACCTACAAACTCAGTATCTAAAGTATTATTCGCTGGGTACTCGAGCGTTTCATTAAAAGCGTATCTGGCAGGGAGGGGGGGGGGGGGGGCAGGAATGGTGTGATCTGTCTGGAAGAGGTCCCCGCATCCTGAGATCAAGGTTCTGCATATCGTCTGCAAAGAATGGCGGTCTCCATGGTGTGGAACATTGCAGAAGCACTTTGGGAGCTTTAATATAAACAACATAGTAAACTCGACTGCGTCCTCCACCAAGTCGCATTCAGGACCAAGTAACTAAAGCCCCTCTATCCTGGGAAAAGTGGCGTCACTCATATTTGTAAAAATGCTCGAGACACGTGCCGCGCGCCACTTCTAGGCATAACATGGCGTCCGAAATTTAGCTCAGTGCTAGAGTGTACTAGAAAGAACAAGTGGGGCCACCGGAGCGCTTTTTTGGTACCTCCGCATGTGGAAAAAAACGGCAAATTCAGGCCACTTAGGGTGCCTACATGTCTGTCTGTCTCAGGGTGAAGACATCTATTGTTGCACTGAATGGGCCAGCGCGTGACGCTCTCGCGCACTTGGGGCGTAACTTGGGCGATAAAATGGCGTCTATGCATTAGCCAAACCTGCGCGCTCGAGCTGAGTAACACCGTATTGCGCGCACTTCAAAATGCATAAGAAAACGATTGGGCGTGAAAATGGCTGAGATGTCACCACTCAAGCAAAAGCGCGCGTGTGTATGAAGGCACTCTAAGGCCACTTCGCGCGTAGCGCCCTCTGAGGCACTACGAGCGAAGTGGTTCGGATTAGCCTCTTTTTATGAAAAACACGTTTCGTTCCAACCTCAAGGTCGACCGGCACACTAGAGCCCTATGTTGCACGTTTTGGACTCCGATGGCGACTAAAGAGAAGGAAGTATTTTGTTGCTTTTGCTTTCCCCTCCCCCCCCCCCCCCCCCCCTTTAGTTTGGGTGTTTGCAGACCAACTGGTATGGGCCTTCGGCCTTTCTGCTGTACTCCCGACTCTCCTGAGCCAAATAAATGAAATGAAATGAAATGAAAGTGACGTCAACAACGCAGCAAGTGCAGATTGGATGTTGATTGATGAGAGATCAGTCAACATCCAATCTGCATTAGCTGCGTTGTTGGCGTCACTCCCTTCTCCGTAGACGCCGTGGGAGTCCAAAACGTGCAACATAGGGCCCCTGGTCAAGGTCATAGAAACGATAGAACGCCGGACTGTATTTTTTATATAACCTAGACGTCAGGCGTCACGTATATAAAATCACTGCGACCTAACTTGTCGTCACAACGCCATGCGACATCAGGACGACGTCTTGACGTCAACGTCGTCATCGACGTTGACAACGTGCGTTACCCGACATCAAGACTGCGTTCTGACATCATATTCCGTTGACAAAGACGACGATGTCAACGTTGACGTTGATGACGACAACGAAAACGTCAAAGGAGGTTAAGATGACGGCGTCCTTGTGAATCCAACGTCATAAGAACGCTTGGTGCCAGTTCGTGGACGTCGTTTTCAACATGACGCCACGCGACGTCACGAAGACGTCGCGACGTCATCGTCGACAACGCTAAACGACGTGAAGACTTCGTCGTGACTGCGCGTCGACGCCGATTCTGGCGAAGGCGACGACGTTACACGCCGTCAAGGCTTCGTCTTGACGTTGACGTTCACGGTGACGTCAGGACGACGTTAACGTGACGTCATAGCGATGTTTGACGTTGTGTGGGGCGTCGACGTCAATGTCGGCATCGACGACCACGTCCACATCGTACTCGATGTGGCGCGCGACGTCATGACCACGTTATAAGGGCAACTTCATATGGCGTAACGGCGTCGTCCTCAACGCGACGCAAAGTCACGGCCGCGTCACAATCGCGACTTGATGTCGCCATTGGGCGTCGTCCTTGACGCGACGCGGTATCACAACGGCCTTACGACACCATCTTGGAGTCGCGTAACGTCGTTGGTGATGACGTCGTAACGTCGTCGTGTCGTGGTGCTTTGACGTTACCTCTAACGTCAAAATCATGAAAAAACACAATATAGCCCCTAAGGTGCTATATTGCCCATATGATCTTGACCTGTGTCGTTGCTTGATCGCAGCGAAGGTGGCGCTGCGATCGAAGGGGCTTGGTCCCACCTGATTGCTTTTCACATTTTGAGGTAGAACTGAGAGCATGAGCGGAGCCTGTAGCTCGTCCCACTCGTTCCTTCTAGTACACTCTATCAGTGCTGCACTGTGCCGACATGATCTTCCCAAGAGCTGCACGTTGCACGTGCCTTGTGCCTTGTGCATCGACGCACCTTGCGCTACTTTTGAAACCTGAAGGGGCTTTGTAAGTAACTCCAGGAGCGATGGATATGGCCGCGAACTGGCGCCACATCTTATGGGCCCATGACGTCATGGCATCCCCTGCTGAAAAAAAAACAAAAACAGAACGGTATATCTCGAGAATTTGGCTATTCATTGCGAAGTATTCGCCTCAAGATTCGATCGAAACGGCTGACGTGGTGAAAAGCAGAACTACGCTTTGTTTTTACTTACTTGGAGCAAATCGAAGGCTACCCAAGCGAGGCTGAAGCCATGAAAGGCACCAATGTAGCGCTCGCACACTGAAATCAAACGTTAAGAGCTCGTGGTCTGTACCCTTGCCCGCGCTCTGTGCCGTTAGAGTCACTAAATAAGCTACGCTTTCAGAGTATCGTATTCCTTTTCTTTGGCACTTCGCCGACAATACAGTCGCTCTGTTCAACAATATTCTGGTTCGCTGCGGCATCATTCGACAGCGGCAGTCACGTGAGTCACTACCATCATCATCGCGTTTTTTCAACGCCACCATCTTGGGTCCAGCGATCCGCTGCCTGCTGCTGTTTTACTGTTTACTGCGCGCCCACCTTTTCTTTCTTATGTAGAGATACGAACAACATGACCTTGATTCGCTGCCACAGCTCCGGCTACGGCAGCTGGCGAAGGCGACGGCTACAGCTCGGCTTGGCTCAGCTACAGGCACTCCTCCATCTGCGCGTAGACCCAAGGTGGCGGCGCCTGACGCGTTTCAGACGCATAGTGTGGGAGTTTCGGTACTCTGAAATTGTAGCTTTATTTAGTGACTCTATGTCCCTTTAGTCTGGATGCTTTGTCTCTAGCCGCTTTCTGGACAGATGGAATCAACACGTGCCTAATACAGAACCATGGATAAACATAAGCACGCTTCCACACAATTCAATCTGGGTCTCGTGGCCAATAAGAGGGAAATGAAGCGGCGCCATTGGCCGAAAGAGTGCTGGCGTGTTCCAGGGCCTCTTTACAAATTCGAATGCGGCCTACCAGAAGCCGGAAATAACACACTGGCGGTGGTCGCGAGAATCGAAATAATGAGTGCGTCGGGGTACTCTCAAGAAGGTGTAAAGTTGGGCGAGTTGGTTGATGGTCATATTGAATGGGTTAAAACAGCACAAAAAAGACGAAGGACCAGTAAAAGGAAACACACAGACAGAGCGCTGAATTACAACTGAAATATTTACTGCTGCTGCATTCAGCAAGTAAACTTGAAACAGAAAAACATAAAAGCAATCGGCCCGATAACACGTCATCCTCCACTCAAGCCGATACGTGGCTACACGTATTTACCCGCCTTTCTGATAAAATTCATTTCATCACTAACCAGGGCAAGTGACGGAACACTAATGCACATGCCCGCGTCATGGTTGGCAATAAAAAAAGCTTCGTCAATCTCCCGAGCATACTTAGTTTTACGTCGTGCTAAAATCTTAATTTCGCTAAACATTGGAGAGCACGCACATCTGTCACAGTGGACCGCTAAGTTGCCAGACGGGGAAAAGCGTAAGGACAGAGAATGTTCCCTCGCCCGGTCGTTAACACCTCTCCCCGTCTGCCCAATGTACACTTTTCCACAGGACAACGGAATAATGTACACCACCCCACATGCGCAGGCGACAAACGGGTTCCGGTGCTTAACTTGACATTGTGTACCCACGCGGCCACCTCGATTCACGGCTGCACACAGCCGCCCCAACTTAGCTGGAGCCGAAAACACAACTGGCACGTTGTACCTACTGGCAACCTTCTTGACACCATGGGACACCTTGTCATATACGGCAAGACCACATTTCTTACCGTTAGTTTTTGCCTTGCCTCAGTACTATCAGGCGCTTTAAACACCTTAACCAAGGATTCCACGACGCCCATGACAACTCCCAAAGGGAAACCAGCATTTGACAACCTTGTGACTTGCAACAAAAAACTGTCACCACACCTATGGTGGCATGACTTACTCTCGGTGACAAAAAATATTCTGCAAGTGATGTTTCAATCACGGTCATTCAAAATCATGGCGGAAGAGCGCGACTAGTGAACGATAGACATAATCCGTACTCCATGCGCCGAAGGCCAGGAATTTGCCGTCCGAGCGGACACACTCTGTTCGAGGAAAATAGAGTTCGAGCGGCGCATTCGTTTCTTACATATTTTTGCATGATCATATTCAAAACATTATGTGTACCATATTTTCATCCCTGAAGAGCTACAGCATGCCAAGCCAGCTATCCACGTGTGGTGCACGTCCTGGCTCTGCGCGCTCCTCTCATGGACAAAACTCTTTCTCTAAGCGGCTCTTAAAAACCATTTGGCACCTATATGAATGTAAACGGGTTCATACCGGCAACACTTTAGCCATAAAAGTCACCCGTTTGTTGAACGGGTCATTGTTTGAGCCAAAACGTTCACCCCTTTGGGCGAACGGGTCGCTCGTTTCGGTAAACGGGTCACTCGTTTCGGTGGACGGGGCCCTTATTGAGAAAAAACAGGTCAGTTGTGTGGGCAAGCGGCTCACCCGTTTGCTCAAACGAGTGTCTATTTTTCACGAGGAGGCGAGCGGCGACCGTAAAACTGCACCGGTTTTATAAACGGCTATCCCGTTACGTGGTGATCCCGTTTAATACTGAAGTTCAGAGCGGCGGCAAGGGCACGCCTGTTTGACCCGCATGCATTATCGAGAGAGCTATTTTTAATGTAAGTGCACATGTCATCAGTGTAGGCTGAGCAACGACGTAAAAATCGCGACACAAGAGCCGACTGCGCCTCGATCTTCCCGACCGTGCTTGCAAGGCAAAGTATTCTTAACAACAAACCAGCCTCCGATATAAATACAGTTGAACCTCGATTTTACGAAACCCTACTTTACGAATTTCCCGATTTAACAAACGAATTCGGATTCCCCGCGCACCCTGTGCCGGAGAAATGATTTTTTCGATTTTACGAAGCTCCCCATTTAACGAAATAATTAGCGGGTCCCGGTGACTTAGTTAAATTGAGGTTCCACTGTATATAAATATCTTCAGTTTTTTTTTTTTTTTTTACAGATTTCTTTTAAACAAGTCATGAAACCTTCACTTATGCAGTTTGTGCGAGTGAGTATTCAGCCTGGGGGACATTATATGGGTGGCAAACATTTGCGATAAGACAAATATTTAAGTAAAATTTGTTATTTAAATTCTTTATTAGTTAAAATAGTCTTAGAATCGCAATCAGAAATATGCTGAGCATCGTCCAGAACTCCTAAATCAGCAATTTTTAGAAAGACTTCGAGCGCGTAAAAAGAGAAGTAGTGCGTTAAAGGGGGATCAAGACGTTTCGGCGTAGCATGTTTCGATGTAGGGTGTTTAGGTGCGGTCCTTTCGGGTGCACAGACTTTTCGGTGTACGGACTTTTCGGTGCAAGGACTTTTCGGTGCGCGGACATTTCCGTGCACTGACTTTTCGGTGCACCGACATTTCGGTTCACGATCAATCAAAATTGCGAGTTTTTTTTTCTTTTTTCTAAAAGACTATTTTAGGTAAAGTTTCCTTTTTTTGGACTTTATCATTTTGTAGACTTGGACATTCATTTACAGTTTTTATTATTTTTTTTTTTTACCTACTGATATACGATCTAAGTAACTTTATTAGGCGCAGCACCATCCAGCTTGAAAACTTGAAATGTTCGACGTTATGTTTCGTTTGCCGGTGTCTTTTTTTCCAACATACAATCTAGACGCATCTCATCCTGTTCACGCGTTGGGTTCACACAGGCGTGCTCGGCGTCTTCTGTAAAGGTATTGGCTTTATAATTGGTAATCTATGTAGGAAAGGTCCCAACAGCAAGAAGATTGAGAATGTCGAAAATTACATGAGATAGATGTAAAAGATTGGGAAACTTCATGGAACTTTGAGGCGTCCTTCTTCCTGTATCCTTTTTCTTCCACAACGTTTCCCATCCTTTACCACAGTCTCGGGTAATTTTAATGTGTCTTATGTTCTAATTTATTTTACAAAACTTGTGACGCGTGACAGATAGGAAGTACTTTAATTTCTCATATCAGGTGTGCTGAAAAATCGATGCTGTACGATTTTGCGGCAGACGCCTATTTGAAGATATTCCAAATTATTCTGAGCTAAACAGATAAACAACTTCTCAAGATTTACGACAAAACGTTGAGTGTGCAGACGAGCTGGTGGATGTTGATTATGTTGAAAATAACCCGAGATTGTGTCGAAAGATGGGAGACGTCGTGGTAGAAAAATGACAAAGAAAAAAAGACGTCATAAAGTTCTGCGAACACTTAACTTTTGCTCGGGTAATTTTCAACATCCTCAAGCTTCTTGCTGTTGGAGCCTTTCCCACACGGATTAACATTAACATAGCGGATACCCTTATTGAAGACGCCTATGACGCCATTATCGAACCAACGCATAAACACAATGCGATATCGTCATGTGTGTACGATAGAAAGGAGACACCGGCAAACGAACCATAACGTCCAGCATCTCCAATCCTTACGCAGGATGGTACTGCGCCTTTTTGTTTGGTCAACTTTTGGGCTGGGCAGTTCTTTTGAAACCCCGAATACTAGCACTCTTCTATCTGTCCTGTGCACTTGTTATTGACAACAGAGTAGACGCTATGCGTATTTTAGGCCACTCATGTCTCCGGTTATGGTGACGTGACTACAGTCTCCAGGCGGGTGATGAGACAGTTTGGCACCTACTTGAAGGCCACTGCTTGATAGGCCACTCATATGTCAGCCACTGCACTATCAACTTTGAGACGAACTAAACGATGCAGGTGACAAATCCTCTATCTGTCACACCGAAAATTCCGAGAGTTTTCTGGGCGTGACTTTGTTAAAGGGTGGACCACTGGCCGAGTGGTAGGTCCACGCTCTGGTGGAGAGTCTGACCATTGAACAGAGACGAAAATGCATGACAAAGACACCGAGAAAATTTAATTTGGTTGCAGTCAGAAAGCTAATTAGGACACTTTGCACAAATCGCTTTTGTAATATTGGGTGTAACTACTACAAAAAGTGAAACATGTTTACAATCCCCCTGTAACGCCGAATCAGAGCGCAGCTCTTGAGGAGCATGAGGAGAGGGAACGGAGAGGAGCGTATGCCCTTCCTCTTCATCCTTACCCTGCTTTCCTGCTCCTCTCCCATTTAGCAGGAAATTTTTGCTAAAATGTCCGGTAATTCCGCGTTAAATTTAGCGGGAATTGTTTTCCTCTAAACTTAGTGGGGAATTTTTGCGCTAAATTTAGCGGGGAATTTTATCCGCTAAATATAGCGGGTACACTTTTCCCGCTAAATTTAGTGATGGTATTTGTCCGCTAAATTTAGCGTGGAAATTTTTCCGCTAAATTTAGCGGGAAATTTTTTCGCTAAATTTAGCAGAGAATGTTTTCGCCAAATATAGCGGTGAATTGTTTTCTGCTAAATTTAGCGGGGAATTTTTCCGCAATACTTAGTGGATAAATGTCTCTGCTAAATTTAGGGGGGAAATTTACCCATATTGCAACGCGCGGTGACGTCATTATGGGAAAGGAAACCACCGAGCGAGGCGCCGAAAGACACTTTTCGCAGGCGTCGGGGAATTCGAAGACGAGAAAAAGCTCCGGGAAACTGTGAGTCAGCTCACGTCGTGAGACATGCCTTCCCTGACATTCGTCCAATACCCTTGCCGTTTTATATGACAGTATCATAATATCGATTCGGGTGACTATATGCATCTTCCTGAAAGAAGGCCCCGGAACTAACAATCGATATGGAGGCAAGCCGTACAATTTAAATAATAATTATCCAAAGAACAACCGAGTACTGGAGAAGCTCAAATGACCACTTTTGGTGAGATTCATAACACAGAAAATACCGAAATTTGGTTTTCATCGATTTTATTCAAAAAGATGGCAGTTCGTTTTAAATAGTATGAGTAGGATGATTTTGTGGACGTTCATGTTCAACTTGAAAAGCACTGGAATAATACCTTTCGTGTGCTGAAGATTCTATCTTCTGTGATATATATGGGCATTCATATCGCTTGTTTTACTCAGAATTTGTTCCGTGAAGTGAAAGTCTTTCTACAAAACTGCAACTTCTTGATGGCATTTTTTTTTCGTATAGCGACGGTTGTTATAAAATTGAGAATACGATTTTCTAGGTGTGCTTTATTTATTAGTCAATTCAATCATTTCACCCTCAAAGGCGTCATTTTCGGCCCATTTGCGGCCGAAACGGCCACGAATTTCATCGAGTGCTGCGTGTCCTTCACGTCCTGGCCGTTTTTCTTCTTTTTGACTGTGTTGTAGGCGACGCTGGCCTAGGTCGCCGCTCCTTCTTAACACATTGGTGTTTGACGCAGTGCTGCAACACAAAAGGATGCACTCTTGAAATCGTAACTCGAGTGAATTTATTTCGACTTGCTTCGCGTTCGCCTGGATTCTCGCTGTTGTTAAACACCGCACAGGCGGGCCAAACTATTTAAGCTGATTACTGACAAAACGGAAGTCATATTGCAGCGTGGAAATGAGATCACCATTTGTTTCCGGCACCCACCGAGTCGCCTAAGGCACACAATATTCCATCGCTTCTTAAGAAGCGGACGGCGAGTGTGCCCATAGCGATACTCAGTTTCATTTTAAGGCCGACCATAGCTGATGCTACGTTCCAATGGAACCAACCAAAAAGCGACAAAGGAAAGGGAAGGGGGGGGGGGGGGGGTAGCGCAATGATTTCCGGACTTAGGTCGAAAATTTGTGCAATTTTCTCTCTAAAGGCCCGTTCACACTCTTGCAACCGAGTACGACCGAGAGAGACAAGACCGGTTTTTGAGCCTCTCTCGACGTCTTAGGACCAGCTCCGCAGCAGCACGTCCGGTCCTAAAAAGTCGTAAGAGGCTTAAAAACCGGTCTGGTCTCTCTCGGTCGTACTCGGTTGCGTATATGTGAACGGCACTTTAAGGCCCGTTCACACTCTTGCGACCGAGTAAGACCGAGAGAGACCAGACCGGTTTTTGAGCCTCTCTCGACGTCTTAGGACCAGCTCCGCAGCAGCACGTCCGGACCTAAAAAATCGTAAGAGGCTTAAAAACCGGTCTGGTCTCTCTCGGTCGTACTCGGTTGCGTATATGTGAACGGCACTTTAAGGACCGTTCACACTCTTGCGACCGAGTAAGACCGAGAGAGACCAGACCGGTTTTTAAGCCTCTCACGACGTCTTAGGACTAGCTCCGCAGCAGCACGTCCGGTCCTAAAAAATCGTAAGAGGCTTAAAAACCGGTCTGGTCTCTCTCGGTCGTACTCGGTTGCGTATATGTGAACGGCACTTTAAGGCCCGTTCACACTCTTGCGACCGAGTAAGACCGAGAGAGACCAGACCGGTTTTTAAGCCTCTCACGACGTCTTAGGACCAGCTCCGCAGCAGCACGTCCGGTCCTAAAAAATCGTAAGAGGCTTAAAAACCGGTCTGGTCTCTCTCGGTCGTACTCGGTTGCGTATATGTGAACGGCACTTTAAGGCCCGTTCACACTCTTGCGACCGAGTAAGACCGAGAGAGACCAGACCGGTTTTTGAGCCTCTCTCGACGTCTTAGGACCAGCTCCGCAGCAGCACGTCCGGTCCTAAAAAATCGTAAGAGGCTTAAAAACCGGTCTGGTCTCTCTCGGTCGTACTCGGTTGCGTATATGTGAACCGCACTTTAAGGCCCGTTCACACTCTTGCGACCGAGTAAGACCGAGAGAGACCAGACCGGTTTTTAAGCCTCTCACGACGTCTTAGGACCAGCTCCGCAGCAGCACGTCCGGTCCTAAAAAATCGTAAGAGGCTTAAAAACCGGTCTGACCTCTCTCTGTCGTACTCGGTTGCGTATATGTGAACGGCACTTTAAGGCCCGTTCACACTCTTGCGACCGAGTAAGACCGAGAGAGACCAGACCGGTTTTTAAGCCTCTCACGACGTCTTAGGACCAGCTCCGCAGCAGCACGTCCGGTCCTAAAAAATCGTAAGAGGCTTAAAAACCGGTCTGGTCTCTCTCGGTCGTACTCGGTTGCGTATATGTGAACGGCACTTTAAGGCCCGTTCACACTCTTGCGACCGAGTAAGACCGAGAGAGACCAGACCGGTTTTTGAGCCTCTCTCGACGTCTTAGGACCAGCTCCGCAGCAGCACGTCCGGTCCTAAAAAATCGTAAGAGGCTTAAAAACCGGTCTGACCTCTCTCTGTCGTACTCGGTTGCGTATATGTGAACGGGACTTTAAGGCCCGTTCACACTCTTGCGACCGAGTAAGACCGAGAGAGACCAGACCGGTTTTTAAGCCTCTCACGACGTCTTAGGACCAGCTCCGCAGCAGCACGTCCGGTCCTAAAAAATCGTAAGAGGCTTAAAAACCGGTCTGGTCTCTCTCGGTCGTACTCGGTTGCGTATATGTGAACGGCACTTTAAGGCCCGTTCACACTCTTGCGACCGAGTAAGACCGAGAGAGACCAGACCGGTTTTTAAGCCTCTCACGACGTCTTAGGACCAGCTCCGCAGCAGCACGTCCGGTCCTAAAAAATTGTAAGAGGCTTAAAAACCGGTCTGGTCTCTCTCGGTCGTACTCGGTTGCGTATATGTGAACGGCACTTTAAGGCCCGTTCACACTCTTGCGACCGAGTAAGACCGAGAGAGACCAGACCGGTTTTTAAGCCTCTCACGACGTCTTAGGACCAGCTCCGCAGCAGCACGTCCGGTCCTAAAAAGTCGTAAGAGGCTTAAAAACCGGTCTGGTCTCTCTCGGTCGTACTCGGTTGCGTATATGTGAACGGCACTTTAAGGCCCGTTCACACTCTTGCGACCGAGTAAGACCGAGAGAGACCAGACCGGTTTTTAAGCCTCTCACGACGTCTTAGGACCAGCTCCGCAGCAGCACGTCCGGTCCTAAAAAATCGTAAGAGGCTTAAAAACCGGTCTGGTCTCTCTCGGTCGTACTCGGTTGCGTATATGTGAACGGCACTTTAAGGCCCGTTCACACTCTTGCGACCGTGTAAGACCGAGAGAGACCAGACCGGTTTTTAAGCGTTTTGCAACTTCTTAGGACCGGATGCGATGCAGCGGAGCTGGTCCTAAGAGATTGCAAGAGGCTTAAAAACCGGTTTGGTCTCTCTCGGTCTTACTCAGTCGCAAGAGTCTGTACGGGCCTTTACACTTCTGAAGTAGAAAACAGAAAAACGATTTCGCCTGCGTGTTCCAGTTGTTGAGTAAAAAGAAAGAAAAAAAGATACATTTTGGCATTTCTGGCACCCTCAACTCACTCCCAGCATTCAGGGTCACACCTGGTCGCACTCCTAGCGACGTCATTCGGGGTGTCGTGTAGCTTCCCCTGTGCTCTCTCGGAGGACGCTTCCTCTCCCTCTCTCTGCTGACAATAGTGGGTGTTAGACTGCAGCTTAAAGCCCAGCGAGGTCACGTAAGCTTCACGCCGTGTTTTCGCGCGCTTTAGCGGTTCTAATTCTGACGTCGAGAGGGCGTAAAGATTGAACCATGTAGGGCGTATTTCCGATGCATATATAGGGGCGTTGGGACATCTCCTTCCTCGTCGCCTCCTGAAGGTCGGCGTAAATATGCGCGTATTCGGTAATCCGACCGAGACTGATCTCGGCTTATCGCATGTGTATAATAATCCCTACAGCTCTGGTAGTTCAGTGTTCTAATAAACGAATGTATTTGCTTATGCGGTGATCTCTGCCATACACAGCTCTTTAGCAAGAAAACGTCAAATAATTTTAAGCTAATGTATTACCTTGGCTCTAATCATGAGTGATCTATATAAATTTCTAAAAAAGTGCCTAATAAAGAAACAACTAACGTTTGTTTGTTTGATTGCGTAAGAAAAACGAAGATATTATAAACTTTTTCGTAACGTAATTCCTCGTCAACGTTCTAGTTTTTTGACAGGAGCAGCTTGCAAAGCTTAGAAGAAACAACCACTTCACCGAAAGTGAAAAAGTGGATTACCTACAGTAATCCAGGCTGCCATATTTGCATCAAGTCTTGCCTTTCTTATAAATAGGAAATATTAGTCATTAATGAGTTAGTAATATATCAAGAAACCTAACAGTGACGATGGATCATACGATATTATATAGTTATTAAATGGCTAACGGATTTTATTACATCCCGGCAATACTATCCCAACCAAAAGCAAGGCGAGCTTCTCGTATATTTTTTTTAAAGTTAGCTTTTGGTTTAGAGCAGAGAACAAAACATCAGGGTTAAATTCGTATTTAGCGAACGACGTACAATGAACAGAACTATTATTACAAGAAACGTTTTGTGCGAATGATCTGCGACACAAATTACAAAAAAATAGGCCTTACATGTCCGCTTGCACACTCCATTCCATCCGTAAAACCGGCATACAGGCACTGTCCGTTGAGTTCCGTAGGGCAACACATCACGCTGCACTCCTTTGCTTTCTTCGATTCATGTAAACAAATGAAGTTTATAATTCATTATGGGATAGCGTTACGATTGTATCGTCTAGTGGTTTTTTTCGGCACTTGTAGCCACACAACGTGAAATAATCAATAAATAAAATTATGCCAAATTGTTTCCAAGAAAATGAAAAGAAAGGTTGAGTTTTTGAATAGTGATGGCGCGGTGGAGGTCTCGGGCTAAACCTGCTGCCTTGACCCGGGGCGCTAATTCGGACACTTAGCGGAAAAATTGGCGCGAAATCTTGCGGCTCTGAGTGGCCGGCGCCAAGGTCAAGTGCGGAGTTGGCCAATCACAACCGCCGGATTTCTCGCCGACCTTTTCGCCAAGTGTCCAGATTAGGGCCCCAGGTTCGTCTCCTATGCTAGCAATACCGTCGTGCGATTTCCTCACAGTGAGTGTCAATTCAGAAAGGGTGTGCCTTAAGCCATATCAAATCTTGTTTCTAAGAGTGTTCATTTTGTTACTGCTGAAGCGGTTAGGGGTATACTGAAATGAACAACACTATTCCTATGCTGACCCTGAAGTGTCGTCGCGAAGACATTGTTGGAAGGCTTCTGATGGACCTTTCCACATACCGACGGCACCAGGTGGTGGCTGCACAAACTAAAAATCGAGGAAGTGACCTACCTGCGCCACCAATCGACAATGGGAGCTACGCTACCAGTTTCTTTGCTCTCTGAGCTGCGGCGCGTGCGCAACACGACTTTAAAGAGGGGCATTCGTGGCGTCCACCCAAACATCGTGTTTTTCTCTGCGTTCATCTTCTTTTTTTTATGTAACACAATTATATATATTATGTAATTAATTACGTGTTCTACTCGCTGATCCAAAGCCTCCTTCTGAATTTCCTCGATTTTTCGTGCCGACTTCCACCGCTTGGCGTTGGGCGCTCGCACGTGCGAAAAACGCTCATCCTGTTAAGCAGAGAGACTACAGCTTCCAGATCTCGTTGTTTATAACATGTTGTGCCAATCGTGGTCTGCATCTAGCCTGGATCCTTTCAAGTGCTCCTTTATTTATTGAAAACAACAACATAAGAGGTTCTTATTGCTGTGAAAGAGATAGGCTTAGCTTGCTGAGACACGTTTCGTTCGCTTCTTGGGACGCCCAAAGGGGCAGTTCTATCGAAAACGTAGCTGCACCACTAAGAGTTTGCATGCCCTCAAGTCTAGGTGGAATATCTATAATTTATCAGAGGCTGGGGGGGGGGGGGGATAAAAGCTCACATGGTAGTTCCCCAAATCACTAAAAAGATTTAAAAGTTTTTAACTTCTCAAAAAAACAAAAAACAAAAAAAAAACACCCGAGCAACTGTGCATTTAAATCATTCCTTATAATGTCTTTGTTATATGCCTGGTTATGAATATAAAACGAATTATTTTGATTGAGTTACCTCCTAGTTTTTATTTTTATTGGGTTAAATTTTTGAGGTTTTGTATCGAATTATTACAAGGGTTGAACAATAATGAGAATAATTTTTCGACACTCGAAGCAAGAACCGTCATTCAGTTTCGGTCCAACGATTCCAAGCCGAGAGGGAATTAAAGCACTGTGAAAGTGCAACGCCACGGCATTCGCCGTGCGTCTACTTTCTCATTCGCCGGCTTATCCAATAAACCGCGAAAACTACGCCATGACGTTGCGCTTTTAGTTTATATATAAGCGCTTTTCCGTCTTCTAGGTTTCTTACAGCGCTCCGACTTAAACTGTAACGAAATATAGATATTATTCTGCCGCCCACAGTGTACGAAAACTGCATTGAATGTTCTGGATGTCACTTCTGAGTCCAGTAAAGAGTATGAGCGACTGTCCAACAACATCAACATCTGTTACTAAAAGCTCATTTCCAGCCTAATTTTAAACGCTATGCGTTTAGTTTATAGCTTATTTTGTATGGTCTTTTTTGCCAATTTAATGTAACTATTCAGATAAAGCACGAAATGATTTTATAATCTTGCGACACTTGGTCAGTTCCCCTCTACAGTATACTATTCTTGTGTGCATTTATGTTTCAAAGATATCATAGATTTCGTTCAATTGCACCACATGATGAGGAATCAATTCTTTATAAAAATGAACACCATAGCCAGGGTATACTAATAACATCGGTGGGTGTCGCGTTTTTCCGGCATTTAAGGACACTCTCGGTTGTGTCTCTGCCACTGAATCGTAACCAAGAGTGCTCTGCGTAGCCTAGCTTTATGATGACCGATTTAAGCGCTGGGAACTTACATACTCGGTGCTCATATCGCTGAAGCCTGGGTAGGTTAATTCACACAACCGTTGTTTCGTAAGTTTTGCACCGGGAAGTTCTGTCATGTTTATCCTGTGTTGCACCGGTGACAACAAATCAAAGCAACGTTTTCTAAGAGTGCTGAAAATATAAAGGGGAAATAATATTACCCACAGTTTGTCACAGTTAAAAAATGCAACATACGCTCCGCCCGCAGGCATAATGTGCCGGCTTCAAATTCCTCCGCCGCCGAGATATATTGCATTGCCTGCTCCAGGCTCGCGCGGAGCGTCCAAGGATAGCGGGTCATAGAGTGAGACATTATCACGAAGACGAAACAAAAGAATATGTGCGACTTCCCAAAAATAAAAAAAATAAAAAACCGGGAGGACTTTCTGCTATTGTTGTCACGGCAGACGCGAGGATGCCATTGCAAGTTTGTCTCCCGGTGAATTTACATGTGTCAGTGGTAGGAGCGGCTATCATCGCTTCCCTAGCTTACCATCTGGCTTTCTTCAACAGCGAGACTTGACAAGGGCTTAACGTTTCGAAAAGAATACATATAGCTTCGAAGACAAAATTTCAATGGGCATCTTTCATTTAATCAAGCAATACTTTGTTTCAGCTTAAGTCCAAAAGCAGCCGACGCTACGGGGTAACGGGACAAATCAAGCGGCGTCAACAGCAAAGTCACTATGTCGTCTCTGTTTGTAATTGGTTCGACGGTGATAGGACACGCACAGAATGGTGACAAACACCATGATGGGCACTTTTGACGAAGTTTGATCGGCCCCCTCAGCTCATAGCGTCGGCTCTACGTCTTGACCAACAGGGCAACTCCGGTCAATATTCTCGAATTTTGGATTAAGTCTGTTTTCATCTCAGTCAATGTCCCTGACTTCGAGGCATAAATTTTCTTGTTTATATTGTTTGTAGTCTTATAAATATCACTGGGGCAAAAATTTGGTTTCGAACATGTAAAAAGCAACAGAAATTATTCGCTAGAGAGCGAGAGCAACAGTGATTATTAGCTGTACGGCCGCGGCCTGATGTCACGGTGGTGCTGCGGTACGCGACACCCAGTGTTACTTGACTAAAACCTAACACGCTTGCCACCTGCACCAAAGCACGTTGCGCGTGACGATGTACAGAGAAACTGAAAGCTCTGTTATACTCCGACGTCGAGCGTAGCAAACGCGGCGTAGCGCAGCGCACGTAGATACTGATCTGTCGCAGATATTGAGTTCCTTATCACCGCCACTGGAAGGCGCACGTCCTGCGCTACGCTGCGTTCGCTCTTCTCGACGTCGGACTATAGACCAACACGCTGTTTCCAAACAAGCCCTCGTTTGCCCACACCAGGTGTGGGCACTGCGCGAGCGCAGAAACCGAATTCACGTGAAATGAATCGTCTGCGCATGCGCAGTGCCGTCGACAGCGCCACTGCAGCTGCGTGACGTCACGGCCGCGTGTTGGTCTATAACAGAGCCTTGAGGGAGGAGACGAAAGCACGCATGGACGCCAGAACGCCGGGCTCTGGTAAGAATGATTTGTAGGTAGATTCATAGACTACATACTTATTCCTATATACTGAAAAAGCCTGGCAGATCGTCACGAGAAGCAGCCGCCGAAATGGAAAGGCTGGAGCGGCAGGCAACGGATGAGAGGAGAGCCACGTGACTGACGCGCCGCTGCGGCGAGACGCCGAAACACACTTCACCCGAGCGAATAAGTGTGTTTCGGGTCTTCGCCGCTGCAAAAGCTGTGCGTTGATGTCCAGGTATCCCGACAAATGGCTGTTTGATGCTCTGTGCTGCCTGATCCTCGCGCTCAAAATCTGCGGCCGGCCTTCGATGGCTTCGTCGTCGAACTGCCAAGCTTTGTGAGTATAGAGGAGGCTATGGTAGGCCTAAAACTAGCTGCTTTGTCTGCACTGCACTCGTGGAACGCGTTCAAATGCGAGAAAAACACCGGGGCCCGTTTACTAGAAGCTGGTTAACTCTAACCGCAGTTAGAAGTTAACCACATTTCCCTACGAGAGGAAATTTTAGGTCACGTGACCGGCAGAGTAAAAACGGCAGGGAAGCATGGCCGTGCCCTGGTGAGTGAGCGCCGCTCGCTTTGGAACATATATGTCCCTGTAGCTGCAATATCGGGCGTGTTATTCAGCAATGAATTGTTCAGGAGGCTTTCGCTTTGCCTTAACTCACTTGAATCGCAGAGCATGAGCAATCAACTCGCCACATTTTTTAGATAGTCTTTCCATTCTGGCCATTCCTAAGCCTGATTGAACGCGATAATTGTCGGCATGGAAACGACTTCGGAAAGTGGATTGCCTTGACTCAATCGGCCGGGTATTGATAGCACGCGGAAGGAGACAGCTTCCCAATAGTCGTTTTTAGTCGTTTTGCTAAATTTCCCAAGCACCAAGATGCATGCTAGAAGTGTTGCTACACGCGCTGCATGTGCTGGCATCTGCAGTAGTAACTGCTCTAAAGCAAAAAGCCTAAAACAAATTTTGCCTTGCACGCGCGTTCGTCAAATCCTTCTTATGACTATTTACTTCGAATCTTTTATTAGCGGAAGGCTAGCGCGCGCGGATCATACAATTATACTTCCAGCGTTCTCCTTGATGCTTGGGTAATTTACCAATAGGTCTATTTTCACTGGAGCCGAATAAATAGGTTTTTCAATTTATGATGGTGTTATATACAGTTCTTACATGCTGGCCATCTATGCTGCTGGTGTACCGCCCGCCTTTCACTGCTCACTTCTTCCTTATCGTTTCTAAGACTGAACTTCGTCGTCCCCTTTCAAACTTGAAAGGAAATTTCAAAGAGTCTGGTCTTCAATTCAGACAGCCAAGTGTTTAGAAATTTTCCAAACAAGGGTTAATTTAGTTTTATCTGACCCTGTGTCGCGAAAACCCGGAAGCGCGTATTTTTGGGTCCCCCCTTTTTCCACGGAAGCCACTTATATTTACTACAACCAGTAGGTGACACCAGCTACCACCCCATAATAAAACACGGAGCTATCGCTCATCCAGCCCTCGTCAACTTGGCTAGGTATTTGTAGATACCTAGTAGGGACGGGCGGTAAACTCTTAACCGCGGTTAAGTTTAACCGGCTTCAAACAAACGGGCCCAGATGCCGTCGTTCCGCGTTCTAACGCGCTCAGCAGGCGCAGTGGAGACAAAGGCAGCTAGCTTTAGGTGTATTCACGAATCACTTCAACAACAGATGGTCGTTCTGATGTCTCCGTGCGCTCCCGTCTCGTCCTTTCTCTCAGTTTCTCGGCGCAAAGACCCCCGCTTACAGACAGCGTCGGCCCACGCTATAGGCCTGCTTCCCTTGTCCAGGGGGCGCTGTACCGTCCACGAGACGAGACCACAAAAGAGGCATTTTCGCTAGCGTTTGCGAGACGCGAACACTTACTGCTAAAGTGAAGCGGCCTCCTAGAGTCCCATGAGGCACGATCCATGGGCGTAAACAAGCGTATGTCAGCGTCCCTCGCGTCTACCCCCAGGCACTAACGGAGCGTTTGAAAGGACGAAGCGCGACGCACAATGGTAACGCGACCTACAAATATCCGCGTTTGCTCACCAGGGGCGCTTCTCAAAACTTGAGAGCTACGCGTCTGTCAGGTGCGTGCGCTCGTTGAAGTTACGACAGGGAATAAACCGCCCTTAAAGGCCCGTTCACACAGTTGCGTTCGGAGCGACCACTACGCTTACGAACGAATGCAAGCGGTTGGAACGACGAGTTACCATAGCAACGAAGCGTCAAACGGTCGTTTCGTTCGTGTTCGTTCGCAACGCAAGGAGTTGAGCCGGGCTGAACTTTTTCCTTACGTTCGGGAACAGCGGTAGCGACAGACCAATCACAGGTCGAGGAGAGCTCGGTCGCGCGCGTTGCATGCCGGTCGTGTCAGGCTCCTTCTATTTGCAAACATGGCGTCAGTGGTGATCGTCGACATGGGCGGCGTGGTAAACGCTCATCGTTCCCCGTAAAAGCGCTATCCTTGACTGTGAATTTTCGTCGCGTGTCGTTATGATAACCCAGCACGTACTAGAAGGGAAGATCCACCTACCTGTGCGGCGATCTCGTGGCGGCACTCTCAAGACAGCAGAAACGCCCGTGCCATCGTGTTTGTTTACTTCGACTACAGTGGTGCTTTCTTAGCATTTGTGTCCTCGAACATCGACCGGATTTCTTTTTTGGCGCATTCCTTGCGTGTGCCCAAGTTCAAGGTATTACTGGTGCGTACCGTATAAAGGATGCGATTTTGTTACTCGTTTTCATCGCCCGAAAAAGGTGATTAGTGTTAGCAATCCTGAACGCTCGCATCGTCTGTCAAATTATATTTCTACGTTCCTATATCGTTGCTAAGATTACATCGTCTTTTATAATCGTAGAAAAGCTGTGTGGCGAGATTTGTACTGTTGGCAAAGTCGTGTATTAAAGTCGTGATCGTGCAAGACGGCGTACTGCATATTTTTCTGTTTTTTAATGCAATACCCTGCAAGCGTATCCTGAAAAAAAAAAGTAATAAACCTTGAGGTCATAGAAGACGGTCTGTCTATTTTCTGTCACGCAAGTGAGTGGCAGCGCGTCCCCTTCTTTTTGGAGGCACCGCTAAAATAGCTGACGGCAACGGAGAGACGGTCGCCGTGCCGCCGACCCGCTGCGCTTGTTGCAGTGGTAGCAGGAGTGTACGCGCGGCGCAGAGCGATCGTTCCGGTCGCTCTGGTCGCAACGACGCAGTCGCGGATAACGGGTTCGTTTTAGATGTCTGAACCAGCCTTTACAAAGCTATTGTAGGCGCATAGCAGATCTTCGTGACTGTAAGCCGTAGCCGAAACTTCGGGCTGCTCCGGTGAGGACCCCGCTACCCCGCGTCGGGCACGAAACCGTCCGCCATGTTTGTAAGCGTAGCTGGGTTGCTTCCTATTCGCTAGGAGCAAGAGCTGAAGATCGTTTCTTATTGGCTGTTGATTTGCGTGGTTGCATGCAGTTGCATGTGTGCGTACACGTCGCGCACAGTTGTCGTTGAAGTCGCAGCGGTTGCATTCGTTCGTAAGCATAGTGGTCGCTTCGAACGCAAGTTTGTGAACGGGCCTTAAAGCTCGCGGCGTTGCGTTCGTATGGAGCATGCGTTGTGTGAGACACGCGCGTTTTCCCCTGTACGTAATACTAAAACTCAATATTGGCGTCCACTCCCAACAAAAATCATTGAGAAAAAAACGTTAATCTCGCCACAAGTTTGCAACGCAACTTGAGTTAGAAACGAGCGCCAAATCCATGGACGGAAGGGAAGCCATCGGTGCCGAAGACATCTGTCTGCACTGCTCGTTGGTCGCCACGCACATTCGATCGACCAAGCGCATACATTGAACACTTCGACGCCGACATGACCGTCAGATTCTCACGTCGCGGCACCCACAAAAAAAATCTAGATATATTTAGTGTAGGAGGCATATAAATGCGTAAGTAAACGGACCTACAGGTTGACGCCAGCAGATTTCATAAAATTAGCCAAGAAGTTGTGCGAGAATCTTCAAAGGCCTCGTAGTCAGATTAACTGAAGAGCGTGTTGATAACAATGACTGGCAAGAAAAAGATTCTGTTGCCAGCCAAGTAGCCCTCCCTGACTAATTACACTCGTATATAATACTAGTATGAGTCGAACAAGAATCTTAAAATTGCAATGACATCCTAAACCATCTTGCCATTGTCCTGTAAGCGTTCACCTTTCTTGCCAATAGCAAAGTGCAAACAAGCAGCATGACGTCACAGTCACTGCCTGACGATGGACGCCTCACTCGAGCTGTGCACCAACGAGGAGCAGCGTTCTCTCATCCGGTTTTTAGGCGGTGAAGGAATGGAAACTTTTGAAACTCATCATATAACTAAGATACAGTATGGTGATAATTGCATGTCACTTCGACAGGATTAAGAATGAGCTTCACTCTATTTCAGATAAGCACAGTTCGCTCCGGCGCTACGAACTAATCAAACAAATCAATCTCTGTGACAGACGTAAGTCATTAAGCTTTTTTTTGTTTATTATTGGTTCAGCTATGATAGAAGACATACAGAAACTGGGGAAGCACGGTGATGGTGCCTCTTGACGCTGCCTGACTAATTCAACCAGCTCGTAGCGTCGCCTGTGTCTAGATTTAAAAGGACACTAAAGCGAGAAAAAAAAAGTTTTGATAAGTTTAAACATTTTTAGCAATGTTCACGTTATTAGGCAGAGTTTAGTTGTATGTGGAGGTTTCTGCCCGCTAAGGCCCCGCCCCGTGCTTACAAGGTGCTTACGTCCCTATTGGCAGGCGAGATGATAGACGTCTGAAATGTCGGTTGTAAAATTATCTCTCAGTTCTGTAATAGTATTTTAAAAATCAACAATAATTTTATGTTTGTAAAACAAATGATCGGGATAGATTCAATATTGTTTTCAAAGACATCCCGAGATATCATTTCTGCTTGGGTTTCAAAAGGTACCAAGCATGGCTGCCGGCCTCTGCGGAGTGATTAACGAGGGTAGCTCTTCGAGCTCGTATATTTTAATGAGTGCGAGTTGTCCTGCGTTTACTGAGGCGTTTAGACGAAGATCTCCTCAACCGATTCACTGGGTGTCGCAAATAGCGGCCAGGCGCTTTAAATGCACCGGAAACTTCGGTTGCTTAAAGGGATGGTGAACCAAAATTTGGATCTAAAAAAAACCATGCTCGAGATCTAGGCGGGACGCTACAATCCCTACAACACTTCTCGTAAGGCGATATCTCCAATGGACGGCCGCACTTTTGGAAAAAGAAGTCGAGCTTGAACCAGGCCGACGAGGCGCGTGACCGTCAAGATACCTAGTTTCCTCCTCTCTTCGCTTCGCTCCCTGAAGGCCGCGAGGTGGAGAAGACGCGAGGCCGTTCCCTCTCCTTCTCGGAGAAACATGCCGTCAACATTCCTGCCAAATGCGCCTTTTTTCTTGAAACATACTGTCATCCGTTTGAGATATCGCTGTATGAGTGAGGTTTCGGTGTTTATAGCATCCCGTTGCGCGATTTTGCCGCGTGTTTTGGGGAATCCAGATTTCGGTTCAGCATCCCTTTAACCTATCGCGCTGCGCTTTTGTGCAGTGTGGCCCACAGGTGGTGCATAAAAAAAATGTGCAAAGAGCGAATTTTTTTGAGAAAAAAGGAAAAAAAAGAAAAAGGCTTAACTCCTACGGAATTGGAGCCAAGCCACCCTTCTTCCAACGATAGGGAGCCCTAATGTTTGAAGACCGGTTGCAAATGCTTTGGACTTAATGTATTTGCAAGATACCAATGTTCTAGCGAAAGCAAGAGTATTTAAGACAGGCACAAGTCAGGACTCAATATCTTGAAATGTAGCCCTATATGTATTGTCCTTACCATTCACGTTCTCGCCTCAAACAGTGAAGAGCCTCCTCATAAAAATTACTATGTTACGATATGTTACTCAGTATTAACGTGCAGTCTATTGTTGGTTATGAAAACTAAGCAGCACAGAGTTACATAAAATTGCTATTTATCTTTTCTGTCATTTTCTTGATAATAAAGTTTTCTAACAAGACGTCTGTGAAAACATTTATATTTAGGACGGAGGGACTGTTTAATAGTTGCTGTCATCTATGTTTAATCTGAACAAAACGAGGACCCGTTTGTTCAATATGGCTGTTTAGAAACTGGGTTTTGCATGCTGCATTTTTCACTCACATCAATATTTACACTTCTGCGTAACCACAGGTTATTATTTTTTCATATAGACTAATTATTGACGTGTTCGTAAATTCAAGTTTTTCTTTGAACATTTTGCGAGAAGTCATGCATGTTCACGTTCACAATTCACCTAGGAGCGTTTTGAATTGAATAAATACACATGATCTTATTAGACAATTCAGTCCAAGGTTAATGTCGTTGTATATTTATTTAATAAAACTACATATTTATTACGCATCATTTTCTATGTTTCTTAGTAGTTTATGAAGCGGTAAACACACGCCAAAAGTTCAGCGAAAAAACCCAAACCCAAGAAAATGCCCACATTGTTATACTAGATATTCTTAACAAAGCTCCTAAGAACTGCCCCCCCAAAAAAGCAGGGATTTTGTATTCTTTGTGAAAGTAACCTAAAGACCGATGTGCTACTGAAAACAAGAAAATGGACGGAAGGTAGTCTCTTTTTTTTTACAGCCGCATGATAGTAAGCCTTCGCCTATGAAAGTTTAAATGAGAAAAAAAAAAATGGACAGAAAGTAGTCTCTTCTTTTTTTACAGCCGCTTGATAGTAAGCCTTCATCTACGAAAGCTTAAATGAGAACACTTCAACAAACGCTGCATTTGTACTCATAATGAGTGATCATGCACTTCAAAGTTTGAAAAAAGAAAGGAGTTCAGGTAAATAGCGCTATTAAATAAAAGATTAGCTTCCAGCCTACCTAAAATGTTTCTAAATGGCAGGGAAAATATTACAAACAAGTAAATTTTTTTATAAATCCGGAAGGCATTCGAACTACTCGGTATCTCAATGGTCTTTAAAGGATGAAGCACACTAAAGTCAATTTTCTTCATTATAAGTTAGAAATGAGCGTATGCTAGATGACGCCGGCAGGTAGGGCACACTGAAGCATCAAAGTGATAGAATATAAAACTTTTACCTGACAAATCCACGCACTTGGTCCAAGGAGCAGGGGGACCACTGTCCCTGCCGCTGGCCGTGCGCAACAGGAGCCATCGTGAAGCCATCTTTTGGGTCGCATACACGATCTTTGTTTCCAGGAGTGCTATATCGTGCTGTCTCCCCGTCATGCACCATACCAAGCCTATTGAGAAAAGTTATGGAAAATTTCTAGGCAACTGTGTTTTGTACGTGAAACCTTTTAGCATCGCAAAGGTTTAGCGACAGTTTGAGTTTTTAGCCGCCCAGGTTCATGGCGCTCTTAATCAGATCGTTTAACGGGCACCATATGTACACTTGATTGTTGTCCCTAGAATGAAGTGAAACCAGCGCTCTTGGGGCTGATAAACTTGGCGATCTTCCAGAGCCTTCCATACTCTCGAGCTCCTCTCGCTCAGTGCTCACAGGTGGTCGAGCTCCCCCACGCCTACCTCATTCCTCCACGCCTACCCTTCTGGTCACGTGACCTGCCCGTTAACCAATCAGCTTCAAGCACCTCACCCCTCGTCTCCAACCCGTCAATCAATCAGTGTCGATCCTGGCGGCCACGCTTTTACATATTCAGATTTCACGAAGTGCCGAACCCCTTGCCAAAGAACGTTTTACGTTAAAATTAAATTTAGGATATCTGCTAGTGACATGTTCGTGAAATGAAATCATGATCCAGGCACCATGTTTATATTCATCTGTTATAGTTGCTTGCAAATACCGGGTGTTTGAATAGAACAGATTAACAAAATCGTAAAACGTGAACTAATGCACTTTGCGAAGTGAGCTATATGGCCAAGGGGACATAATATAAAGGGAGGATACGCCTCACTAAGAGTCAAATAATTAACTAAGTGTTATTGATTACCTTTTTAATTTGTCGAAATAAACATATGGTTTTAAATACAAACTGGGTGATTAAAACTACCAAATCAGTATTAAAAAAAAAGAAAAAAAAACTTGGAGTAGGCGGTAGGCGAGGGGTACGTTAAAGTTACCACTTGTGCAACAGGCTCAAGTTTGGTGGCGCCAAAAACGCGGATGATGAGAAACGGAAGAACCGCTGGAGTGCGTCAAATTTGGACGCCTGTTCAGGGATGAAGAAACACTAAAAACATGTCTATAGAGTTCTGTTAAAATTTGGTGGTCTTGATTCCAATTAAGGTAACTGAATACAAGTCACCCACATTACCAACGATTGAATATGAAAGTACAGTTTGTGATCCAGTCACGCGACATAACGTTTACAGAATGGAAGGATAAAATGTAACATCTAAACCCTGGCACAAGAGGAGGACACGCCACGGGCATTGAAAGGCGAGTACTCACGCGTGCCCGAGTTCGTGCGTCAAAATAGGGACCATGCTGTGTGTATGAGGCACGTCTTCTGATTGGCCAACACTCATACGAACGTGGCACACTCCCCCAAGGTAGGCGATGCCTGCAGGTAACACAGTTGACATTTAAACTTTTTGCACACTCTCTTATATCACGAATATGAAAGGCAAACAGCTTTAACATGGGGTACTCTTTTACGCTAAAAATATTAAACACAAATCAGAAAAAATACAACAAAAAAGCGTTCATTTTTGAGAAATGAACCGCATATATAAAATTGTGTAACTTTTCAAGTTAATCATCTAGCAAGATACGTAAAGGCATAAGGAATTCCTTGCATCTTTTCAAACGCTCTGTTGGTGCACATGGATAGACGCCGAAGGACGCCGACAGACGCTAGTTTACTTTCGTGGATCGTGCATGATGGGATGTCAGGACGACGATTCCCGTCAGCTAATCCTGTCGTTTAACACCTCAAAATCTGGTGCAAAAGATGCAAACAAAAAAGGAGATCTCTGCATAGAAGGTAGTTGACAATGATGGTATTGTGGGTTTGACCGCTTGGTCTCTTGGGAATCTGTATGTGCTTTATATTTGAAAATGATATCAACAAAGGAGATCTCTGCGTAGGAGGTGGCTCAGAGTGAATGTGAGAGTATATATGGGACGCCTTAGAAGTAAACCAGATAGCTGAATTTGGGACGTTCCCTTTTGTGTCTGTTCCTTCGATTAAAATGTTTTTTCTTTTCTGTTCCACAGCTTGGTGTGTCTAGCGACCTATGCTGGTCATACATCAAAAGTGGTCCTGACGTAGCAACAAATGACGTCACAGAAGCCGAAGTGTCATGCTGTTGCATGTCGTGATCCTGGCGGTTGGTCGTAGAAATGTTAACGAGAATCTGCGAGTAACAGAACCGAACGCGAGTGTCGCTGTCGTCATGGCGTCCCAACTTCTGGCTTCGAAAGCTTCCGTCTACTGACACACTGGGGAGCCCGACATTCAGCAGAACAGGTGTCTGCCACTTGCACCACAGCTGTTGGGACTCCGCCAGGATCACGACCGACGACAGCATGACACTTCGTTATCAGGCGGAAACCGAGGGACCACTTTTTCTGACGTGGTAAACACACCAGTTGAAGACGCGTGCCAGGCACTTTAATTAAATGGTCACGTATCCCGGACGTTACCTGAGGCATGCACCTCTTTTGTGGTGAAGTCTTGTGGACTGTAGCACCCCTGGCCGAGAAAAATAAGCCCATAAATGTCTATAGGTTTAAGAAGCATGAAACTCATTGATATGCCTCTTGAAGTGTAGCTATATACGGGGTATAGATTGCCATTAAGACTACGGATGCATTGTTTATTCACGACGATAGATCTTAGAAATTGATCACTCTTCACGCTATAAAGAGACTGCAGAGTTGAAAGAAAAACAACATATGCCTGACAAAATGAGGCACCAAGTCACACCAGCGGCAACAACGCACGAGACGCCAGAGTGACTTGGGTTTTCGTGCATCAATCTCAACTTTTTATTAATAATGTCCGCACCTCGATTTTCCTTGCAATAAGAAACGGGTTAATTATTACGATTCGCGGAAAATCAGCGATCGTGGGAAGGCTCGAATGCCGATCGGATAGTTATGTGAATGTCAGATTATTGGTTTGGACACTGCGGAAAAGTAGCATTTTGAATTTTGCGCACTAATGGTGGACCTAAATCGGACGAGTATCTTACGGAACACAAAAAAAAAACACGGTGATTCTCACCAATCAGTTCGGTTTCACTGTCTTCTTTCTAATCAAAATTGTTTTTTTATTGTAAACTAGAAACCGGTTGTACCTTCGTGACATACGTTACTTCACGGGGCATGCCCCCGAAAGAGTCCTGACTAAAATATATTTGAATATCGATCTCACAATAGCGGCGTTATCGGCAGAGGTAAAGTTTGCGCACACAGAGAGTAAGCAATTTGTTAGCTTTCTAATTTTTTTCCTTATGTAGATGGCTGCTTCCTTGTAGCATTTAGCAATATATTTTTCCTATTAATTTAATACTGAGTGTATTCAACTAGCTTCGGGAATGTCTGTACCATTTTCGTATTTCCAGCAACTTGGTTACGGGGTGAGCGTTTGAAAGGATCTAGAGTTGCATTTTTCAAGCGACAAATAAAGTAATTTCTTAAGGTGGTTCCAAGTCTTGGAGAAATATAAGTTACGGTGCCACTCTATACAAAAAGGTCTGTGTTCATGCGCATGCAGGAATAATTACGGTCCTTTTCTTTATGAATTAAACATAGGCGTTGAACGTCTATTTCGTACCCAGGACGCTGTTGGAAAGCTCGCCATTAACATAATCTGCAAGGTCCAGCCTAGAGAGATGAGAAACGGTCATTAAACTCGGTTAAGTAATGCTTTCTTATATTAAAACACGTTACTTCCCTTGTTCCGTGCCTAGGCGCGGGCATGGCTACTCTCAAAAATACTTTTATCGCCCTCCGCAAATAAGATTGCTGCATCGAATCAGGAAGTCAGAATCCTAAAGCCTGCGCTTTTTAACCTGTCAGTGACTACACCATTCGTAAGAACATAGAACAAGCAACCTGCTCTATAACGTGTACAAAAGCGCCAGATGCCGAGGATAAACGATTCATTTGATGACGTGCGTAAATTACGCTTAGAGGTAGCATTTTGTTTTATTTTTGATTTATTCTGTTAATACGAGTAAAACATATAGCAATTTTAATCATTTTATCCTTAATCTGCCTACTGCCCACAGTAAACGCCTAAAATGGGAATGCCATTAATGCTCATTGAGACCACTCGCATCACTAGTTATGTTTATAAACCTTGATTAAGGATAACATGCTGGATTATAATTGCCAACTCTTATATTGCTGTGTCAAGACACTGCGGTCTTTTTAAGAAAAAAATTAATAAAGCATTGCTTTTCTGCCTTGAACGTCACGTTTCTGCCGAATTTCTGTTGGGCCCCCTTGTTATGGTGGGCTACAGTATTAGCCCCGAGAGCGAACACAAGCGTCGCTGCGGTCGCCGCGCCCTGATTGGGTGAGGTGTACCGTGACGTCAGGGGGATAACTCCGCTCCGCGATCTCGCATCGGCTCGCTCCCCAGCACCGGTTTCCTGGTTTGGCGTTGTGTGCCGCAAGCTCTTCGAGGAGCTGGACCCCGTTTACCCGGTGTACAAGACGTTGAGTTAGGCCGATATTGACGTGCTTTCGTACATTTTATAAGCCTGCTTGTCCATTTTACCTTTAAAAAGCCGACGAACCTTCCCGTCCGTCCACACGATACAAGGCAATCTTGCGAGGGGTCGGTGAAGCGGTGGCGCAAATGTTTCAGGCGCTGAAATTCTGTTCCTTGCATGTTCATGATTTAGGACGATATTACATACCGCTCTCAAGGCATTTGAAGTGGCATTTATATCATGGGCCTTTGGGTGGTCGGCAAATTAGCTCGCGACCCCGACTCAGCGCATGCCACTCTGTATGCGCTGGTTTGCAGATGTTTTAAAAGCCCTGCGTCTAGTGGTCTTTGAAGTTCTCGTGGAACAGGGTTGTTTTACATAAATGTAGCTTCTTCGCGAATTAATTATGTAGTTTATACACGTATGCAGGCATATTTCTTAGAAGATGCACAATTACTGGAAATTAGTTTGTATGGTAGCAGCAAAAACGACCTGAATTTCCCCCAGTTGCTTGTATGATATGTATTGAACTGCACAAAATATGCACAGCAATAGTACCGTAATTTGGAATGGTTATACTTTTTCCTGACATTCTTTATTCCAGCCTTGGGTATTCGGAAAATACACCGTTTAGTTTGAATTGTCATTTCCAATTGAAAGAGACACTGCTGCAAGTCCCCAAAAGCTTCCTCAGCCTCCAAACTCCCTACAGCTGGACTTTCTGACAACAGAGGAAAACAGGAGTAAAAGCAAGCATTCGAACGGCTGTCCAGTGGTAAATGCAGCACTAGTATCAGGAAATGTGGAACCTGTGAAAGGTGACAGTCTGCGTGAGAGAAGCTTCTGGTATTTTAACTTCAGGACATTTTGATTGAGGTAAAAAATCTCGATTTTAGCGCGTAAGGTACTAATAACGAGCTAGATACCTTTGCTTACGTTTGTTATACATTACTTGAGAATTGATATAAACAAGTCCACAGATACCACCCATGTAGTCCATTAAAATACTATCCGAATCCAGCGAAGGTAAAATGCGAGCGATGTGTATAAATAAATGTTCCTTGTTTTTTTTACTTTGCCCCTGCACTTGGGCTGTCTTAATTGTGATTCTCTCCCCATGGCCCAGACTGTATTTAACATGTTGCTCGAGCAGCATGCAACGTTTCTGCTTCGGCGATCTTGTTTAAAAACAGATTAAAAAAATAGTCTACATAACCTGCCAATTCATTCAGACCATAAGCAGAATTTATTGTGTGAGATATAAATCTATAGTGATGCTCTTGCAATTTTGGCCATATTTCTTTATTTTCATATACCAGCTGTGATTTACGCGTTGCCTGCCCTGTCAGCCATGCTTAAAATGTTGGTTGAAGTTTCGCTTGTAGCTACAGGCCATCCCTCAATAAAGTCACATATAAGAATTTACACTTCCTACGAAAAACACGCAAAAAAAAAAAAATAGAAACGACCGCGCCGACAGCCAGCCCGTCACAGCCTCCACAGGGCGAGCGGGGCGAGTCGGGGAAATATTCTCTCCTCGCCGTGACGTCACCCCGGTTCGCCGTAAGGGGGCGCCACGCGAACTTCTCGGGGCTAATAGACGACATTCAGCTCAATTATATTCCAGTGATCAGAAGATCATCTTACTTAGTCGATTCGCAAGTGACATGAGGCTAATTGCCCTTTAAATGTTTTATGTGCTTGGGGTATTAGAATAAAATGCAGGCGCACCGCGCATAGGGTATTAGACTCCAGCAATATCAAGCGACATTTTTAAATTAACATAATATTTGTAAAATGAGGGTTTGGAAGTACGGATCCTTGGGGTAACGAAGTCAGGCTTCTTAGCCAGGGGCAACGCGGCTCTATAATACACTGCACATTGACCATCAGTTTGAAGTAGGTGGCCGGAATTGTACAACTAATACAATTTATTCTTCATCCCTCCGTAAGACTTCTTTGAATGAAAATACCTTCATTCCTATGCTGTATCAGTTATTAGCAATCACCTGTTCATAAACATTGTTAGCACCGTTCACTGCTTCGAGCATTCATGAAATAAGTTTGAGATTACTGTACTTTGTTTTAGGGGAACGCAGCCCTTAGGCGCCCGTTTCCGGATTGAGCCACGTCGCCGTCGGCGTCACCGCGCTCCCCATTATGGGATGCTCCCCATAATGACGTCACACGTGACGCCACTCAACCCGGGAAAAGTCTTCCACAAAATTTAGCTGGAAAGCTTTTCCGCTAAATTAAGCGGGCAAACTTTTTCGTTACCTTTTGCCGGAAAAATGTTATCGGCAAACTTAGCGGCAACATTTCGCCCTCGTCACCTCATACGTGATGTCACGTGTGACATCGCGTTTAACTTAGCAAAAAACTTTTCCTCTAAAATTAGCAAAAACATTTTACCGCTAAATGTAGCGAGGAAATTGACGTCACGTGACCTCAAAACCAATTAAATTTCCCCACTAAATTTAGAAAGAAAATGTCGCTACAATTCTGCTAAATTTAGTGGGAAAATGTTGGTAAATTTCTGGCTAGATGGGAGGGGACAAGGAGAGAAGGAGGGGGAAGGGTATGAAGGAGAAAAGGGGTACACCCTCTTCTCCGGATTTTTCCCACCTCCTCCTCAAGAGCTGCACTCTGATTCGGTACTACAGAGAATTGTAAACGTCTTTAATATTTTTATAACCCTTTCTTCTTTCCATTTAGTTGTATATTTACCCGGAATGGCATAATGGAAAGTATTGCTTATGGCTTATATTGCTTATATATTATATAGTCTGTATTCTTATATAACACAATAATTACTATGTAACAAAACACAATATAATTAGGGTTCCGTGTTTTCGGTGTTTATTTTTTGTCGAATTTGGGAGAATTTTTTTTCTAGGGGGGGGGGTTAATTTTACCCGCAGTTTCGCTGTTTTTGTGTAATTCGGTTTAAGTCATAACAAATGTACACAAAAACACCGAATCAGTAAGAAGAAATTAACTCATAAAAAAATACCCCCAAATTAAATAAAAAAACTCCGAAAACATGGAATCATATATATATATATTAATATAAGCTTATGTTATATCAGAATATATTCAATATTAGCTACCCCTTTCATATTGCTTAACTTACCAGGTGGAGTTCTGCTGAAATGTTTACATTTAAGACTCTCAGTAGTTAAATAAAAAATGAATAAGGAGGCACGCTTAAGAACACTGAATCTGGGATAAATTTAGCCTTCCAGTCACACGAATGCCGCTTGTGTAGGGTACACCCTAACGTGGACTTCGATATTTAAAAAAAAGGTCCAAGAAAAGTCTATTAGTGATACTTCCTCCCTAGTTTTTGTTTCGCTTCCCTTACGTGCACCCCTCTAAAGGCATAACAGTGCGGAGAGCAGTAAAACACGTCATTAGTTGCTTGATTGATTAATTTAAGGTACAATGAAAAAAAAAGCGTTTGTGAAAGAACATAGCAAGGCATTGCAACAAGTCCTAGTTCTTCTCATAGGTCAAATGAACTTTGATTGGCCTAATCCCTTCAGATTAGCCCTTGCTTTACTGATAATCGGACGGTTTGCTACCGGAGACCAAGCTGCGACCAAGGCCCGACGGATCATCTCTTCAGTCACGGACCAGTCACGTCATCGCGCAAACACCGGACTGATAACTACAACGGGCTTGTGGCTGAGGACTGGTCAGCAACACGAGCAACCGATCAGTCATGTGACAGCAAACGTCATCAAGGGGTTAAAAGAAGCACCCCGCCACACAACCATCGCAGTCAGCGGCAGGAACCACACCAGAGCATAACGCATTGAACTTTTTCAGGTAAGAATTTATCATAAAGCACTGGTACCTTTACCTAACGATACCTGCTGGTGCCGCTGACTGCGAGTTGTGTGTTGAACAGTGTAAATGTCTTCAGATGATGAAACTTCTGTTCTCTGTTTGAACTGTAAAAAAACAATTGGAAGGAGATGGGAAGGATATGCAATGTACTGAATGTCGATTCGGATACCACCTAGGGAACTGCTCTGGTGTGCCCAAGAGTAGTGTCAAAAAGAAAAAAAAACAGTCAATTAGCTTGAGAGAAAATTGGGTGTGTCAAACATGTCGCATTTCAAAAAAGCGATCAAAACCAAGCGACGCGCAAACGAATGTATCGGAAGGTGAGCATGGCATTCACAAGAAGTTAGCACAAATCACGCAAATGCTATTGGTTCTTGGACCCCAAGAAAATAAGGTCGATGATTTGACCAGCGTAAAGGAAACAGTGCAAGAAATCGAAAGAAAGGTCCAAATAATCTCGGACAGATATGACGAAGCTATGAAAAAGCTAACAGCGCAAGAAGAAGAAATTACAGATATCAAACGGAGAGTAATCAATATTGAAGAGACTCAACCAAAAGAGGAAGAAATAAAAAAAAAAACTTAAACAAGACCTCAACAACCTTGAGCAATACGGCAGCCTAAACAACCTTGAAGTTCCTGGCGTCCTTGCCACTGAAAACGAGAACCTAATTGAAAGGCTCGGTAGTGTCGCGGACAAACTGCAGGTAACACGGCTAAAAAAAGAGGACGTGGCAGCCATTCACCGTATTTCAACAAGGAAAGAAAAAACGCCCCCGATAATGATAAAATTCATGAACCGAACCATCCGAGGCGAATGGCTAAACAGTAAGAGAAAGCTCCAATCGGATGACTCATACGATAACATTAACTTACAAGAAAACTTGACGGAAACAAACAAAAAGCTCTACTTTGACGCCAGAGGAAAAGCTAAGTAACTTGAATATCGATACACGTGGCACAGAGGCGGTTGCACGTACAGTGCTAATCACACTTGTCTATAACGCGCGAGCGTGCGGCTTTCTCCGTGGAGCGCTAGACTGGTGGCATTCGCGGAAACTAAGCTAGTCACGTCGCGCAACATGGAACGGCCAGCTCGAGGGGTGTCCTGCCCACTCTATCAGCTGGCAGCGAGCGCGGAAGGCTGCTCGCACGCTTTTTACAAACATCATTGCTCGAACAATAAACAAACTGAAGCATGAAGGCGTATCAACAATCTCGTCATCAAAAAACTAAAATATATCATAAAGCACTTTACTTTTATCGCTTACCAAGCTAAGATAAGGCTTGCTACTATGCAAAAAAAAAAAAGCATATCAATTGACCGGATTTGAAAGGACTGCGCATAGTGTCGAGGGGCAGGACACCCCTCGAGCGGGCCGTTCCATGTTACGCCACGTGACTAGCTTAGTTTCCAGGAATGCCACCAGTCTAGCGCTCCCCGGAGAAAGCCGCACACTCGCGCGTTATAGACAAGTGTGATTAGCACTGTACGTAAGAAAAAAGGACGGTGATCGGGCAATCCGTATCGCAACACGGAGTGATCTTGATAAAATAAATTGAAAATGGATGGAAGACAGATATATTCATCCCTTGAGAAGTGGTGGGAAAGTGTAGCCACTACTATTGATGAGTGTTCTTTTGTTTTGTTGCATGCAAATATTCGTAGTCTTAAAAAGCATTGGAATGAAATGAACAGTCGGGTAGAGCCCTATCTTGATAAGCTAGATATTAATGTTTTTTTCAGAAACATTGTTTTTCTTGAAAATTTCGATGTGGTTTTTCACAGTAGAGACGGTCGAAGGGGAGGTAGAGCAATGGTCATGATTAATAATAAACTTAAAATTATCAAATACAAAAAAAAAAACTCAATTTCCCTCAACAGAGGCTCTTCACGTTGAACTAGATAAGAACAAATAATTATTCTCCGTATTAGGTCTCTATCGAGTGCCCGAAGGAAATACAGGTGATTTTAAAAACGAACTAAATAAATGATTAAATGAGAATAAAGAGAATGATATAATTATTGCTAGTGATATAAACATCGACATTCATAGTTCGAATACGATGACAAATACCTTAATAGCTTAGTATTATCTGGCTTGGAACCACTGATACAGGATTTCACAAGAGAAAAAGTTTCCGGAGGAAAATTAACCCAATCGTGTATAGACCACATATATACAGGAACAAAAGAAGGTAAATCTGAAGGACAAGTGATTACTGAAAAAGTAGCTGATCATTATTTTGTAGCAGTGACCATTTCGAATTTCTTTAGGGAGGAAAAAAAAAGAATATGTTGAGAATTTCTTTGTTAATAATAGGAAAGTTGATATCTACATACAGGAAGTGACCTGGAATGAAATTGCTAAAGAACAGGTTCCTGAAAAACTATATGACAGTCTTATAGATATATTTGATCATATATACAAAAAATCAACCAAAAATAATATAAAGAAACGCAAGTTACAGAATGATTGTATAACTAAAGAGATCGATGATCTAATCAAAGAAAAAACGAAGGCATGGCAGCTCTTAAAGCGCTTTCCGAACAATGTAAAGTGTAAAAATGAACATCGTGCAATTAGGAACAAAGTAAACTCCCTCGTAAGAAGTGCGAAAAGAAGTTGTTATTGGACGAAATTTTTAGAAACTAAAGATTTAGCCCAGTGCTAGTCACTCGTAATTCAGCTGTTGGGCCGAAAAAAAATAAATCGATTGTGGACACCTATAAAATTAATTTCGGTTATAATTGTGATATAGAAGTGATTGGAAACGGATTCAATAAAGAATATGTACACCCCATTGAGAGTCTTTGTTGTGGTTCAACAGAAAGGCAGACAAATCAAATCAGGATGAACAACTCAATTTTTCTTCCAGACATGTCGGAGAATGACCTAATTGAAATCGTGAATCAATTCAAAACAAATAAAGCAGTGGGGTTAGACCAAATAAGGGCAAGAGATATTAAGAAGCACGTCCATATATTAAAACCAGTGCTCCCTCAACTATATAACGGTATTTTCTCGGGGGGCGTCATTCCCAAAAAGCTAAAGATAGCCGTTGTCAGGCCTGTGTATAAGAAAGGCGAGAAAAATAAATTTCTTAATTATGGACCTGTATGTATACTTTCGGTAATTAATTATATAACAAAGATACCTAAATAAAATAATGCAAAAATTTATAGCAAAGAATGACATTTTAATTCATACACAATATGGATTTAGAGAAGAAATAGGGACTTCTGATCTTTTAGAGGACTGTTTTGATTATGTTTATGAAAATCTAGATAATGGTAAATTTGTACTAGCGTTATTCATCGATTTTACACGGGCTTTTGAAACAATAAATCATTCTATATCGTTAGATAGGTTGTAGAGCATAGGATTTGAGGTAGGGCATATGACTTGGTTAAAAATTATCTTCTGGATAGATATCAGGTAGCGCGACTAGGGACGAAATACAGTACAGCAATAAAGGTTAAACAAGGTGTACGCCAAGGAACAGTACTAGGTGCTCTTTTTTTAATCTATACGTGAATGAGATTGCTCAAGTCAAACTAACAAGTAATTTATTTCAGTCTGCCGACGATACAGTAATTGTATTTGCCCACAGAAATTATGAGACTGCCGTTAGGGAAATACAGGAGGATATCCATAATATTCTTCAGTGGTTCCGTAAAATCGAATTATTGTAAACACCTCAAAAACTCAAGTAATGTGCTTTAGAGACCCGAGAAAAAAATATTAGCTGAATTACCCACTAAAATGCACGAAAAAAACTGTCTTAACTGTTCATGCGCCGCAATAAAGTATGCAGAAAATGTCGAATACCTTGGAATGCACATAGACAATCATCTTAAATGGAATATTCATGATGAACAAGTGTGTAAAAAATTAAGGGTACTGACGGCTGATATATTTCACATCCAAGATATAGTTTCGCATTCTGTACTTCGAATGATTTATAATTCACTAGGAAAATCTGTCCTACAATATGGAATAACGGTTTATGGACACTGTGCTCAATATCTACAAACAAAAATAGAAACTCTTCAAAAAAAGATATTTAGAAAGATTTTTTACCTAAGTGGAGAATGCAATTATACAGAGTAAATGTGTAAAGAATTGGGAGTACTGTGCTTTAGTGATCAGTTGAAATATGATATAACAAGAAATGTTTTCAAAAGTTGTCATAAAAAAGAAATTAATAAGGCAAGAACGCTGCGTCGTAACAGGAAATAGTCTGTACCATTAATAAACACGAAATACGGTGAGGCTACAAGAATGTATTATGTACCGAAAACTTTTAAGGAATAACCCGATGATCGGATTGGATTTAAAATCCCTGTGACATTAGAAAACTAACACGACAATGGATCAATGCGCAGTAGGAAAAAAGTGAAAGCCGCTTACAACTCCGTGTAACGCCGAATTGGAGCTCAGCTCTTGAGGAGGAGGAGGGAAGGGTACTGAAGGGAGGGTACACCCCTCCTCCTCCTCCCCTCATTCTTTAATATGTTCCGTGGAGGTCACCTGACCTCGGGGGAGGGGGTCACGTGACCTTGGGGAGGGGGGCCACGTGACCTTGGGGTAACGTGACCTTAGGGGGTCACGTGGGGGTCACCTTGGAGGTCAGGTGACCTTGAGGTGACCTTGGGGTCACGTGACCTTGGGAGGGGTCACGTGACCTTGGGGGGACACGGGACCTTGGGGGTCACGTCAGTGGGGTGAAGCTCTCAGCTACTTCCGTCCGGCCGCGTATACTTATGACGTTTGTCCGGTCCGGCGAACTGCTTCCGATTGCCGCGCTCCCAGCGGGTGTTGGCACTCGTTATTTTATTTTAAATAAATATGATTTATATAATTAATGAAGCGAAATAAAGGTGAAGTTGTTTTGAAGGTGTGAATGGTTTTGAAGCTTGTTATCGTAACTTTCTCTTTCACTCTTTCAACGTGTCTGGGCGCGCTTTCCCTCTCTCCGAACCCGCGCCTCGCGCCTCGACATGCGCTGGCCGCTGGCGCCGGGAGGTCGGTGTACCGTTAGAACGCGCGAGGGACGCGAGCTGGCGAGCTGTTTCGCTTCTGGGAGTGCGTCGCGGCGCGAGATTCGCGCCGCGTTCGTGCGCGCGCGGTTTTCTTTTCTTTTTCGTGGGAACTCGTTGTTTTTGTAATGTGGTCAAGCATGGATTTTCGTCATCAACACACCACCAGATGTGCCAAGTGGGGAAACAATGATTGCCGGAAGCCGGGACATCAATGGTTTCGAGCTCCAATAGACGTGCTGTACGCTCTTTTGGTCTTCTCTTGCTTAACTCCCTGATGAGATGTTTGCAACAAAACCTAATTTTTGCAGTGGTAGTGAGTATTAATTGTTTGATTTTGGCAATAGCTACGATGGTTTCCAATCACAAAACCAAATCCTATCATTGTTCAGGATTGCTCTTCACTCGCCGCGAGAAATATGTCATTGTCAAATTACTGGAGACTTCTGTGTCATTTAAGATCGAGCACATATGCTCACTTTAAAAGATGGGAAACTTTTTGCTGTGAGCTGTTTATTTGGCATTGTTTTTAGCGATTCACGCGTCTGTTCGCGAGGAGCGCAATTGAGCCTAAATATTTTTCGATTAACTGAGGATGAGCGATGGAGCGATCCGCTCTGGTTTCCCGTTTCGTTGAGCAGTGGCGCACTCCTAAATTTAAGTGATAATATTAAAAACGAACGCAGGTTCTCGATGAAGACTCAATACCACAGAGCTGAGCTGTTTTTCTTGACCTCATTCCTTAGTTTCCTTTAGTAGCAAGACACCGTCGTCGGTCTTTACTTATACGCTTACTTATATAATCAAATTCGAAATGATTGTCAATTTTGCGTGGAGGCATTTAAGTCAAGGAGAAGAAAAATAGAGGAGACACGAGTTTTTAGTGTCGCAGTGTTGAACTGCAAGTACCGTTTTTTGAAAGGAGGCGCAGAAAAAGCTCGTTGTTTTCATATGACCATATCAGGCACGTAATGGCCAATCAAGCAATTCAACTTTTTTTTTTTCTGGGCTCCACGCCTGTGGCTGGACGGCGTAAGGCTTGTGAGTATACGCCAAGAAGCTCGAAAGGGTTCACGAACGTAGAGATTTTATGTAAATTTAGCGAAGTGCCTTTGCTAGGACGCATATCATCACCTTCGTCGCACGTAACCTTAACGTTTCATCCTGTTTTGTTGTTAATTTCTTTGATTCTTGTCTGCAAAATATTGAGAAATTTCGTCTGTATTTTCTACTGTCTCTTGTCTTGAATAAAAATGAACGCAAAAGGACAAGCATTGCATATTTTTTGTGTATGTGTCACTTTCATTGCTTTGCTAGGTTTCTGCTGCTTTGCTGCTGGTCTCGCTTTAAAGTGCTGGCTTGTGTGCGTTTCAACGCACATTAACCAGCGCTGAAATACGAAAACCAGCCGCAAAGCAGCAGAAGCCTAGCAAAGCAACGCGCAAACCGGGCAAAAAAAAAAGCTGCAATATATATATTTTTAACTCTAGGTGGCGCAAGCTACCGCCCATCCATCCAAACACAATGGCGCTGCCATGCAGTTTCGGTTTTGGTTTCGCTGTGCCGCCATGTCGATTTTAGTACAGCCACCAGATACCAGGTAATTCAAATGGCGCTGCGGCCTCCAGGGTTTTCCGATTTGCGTTCCATGGGCGGTATAGGAAGTTGCACTCCTCTGGTCACGTGACCTTGAGGTGGCATTAGAAGGGCTCACGTGACCTTGGGGTCACTTGACCTGGGGGTGATGTTACCTTGGGAGGGGTCACGTGACCTTGGGGTGACCTTGGTTACGGCGATGGCGACACCAACGGCGACGCCGCTCAAGCCGGAAACGGGCGCTAAGAGCTGCGCTCTAAAAATATAATTAATGATTCATATGGGATTAATTAAAATGAACTCTCCTTCGTCCCAGACTACGCATATATTGCAACCTGAGTTTGTTTTTATGTAGATATTGACCGAGGGAAAGCTGTAGAATTGTACTGCTAAATTGGGTTCGTTTTCTCCTGTTATTGTGTTGTTTTTATATATTTATTGACTGTGCCTAATCAAACCTTTCTATGTATATTCGTTTTAACTCATAGTATAAGTTACAGTGTCTAGGGCGTAACATATCCAAACAGAATATCTTACAAAATTGAAGGAATCTGTTTTGACCTGTCGCGTCCCACGAAGAAGCCTCATCGGCTTATTTGGGTGTTGAGCAAAATTCAATTTGGAAAAATAAAGTTGTATTGTATTGTATATTGTATTGTAATAAACAATGTGTAAATCGATTTCACTTACGATGTGATCAAGACGGTCAGGTCTGCTTTAGTCTTGAACCTTTTGGTTTTAATAGCATTCCCGAGATTGTTGATGGTATTTCGAGAGAGCATGTATCTTTTATTGCGATCTGGCCTCAAGTTATCTGCTGCCTCTATCGTGTCCGTAAACGAGTCCCCCTAGAGAAAAATATGACTTTGCAAAATGGCCTTTTCAACAACGCAAAAAAAAGACAGCGATTATATGAGAGGTACAGATGAACATGTAATTACCTCTGTTAGTGTCATAACATTGACCAGGACAAATGTAATTTTTGGTCTCGAAGTAGCCTCGTATCGCAGGTTCACCTTGAGACGAAGTGGGGTAAAGATTAGAAAGTATTTTATATTAGCGTATAACGTACACGAATTCAGCAGAGGCGTAGCCAAGAAAAGGGGGGGGGGGTAGGGAGCCTGATAAGGTTACACCTCCCCCCTTTCCGCCTAAAACAGATACCAGTCTACACCTCTGCATTTGGGCTATGATTGAGGACCACAAAATATTTAAAAAACAGCCATGTCTTGGACTAATTATTCGGGAATGACGACGTTTGAATCTTTCGGCTTTTATCTTTTTTGCTTACGCTATAGCGCTAGAACTTGTGTTTTTTCGGGGTTTTCCTAATGTTTAGACGCAATTCGCATAGACTTCGATTGAACGGTTTCCTATCACTTTGAGTGCAATCGTTCACACTAAAGAAATTCAAGATAACGTCATTCGACATAAACGAGCCATGATTCCTTTTAAGTAAAACATGGTTGGTTCAAGCTACAATATCTGAGCGCGTCTCGCGCTAAATTTGTGTTATATAAAAAGATGCTGCAGTTGTGAAGCCAGGATACAAAGCAGCAGCTCAGCCTTTGCGCACCGCAGCACAGAAGCCTAATTTCTTTTTTTTTTTTTGTCAAACCTAATCTTGCTTTGCCCATCCACCTGCATCCTGTTCAATGTCTGAAATTGTATATTTTATTTGATTCTATCGATTAATCACCAAGTAACTCTTCGATACTCTAGTTGTATGGAATAGATTCTTATTTTTTCCGAAGGTAGTGAAAAAGTAAAACTCTTTTCGCGTGACCAGGTCAGCAAGTTGTACTTGGGTTCTAATTAGAATAGAAGGCTTCCGAATAAAACTCTGAAGAACGAGCCAAAGTGAGCATGTTTTGAAGACAGATTGTTTTGACCACGAACAGAAGGTGCTCTGAAGTACTTGTTTTAACTTCATGGCATTTCTCAGTGCATGATGGACCATACTTAAGCTGCTCGTCACTAAAAACGTTTAGAGTTTAAACATCAATAGTTTCTGATCACGTTTAATCGAGGCGTTCATGTGTTTGCTATTATGCTCAAAGAATACAGTAAGAGTATTACACTTGCACTAAAGGTGAAACCTGAGCAAGTTATGAAGCGACTTGTTTTTGCGTGACTACTGTCAAAGCAAGCGAGATTTAAACTATCTCGCTACGTTTCGAGTAGCGTGCAATCACTGAGATTAATGATGGAAATGAGGGGGTTTCTAATGCTCTCTGATGGGCTATCTGGTTATGATAAAAAAAGCTCTGCGTTACGTGATATTAAGACTTGACTTTTGCACATAAAAACGAGTTCCCAAATTGTTTTGAGTGCGAAGTAAAAAACAGAACTAAAACTAACATTGTATCATATTCTTTATCAAAGAAGTCATACCATCTGAACACTTAGTGCAGCGTACTCTAAGAGGCTTTCCTCATCTGGAAAGTTCTTGCTGTGGTATTCATCGAAAATAAACGACACCTCGACAAAGAACTCGTCGGGAATTTGTACTTGGGTTCGGATTCCTGGAAAACAGAATGTCATCAAGGTGGCACAATGAAACGAAAGTGCTTAAATAACATAGTATTTCATCCAGTTCTCAGTATTATGGACACAGACAAGTGTGAATACGCTAAATATATGTGGCAATACCTATGCTTCAATTTGATTCATAAGTAAGGTAGTAGTCAATAAATATGTGTGTCCAAGATCAGAAAATATATTTAGAAACAGCTTCGCTACTCTTCCAGAACATCTTTTTACGTCCAAAGTCAGCAGTAAATTACAAATATTTCTGCACCTGTGTTGAAGTCTTGAAGTTAAACAAGTCGAAAATAATAAACAATTTTATGACAGCCACGTTTTAGCTACCCTTAATGAAGCTTCCTAAGTACAAACCTTCGAAGCCCAAATGAACTACGTTCTACCGAAGTGCTTGTTTTTGTTTCCTCCCACTCTCGTGTCGGGAATGGTTCTTCGTGGCATGTCCCGATGTGAATATTTCCAAATGCTTCTAGGCCTCCATTTACTCTCCTCATCGTGCATCGCTTTCTCTACTTTAACTCTATTTGAATACCTTCATTTGTGATCGAAGGTCATGCAGCAACATAATAATGCTTGTTCTTTTGAGGAATTAATTCTTGCATTGTTTAAAAGCGAGGCACAATTAGTAGGAATAACATATTTTCACTCTGCTGAAAAGATTCTGTAGAAAAAAAAAAAAGAAAGAGCAAAGAACAACCGACCGCTTGGTGTTCCTCGTGTTCTCTGTGGTTTGAGTCGCCCGAGTATTCACGGGCACCGAGGGCATCAACTTTTTGTTTTCGGTGTTCTGAATGTACTTTTGCGATTACAAAGTAATCAAAACTGCTGTCTAGTAAAATGTGCATATACTAGACATGACATTATATGACACGTATTTCTATCAGACGGTATACTCTGCAAATACAATATGAAGAATCACTCATGATAGGTTCGCGCTGACCGGGTCGTGCAATTTACAACTTATATCGGACTTAGGATTATTGTTATTGTTAAATATAATCTAGCAAAATATGACAGCTATATTAACATATCTTAAAGCAACTATAACGCTCTTCGGCGTTGCGCCATTAAAGTATAAAATCTTTAAACAAATATATTTAGTAGTGTTAATATGTGACTTGACTTACGTGGCATTGCCAAAATTTTCCGTTCCGTTGGTTCTGCAAAATAAAACATTGTAATAATACTTTTTAATGGTTAATGTTGCAAGCCTGCCATGGGCATGGAAACAAATTAAGAACAAAGAGTTGCTAGCGCTGTTGCTCTTCACCCGAAAAACAGCCGTTAGGTTTACTCTGTCGTTTTCTCATGTCAATTCTGGAAAGTCACAGAGTTGATGGCGAAGTTCGTAGCTTTAGTTTGCGTAGAAAGATGCGGGTGACTTTGACTCTATATATACACCAGCATGCTGTTTACAAAGAAATCAGGGTTTTCCCACACAAGGTATGGGCACTGCGCGTCTGCAAAAACCAGATTTCGGTGAGGCGTCTGCGCATGCACTGTGAACACAGCGGCGGCAACGCAGTGACGTAACGTCAAAGCCATGGGCTTATTTATGTTTTTATTTACGCCTGGACCCACCTCGTCCAGGGGGAATTATTGTAAGGTGTTGGAACATCACAAAAACACATACAGCAAAATGTACGCTAAGAAAGATAACACAAAATAACCGACGTTTAACGAGAAGAAGCCTACAGTAGAACGCAGAAACATATGACAGCGAGATGAACTGTCACAAATTTTAATCCGGTGATCATTTCTTTCGAGTTATAATGCATAACACTTGTTTAAGCGTTTTTATTGAAGCTATTTTGATCAGAAAATTATAGTAAAATAACCTACAACGTGAAAAGTTTCTTGGTTTCATACAAGATTCCATCCAAGTTGTTGTTTAATGTTTGAAATGCTGAAGTGAAATCTGTAGTTGCCACCTACAAAAGGAGCTGCACGATATTAGATACCTTCCAATTACTAAATCAAATTCTGAGTTTGGGAGTTCAAAACCGTACACGCGTATGCGAAAACTGGCCGAACGTTTGTGTCATAGATACACAGGTGCTCTTTTGAACTTACTTTTGATGAAATATGATGTACTGCTAGGCATATTGGTTTATTCAGTTATGTCCTTATTTCAAGTCAAAGCAGAAGGAGAATAAACACCTAGGTACTTAAAATGATCAACCTCATTAAGCCAGTGACCGTTCAGATGATTGAATAAAAAATAGGTTTGCACTTTCTAATGAAATGAATATAACACTCTTTTACGTCGAAGTTTATTTTCAATTTTCACATAATCATAATACCAGATCTAAGCCTTAATGAAAAGCAGCGGCGTCTAATGCACTTAGTTCTTTTCGATAAAATTGTGGAATGTTTACACACAAGTTTCGTCTCAAAATGAACTTCACCTCTTTATTTGCAGACTTGAGTTCGTCTAAATAAATCGTACGTTCTAAATTCTTGACGTGAGTTTTGTTCCAAGTCATGAGAATATTGGAAAAAATGGGTTGTGTTAGTACTGTTTTTGAATGCTTTCGTAGAATGCATATTACTAATAAAAACTCAAAATTAATCTATTGAGCAATAAAATTATTTTCAGAAAGGTGTTGAAACATATAGGAGCTATGATTTATGAACTTGTACGTGATAGTGTGCGCGATTATGAATGCGTTTTTAGAATTATGACATACGTACGCTCAAAAAAAAAGAGAACTTATCATTACATCAGGTTTTCTTTTGAAAAAATCAGTCTATAACCTAACTGTAGTGTGCAATCACAAAATTCAGGATTTGGTATAGTTTAATTTTACGAGCTTTGGAAGCTTTACTGGATGCTACATACAAGTCGGATGGAACCAGCTAAACATAGAAAGGAAGGAAGGAGATGAGGAAAGCCAACCAACCGCTGGTTCTTTCATTTGTTCCTTATTGCCTTCCTATGTTCAGCTGGGGTTCCACACGAATGTATAAAAAACTGGCTAGGCGCACCCTTGTTGTGCGCTATATAGAAGTCGCGATCTTACATCACAGAACATTATTGGGAGAGGTACTGTTTGTAATGACGTCTCACATGTGCCTACCCAATTGTATGAAATACTCGTAGCACTAGAAACGTTTTTTTTTCCGCTGCTTAAAAAAGCGCATTCGCCTAATGCTCTACCTCTTTAGAGCCCTACTGGAAACTAACCCTTTCATCGTGATTGCAATAGTTCGCATACCTCCTTTCAAACTTTAGCAGTGAGGATAGAAACACATGCAAATTTTACCCAGTATGAATTCTGATATGTATGAATGTAGATAGAGACATTAAAAAAGCTGAGTTACAAGTAAGTCAGCCATCTTTTTGCTCCAGTTATCGAAAGTTGTATTAGAAATAATTTTTTTTGTCATCTTGATATGTTCAAACAGTCAGTGCGAACGCCGAACGATGTCGCCCGAGCTTCTTGACAATCTAGACAAAGTTAAGTAGCATTTTCAAACAGAGACTTTTGCCAATTTTGTGTACTCTGCACTGAATAGCAAAATAGCAGTGTTGTAGAAAATGAAAAATCATAGTATGAAGGGTTGATACCCAAAAGGGGTGGGCTGTTGAGCGAACCTAAGAGTATTTTCCATACCACCCTCAGAGTGTGGAGAACGACCGCTGCCGGTGTTTACATCCCTCTTCCTGTCTCTTTTATGACGGAAAACACTCTATTGCTTCTGCGTAAAATTTTGAAGTTATTTTTTAAAATGATTTTCACATAAATTTTACAAGACTTCGGGGGTACTTGCAAGAAGTAATAAAATATGCGACTGGACTGGGTCTGCACCCTGCCCCCCCCCCCCCCCCCCCCCACACACACACAAACACACACATAAAACACACATATAAAATGGGTGTATAGTGAATGATTCGGTGATTGACGTCGCAAACACGCTACAGAATATATGTGTTAAATATCGATAATATTTTCACTACTTTATGCACAGCACAAAAGTGTTCGGCTTCGTGGAAAAACAAAAACTTTTACTTCGCTTCAATGTCAATCCCCAGAGGAGTAGATATAAAGAATGTCCCAAAAACCAAAACTCACAGTCACGCGATGGCAGGAGCGCCAGACGCTCGTGCGACCGGCCCGTGCGACTGGCGTGTGGCACTGCCCGATGTCACGTGCTTATCTTAACGTGATAGCTTGTGCCATCCGCCGGTGTGTCTAGCGCGTGGCAATATACCATGGTGGAGGGAAACAAGTAGGACATAGGACAAACAGAAATCTCCCGACACAGCTAGGTGACTGGTGCGCTGCTGAAAAAATTCGCCTGGTCTTGGTATTGAACCAGGGGCCACCATTTCAGTGGAGCGCTCTACCAACTAAGCTAACAAGGAGTTAGACGTCAGTAGAGCAAACCGGTTTTAAGAGCTGCACCACTCTAACACTAAGGGTGGTACGGTCTGCATTTTAAGTTTATGATGATAATAATAATTATGCTATACTAGTAAGAGAGCTGGACAAGAAAAAATGTAATTATCACAGGAAAAAGGAAACGTGTGGGAGAAAGGACAAACACAAATCTCCAAATACTAGGTGATTGGTGCGCGACTAAAAAAATCCGCCTGGTCCTTGTATCAAACAAGGAACGTCTCCATTAAACTGGTTCTTGTTCAGCTGGCTTGCACCTTTGCTTTAAATGCATTATCATCATTTTAAATATCAAGCAAGACAGAAAAGATACACAATAACACCGATAGTTTGCGTAATTGAAAAAGGGATTTTAAGTCTAATGATTCAGATAACTCGGTAAAAATGGCAATAATAAAAACAGCGATCAATTATTTGTGGTTAGTTCAAGCGTGGTGAATGTACCAGGTTGAACTGTGGCGAATGTTATATTTTTTGCAGTTCCATGTTAAATTTAGTAATTGTTCGTCGTCCCTCGTCTTGAGTTTGTTTTATTCCTTTTGTAGCCAGTCAAGGTTACCGAGAGGCTTTTCTGTTAATGTTCATTTTAATTTATGCCTTTTTTTATATTCCAGGCTTTCGAGGCGTTTCCCATGTAGAGGGGACTGTGGTAACAGCCATAGTCGTTAGAATGTACGGCTCGGAGTATCTTGGCGCCATTTTCGGTACCATAATGGTACTTTGAGCTGCACAGGCTCCGATCGGGACAGTTATTGTTTTGCAATGCGGCTATTTGAGCGGTAGCAAGGTGTTGAAAAATCATTTTCGACATTGTTTTGTCTTGTCGTGAGCTGTTTTATCTAGTAGAACGACGCTTTGCACTCCTTGCGCCCACAACCAGGGACATCGGCAGATGCTGGCTGCAATTGGCCAGATTAATTCTACACACCAGTCAGAATGAAGAGTCCTCACTCTAAGACGTATCCTATATAGTACCTTTTTAGCCCCTACGACCGGTTTATACCATGATATATTTTAATGCACTCATAGAAAAGTTGTCGACGTGGGTAAATCTGTGTAACAAAATGCGTGATGAATTTGCGAGCTTACGCTATGAGAACTAATTTATAGGCACATAGAAATACCAACTGATTTCGCGTATTATCAGGACCACCTGTTGATTATCTCCTTTTTCAAGTCAGCTAAGCTCCTAGGGTGGTGTGTATCGAGAATGTAGCGTAAGGTTCCTCAGCCTTAATCAATGGAGGGAAAAGAAAATTGGGCGGCTTTATTCTTAGCACTGTAATATGATTGAAAAGATGGCTTTCTGTTACAATCATCTGAATATATTTTGAGTAGGGCCTATGATTACTGAAAGGAGAAAATTATTTTATGCAAGTCGTAGCCCCGTACTTTAGCGAAACAAATAAATGTTCGTGAACAATGAACACATTAAAACATATACGATCGTATAAATACTTATATACATATTATATTCGCTTTATAACATGAGTATAAGTTTCAATGTGTTTTTGAACAAGTCACACATGAAATGTTCCTTTTTAAATTAGTTACCGCACCGATATAATCAGTTTTGAATTCAGCAGGATCCTCGATTTCGAAGACTCTGTGTGCCATGTGTCCATCTTCGGACCGTCCCATCAGTGGTAGAGGAGCAATTCTCAGAGTATGGCCCAAGGACCCGCGCTATGATTAACAGAAAAATGGCTTATGAAACATCGTTTCCAGCAAATGTTTTTTTAACTTCTTATTTCATATTTTATTTATTTGCGGAAATATTAAAATTATCTAAAGTACTTCCGTTTTAAAATTAGCGACGCGTCACGATATAGGCCTATTGACCGGAATAACTTCTCCTCTTCGCACTTTAAATCTTGGAAAAAAAATTTGAGATAATCATGCTAACCTACCGTGATAATGCTATGAGAATACTTTTACTCTTGACATGAAATTGGATTTCAATAAAACACTGCCCATCAAAGCGCCTACTCAAAATTTTGTCGTTTCTTTTTTATCGTAATATGTATGAGCGATATCACAGGTAATCGATCGTTTTCTTAGGCGACATGTAAGATAATTTCAGCAGAAATTATTTCTAGTATTGATAAAACAAGAATAAACTATATAAAGTAAACTTCTACGTTTTTTTTTTTTTGGAAGTGGAATAAAGTTTTTGTTGTACTTTCTATTTGAAAAAAAATAGCTGTTAGGTTAATTTATATAAGATGGTCCTCTTTCTGAAATTAGTGCCGAAACCCTACATGATCACCGTGTGTTATATGAACCCTATCTATATACTGATACACTCTAATTTTGAAATATAAAGAGCTATCTGGAACAATTTCTGCTAGGTGAAGCCACCACCCCTGAAGATTTCTCTCGCTTGTGAAGGAGACAAGAAGGCACCCCTTCATATCAATATTAGATAGTCACATTAGTGCCTAGACTTAAAGGGATACTTCAACGAAATTTGAAATATTCCCGTCGTGTTCAAAAATAGGTTGAATATGATCCACATTATCCGTAAATGACAGTCGCACGCTTATATTTTGAGCCTGGTGGCTGGATTTTTTGTTATAAACGGCCCACTCTGGCAAGCGCTCGGAAAAGGCCCAGCGGAGACCACGTGACGCCAAACGCAATCGTGACGTGGGTCGTCTCAGGACGAGCAAAGCTACGACGAGGCTGACGTCGAGAGGATGTCCTAGTCGTTCCAGCCACCGAGGCGGCTGCTTTTGTACGATTTATGAGGGAAAAGCTAATCTTCTGTAATCTTGTAGGGGGACAATAGAGACTTCTCCGACACACAAAAGGCATTCTCGGGAAGAGGGGAGTTCCTCCTTCCCCTCATCTATCATCGTGGCTGGAGGCGAGACAACCTCCGTCACTAGCTGTCAAGGTTCCTAGACGGGCATTACAAACGAGGCGTTAGCGACATCCCCCAAGTGCTCTTTGCTAGTCGTTTAATTCGTTTTAAAATTCTGTTTCGTGACTTTTTTAACAAGATATTGGTATGTTCGATGTGATGCTGCTCCTTTGAACACATAGAGACCAAAAAATGAGCGCCGAAATTTCGTTATAGTATCCCTTTAAATTACTCTGGTGTGTTTGTCAAAAAAAATCTCGTGGCTTGCAGTGCTCCGCTGCATAATTTTTACTGGCCGCATATTATTTTTTTTATTCAAAAGCAGAGCCATTATACCAAGTCACGTTCTCAATTTCGCTATTGGACAAAAATATCGACTTGGCTCCAATTAAAGTTACCTCTATTTTTGAACGAAATGTTTTTATAAACGTGTCGTAAAGTACATGCAACAATAAGCTCAATTATAGATTAGACGTTTTACAATTTGAATAAGAAAAAGGAGAAACTTTTTATTAGAGTGTTGAGTTCCATTAAAAATGGCGTCCAGAGCACTGAAATATCTCTTTGCCCGTAATCAGGATTCTGTGTTTTCGGGGTTCATATTTTGTTACGAAAGGCGGAGGGTGTTTCTCAGAGGTAATTTTTCGCTGAAATGTCGAGGTTTATTGAAGTTTATTTTTGAGATTCCCACTTTTCATATTCGAAGTTAATTTTATTCTGTTTCTATTTTAAAATCAAATAAATAAATAAATGAAGTCCAGTACCGTCAACCGTTGTTCTGAAGGAAGCTTGACGAGTTAAGAGGCATACCCCTTTTTGTCAGTAGTTCAAGATTTCAAAAGAAACTGAAGTTTCATCAGATCCACTGACTTTGGGCTTTTGTGAAGTTTATTCGTAAGACACAGGCTTTTTGCTCTTTATTTTTTTTTTGTTACGACCCCAAATTTTGGAGTTCTTCGGATAAATCCGTATTGACAAACCATTCAATGGCGTTTCTATTTTTTTTTCTTTTTTTTCTTGGGGGGGGGGGGGGGGTGGGGTGTTATTCGAAAACACGGGACCGTACCCATAATCTACGTAGATAACGTATTGACATTTTTCATTAGGCATTTGTAAGTTATCGGCTTCACGGTGAGAACGTCTTGTGTTGTTTTAAGCTTCTAATAAACCGTGCTTAAATAGCTGCTTTAAATCTGAAGAGGGAGATACAAATCTGCAGTGTATTGTGTTCTGTTTCAATTGAATGAGTTATGCATTACAAATCCAATCAACAAAAATTGCAACTGTGTATTACGATGCATTCCTGCCACACAGTTGAAGGAGGGCAGGCGTTGTAACGGTTCAAATCCGACGGTAGGGCCATGTAAACGTGATGACGACATTACGTTGTCATTGTATTCGAAAGGATTGCGGTAGGCATATACGTGAAAATATGGTGATAAAAGATAGACTAACTCCGTTAGTCCAATACGTTGACAAGACAAAAACAAAAATAAATGAAATTTCGCATTTTCATGACCAATAAAAGACAAATATAGCACTAGCTGGGTAACTTCCACAGCAAAGGTACTTAAGGCCTCATCAATACTAGGAATGCCAATCAGGCCAGCGGTATGTTTAGTCTAGTTCGCTCAATATCAGTTCATCTGCTTGGTCAGCCTAGGAAGTTGATAAATCTGAAAGTATGATCTGCCATTTCGAACTAAAAAAGACGTCACCAGTGAAAGAAATTGCTTGCACAAGAAGCATGATATCTTTGAGTATACATAGATATGAAAAGAACGCTAGGATAAACCGAAAATGTGCCAAAAGGCTGGAATGAACGCTGCTCGCATAAAACCAAATGGGAATCACTCTATTTGTCAATACCAGCTTTAAACTTGTTTTCTCTTATGGTAGATACTTTATCAATTACGAAGTATAGGCATGGATCCGATAAGTGAGCTCTCCTTACCACTTCCACAAAGCCGTCTTTCTCTGTCACAGATACCACTGCCATCTGACTTTTATCATGGTAAATGTTCTTTTCCACTTCTTTTCCATTCACCTTAAAAACAAAGATAGAAAATAAGGGACTAAAATACCAGACGAAACGATCGATGAACCGTCTTTTGTTTCTGTTATTTTATGAATGAAGAGCGGTGGTATGGCTTGCAGTTTGCTAAAATTATGCAGCCGTCATGAGCCTTTTTTGTGAAAACGTTTGTACACTTTTAAATATAAATAAATTATTTCTTACACGAAAGAGGACGCAAAAGACTAGAAGTAGGTATCGAAGGTGAAAATTCTGTTGGAAACGACCGTAAGGTCAGTAATATGAGTAATCGACAGGTGTTCAAAATAAAATTTTATATCAGCCCAAATAAAATATATTTAAAAGGTACTTACATCTTGATGCTCAATCCTAAGAAATACATAAGGATGCAACAAGCATAAACATAAAACAATTAAAAATTAAATCTGGAGGTGTTTTCAAAGCCGTGCTCTGTTTCCCATACCCTACGAAGCCTATAGCTTTTTCGCTTCCTGCGTCTGCGAATTTTGAAATTTAAATATGACATACATGTTTTTTGCTTTGAAGTAGAATATCAAGGCAACGCCTTTCGGCATGACATCATATACCAGATCTCTTTTACATTTCAGTAGATGCATATTTAAGGATCACAAATGAACTAGAAAGGTGAACAAAGAAAACAACGACGGGGTTCTTAAAGTAACAAAAATACTTACAATGTTATCCACTTGTTTGTCGCCATTAAGGCTCGATACTACGAAATTTTCAGCGAGTACGGAGCTTTTTTCTAAACGAAGAGTAAGTTTCTCATTGATGTGAAGAAGTTTTACTCCATTTAATCCTCTTGCTTCCAGAAGCTTAGGATAAACAACATACTCCGCAGAAGGCCCTGCGTTCAAGATCGCAGCGCAAGGTTCTTGCCGCAGTTGATGTGCATAACAGCAATATTTACGTTTAAGGCTTTTCTTAACTGCGGAAATCTTAAAAGGTACAATTTTAAACACGCCTGGCTCTCCCGCTTCTCAGGTAACAAATTTGACGCCGGGTAGAACGTGTCGCATTAAAGTAGATGTTATGCAAGTGGCACCACGTGCACCCGTACTAAAGGAAGTCACGTGCACATTTTACGAAACAATGTGCCTTAATTTAGTGAAGATCAAGGTTTTTCTATAATTTGTTTTATACAGAGAGGAGGAACAACAAATCTAACCCAATTTAACGGAAAAAAAAGGATCCCCTTGCATGCTACGCAGTATACCATACCATGAAAGTGAACCTTTGTTGTGGTTTGGTTACAAAAATATTGAAAGATACTATTCCCTCAAGGGAAAGTTACCACTAAACATCAAAATGCACAAAACAAGTCAAAAGGGAATTGAGACTCTTTAATTTGAAAAAAAAAACAACGTTCTTCCTGCCCAATAGGGCATTAGATTTGGCAAAAAAAAATAAAGAAATGACTGAACAATTTTACTTCTTCCTTTTTTAATCCTGGGTTTTAATGTTCCGCAATTCCACCTACGTACTCGCCTTCAAAGCTTGATCAAGAATCTGGTCGTCTTCATTTCTAAATATGAATTGCAAAAGGCTGGAGTTCTCCATGAAACAGAACATTATGTAAAGTATTTGCAGCTACTGATAAAAACATAATTTTTTTGCTCTTTAAAAAAACCCTATATACGGGAATGCCCCCACCTTCTTGATAAATTGCAAGACTCTAGCATGCAAAACTGATATGAAATACTTATTATTCTAGATGCATTGCCAAAACGCAAAGGCTTCCAGGTCGACGTGATAAGTCAATGCCTTTCAAAATATCTGTATAAAAGCAGATGTTCAAAGCAAAAGGAGACTGCCAATTACGAACAATTCTTTGAATCACGATATATAAGGAACATTTTCGTTTGCTCTTTCACGTCCCGTTCAATCCTGTATGTTCTTTTTGTTTTTCTTATACCATGGTTCAGAAAGGAGAAAGTGCTGGACCGCATAACTCTAATGATAAGATTTTGTTTGTCTACAAAGCAAAAAAAGAAAAAAAAAACTCCATAGAAATGTTTTTGAATAAGGGATATATAAGGAGCGGCAATTTAATTCGGGAATTAACAACTCCGTGGCGCACAGACAGTGGATATGAAAAACACTTCTACCCCAGCAGGCCCGAACATTTTCATATTTTGGTTTATGGGACTCAGACAAGATATCATATTGACTTCTTAACAGAAGTTGTACTTGTTTGTGTCAAACTGCTGGCGGAAGATAAAGAGCAGGAATCTGAAGCAACGGATGAACAACACTTTTTTTGTAAAGATTGCGTATTGTTCCAGTGAAATGTCAACCCTATTAACAATGTTAGGATAAAAATGCTTTAAATACATAGAGCGATTTTAAGTAACACATGAGGTGAGAGATAGATTGAAATGTACTCTCACGATCCATATTAGTGTGAACATCGCTTCGCTTAGCTCTCGGTAGCATCAGTGCCCCCTGTCTATTGCTCTGTTAAGTATAAAACCGCTATGCGTTCGCACTCTGCACTTCCGTATCGTTTGCTTCCGAAAAATGCTCGGCGAAACCGCAAAATTGTTGACTAATTACCATGAAGGTCGTTCGCTAGTAATGTGCGCTAGCAAATATTGCTTGTATAAATATTGTGGA